>NC_134628.1:2188835-2832798 GCF_046129695.1 Lonchura striata | reverse complement strand
GCAGCACACGTTAGAGGTGGGGACATCTCTGGTGTGGGGTCCATCCTTCGATATAAGGATTTTTTGCAGTCAGGTCCCTGCCGACGGCCTGTGGCCCCTGAGCACACCCTTTTTCCATTTTCCCTGGGAAAGAAAACTCAGCAGTCCAGGTTCCTGATGTCAGTTTGTAGGGCTCCCTTGGGTCTATCAGGGTAGCACAAGTTTGAGGTGGGGACAATTTCGGTGTGGGGTCCATCCTTCGATATAAGGATTTTTTGTAGTGAGGTCCCTGTCCCGGGCCAGGGGCCCCTGGGCACATCCTTTTTCCATTTTCCCTGGGAAAGAAAACTCAGCAGTCCAGGTTCCTGATGTCAGTTTGTAGGGCTCCCTTGGGTCTATCAGGGCAGCACAAGTTTGAGGTGGGGACAGCTTCGGTGTGGGGTCCATCCTTCGATATAAGGATTTTTTGCAGTCAGGGCGAGGGGCCCCTGGGCACATCCTTTTTCCATTTTCCCTGGGAAAGAAAACTCAGCAGTCCAGGTTCCTGATGTCAGTTTGTAGGGCTCCCTTGGGTCTATCAGGGCAGCACAAGTTTGAGGTGGGGACAACTTCGGTGTGGGGTCCATCCTTCGATATAAGGATTTTTTGCAGTCAGGGCCAGGGGCCCCTGGGCACATCCTTTTTCCATTTTCCCTGGGAAAGAAAACTCAGCAGTCCAGGTTCCTGATGTCAGTTTGTAGGGCTCCCTTGGGTCTATCAGGGCAGCACAAGTTTGAGGTGGGGACATCTTTGGTGTGGGGTCCATCCTTCGATATAAGGATTTTTTGCAGTGAGGTCCCTGCCCACGGAGAGGGGCCCTTGGGCACATCATTTTTCCATTTTCCCTGGGAAAGAAAACTCAGCAGTCCAGGTTCCTGATGTCAGTTTGTAGGGCTCCCTTGGATCTATCAGGGTAGCACAAGTTTGAGGTGGGGACAACTTCGGTGTGGGGTCCATCCTTCGATATAAGGATTTTTTGCAGTCAGGGCCAGGGGCCAAGGGCTAGGGGCCCCTGGGCACATTCTTTTTCCATTTTCCCTGGGAAAGAAAACTCAGCAGTCCAGGTTCCTGATGTCAGTTTGTAGGGCTCCCTTGGGTCTATCAGGGCAGCACACGTTAGAGGTGGGGACATCTCTGGTGTGGGGTCCATCCTTCGATATAAGGATTTTTTGCAGTCAGGGCCCTGCCGACGGCCTGTGGCCCCTGAGCACATCCTTTTTCCATTTTCCCTGGGAAAGAAAACTCAGCAGTCCAGGTTCCTGATGTCAGTTTGTAGGGCTCCCTTGGGTCTATCAGGGTAGCACAAGTTTGAGGTGGGGACAATTTCGGTGTGGGGTCCATCCTTCGATATAAGGATTTTTTGTAGTGAGGTCCCTGTCCCGGGCCAGGGGCCCCTGGGCACATCCTTTTTCCATTTTCCCTGGGAAAGAAAACTCAGCAGTCCAGGTTCCTGATGTCAGTTTGTAGGGCTCCCTTGGGTCTATCAGGGCAGCACAAGTTTGAGGTGGGGACAACTTCGGTGTGGGGTCCATCCTTCGATATAAGGATTTTTTGCAGTCAGGGCCAGGGGCCCCTGGGCACATCCTTTTTCCATTTTCCCTGGGAAAGAAAACTCAGCAGTCCAGGTTCCTGATGTCAGTTTGTAGGGCTCCCTTGGGTCTATCAGGGCAGCACAAGTTTGAGGTGGGGACAATTTCGGTGTGGGGTCCATCCTTCGATATAAGGATTTTTTGCAGTCAGGGCCAGGGGCCCCTGGGCACATCCTTTTTCCATTTTCCCTGGGAAAGAAAACTCAGCAGTCCAGGTTCCTGATGTCAGTTTGTAGGGCTCCCTTGGGTCTATCAGGGCAGCACACGTTTGAGGTGGGGACATCTTTGGTGTGGGGTCCATCCTTCGATATAAGGATTCTTTGCAGTCAGGGCCCTGCCCAGGGCAAGGTGACCCTGGGCACATCCTTTGGCCATTTTCCCTGGGAAAGAAAACTCAGCAGTCCAGGTTCCTGATGTCAGTTTGTAGGGCTCCCTTCGGTCGATCAGGGCAGCAGAAGTTTGAGGTGGGGACAACTTCGGTGTGGGGTCCATCCTTCGATATGGTTCTTTGCAGTCACGGCCCTAACCAGGGCCAGGGGACCCTGGGCACATCCTTTTTCCATTTTCCCTGGGAAAGAAAACTCAGCAGTCCAGGTTCCTGATGTCAGTTTGTAGGGCTCCCTTGGGTCTATCAGGGCAGCACAAGTTTGAGGTGGGGACAACTTCGGTGTGGGGTCCATCCTTCGATATAAGGATTTTTTGCAGTCAGGGCCAGGGGCCCCTGGGCACATCCTTTTTCCATTTTCCCTGGGAAAGAAAACTCAGCAGTCCAGGTTCCTGATGTCAGTTTGTAGGGCTCCCTTGGGTCTATCAGGGCAGCACAAGTTTGAGGTGGGGACAATTTCGGTGTGGGTTCCATCCTTCGATATAAGGATTTTTTGCAGTCAGGGCCAGGGGCCCCTGGGCACATCCTTTTTCCATTTTCCCTGGGAAAGAAAACTCAGCAGTCCAGGTTCCTGATGTCAGTTTGTAGGGCTCCCTTGGGTCTATCAGGGCAGCACACGTTTGAGGTGGGGACATCTTTGGTGTGGGGTCCATCCTTCGATATAAGGATTCTTTGCAGTCAGGGCCCTGCCCAGGGCAAGGTGACCCTGGGCACATCCTTTGGCCATTTTCCCTGGGAAAGAAAACTCAGCAGTCCAGGTTCCTGATGTCAGTTTGTAGGGCTCCCTTCGGTCGATCAGGGCAGCACAAGTTTGAGGTGGGGACAACTTCGGTGTGGGGTCCATCCTTCGATATGGTTCTTTGCAGTCAAGGCCCTAACCAGGGCCAGGGGACCCTGGGCACATCCTTTTTCCATTTTCCCTGGGAAAGAAAACTCAGCAGTCCAGGTTCCTGATGTCAGTTTGTAGGGCTCCCTTGGGTCTATCAGGGCAGCACAAGTTTGTGGTGGGGGCAACTTCGGTGTGGGGTCCATCCTTCGATATAAGGATTCTTTGAGGTCAGGGCCAGGGGCCCAGGGCCAGGGGCCCCTGGGCACATCCTTTTTGCATTTTCCCTGGGAAAGAAAACTCAGCAGTCCAGGTTCCTGATGTCAGTTTGTAGGGCTCCCTTGGGTCTATCAGGGCAGCACAAGTTTGACGTGGGGACAGCTTCGGTGTGGGGTCCATCCTTCGATATAAGGATTTTTTGTAGTGAGGTTCCTGTCCAGGGCCAGGGGACCCTGGGCACATCGTTTGGCCACTTTCCCTGGGAAAGAAAACTCAGCAGTCCAGGTTCCTGATGTCAGTTTGTAGGGCTCCCTTGGGTCTATCAGGGCAGCACAAGTTTGAGGTGGGGACAGCTTCGGTGTGGGGTCCATCCTTTGATATAAGGATTTTTTGCAGTCAGGGCCAGGGGCCCCTGGGCACATCCTTTTTCCATTTTCCCTGGGAAAGAAAACTCAGCAGTCCAGGTTCCTGATGTCAGTTTGTAGGGCTCCCTTGGGTCTATCAGGGCAGCACAAGTTTGAGGTGGGGACAGCTTCGGTGTGGGGTCCATCCTTCGATATAAGGATTTTCTGCAGTCAGGGCCAGGGGCCCCTGGGCACATCCTTTTTCCATTTTCCCTGGGAAAGAAAACTCAGCAGTCCAGGTTCCTGATGTCAGTTTGTAGGGCTCCCTTGGGTCTATCAGGGCAGCACACGTTAGAGGTGCGGACATCTCTGGTGTGGGGTCCATCCTTCGATATAAGGATTTTTTGCAGTCAGGGCCCTGCCGACGGCCTGTGGCCCCTGAGCACATCCTTTTTCCATTTTCCCTGGGAAAGAAAACTCAGCAGTCCAGGTTCCTGATGTCAGTTTGTAGGGCTCCCTTGGGTCTATCAGGGTAGCACAAGTTTGAGGTGGGGACAATTTCGGTGTGGGGTCCATCCTTCGATATAAGGATTTTTTGTAGTGAGGTCCCTGTCCCGGGCCAGGGGCCCCTGGGCACATCCTTTTTCCATTTTCCCTGGGAAAGAAAACTCAGCAGTCCAGGTTCCTGATGTCAGTTTGTAGGGCTCCCTGGGGTCTATCAGGGCAGCACAAGTTTGAGGTGGGGACAGCTTCGGTGTGGGGTCCATCCTTCGATATAAGGATTATTTGCAGTCAGGGCCAGGGGCCCCTGGGCACATCCTTTTTCCATTTTCCCTGGGAAACAAAACTCAGCAGTCCAGGTTCCTGATGTCAGTTTGTAGGGCTCCCTTGGGTCTATCAGGGTAGCACAAGTTTGAGGTGGGGACTGCTTCGGTGTGGGGTCCATCCTTCAATATAAGGATTTTTTGCAGTCAGGGCGAGGGGCCCCTGGGCACATCCTTTTTCCATTTTCCCTGGGAAAGAAAACTCAGCAGTCCAGGTTCCTGATGTCAGTTTGTAGGGCTCCCTTGGGTCTATCAGGGCAGCACAAGTTTGAGGTGGGGACAACTTCGGTGTGGGGTCCATCCTTCGATATAAGGATTTTTTGCAGTCAGGGCCAGGGGCCCCTGGGCACATCCTTTTTCCATTTTCCCTGGGAAAGAAAACTCAGCAGTCCAGGTTCCTGATGTCAGTTTGTAGGGCTCCCTTGGGTCTATCAGGGCAGCACAAGTTTGAGGTGGGGACAACTTCGGTGTGGGGTCCATCCTTCGATATAAGGATTCTTTGCAGTCAGGGCCAGGGGCCCAGGGCCAGGGGCCCCTGGGCACATGCTTTTTCCATTTTCCCTGGGAAAGAAAACTCAGCAGTCCAGGTTCCTGATGTCAGTTTGTAGGGCTCCCTTGGGTCTATCAGGGCAGCACAAGTTTGAGGTGGGGACAGCTTCGGTGTGGGGTCCATCCTTCGATATAAAGATTTTTTGTAGTGAGGTTCCTGTTCAGGGCCAGGGGCCCCTGGGCACATCCTTTTTCCATTTTCCCTGGGAAAGAAAACTCAGCAGTCCAGGTTCCTGATGTCAGTTTGTAGGGCTCCCTTCGGTCGATCAGGGCAGCAGAAGTTTGAGGTGGGGACAACTTCGGTGTGGGGTCCATCCTTCGATAGAAGGATTTTTTGCAGTCAGGGCCAGGGGCCCCTGGGCACATCCTTTTTCCATTTTCCCTGGGAAAGAAAACTCAGCAGTCCAGGTTCCTGATGTCAGTTTGTAGGGCTCCCTTGGGTCTATCAGGGCAGCACAAGTTTGAGGTGGGGACAGCTTCGGTCTGGGGTCCATCCTTCGATATAAGGATTTTTTGCAGTCAGGGCCAGGGGCCCCTGGGCACATCCTTTTTCCATTTTCCCTGGGAAAGAAAACTCAGCAGTCCAGGTTCCTGATGTCAGTTTGTAGGGCTCCCTTGGGTCTATCAGGGCAGCACAAGTTTGAGGTGGGGACAGCTTCGGTGTGGGGTCCATCCTTCGATATAAGGATTTTTTGCAGTCAGGGCCAGGGGCCCAGGGCCAGGGGCCCCTGGGCACATCCTTTTTCCATTTTCCCTGGGAAAGAAAACTCAGCAGTCCAGGTTCCTGATGTCAGTTTGTAGGGTTCCCTTGCGTGTATCAGGGCAGCACAAGTTTGAGGTGGGGACAACTTCGGTGTGGGGTCCATCCTTCGATATAAGGATTTTTTGCAGTCAGGGCCAGGGGCCCCAGGGCACATCCTTTTTCCATTTTCCCTGGGAAAGAAAACTCAGCAGTCCAGGTGCCTGATGTCAGTTTGTAGAGCTCCCTGGGGTCTATCAGGGCAGCACAAGTTTGAGATGGGGACAACTTCGGTGTGGGGTCCATCCTTCGATATAAGGATTTTTTGCAGTCAGGGCCAGGCCCAGGGCCAGGGGCCCCTGGGCACATCCTTTTTCCATTTTCCCTGGGAAACAAAACTCAGCAGTCCAGGTTCCTGATGTCAGTTTGTAGGGCTCCCTTGGGTCTATCAGGGCAGCACAAGTTTGACGTGGGGACAGCTTCGGTGTGGGGTCCATCCTTTGATATAAGGATTTTTTGCAGTCAGGGCCAGGGGCCCAGGGCCAGGAGCCCCTGGGCACACCCTTTTTCCATTTTCCCTGGGAAAGAAAACTCAGCAGTCCAGGTTCCTGATGTCAGTTTGTAGGGCTCCCTTGGGTCTATCAGGGCAGCACAAGTTTGAGGTGGGGACAACTTCGGTGTGGGGTCCATCCTTCGATATAAGGATTTTTTGCAGTCAGGGCCAGGGGCCCCTGGGCACATCCTTTTTCCATTTTCCCTGGGAAAGAAAACTCAGCAGTCCAGGTTCCTGATGTCAGTTTGTAGGGCTCCCTTGGGTCTATCAGGGCAGCACACGTTTGAGGTGGGGACATCTTTGGTGTGGGGTCCATCCTTCGATATAAGGATTCTTTGCAGTCAGGGCCCTGCCCAGGGCAAGGGGACCCTGGGCACATCCTTTGGCCATTTTCCCTGGGAAAGAAAACTCAGCAGTCCAGGTTCCTGATGTCAGTTTGTAGGGCTCCCTTCGGTCGATCAGGGCAGCAGAAGTTTGAGGTGGGGACAACTTCGGTGTGGGGTCCATCCTTCGATATAAGGATTTTTTGCAGTCAGGGCCCGGGGCCCAGGGCCAGGGGCCCCTGGGCACATCCTTTTTCCATTTTCCCTGGGAAAGAAAACTCAGCAGTCCAGGTTCCTGATGTCAGTTTGTAGGGCTCCCTTGGGTCTATCAGGGTAGCACAAGTTTGAGGTGGGGACAATTTCGGTGTGGGGTCCATCCTTCGATATAAGGATTTTTTGTAGTGAGGTCCCTGTCCCGGGCCAGGGGCCCCTGGGCACATCCTTTTTCCATTTTCCCTGGGAAAGAAAACTCAGCAGTCCAGGTTCCTGATGTCAGTTTGTAGGGCTCCCTTGGGTCTATCAGGGCAGCACAAGTTTGAGGTGGGGACAGCTTCGGTGTGGGGTCCATCCTTCGATATAAGGATTATTTGCAGTCAGGGCCAGGGGCCCCTGGGCACATCCTTTTTCCATTTTCCCTGGGAAACAAAACTCAGCAGTCCAGGTTCCTGATGTCAGTTTGTAGGGCTCCCTTGGGTCTATCAGGGTAGCACAAGTTTGAGGTGCGGACAGCTTCGGTGTGGGGTACATCCTTCGATATAAGGATTTTTTGCAGTCAGGGCGAGGGGCCCCTGGGCACATCCTTTTTCCATTTTCCCTGGGAAAGAAAACTCAGCAGTCCAGGTTCCTGATGTCAGTTTGTAGGGCTCCCTTGGGTCTATCAGGGCAGCACAAGTTTGAGGTGGGGACAACTTCGGTGTGGGGTCCATCCTTCGATATAAGGATTTTTTGCAGTCAGGGCCAGGGGCCCCTGGGCACATCCTTTTTCCATTTTCCCTGGGAAAGAAAACTCAGCAGTCCAGGTTCCTGATGTCAGTTTGTAGGGCTCCCTTGGGTCTATCAGGGCAGCACAAGTTTGAGGTGGGGACAACTTCGGTGTGGGGTCCATCCTTCGATATAAGGATTCTTTGCAGTCAGGGCCAGGGGCCCAGGGCCAGGGGCCCCTGGGCACATCCGTTTTCCATTTTCCCTGGGAAAGAAAACTCAGCAGTCCAGGTTCCTGATGTCAGTTTGTAGGGCTCCCTTGGGTCTATCAGGGCAGCACAAGTTTGAGGTGGGGACAGCTTCGGTCTGGGGTCCATCCTTCGATATAAGGATTTTTTGTAGTGAGGTGCCTGTCCAGGGCCAGGGGCCCCTGGGCACATCCTTTTTCCATTTTCCCTGGGAAAGAAAACTCAGCAGTCCAGGTTCCTGATGTCAGTTTGTAGGGCTCCCTTCGGTCGATCAGGGCAGCAGAAGTTTGAGGTGGGGACAACTTCGGTGTGGGGTCCATCCTTCGATATAAGGATTTTTTGCTGTCAGGGCCAAGGGCCCCTGGGCACATACTTTTTCCATTTTCCCTGGGAAAGAAAACTCAGCAGTCCAGGTTCCTGATGTCAGTTTGTAGGGCTCCCTTGGGTCTATCAGGGCAGCACAAGTTTGAGGTGGGGACAGCTTCGGTCTGGGGTCCATCCTTCGATATAAGGTTTTTTTGCAGTCAGGGCCAGGGGCCCCTGGGCACATCCTTTTTCCATTTTCCCTGGGAAAGAAAACTCAGCAGTCCAGGTTCCTGATGTCAGTTTGTAGGGTTCCCTTGCGTGTATCAGGGCAGCACAAGTTTGAGGTGGGGACAACTTCGGTGTGGGGTCCATCCTTTGATATAAGGATTTTTTGCAATCAGGGCCAGGGGCCCCAGGGCACATCCTTTTTCCATTTTCCCTGGGAAAGAAAACTCAGCAGTCCAGGTTCCTGATGTCAGTTTGTAGAGCTCCCTGGGGTCTATCAGGGCAGCACAAGTTTGAGATGGGGACAACTTCGGTGTGGGGTCCATCCTTCGATATAAGGATTTTTTGCAGTCAGGGCCAGGCCCAGGGCCAGGGGCCCCTGGGCACATCCTTTTTCCATTTTCCCTGGGAAAGAAAACTCAGCAGTCCAGGTTCCTGATGTCAGTTTGTAGGGCTCCCTTGGGTCTATCAGGGCAGCACAAGTTTGACGTGGGGACAGCTTCGGTGTGGGGTCCATCCTTCGATATAAGGATTATTTGCAGTCAGGGCCAGGGGCCCCTGGGCACATCCTTTTTCCATTTTCCCTGGGAAAGAAAACTCAGCAGTCCAGGTTCCTGATGTCAGTTTGTAGGGCTCCCTTGGGTCTATCAAGGTAGCACAAGTTTGAGGTGGGGACAACTTCGGTGTGGGGTCCATCCTTCGATATAAGGGTTTTTTGCAGTCAGGGCCAGGGGCCCAGGGCCAGGGGCCCCTGGGCACATCCTTTTTCCATTTTCCCTGGGAAAGAAAACTCAGCAGTCCAGGTTCCTGATGTCAGTTTGTAGGGCTCCCTTGGGTCTATCAGGGCAGCACAAGTTTGAGGTGGGGACAGCTTCGGTCTGGGGTCCATCCTTCGATATAAGGATTTTTTGCAGTCAGGGCCAGGGGCCCCTGGGCACATCCTTTTTCCATTTTCCCTGGGAAAGAAAACTCAGCAGTCAGGTTCCTGATGTCAGTTTGTAGGACTCCCTTGGGTCTATCAGGGCAGCACAAGTTTGAGGTGGGGACAACTTCGGTGTGGGGTCCATCCTTCGATATAAGGATTTTTTGCAGTGAGGCCACAGCCCAGGGCCAGGGGCCCCTGGGCACATCCTTTTTCCATTTTCCCTGGGAAAGAAAACTCAGCAGTCCAGGTTCCTGATGTCAGTTTATAGGGCTCCCTTGGGTCTATCAGGGTAGCCCAAGTTTGAGGTCGCAACAACTTTGGTGTGGGGTCCATCCTTCGATATAAGGATTTTTTGCAATGAGGCCACAGCCCAGGGCCAGGGGCCCCTGGGCACATCCTTTTTCCATTTTCTCTGGGAAAGAAAACTCAGCAGTCCAGGTTCCTGATGTCAGTTTGTAGGGCTCCCTTGGGTCTATCAGGGCAGCACAAGTTTGAGGTGGGGACAACTTCGGTGTGGGGTCCATCCTTCGATATAAGGATTTTTTTTCAGTCAGGGCCAGGGGCCCAGGGCCAGGGGCCCCTGGGCACATCCTTTTTCCATTTTCCCTGGGAAAGAAAACTCAGCAGTCCAGGTTCCTGATGTCAGTTTGTAGAGCTCCCTGGGGTCTATCAGGGCAGCACAAGTTTGAGGTGGGGACAACTTCGGTGTGGGGTCCATCCTTCGATATAAGGATTTTTTGCAGTCAGGGACAGGGGCCCCTGGGCACATCCTTTTTCCATTTTCCCTGGGAAAGAAAACTCAGCAGTCCAGGTTCCTGATGTCAGTTTGTAGAGCTCCCTGGGGTCTATCAGGGCAGCACAAGTTTGAGATGGGGACAACTTCGGTGTGGGGTCCATCCTTCGATATAAGGATTTTTTGCAGTCAGGGCCAGGGGCCCAGGGCCAGGGGCCCCTGGGCACATCCTTTTTCCATTTTCCCTGGGAAAGAAAACTCAGCAGTCCAGGTTCCTGATGTCAGTTTGTAGGGCTCCCTTGGGTCTATCAGGGCAGCACAAGTTTGAGGTGGGGACAGCTTCAGTGTGGGGTCCATCCTTCGATATAAGGATTTTTTGCAGTCAGGGCCAGGGGCCCAGGGCCAGGGGCCCCTGGGCACATCCTTTTTCCATTTTCCCTGGGAAAGAAAACTCAGCAGTCCAGGTTCCTGATGTCAGTTTGTAGGGTTCCCTTGCGTGTATCAGGGCAGCACAAGTTTGAGGTGGGGACAACTTCGGTGTGGGGTCCATCCTTCGATATAAGGATTTTTTGCAGTCAGGGCCAGGGGCCCCAGGGCACATCCTTTTTCCATTTTCCCTGGGAAAGAAAACTCAGCAGTCCAGGTGCCTGATGTCAGTTTGTAGAGATCCCTGGGGTCTATCAGGGCAGCACAAGTTTGAGATGGGGACAACTTCGGTGTGGGGTCCATCCTTCGATATAAGGATTTTTTGCAGTCAGGGCTAGGCCAAGGGCCAGGGGCCCCTGGGCACATCCTTTTTCCATTTTCCCTGGGAAAGAAAACTCAGCAGTCCAGGTTCCTGATGTCAGTTTGTAGGGCTCCCTTGGGTCTATCAGGGCAGCACACGTTTGAGGTGGGGACATCTTTGGTGTGGGGTCCATCCTTCGATATAAGGATTCTTTGCAGTCAGGGCCCTGCCCAGGGCAAGGGGACCCTGGGCACATCCTTTGGCCATTTTCCCTGGGAAAGAAAACTCAGCAGTCCAGGTTCCTGATGTCAGTTTGTAGGGCTCCCTTCGGTCGATCAGGGCAGCAGAAGTTTGAGGTGGGGACAACTTCGGTGTGGGGTCCATCCTTTGATATAAGGATTTTTTGCAGTCAGGGCCCGGGGCCCAGGGCCAGGGGCCCCTGGGCACATCCTTTTTCCAATTTCCCTGGGAAAGAAAACTCAGCAGTCCAGGTTCCTGATGTCAGTTTGTAGGGCTCCCTTGGGTCTATCAGGGTAGCACAAGTTTGAGGTGGGGACAATTTCGGTGTGGGGTCCATCCTTCGATATAAGGATTTTTTGTAGTGAGGTCCCTGTCCCGGGCCAGGGGCCCCTGGGCACATCCTTTTTCCATTTTCCCTGGGAAAGAAAACTCAGCAGTCCAGGTTCCTGATGTCAGTTTGTAGGGCTCCCTTGGGTCTATCAGGGCAGCACAAGTTTGAGGTGGGGACAACTTCGGTGTGGGGTCCATCCTTCGATATAAGGATTTTTTGCAGTCAGGGCCAGGGGCCCCTGGGCACATCCTTTTTCCATTTTCCCTGGGAAAGAAAACTCAGCAGTCCAGGTTCCTGATGTCAGTTTGTAGGGCTCCCTTGGGTCTATCAGGGCAGCACAAGTTTGAGGTGGGGACAACTTCGGTGTGGGGTCCATCCTTCGATATAAGGATTCTTTGCAGTCAGGGCCAGGGGCCCAGGGCCAGGGGCCCCTGGGCACATCCGTTTTCCATTTTCCCTGGGAAAGAAAACTCAGCAGTCCAGGTTCCTGATGTCAGTTTGTAGGGCTCCCTTGGGTCTATCAGGGCAGCACAAGTTTGAGGTGGGGACAGCTTCGGTCTGGGGTCCATCCTTCGATATAAGGATTTTTTGCAGTCAGGGCCAGGGGCCCCTGGGCACATCCTTTTTCCATTTTCCCTGGGAAAGAAAACTCAGCAGTCAGGTTCCTGATGTCAGTTTGTAGGACTCCCTTGGGTCTATCAGGGCAGCACAAGTTTGAGGTGGGGACAACTTCGGTGTGGGGTCCATCCTTCGATATAAGGATTTTTTGCAGTGAGGCCACAGCCCAGGGCCAGGGGCCCCTGGGCACATCCTTTTTCCATTTTCCCTGGGAAAGAAAACTCAGCAGTCCAGGTTCCTGATGTCAGTTTATAGGGCTCCCTTGGGTCTATCAGGGTAGCCCAAGTTTGAGGTCGCAACAACTTTGGTGTGGGGTCCATCCTTCGATATAAGGATTTTTTGCAATGAGGCCACAGCCCAGGGCCAGGGGCCCCTGGGCACATCCTTTTTCCATTTTCTCTGGGAAAGAAAACTCAGCAGTCCAGGTTCCTGGTGTCAGTTTGTAGGGCTACCTTCGGTCGATCAGGGCAGCAGAAATTTGAGGTGGGGACAACTTCGGTGTGGGGTCCATCCTTCGATATATGGATTTTTTGCAGTCAGGGCCAGGGGCCCAGGGCCAGGAGCCCCTGGGCACATCCTTTTTCCATTTTCCCTGGGAAAGAAAACTCAGCAGTCCAGGTTCCTGATGTCAGTTTGTAGGGCTCCGTTGGGTCTATCAGGGCAGCACAAGTTTGAGGTGGGGACAACTTCGGTGTGGGGTCCATCCTTCGATATAAGGATTTTGTGCTGTCAGGGCCAGGGGTCCCTGGGCACATCCTTTTTCCATTTTCCCTGGGAAAGAAAACTCAGCAGTCCAGGTTCCTGATGTCAGTTTGTAGAGCTCCCTGGGGTCTATCAGGGCAGCACAAGTTTGAGGTGGGGACAACTTCGGTGTGGGGTCCATCCTTCGATATAAGGATTTTTTGCAGTCAGGGACAGGGGCCCCTGGGCACATCCTTTTTCCATTTTCCCTGGGAAAGAAAACTCAGCAGTCCAGGTTCCTGATGTCAGTTTGTAGAGCTCCCTGGGGTCTATCAGGGCAGCACAAGTTTGAGATGGGGACAACTTCGGTGTGGGGTCCATCCTTCGATATAAGGATTTTTTGCAGTCAGGGCCAGGGGCCCAGGGCCAGGGGCCCCTGGGCACATCCTTTTTCCATTTTCCCTGGGAAAGAAAACTCAGCAGTCCAGGTTCCTGATGTCAGTTTGTAGGGCTCCCTTGGGTCTATCAGGGCAGCACAAGTTTGAGGTGGGGACAGCTTCGGTGTGGGGTCCATCCTTCGATATAAGGATTTTTTGCAGTCAGGGCCAGGGGCCCAGGGCCAGGGGCCCCTGGGCACATCCTTTTTCCATTTTCCCTGGGAAAGAAAACTCAGCAGTCCAGGTTCCTGATGTCAGTTTGTAGGGTTCCCTTGCGTGTATCAGGGCAGCACAAGTTTGAGGTGGGGACAACTTCGGTGTGGGGTCCATCCTTCGATATAAGGATTTTTTGCAGTCAGGGCCAGGGGCCCCAGGGCACATCCTTTTTCCATTTTCCCTGGGAAAGAAAACTCAGCAGTCCAGGTGCCTGATGTCAGTTTGTAGAGCTCCCTGGGGTCTATCAGGGCAGCACAAGTTTGAGATGGGGACAACTTCGGTGTGGGGTCCATCCTTCGATATAAGGATTTTTTGCAGTCAGGGCTAGGCCAAGGGCCAGGGGCCCCTGGGCACATCCTTTTTCCATTTTCCCTGGGAAAGAAAACTCAGCAGTCCAGGTTCCTGATGTCAGTTTGTAGGGCTCCCTTGGGTCTATCAGGGCAGCACAAGTTTGAGGTGGGGACAGCTTCGGTGTGGGGTCCATCCTTTGATATAAGGATTTTTTGCAGTCAGGGCCAGGGGCCCCTGGGCACATCCTTTTTCCATTTTCCCTGGGAAAGAAAACTCAGCAGTCCAGGTTCCTGATGTCAGTTTTTAGGGCTCCCTTGGGTCTATCAGGGCAGCACAAGTTTGAGGTGGGGACAACTTCGGTGTGGGGTCCATCCTTCGATATATGGATTTCTTGTCGTGAGGTCCCTGCCCAGGGCCAGGGGCCCCTGGGCACATACTTTTTCCATTTTCCCTGGGAAAGAAAACTCAGCAGTCCAGGTTCCTGATGTCAGTTTGTAGGGCTCCCTTGGGTCTATCAGGGTATCCCAAGTTTGAGGTTGCAACAACTTTGGTGTGGGGTCCATCCTTCGATATAAGGATTTTTTGTTGTGAGGCCACAGCCCAGGGCCAGGGGCCCCTGGGCACATCCTTTTTCCATTTTCCCTGGGAAAGAAAACTCAGCAGTCCAGGTTCCTGATGTCAGTTTGTAGGGCTCCCTTGGGTCTATCAGGGCAGCACAAGTTTGAGGTGGGGACAACTTCGGTGTGGGGTCCATCCTTCGATATAAGGATTTTTTGCAGTCAGGGCCAGGGGCCCAGGGCCAGGGGCCCCTGGGCACATCCTTTTTCCATTTTCCCTGGGAAAGAAAACTCAGCAGTCCAGGTTGCTGATGTCAGTTTGTAGGGCTCCCTTGGGTCTATCAGGGCAGCACAAGTTTGAGGTGGGGACAGCTTCGGTGTGGGGTCCATCCTTCGATATAAGGATTTTTTGCAGTCAGGGCCAGGCCCAGGGCCAGGGGCCCCTGGGCACATCCTTTTTCCATTTTCCCTGGGAAAGAAAACTCAGCAGTCCAGGTTCCTGATGTCAGTTTGTAGGGCTCCCTTGGGTCTATCAGGGCAGCACAAGTTTGAGGTGGGGACAGCTTCGGTGTGGGGTCCATCCTTTGATATAAGGATTTTTTGCAGTCAGGGCCAGGGGCCCCTGGGCACATCCTTTTTCCATTTTCCCTGGGAAAGAAAACTCAGCAGTCCAGGTTCCTGATGTCAGTTTGTAGGGCTCCCTTGGGTCTATCAAGGTAGCACAAGTTTGAGGTGGGGACAACTTCGGTGTGGGGTCCATCCTTTGATATAAGGGTTTTTTGCAGTCAGGGCCAGGGCCCCAGGGCCAGGGGCCCCTGGGCACATCCTTTTTCCATTTTCCCTGGGAAAGAAAACTCAGCAGTCCAGGTTCCTGATGTCAGTTTGTAGGGCTCCCTTGGGTCTATCAGGGCAGCACAAGTTTGAGGTGGGGACAGCTTCGGTGTGGGGTCCATCCTTCGATATAAGGATTTTTTGCAGTCAGGGCCAGGGGCCCCTGGGCACATCCTTTTTCCATTTTCCCTGGGAAAGAAAACTCAGCAGTCAGGTTCCTGATGTCAGTTTGTAGGACTCCCTTGGGTCTATCAGGGCAGCACAAGTTTGAGGTGGGGACAACTTCGGTGTGGGGTCCATCCTTCGATATAAGGATTCTTTGCAGTCAGGGCCAAGGTCCAGGGGACCATGGGCACATCCTTTTTCCATTTTCCCTGGGAAAGAAAACTCAGCAGTCCAGGTTCCTGATGTCAGTTTGTAGGGCTCCCTTGGGTCTATCAGGGTAGCACAAGTTTGAGGTGGGGACAACTTCGGTGTGGGGTCCATCCTTCGATATAAGGATTTTTTGCAGTCAGGGCCAGGGGCCCAGGGCCAGGGGCCCCTGGGCACATCCTTTTTCCATTTTCCCTGGGAAAGAAAACTCAGCAGTCCAGGTTCCTGATGTCAGTTTTTAGGGCTCCCTTGGGTCTATCAGGGCAGCACAAGTTTGAGGTGGGGACTGCTTCGGTGTGGGGTCCATCCTTCGTTATAAGGATTCTTTGCAGTCAGGGCCCTGAACAGGGCCAGGGGACCCTGGGCACATCGTTTGGCCATTTTCCCTGGGAAAGAAAACTCAGCCGTCCAGGTTCCTGATGTCAGTTTGTAGGGCTCCCTTGGGTCTATCAGGGCAGCACAAGTTTGAGGTGGGGACAACTTCGGTGTGGGGTCCATCCTTCGATATAAGGATTTTTTGTAGTGAGGTCCCTGCCCAGGGCCAGGGGCCCCTGGGCACATACTTTTTCCATTTTCCCTGGGAAAGAAAACTCAGCAGTCCAGGTTCCTGATGTCAGTTTGTAGGGCTCCCTTGGGTCTATCAGTGTAGCCCAAGTTTGAGGTTGCAACAACTTTGGTGTGGGGTCCATCCTTCGATATAAAGATTTTTTGTTGTGAGGCCACAGCCCAGGGCCAGGGGCCCCTGGGCACATCCTTTTTCCATTTTCCCTGGGAAAGAAAACTCAGCAGTCCAGGTTCCTGATGTCAGTTTGTAGGGCTCCGTTGGGTCTATCAGGGCAGCACACGTTAGAGGTGGGGACATCTTTGGTGTGGGGTCCATCCTTCGATATAAGGATTTTTTGCTGTCAGGGCCAGGGGCCCCTGGGCACATCCTTTTTCCATTTTCCCTGGGAAAGAAAACTCAGCAGTCCAGGTTCCTGATGTCAGTTTGTAGGGCTCCCTTGGGTCTATCAGGGCAGCACAAGTTTGAGGTGGGGACAATTTCGGTGTGGGGTCCATCCTTCGATATAAGGATTTTTTGCAGTCAGGGCCAGGGGCCCAGGGCCAGGGGCCCCTGGGCACATCCTTTTTCCATTTTCCCTGGGAAAGAAAACTCAGCAGTCCAGGTTCCTGATGTCAGTTTGTAGGGCTCCCTTGGGTCTATCAGGGCAGCACAAGTTTGAGGTGGGGACAGCTTCGGTGTGGGGTCCATCCTTCGATATAAGGATTTTTTGTAGTGAGGTTCCTGTCCAGGGCCAGGGGCCCCTGGGCACATCCTTTTTCCATTTTCCCTGGGAAAGAAAACTCAGCAGTCCAGGTTCCTGATGTCAGTTTGTAGGGCTCCCTTGGGTCTATCAGGGCAGCACAAGTTTGAGGTGGGGACATCTTCGGTGTGGGGTCCATCCTTCGATATAAGGATTTTTTGCAGTCAGGGCCAGGGGCCCCTGGGCACATCCTTTTTCCATTTTCCCTGGGAAAGAAAACTCAGCAGTCCAGGTTCCTGATGTCAGTTTGTAGGGCTCCCTTGGGTCTATCAGGGCAGCACAAGTTTGAGGTGGGGACAGCTTCGGTGTGGGGTCCATCCTTCGATATAAGGATTTTTTGCAGTCAGGGCCAGGGGCCCAGGGCCAGGGGCCCCTGGGCACATCCTTTTTCCATTTTCCCTGGGAAAGAAAACTCAGCAGTCCAGGTTCCTGATGTCAGTTTGTAGGGTTCCCTTGCGTGTATCAGGGCAGCACAAGTTTGAGGTGGGGACAGCTTCGGTGTGGGGTCCATCCTTCGATATAAGGATTTTTTGCAGTCAGGGCCAGGGGCCCCAGGGCACATCCTTTTTCCATTTTCCCTGGGAAAGAAAACTCAGCAGTCCAGGTGCCTGATGTCAGTTTGTAGAGCTCCCTGGGGTCTATCAGGGCAGCACAAGTTTGAGATGGGGAAAACTTCGGTGTGGGGTCCATCCTTCGATATAAGGATTTTTTGCAGTCAGGGCCAGGCCCAGGGCCAGGGTCCCCTGGGCACATCCTTTTTCCATTTTCCCTGGGAAAGAAAACTCAGCAGTCCAGGTTACTGATGTCAGTTTGTAGGGCTCCCTTGGGTCTATCAGGGTAGCACAAGTTTGAGGTGGGGACAACTTCGGTGTGGGGTCCATCCTTCGATATAAGGATTTTTTGTAGGGAGGTCCCTGTCCCGGGCCAGGGGCCCCTGGGCACATCCTTTTTCCATTTTCCCTGGGAAAGAAAACTCAGCAGTCCAGGTTCCTGATGTCAGTTTGTAGGGCTCCCTTGGGTCTATCAGGGCAGCACAAGTTTGAGGTGGGGACAACTTCGGTGTGGGGTCCATCCTTCGATATAAGGATTTTTTGCAGTCAGGGCCAGGGGCCCAGGGCCAGGGGCCCCTGGGCACATCCTTTTTCCATTTTCCCTGGGAAAGAAAACTCAGCAGTCCAGGTTCCTGATGTCAGTTTGTAGGGCTCCGTTGGGTCTATCAGGGCAGCACACGTTAGAGGTGGGGACAACTTTGGTGTGGGGTCCATCCTTCGATATAAGGATTTTTTGTAGTGAGGTCCCTGCCCACGGCCAGGGGCCCCTGAGCACATCCTTTTTCCATTTTCCCTGGGAAAGAAAACTCAGCAGTCCAGGTTCCTGATGTCAGTTTGTAGGGCTCCCTTCGGTCGATCAGGGCAGCAGAAGTTTGAGGTGGGGACAACTTCGGTGTGGGGTCCATCCTTCGATATAAGGATTTTTTGCAGTCAGGGCCAGGGGCCCAGGGCCAGGGGCCCCTGGGCACATCCTTTTTCCATTTTCCCTGGGAAAGAAAACTCAGCAGTCCAGGTTCCTGATGTCAGTTTGTAGGGCTCCCTTGGGTCTATCAGGGCAGCACACGTTTGAGGTGGGGACATTTTTGGTGTGGGGTCCATCCTTCGATATAAGTATTCTTTGCAGTCAGGGCCCTGCCCAGGGCAAGGGGACCCTGGGCACATCCTTTGGCCATTTTCCCTGGGAAAGAAAACTCAGCAGTCCAGGTTCCTGATGTCAGTTTGTAGGGCTCCCTTCGGCCGATCAGGGCAGCAGAAGTGTGAGGTGGGGACATCTTCGGTGTGGGGTCCATCCTTCGATATGATTCTTTGCAGTCACGGCCCTGCCCATGGCCAGGGGACCCTGGGCACATCCTTTTTCCATTTTCCCTGGGAAAGAAAACTCAGCAGTCCAGGTTCCTGATGTCAGTTTGTAGGGCTCCCTTGGGTCTATCAGTGTAGCCCAAGTTTGAGGTTGCAACAACTTTGGTGTGGGGTCCATCCTTCGATATAAAGATTTTTTGTTGTGAGGCCACAGCCCAGGGCCAGGGGCCCCTGGGCACATCCTTTTTCCATTTTCCCTGGGAAAGAAAACTCAGCAGTCCAGGTTCCTGATGTCAGTTTGTAGGGCTCCGTTGGGTCTATCAGGGCAGCACACGTTAGAGGTGGGGACATCTTTGGTGTGGGGTCCATCCTTCGATATAAGGATTTTTTGCTGTCAGGGCCAGGGGCCCCTGGGCACATCCTTTTTCCATTTTCCCTGGGAAAGAAAACTCAGCAGTCCAGGTTCCTGATGTCAGTTTGTAGGGCTCCCTTGGGTCTATCAGGGCAGCACAAGTTTGAGGTGGGGACAATTTCGGTGTGGGGTCCATCCTTCGATATAAGGATTTTTTGCAGTCAGGGCCAGGGGCCCAGGGCCAGGGGCCCCTGGGCACATCCTTTTTCCATTTTCCCTGGGAAAGAAAACTCAGCAGTCCAGGTTCCTGATGTCAGTTTGTAGGGCTCCCTTGGGTCTATCAGGGCAGCACAAGTTTGAGGTGGGGACAGCTTCGGTGTGGGGTCCATCCTTCGATATAAGGATTTTTTGTAGTGAGGTTCCTGTCCAGGGCCAGGGGCCCCTGGGCACATCCTTTTTCCATTTTCCCTGGGAAAGAAAACTCAGCAGTCCAGGTTCCTGATGTCAGTTTGTAGGGCTCCCTTGGGTCTATCAGGGCAGCACAAGTTTGAGGTGGGGACATCTTCGGTGTGGGGTCCATCCTTCGATATAAGGATTTTTTGCAGTCAGGGCCAGGGGCCCCTGGGCACATCCTTTTTCCATTTTCCCTGGGAAAGAAAACTCAGCAGTCCAGGTTCCTGATGTCAGTTTGTAGGGCTCCCTTGGGTCTATCAGGGCAGCACAAGTTTGAGGTGGGGACAGCTTCGGTGTGGGGTCCATCCTTCGATATAAGGATTTTTTGCAGTCAGGGCCAGGGGCCCAGGGCCAGGGGCCCCTGGGCACATCCTTTTTCCATTTTCCCTGGGAAAGAAAACTCAGCAGTCCAGGTTCCTGATGTCAGTTTGTAGGGTTCCCTTGCGTGTATCAGGGCAGCACAAGTTTGAGGTGGGGACAGCTTCGGTGTGGGGTCCATCCTTCGATATAAGGATTTTTTGCAGTCAGGGCCAGGGGCCCCAGGGCACATCCTTTTTCCATTTTCCCTGGGAAAGAAAACTCAGCAGTCCAGGTGCCTGATGTCAGTTTGTAGAGCTCCCTGGGGTCTATCAGGGCAGCACAAGTTTGAGATGGGGACAACTTCGGTGTGGGGTCCATCCTTCGATATAAGGATTTTTTGCAGTCAGGGCCAGGCCCAGGGCCAGGGTCCCCTGGGCACATCCTTTTTCCATTTTCCCTGGGAAAGAAAACTCAGCAGTCCAGGTTACTGATGTCAGTTTGTAGGGCTCCCTTGGGTCTATCAGGGTAGCACAAGTTTGAGGTGGGGACAACTTCGGTGTGGGGTCCATCCTTCGATATAAGGATTTTTTGTAGGGAGGTCCCTGTCCCGGGCCAGGGGCCCCTGGGCACATCCTTTTTCCATTTTCCCTGGGAAAGAAAACTCAGCAGTCCAGGTTCCTGATGTCAGTTTGTAGGGCTCCCTTGGGTCTATCAGGGCAGCACAAGTTTGAGGTGGGGACAACTTTGGTGTGGGGTCCATCCTTCGATATAAGGATTTTTTGCAGTCAGGGCCAGGGGCCCAGGGCCAGGGGCCCCTGGGCACATCCTTTTTCCATTTTCCCTGGGAAAGAAAACTCAGCAGTCCAGGTTCCTGATGTCAGTTTGTAGGGCTCCGTTGGGTCTATCAGGGCAGCACACGTTAGAGGTGGGGACAACTTTGGTGTGGGGTCCATCCTTCGATATAAGGATTTTTTGTAGTGAGGTCCCTGCCCACGGCCAGGGGCCCCTGAGCACATCCTTTTTCCATTTTCCCTGGGAAAGAAAACTCAGCAGTCCAGGTTCCTGATGTCAGTTTGTAGGGCTCCCTTCGGTCGATCAGGGCAGCAGAAGTTTGAGGTGGGGACAACTTCGGTGTGGGGTCCATCCTTCGATATAAGGATTTTTTGCAGTCAGGGCCAGGGGCCCAGGGCCAGGGGCCCCTGGGCACATCCTTTTTCCATTTTCCCTGGGAAAGAAAACTCAGCAGTCCAGGTTCCTGATGTCAGTTTGTAGGGCTCCCTTGGGTCTATCAGGGCAGCACACGTTTGAGGTGGGGACATTTTTGGTGTGGGGTCCATCCTTCGATATAAGTATTCTTTGCAGTCAGGGCCCTGCCCAGGGCAAGGGGACCCTGGGCACATCCTTTGGCCATTTTCCCTGGGAAAGAAAACTCAGCAGTCCAGGTTCCTGATGTCAGTTTGTAGGGCTCCCTTCGGCCGATCAGGGCAGCAGAAGTGTGAGGTGGGGACATCTTCGGTGTGGGGTCCATCCTTCGATATGATTCTTTGCAGTCACGGCCCTGACCAGGGCCAGGGGACCCTGGGCACATCCTTTTTCCATTTTCCCTGGGAAAGAAAACTCAGCAGTCCAGGTTCCTGATGTCAGTTTGTAGGGCTCCCTTGGGTCTATCAGGGCAGCACAAGTTTGAGGTGGGGACAGCTTCGGTGTGGGGTCCATCCTTCGATATAAGGATTTTTTGCTGTCAGGGCCAGGGGCCCCTGGGCACATCCTTTTTCCATTTTCCCTGGGAAAGAAAACTCAGCAGTCCAGGTTCCTGATGTCAGTTTGTAGGGCTCCCTTGGGTCTATCAGGGCAGCACAAGTTTGAGGTGGGGACAATTTCGGTGTGGGGTCCATCCTTTGATATAAGGATTTTTTCCAGTCAGGGCCAGGGCCCCAGGGCCAGGGGCCCCTGGGCACATCCTTTTTCCATTGTCCCTGGGAAAGAAAACTCAGCAGTCCAGGTTCCTGATGTCAGTTTGTAGGGCTCCCTTGGGTCTATCAGGGCAGCACAAGTTTGAGGTGGGGACATTTTTGGTGTGGGGTCCATCCTTCGATATAAGTATTCTTTGCAGACAGGGCCCTGCCCAGGGCAAGGGGACCCTGGGCACATCCTTTGGCCATTTTCCCTGGGAAAGAAATCTCAGCAGTCCAGGTTCCTGATGTCAGTTTGTAGGGCTCCCTTGGGTCTATCAGGGCAGCACAAGTTTGAGGTGGGGACAGCTTCGGTGTGGGGTCCATCTTTCGATATAAGGATTTTTTGCAGTCAGGGCCAGGGGCCCCTGGGCACATCCTTTTTCCATTTTCCCTGGGAAAGAAAACTCAGCAGTCCAGGTTCCTGATGTCAGTTTGTAGGGCTCCCTTGGGTCTATCAGGGCAGCACAAGTTTGAGGTGGGGACAACTTCGGTGTGGGGTCCATCCTTCGATATAAGGATTTTTTGCAGTCAGGGCCAGGGGCCCCTGGGCACATCCTTTTTCCATTTTCCCTGGGAAAGAAAACTCAGCAGTCCAGGTTCCTGATGTCAGTTTGTAGGGCTCCCTTGGGTCTATCAGGGCAGCACACGTTAGAGGTGGGGACATCTCTGGTGTGGGGTCCATCCTTCGATATAAGGATTTTTTGCAGTCAGGTCCCTGCCGACGGCCAGGGGCCCCTGAGCACATCCTTTTTCCATTTTCCCTGGGAAAGAAAACTCAGCAGTCCAGGTTCCTGATGTCAGTTTGTAGGGCTCCCTTGGGTCTATCAGGGTAGCACAAGTTTGAGGTGGGGACAACTTCGGTGTGGGGTCCATCCTTCGATATAAGGATTTTTTGTAGTGAGGTCCCTGTCCCGGGCCAGGGGCCCCTGGGCACATCCTTTTTCCATTTTCCCTGGGAAAGAAAACTCAGCAGTCCAGGTTCCTGATGTCAGTTTGTAGGGCTCCCTTGGGTCTATCAGGGCAGCACAAGTTTGAGGTGGGGACAGCTTCGGTGTGGGGTCCATCCTTCGATATAAGGATTTTTTGCAGTCAGGGCCAGGGGCCCCTGGGCACATCCTTTTTCCATTTTCCCTGGGAAAGAAAACTCAGCAGTCCAGGTTCCTGATGTCAGCTTGTAGGGCTCCCTTGGGTCTATCAGGGTAGCACAAGTTTGAGGTTCGGACAGCTTCGGTGTGGGGTACATCCTACGATATAAGGATTTTTTGCAGTCAGGGCGAGGGGCCCCTGGGCACATCCTTTTTCCATTTTCCCTGGGAAAGAAAACTCAGCAGTCCTGGTTCCTGATATCAGTTTGTAGGGCTCCCTTGGGTCTATCAGGGGAGCACAAGTTTGAGGTGGGGACAACTTCGGTGTGGGGTCCATCCTTCAATATAAGGATTTTTTGCAGTCAAAGCCAGGGGCCCCTGGGCACATCCTTTTTCCATTTTCCCTGGGAAAGAAAACTCAGCAGTCCAGGTTCCTGATGTCAGTTTGTAGGGCTCCCTTGGGTCTATCAGGGTAGCACAAGTTTGAGGTGGGGACAACTTCGGTGTGGGGTCCATCCTTCGATATAAGGATGTTTTGCAGTCAGGGCCAGGGGCCAAGGGCTAGGGGCCCCTGGGCACATTCTTTTTCCATTTTCCCTGGGAAAGAAAACTCAGCAGTCCAGGTTCCTGATGTCAGTTTGTAGGGCTCCCTTGGGTCTATCAGGGTAGCACAAGTTTGAGGTGGGGACAACTTCGGTGTGGGGTCCATCCTTCGATATAAGGATTCTTTGCAGTCAGGGCCAAGGGCCAGGGGCCCCTGGGCACATCCTTTTTCCATTTTCCCTGGGAAAGAAAACTCAGCAGTCCAGGTTCCTGATGTCAGTTTGTAGGGCTCCCTTGGGTCTATCAGGGCAGCACAAGTTTGAGGTGGGGACAACTTCGGTGTGGGGTCCATCCTTCGATATAAGGATTTTTTTCAGTCGGGGCCAGGGGCCCAGGGCCAGGGGCCCCTGGGCACATGCTTTTTCCATTTTCCCTGGGAAAGAAAACTCAGCAGTCCAGGTTCCTGATGTCAGTTTTTAGGGCTCCCTTGCGTGTATCAGGGCAGCACAAGTTTGAGGTGGGGACAACTTCGGTGTGGGGTCCATCCTTCAATATATGGATTTTTTGCAGTCAGGGCCAGGGGCCCCTTGGCACATCCTTTTTCCATTTTCCCTGGGAAACAAAACTCAGCAGTCCAGGTTCCTGATGTCAGTTTGTAGAGCTCCCTGGGGTCTATCAGGGCAGCAAAAGTTTGAGATGGGGACAACTTCGGTGTGGGGTCCATCCTTCGATATAAGGATTTTTTGCAGTCAGGGCCAGGGGCCCAGGGCCAGGGGCCCCTGGGCACATCCTTTTTCCATTTTCCCTGGGAAAGAAAACTCAGCAGTCCAGGTTCCTGATGTCAGTTTGTAGGGCTCCCTTGGGTCTATCAGGGTAGCACAAGTTTGAGGTGGGGACAACTTCGGTGTGGGGTCCATCCTTCGATATAAGGATTTTTTGCAGTCAGGGCCAGGGGCCAAGGGCTAGGGGCCCCAGGGCACATTCTTTTTCCATTTTCCCTGGGAAAGAAAACTCAGCAGTCCAGTTTCCTGATGTCAGTTTGTAGGGCTCCCTTGGGTCTATCAAGGTAGCACAAGTTTGAGGTGGGGACAACTTCGGTGTGGGGTCCATCCTTCGATATAAGGGTTTTTTGCAGTCAGGGCCAGGGGCCCAGGGCCAGGGGCCTCTGGGCACATCCTTTTTCCATTTTCCCTGGGAAAGAAAACTCAGCAGTCCAGGTTCCTGATGTCAGTTTGTAGGGCTCCCTTGGGTCTATCAGGGCAGCACAAGTTTGACGTGGGGACAGCTTCGGTGTGGGGTCCAACCTTTGATATAAGGATTTTTTGCAGTCAGGGCCAGGGGCCCCTGGGCACATTCTTTTTCCATTTTCCCTGGGAAAGAAAACTCAGCAGTCCAGGTTCCTGATGTCAGTTTGTAGGGCTCCCTTGGGTCTATCAAGGTAGCACAAGTTTGAGGTGGGGACAACTTCGGTGTGGGGTCCATCCTTCGATATAAGGGTTTTTTGCAGTCAGGGCCAGGGGCCCAGGGCCAGGGGCCCCTGGGCACATCCTTTTTCCATTTTCCCTGGGAAAGAAAACTCAGCAGTCCAGGTTCCTGATGTCAGTTTGTAGGGCTCCCTTGGGTCTATCACGGCAGCACAAGTTTGAGGTGGGGACAACTTCGGTGTGGGGTCCATCCTTCGATATAAGGATTCTTTGCAGTCAGGGCCAAGGGCCAGGGGCCCCAGGGCACATCCTTTTTCCATTTTCCCTGGGAAAGAAAACTCAGCAGTCCAGGTTGCTGATGTCAGTTTGTAGGGCTCCCTTGGGTCTATCAGGGGAGCGCAAGTTTGAGGTGGGGACAACTTCGGTGTGGGGTCCATCCTTCGTTATAAGGATTCTTTGCAGTCAGGGCCCTGAGCAGGGCCAGGGGACCCTGGGCACATCCTTTTTCCATTTTCCCTGGGAAAGAAAACTCAGCCGTCCAGGTTCCTGATGTCAGTTTGTAGGGCTCCCTTGGGTCTATCAGGGCAGCACAAGTTTGAGGTGGGGACAACTTCGGTGTGGGGTCCATCCTTCGATATAAGGATTTCTTGTAATGAGGTTCCTGCCCAGGGCCAGGGGCCCCTGGGCACATACTTTTTCCATTTTCTCTGGGAAAGAAAACTCATCAGTCCGGGTTCCTGATGTCAGTTTGTAGGGCTCCCTTGGGTCTATCAGGGTAGCCCAAGTTTGAGGTTGCGACAACTTTGGTGTGGGGTCCATCCTTCGATATAAGGATTTTTTGTAGTGAGGTCCCTGCCCATGGCCAGGGGCCCCTGAGCACATCCTTTTTCCATTTTCCCTGGGAAAGAAAACTCAGCAGTCCAGGTTCCTGATGTCAGTTTGTAGGGCTCCCTTCGGTCGATCAGGGCAGCTGAAGTTTGAGGTGGGGACAACTTCGGTGTGGGGTCCATCCTTCGATATAAGGATTTTTTGCAGTCAGGGCCAGGGGCCCAGGGCCAGGGGCCCCTGGGCACATCCTTTTTCCATTTTCCCTGGGAAAGAAAACTCAGCAGTCCAGGTTCCTGATGTCAGTTTGTAGGGCTCCCTTGGGTCTATCAGGGCAGCACACGTTTGATGTGGGGACATCTTTGGTGTGGGGTCCATCCTTCGATATAAGGATTCTTTGCAGTCAGGGCCCTGCCCAGGGCAAGTGGACCCTGGGCACATCCTTTTTCCATTTTCCCTGGGAAAGAAAACTCAGCAGTCCAGGTTCCTGATGTCAGTTTGTAGGGCTCCCTTGGGTCTATCAGGGCAGCACAAGTTTGAGGTGGGGAGAACTTCGGTTTGGGGTCCATCCTTCGATATAAGGATTTTTTGCAGTCAGGGCCAGGGGCCCCTGGGCACATCCTTTTTCCATTTTCCCTGGGAAAGAAAACTCAGCAGTCCAGGTTCCTGATGTCAGTTTGTAGAGCTCCCTTGGGTCTATCAGGGCAGCACAAGTTTGAGGTGGGGACAACTTCAGTGTGGGGTCCATCCTTCGATATAAGGATTTTTTGCAGTGATGTCCCTGCACAGGGCCAGGGGCCCCTGGGCACATCCTTTTTCCATTTTCCCTGGGAAAGAAAACTCAGCAGTCCAGGTTCCTGATGTCAGTTTGTAGGGCTCCCTTGGGTCTATCAGGGCAGCACAAGTTTGAGCTGGGGACAGCTTCGTTGTGGGGTCCATCCTTCGATATAAGGATTTTTTTGCAGTCAGGGCCAGGGGCCCCTGGGCACATCCTTTTTCCATTTTCCCTGGGAAAGAAAACTCAGCAGTCCAGGTCCCTGATGTCAGTTTGTAGGGCTCCCTTGGGTCTATCAGGGCAGCACAAGTTTGAGGTGGGTACAACTTCGGTGTGGGGTCCATCCTTCGATATAAGGATTTTTTGCAGTCAGGGCCAGAGGCCCAGGGCCAGGGGCCCCTGGGCACATCCTTTTTCCATTTTCCCTGGGAAAGAAAACTCAGCAGTCCAGGTTCCTGATGTCAGTTTGTAGGGCTCCCTTGGGTCTATCAGGGCAGCACAAGTTTGAGGTGGGGACAACTTCGGTCTGGGGTCCATCCTTCGATATAAGGATTTTTTGCAGTCAGGGCCAGGGGCCCCTGGGCACATCCTTTTTCCATTTTCCCTGGGAAAGAAAACTCAGCAGTCCAGGTTCCTGATGTCAATTTGTAGGGCTCCCTTGGGTCTATCAGGGCAGCACACCTTAGAGGTGGGGACATCTTTGGTGTGGGGTCCATCCTTCGATATAAGGATTCTTTGCAGTGACGGCCCTGACCAGGGCCAGGGGCCCCTGAGGACACCCTTTTTCCATTTTCCGTGGGAAAGAAAACTCACCATTCCAGGTTCCTGATGTCAGTTTGTAGGGCTCCCTTGGGTCTATCAGGGCAGCACAAGTTTGCGGTGGGGACAACTTCGGTGTGGGGTCCATCCTTCGATATAAGGATTCTTTGCAGTCAGGGCCAGGGGCCCCTGGGCACATCCTTTTTCCATTTTCCCTGGGAAAGAAAACTCAGCAGTCCCGGTTCCTGATGTCAGTTTGTAGGGTTCCCTTGGGTCTATCAGGGTAGCACAAGTTTGACGTGGGGACAACTTCGGTGTGGGGTCCATCCTTCGATATAAGGATTTTTTGTAGTGAGGTCCCTGTCCAGGGCCAGGGGCCCCTGGGCACATCCTTTTTCCATTTTCCCTGGGAAAGAAAACTCAGCAGTCCAGGTTCCTTATGTCAGTTTGTAGGCCTCCCTTGGGTCTATCAGGGCAGCACAAGTTTGAGGTGGGGACAGCTTCGGTGTGGGGTCCATCCTTCGATATAAGGATTTTTTGCAGTCAGGGCCAGGGGCCCAGGGCCAGGGGCCCCTGGGCACATCCTTTTTCCATTTTCCCTGGGAAAGAAAACTCAGCAGTCCAGGTTCCTGATGTCAGTTTTTAGGGCTCCCTTGGGTCTATCAGGGCAGCACAAGTTTGAGGTGGGGACTGCTTCGGTGCGGGGTCCATCCTTCGTTATAAGGATTTTTTGCAGTCAGGGCCCTGAACAGGGCCAGGGGACCCTGGGCACATCCTTTGGCCATTTTCCCTGGGAAAGAAAACTCAGCCGTCCAGGTTCCTGATGTCAGTTTGTAGGGCTCCCTTGGGTCTATCAGGGCAGCACAAGTTTGAGGTGGGGACAACTTCGGTGTGGGGTCCATCCTTCGATATATGGATTTCTTGTCGTGAGGTCCCTGTCCAGGGCCAGGGGCCCCTGGGCACATCCTTTTTCCATTTTCCCTGGGAAAGAAAACTCAGCAGTCCAGGTTCCTGATGTCAGTTTGTAGGGCTCCCTTGGGTCTATCAGGGTAGCCCAAGTTTGAGGTTGCAACAACTTTGGTGTGGGGTCCATCCTTCGATATAAGGATTTTTTGTTGTGAGGCTACAGCCCAGGGCCAGGGGCCCCTGGGCACATCCTTTTTCCATTTTCCCTGGGAAAGAAAACTCAGCAGTCCAGGTTCCTGATGTCAGTTTGTAGGGCTCCGTTGGGTCTATCAGGGCAGCACACGTTAGAGGTGGGGACATCTTTGGTGTGGGGTCCATCCTTCGATATAAGGATTTTTTGCTGTCAGGGCCAGGGGCCCCTGGGCACATCCTTTTTCCATTTTCCCTGGGAAAGAAAACTCAGCAGTCCAGGTTCCTGATGTCAGTTTGTAGGGCTCCCTTGGGTCTATCAGGGCAGCACAAGTTTGAGGTGGGGACAACTTCGGTGTGGGGTCCATCCTTCGATATAAGGATTTTTTGCAGTCAGGGCCAGGGGCCCAGGGCCAGGGGCCCCTGGGCACATCCTTTTTCCATTTTCCCTGGGAAAGAAAACTCAGCAGTCCAGGTTCCTGATGTCAGTTTGTAGGGCTCCCTTGGGTCTATCAGGGCAGCACAAGTTTGAGGTGGGGACAGCTTCGGTGTGGGGTCCATCCTTCGATATAAGGATTTTTTGTAGTGAGGTTCCTGTCCAGGGCCAGGGGCCCCTGGGCACATCCTTTTTCCATTTTCCCTGGGAAAGAAAACTCAGCAGTCCAGGTTCCTGATGTCAGTTTGTAGGACTCCCTTGGGTCTATCAGGGCAGCACAAGTTTGAGGTGGGGACAGCTTCGGTGTGGGGTCCATCCTTCGATATAAGGATTTTTTGCAGTCAGGGCCAGGGGCCCCTGGGCACATCCTTTTTCCATTTTCCCTGGGAAAGAAAACTCAGCAGTCCAGGTTCCTGATGTCAGTTTGTAGGGCTCCCTTGGGTCTATCAGGGCAGCACAAGTTTGAGGTGGGGACAGCTTCGGTGTGGGGTCCATCCTTCGATATAAGGATTTTTTGCAGTCAGGGCCAGGGGCCCCAGGGCACATCCTTTTTCCATTTTCCCTGGGAAAGAAAACTCAGCAGTCCAGGTGCCTGATGTCAGTTTGTAGAGCTCCCTGGGGTCTATCAGGGCAGCACAAGTTTGAGATGGGGACAATTTCGGTGCGGGGTCCATCCTTCGATATAAGGATTTTTTGCAGTCAGGGCCAGGCCCAGGGCCAGGGTCCCCTGGGCACATCCTTTTTCCATTTTCCCTGGGAAAGAAAACTCAGCAGTCCAGGTTCCTGATGTCAGTTTGTAGGGCTCCCTTGGGTCTATCAGGGTAGCACAAGTTTGAGGTGGGGACAACTTCGGTGTGGGGTCCATCCTTCGATATAAGGATTTTTTGTAGTGAGGTCCCTGTCTCGGGCCAGGGGCCCCTGGGCACATCCTTTTTCCATTTTCCCTGGGAAAGAAAACTCAGCAGTCCAGGTTCCTGATGTCAGTTTGTAGGGCTCCCTTGGGTCTATCAGGGCAGCACAAGTTTGAGGTGGGGACAACTTCGGTGTGGGGTCCATCCTTCGATATAAGGATTTTTTGTTGTGAGGCCACAGCCCAGGGCCAGGGGCCCCTGGGCACATCCTTTTTCCATTTTCCCTGGGAAAGAAAACTCAGCAGTCCAGGTTCCTGATGTCAGTTTGTAGGACTCCCTTGGGTCTATCAGGGCAGCACAAGTTTGAGGTGGGGACATCTTTCGTGTGGGGTCCATCCTTCGATATAAGGATTTTTTGTAGTGAGGTCCCTGCCCACGGCCAGGGGCCCCTGAGCACATCCTTTTTCCATTTTCCCTGGGAAAGAAAACTCAGCAGTCCAGGTTCCTGATGTCAGTTTGTAGGGCTCCCTTCGGTCGATCAGGGCAGCAGAAGTTTGAGGTGGGGACAACTTCGGTGTGGGGTCCATCCTTCGATATAAGGATTTTTTGCAGTCAGGGCCAGGGGCCCAGGGCCAGGGGCCCCTGGGCACATCCTTTTTCCATTTTCCCTGGGAAAGAAAACTCAGCAGTCCAGGTTCCTGATGTCAGTTTGTTGGGCTCCCTTGGGTCTATCAGGGCAGCACAAGTTTGAGGTGGGGACAGCTTCGGTGTGGGGTCCATCCTTCGATATAAGGATTTTTTGCAGTCAGGGCCAGGGGCCCCTGGGCACATCCTTTTTCCATTTTCCCTGGGAAAGAAAACTCAGCAGTCCAGGTTCCTGATGTCAGTTTGTAGGGCTCCCTTGGGTCTATCAGGGCAGCACAAGTTTGAGGTGGGGACAATTTCGGTGTGGGGTCCATCCTTTGATATAAGGATTTTTCCCAGTCAGGGCCAGGGCCCCAGGGCTAGGGGCCCCTGGGCACATCCTTTTTCCATTTTCCCTGGGAAAGAAAACTCAGCAGTCCAGGTTCCTGATGTCAGTTTGTAGGGCTCCCTTGGGTCTATCAGGGCAGCACAAGTTTGAGCTGGGGACAGCTTCGGTGTGGGGTCCATCCTTCGATATAAGGATTTTTTGTAGTGAGGTCCCTGTCCAGGGCCAGGGGCCCCTGGGCACATCCTTTTTCCATTTTCCCTGGGAAAGAAAACTCAGCAGTCCAGGTTCCTGATGTCAGTTTGTAGGGCTCCCTTGGGTGTATCAGGGCAGCACAAGTTTGAGGTGGGGACAGCTTCGGTGTGGGGTCCATCCTTCGATATAAGGATTTTTTGCAGTCAGGGCCAGGGGCCCCTGGGCACATCCTTTTTCCATTTTCCCTGGGAAAGAAAACTCAGCAGTCCAGGTTCCTGATGTCAGTTTGTAGGGCTCCCTTGGGTCTATCAGGGCAGCACAAGTTTGAGGTGGGGACAGCTTCGGTGTGGGGTCCATCCTTCGATATAAGGATTTTTTGCAGTCAGGGCCAGGGGCCCCTGGGCACATCCTTTTTCCATTTTCCCTGGGAAAGAAAACTCAGCAGTCCAGGTTCCTGATGTCAGTTTGTAGGGCTTCCTTGGGTCTATCAGGGCAGCACACGTTAGAGGTCGGGACATCTCTGGTGTGGGGTCCATCCTTCGATATAAGGATTTTTTGCAGTCAGGTCCCTGCCGACGGCCAGGGGCCCCTGAGCACATCCTTTTTCCATTTTCCCTGGGAAAGAAAACTCAGCAGTCCAGGTTCCTGATGTCAGTTTGTAGGGCTCCCTTGGGTCTATCAGGGTAGCACAAGTTTGAGGTGGGGACAACTTCGGTGTGGGGTCCATCCTTCGATATAAGGATTTTTTGTAGTGAGGTCCCTGCCCGGGCCAGGGGCCCCTGGGCACATCCTTTTTCCATTTTCCCTGGGAAAGAAAACTCAGCAGTCCAGGTTCCTGATGTCAGTTTGTAGGGCTCCCTTGGGTCTATCAGGGCAGCACAAGTTTTAGGTGGGGACAGCTTCGGTGTGGGGTCCATCCTTCGATATAAGGATTTTTTGCAGTCAGGGCCAGGGGCCCCTGGGCACATCCTTTTTCCATTTTCCCTGGGAAAGAAAACTCAGCAGTCCAGGTTCCTGATGTCAGTTTGTAGGGCTCCCTTGGGTCTATCAGGGTAGCACAAGTTTGAGGTTCGGACAGCTTCGGTGTGGGGTACATCCTACGATATAAGGATTTTTTGCAGTCAGGGCGAGGGGCCCCTGGGCACATCCTTTTTCCATTTTCCCTGGGAAAGAAAACTCAGCAGTCCAGGTTCCTGATGTCAGTTTGTAGGGCTCCCTTGGGTCTATCAGGGCAGCACAAGTTTGACGTGGGGACAGCTTCGGTGTGGGGTCCAACCTTTGATATAAGGATTTTTTGCAGTCAGGGCCAGGGGCCCCTGGGCACACACTTTTTCCATTTTCCCTGGGAAAGAAAACTCAGCAGTCCAGGTTCCTGATGTCAGTTTGTAGGGCTCCCTTGGGTCCATCAAGGTAGCACAAGTTTGAGGTGGGGACAACTTCGGTGTGGGGTCCATCCTTCGATATAAGGATTTCTTGTAATGAGGTCCCTGCCCAGGGCCAGGGGCCCCTGGGCACATACTTTTTCCATTTTCTCTGGGAAAGAAAACTCAGCAGTCCGGGTTCCTGATGTCAGTTTGTAGGGCTCCCTTGGGTCTATCAGGGTAGCCCAAGTTTGAGGTTGCGACAACTTTGGTGTGGGGTCCATCCTTCGATATAAGGACTTTTTGTAGTGAGGTCCCTGCCCATGGCCAGGGGCCCCTGAGCACATCCTTTTTCCATTTTCCCTGGGAAAGAAAACTCAGCAGTCCAGGTTCCTGATGTCAGTTTGTAGGGCTCCCTTCGGTCGATGAGGGCAGCTGAAGTTTGAGGTGGGGACAACTTCGGTGTGGGGTCCATCCTTCGATATAAGGATTTTTTGCAGTCAGGGCCAGGGGCCCAGGGCCAGGGGCCCCTGGGCACATCCTTTTTCCATTTTCCCTGGGAAAGAAAACTCAGCAGTCCAGGTTGCTGATGTCAGTTTGTAGGGCTCCCTTGGGTCTATCAGGGCAGCACACGTTTGATGTGGGGACATCTTTGGTGTGGGGTCCATCCTTCGATATAAGGATTCTTTGCAGTCAGGGCCCTACCCAGGGCAAGGGGACCCTGGGCACATCCTTTTTCCATTTTCCCTGGGAAAGAAAACTCAGCAGTCCAGGTTCCTGATGTCAGTTTGTAGGGCTCCCTTGGGTCTATCAGGGCAGCACAAGTTTGAGGTGGGGAGAACTTCGGTTTGGGGTCCATCCTTCGATATAAGGATTTTTTGCAGTCAGGGCCAGGGGCCCCTGGGCACATCCTTTTTCCATTTTCCCTGGGAAAGAAAACTCAGCAGTCCAGGTTCCTGATGTCAGTTTGTAGAGCTCCCTTGGGTCTATCAGGGCAGCACAAGTTTGAGGTGGGGACAACTTCAGTGTGGGGTCCATCCTTCGATATAAGGATTTTTTGCAGTGATGTTCCTGCACAGGGCCAGGGGCCCCTGGGCACATCCTTTTTCCATTTTCCCTGGGAAAGAAAACTCAGCAGTCCAGGTTCCTGATGTCAGTTTGTAGGGCTCCCTTGGGTCTATCAGGGCAGCACAAGTTTGAGGTGGGGACAGCTTCGGTCTGGGGTCCATCCTTCGATATAAGGATTTTTTGCAGTCAGGGCCAGGGGCCCCTGGGCACATCCTTTTTCCATTTTCCCTGGGAAAGAAAACTCAGCAGTCCAGGTTCCTGATGTCAGTTTGTAGGGCTCCCTTGGGTCTATCAGGGCAGCACAAGTTTGAGGTGGGTACAATTTCGGTGTGGGGTCCATCCTTCGATATAAGGAATTTTTGCAGTCAGGGCCAGGGGCCCAGGGCCAGGGGCCCCTGGGCACATCCCTTTTCCATTTTCCCTGGGAAAGAAAACTCAGCAGTCCAGGTTCCTGATGTCAGTTTGTTGGGCTCCCTTGGGTCTATCAGGGCAGCACAAGTTTGAGGTGGGGACAGCTTCGGTGTGGGGTCCATCCTTCGATATAAGGATTTTTTGCAGTCAGGGCCAGGGGCCCCTGGGCACATCCTTTTTCCATTTTCCCTGGGAAAGAAAACTCAGCAGTCCAGGTTCCTGATGTCAGTTTGTAGGGCTCCCTTAGGTCTATCAGGGTAGCACAAGTTTGAGGTGGGGACAACTTCGGTGTGGGGTCCATCCTTCGATATAAGGATTTTTTGCAGTCAGGGCCAGGGGCCCAGGGCCAGGGGCCCCTGGGCACATCCTTTTTCCATTTTCCCTGGGAAAGAAAACTCAGCAGTCCAGGTTCCTGATGTCAGTTTGTAGGGCTCCCTTGGGTCTATCAGGGCAGCACAAGTTTGAGGTGGGGACAGCTTCGGTGTGGGGTCCATCCTTCGATATAAGGATTTTTTGTAGTGTAGTCCCTGTCCAGGGCCAGGGGCCCCTGGGCACATCCTTTTTCCATTTTCCCTGGGAAAGAAAACTCAGCAGTCCAGGTTCCTGATGTCAGTTTGTAGGGCTCCCTTGGGTGTATCAGGGCAGCACAAGTTTGAGGTGGGGACAGCTTCGGTGTGGGGTCCATCCTTCGATATAAGGATTTTTTGCAGTCAGGGCCAGGGGCCCCTGGGCACATCCTTTTTCCATTTTCCCTGGGAAAGAAAACTCAGCAGTCCAGGTTCCTGATGTCAGTTTGTAGGGCTCCCTTGGGTCTATCAGGGCAGCACAAGTTTGAGGTGGGGACAGCTTCGGTCTGGGGTCCATCCTTCGATATAAGGATTTTTTGCACTCAGGGCCAGGGGCCCCTGGGCACATCCTTTTTCCATTTTCCCTGGGAAAGAAAACTCAGCAGTCCAGGTTCCTGATGTCAGTTTGTAGGGCTTCCTTGGGTCTATCAGGGCAGCACACGTTAGAGGTCGGGACATCTCTGGTGTGGGGTCCATCCTTCGATATAAGGATTTTTTGCAGTCAGGTCCCTGCCGACGGCCAGGGGCCCCTGAGCACATCCTTTTTCCATTTTCCCTGGGAAAGAAAACTCAGCAGTCCAGGTTCCTGATGTCAGTTTGTAGGGCTCCCTTGGGTCTATCAGGGTAGCACAAGTTTGAGGTGGGGACAACTTCGGTGTGGGGTCCATCCTTCGATATAAGGATTTTTTGTAGTGAGGTCCCTGCCCGGGCCAGGGGCCCCTGGGCACATCCTTTTTCCATTTTCCCTGGGAAAGAAAACTCAGCAGTCCAGGTTCCTGATGTCAGTTTGTAGGGCTCCCTTGGGTCTATCAGGGCAGCACAAGTTTTAGGTGGGGACAGCTTCGGTGTGGGGTCCATCCTTCGATATAAGGATTTTTTGCAGTCAGGGCCAGGGGCCCCTGGGCACATCCTTTTTCCATTTTCCCTGGGAAAGAAAACTCAGCAGTCCAGGTTCCTGATGTCAGTTTGTAGGGCTCCCTTGGGTCTATCAGGGTAGCACAAGTTTGAGGTGGGGACAGCTTCGGTGTGGGGTACATCCTACGATATAAGGATTTTTTGCAGTCAGGGCGAGGGGCCCCTGGCCACATCCTTTTTCCATTTTCCCTGGGAAAGAAAACTCAGCAGTCCAGGTTCCTGATGTCAGTTTGTAGGGCTCCCTTGGGTCTATCAGGGCAGCACAAGTTTGACGTGGGGACAGCTTCGGTGTGGGGTCCAACCTTTGATATAAGGAGTTTTTGCAGTCAGGGCCAGGGGCCCCTGGGCACATCCTTTTTCCATTTTCCCTGGGAAAGAAAACTCAGCAGTCCAGGTTCCTGATGTCAGTTTGTAGGGCTCCCTTGGGTCCATCAAGGTAGCACAAGTTTGAGGTGGGGACAACTTCGGTGTGGGGTCCATCCTTCGATATAAGGATTTCTTGTAATGAGGTCCCTGCCCAGGGCCAGGGGCCCCTGGGCACATACTTTTTCCATTTTCTCTGGGAAAGAAAACTCAGCAGTCCGGGTTCCTGATGTCAGTTTGTAGGGCTCCCTTGGGTCTATCAGGGTAGCCCAAGTTTGAGGTTGCGACAACTTTGGTGTGGGGTCCATCCTTCGATATAAGGATTTTTTGTAGTGAGGTCCCTGCCCATGGCCAGGGGCCCCTGAGCACATCCTTTTTCCATTTTCCCTGGGAAAGAAAACTCAGCAGTCCAGGTTCCTGATGTCAGTTTGTAGGGCTCCCTTCGGTCGATCAGGGCAGCTGAAGTTTGAGGTGGGGACAACTTCGGTGTGGGGTCCATCCTTCGATATAAGGATTTTTTGCAGTCAGGGCCAGGGGCCCAGGGCCAGGGGCCCCTGGGCACATCCTTTTTCCATTTTCCCTGGGAAAGAAAACTCAGCAGTCCAGGTTCCTGATGTCAGTTTGTAGAGCTCCCTTGGGTCTATCAGGGCAGCACAAGTTTGAGGTGGGGACAACTTCAGTGTGGGGTCCATCCTTCGATATAAGGATTTTTTGCAGTTATGTTCCTGCACAGGGCCAGGGGCCCCTGGGCACATCCTTTTTCCATTTTCCCTGGGAAAGAAAACTCAGCAGTCCAGGTTCCTGATGTCAGTTTGTAGGGCTCCCTTGGGTCTATCAGGGCAGCACAAGTTTGAGGTGGGGACAGCTTCGGTCTGGGGTCCATCCTTCGATATAAGGATTTTTTGCAGTCAGGGCCAGGGGCCCCTGGGCACATCCTTTTTCCATTTTCCCTGGGAAAGAAAACTCAGCAGTCCAGGTTCCTGATGTCAGTTTGTAGGGCTCCCTTGGGTCTATCAGGGCAGCACAAGTTTGAGGTGGGTACAATTTCGGTGTGGGGTCCATCCTTCGATATAAGGAATTTTTGCAGTCAGGGCCAGGGGCCCAGGGCCAGGGGCCCCTGGGCACATCCCTTTTCCATTTTCCCTGGGAAAGAAAACTCAGCAGTCCAGGTTCCTGATGTCAGTTTGTTGGGCTCCCTTGGGTCTATCAGGGCAGCACAAGTTTGAGGTGGGGACAGCTTCGGTGTGGGGTCCATCCTTCGATATAAGGATTTTTTGCAGTCAGGGCCAGGGGCCCCTGGGCACATCCTTTTTCCATTTTCCCTGGGAAAGAAAACTCAGCAGTCCAGGTTCCTGATGTCAGTTTGTAGGGCTCCCTTAGGTCTATCAGGGTAGCACAAGTTTGAGGTGGGGACAACTTCGGTGTGGGGTCCATCCTTCGATATAAGGATTTTTTGCAGTCAGGGCCAGGGGCCCAGGGCCAGGGGCCCCTGGGCACATCCTTTTTCCATTTTCCCTGGGAAAGAAAACTCAGCAGTCCAGGTTCCTGATGTCAGTTTGTAGGGCTCCCTTGGGTCTATCAGGGCAGCACAAGTTTGAGGTGGGGACAACTTCGGTGTGGGGTCCATCCTTCGATATAAGGATTTTTTGCAGTCAGGGCCAGGGGCCCCTGGGCACATCCTTTTTCCATTTTCCCTGGGAAAGAAAACTCAGCAGTCCAGGTTCCTGATGTCAGTTTGTAGGGCTCCCTTGGGTCTATCAGGGCAGCACACCTTAGAGGTGGGGACATCTTTGGTGTGGGGTCCATCCTTCGATATAAGGATTCTTTGCAGTGACGGCCCTGACCAGGGCCAGGGGCCCCTGAGGACACCCTTTTTCCATTTTCCGTGGGAAAGAAAACTCACCATTCCAGGTTCCTGATGTCAGTTTGTAGGGCTCCCTTGGGTCTATCAGGGCAGCACAAGTTTGCGGTGGGGACAACTTCGGTGTGGGGTCCATCCTTCGATATAAGGATTCTTTGCAGTCAGGGCCAGGGGCCCCTGGGCACATCCTTTTTCCATTTTCCCTGGGAAAGAAAACTCAGCAGTCCCGGTTCCTGATGTCAGTTTGTAGGGTTCCCTTGGGTCTATCAGGGTAGCACAAGTTTGACGTGGGGACAACTTCGGTGTGGGGTCCATCCTTCGATATAAGGATTTTTTGTAGTGAGGTCCCTGTCCAGGGCCAGGGGCCCCTGGGCACATCCTTTTTCCATTTTCCCTGGGAAAGAAAACTCAGCAGTCCAGGTTCCTGATGTCAGTTTGTAGGGCTCCCTTGGGTCTATCAGGGCAGCACAAGTTTGAGGTGGGGACAGCTTCGGTGTGGGGTCCATCCTTCGATATAAGGATTTTTTGCAGTCAGGGCCAGGGGCCCAGGGCCAGGGGCCCCTGGGCACATCCTTTTTCCATTTTCCCTGGGAAAGAAAACTCAGCAGTCCAGGTTCCTGATGTCAGTTTGTAGGGCTCCCTTGGGTCTATCAGGGCAGCACAAGTTTGAGGTGGGGACTGCTTCGGTGCGGGGTCCATCCTTCGTTATAAGGATTTTTTGCAGTCAGGGCCCTGAACAGGGCCAGGGGACCCTGGGCACATCCTTTGGCCATTTTCCCTGGGAAAGAAAACTCAGCCGTCCAGGTTCCTGATGTCAGTTTGTAGGGCTCCCTTGGGTCTATCAGGGCAGCACAAGTTTGAGGTGGGGACAACTTCGGTGTGGGGTCCATCCTTCGATATATGGATTTCTTGTCGTGAGGTCCCTGTCCAGGGCCAGGGGCCCCTGGGCACATCCTTTTTCCATTTTCCCTGGGAAAGAAAACTCAGCAGTCCAGGTTCCTGATGTCAGTTTGTAGGGCTCCCTTGGGTCTATCAGGGTAGCCCAAGTTTGAGGTTGCAACAACTTTGGTGTGGGGTCCATCCTTCGATATAAGGATTTTTTGTTGTGAGGCTACAGCCCAGGGCCAGGGGCCCCTGGGCACATCCTTTTTCCATTTTCCCTGGGAAAGAAAACTCAGCAGTCCAGGTTCCTGGTGTCAGTTTGTAGGGCTCCGTTGGGTCTATCCGGGCAGCACACGTTAGAGGTGGGGACATCTTTGGTGTGGGGTCCATCCTTCGATATAAGGATTTTTTGCTGTCAGGGCCAGGGGCCCCTGGGCACATCCTTTTTCCATTTTCCCTGGGAAAGAAAACTCAGCAGTCCAGGTTCCTGATGTCAGTTTGTAGGGCTCCCTTGGGTCTATCAGGGCAGCACAAGTTTGAGGTGGGGACAACTTCGGTGTGGGGTCCATCCTTCGATATAAGGATTTTTTGCAGTCAGGGCCAGGGGCCCAGGGCCAGGGGCCCCTGGGCACATCCTTTTTCCATTTTCCCTGGGAAAGAAAACTCAGCAGTCCAGGTTCCTGATGTCAGTTTGTAGGGCTCCCTTGGGTCTATCAGGGCAGCACAAGTTTGAGGTGGGGACAGCTTCGGTGTGGGGTCCATCCTTCGATATAAGGATTTTTTGTAGTGAGGTTCCTGTCCAGGGCCAGGGGCCCCTGGGCACATCCTTTTTCCATTTTCCCTGGGAAAGAAAACTCAGCAGTCCAGGTTCCTGATGTCAGTTTGTAGGGCTCCCTTGGGTCTATCAGGGCAGCACAAGTTTGAGTTGGGGACAGCTTCGGTGTGGGGTCCATCCTTCGATATAAGGATTCTTTGCAGTCAGGGCCAGGGGCCCCTGGGCACATCCTTTTTCCATTTTCCCTGGGAAAGAAAACTCAGCAGTCCAGGTTCCTGATGTCAGTTTGTAGGGCTCCCTTGGGTCTATCAGGGCAGCACAAGTTTGAGGTGGGGACAGCTTCGGTGTGGGGTCCATCCTTCGATATAAGGATTTTTTGCAGTCAGGGCCAGGGGCCCAGGGCCAGGGGCCCCTGGGCACATCCTTTTTCCATTTTCCCTGGGAAAGAAAACTCAGCAGTCCAGGTTCCTGATGTCAGTTTGTAGGGTTCCCTTGCGTGTATCAGGGCAGCACAAGTTTGAGGTGGGGACAGCTTCGGTGTGGGGTCCATCCTTCGATATAAGGATTTTTTGCAGTCAGGGCCAGGGGCCCCAGGGCACATCCTTTTTCCATTTTCCCTGCGAAAGAAAACTCAGCAGTCCAGGTGCCTGATGTCAGTTTGTAGAGCTCCCTGGGGTCTATCAGGGCAGCACAAGTTTGAGATGGGGACAACTTCGGTGTGGGGTCCATCCTTCGATATAATGATTTTTTGCAGTCAGGGCCAGGCCCAGGGCCAGGGTCCCCTGGGCACATCCTTTTTCCATTTTCCCTGGGAAAGAAAACTCAGCAGTCCAGGTTACTGATGTCAGTTTGTAGGGCTCCCTTGGGTCTATCAGGGTAGCACAAGTTTGAGGTGGGGACAACTTCGGTGTGGGGTCCATCCTTCGATATAAGGATTTTTTGTAGTGAGGTCCCTGTCTCGGGCCAGGGGCCCCTGGGCACATCCTTTTTCCATTTTCCCTGGGAAAGAAAACTCAGCAGTCCAGGTTCCTGATGTCAGTTTGTAGGGCTCCCTTGGGTCTATCAGGGCAGCACAAGTTTGAGGTGGGGACAACTTCGGTGTGGGGTCCATCCTTCGATATAAGGATTTTTTGCAGTCAGGGCCAGGGGCCCAGGGCCAGGGGCCCCTGGGCACATCCTTTTTCCATTTTCCCTGGGAAAGAAAACTCAGCAGTCCAGGTTCCTGATGTCAGTTTGTAGGGCTCCGTTGGGTCTATCAGGGCAGCACACATTAGAGGTGGGGACATCTTTGGTGTGGGGTCCATCCTTCGATATAAGGATTTTTTGTAGTGAGGTCCCTGCCCACGGCCAGGGGCCCCTGAGCACATCCTTTTTCCATTTTCCCTGGGAAAGAAAACTCAGCAGTCCAGGTTCCTGATGTCAGTTTGTAGGGCTCCCTTCGGTCGATCAGGGCAGCAGAAGTTTGAGGTGGGGACAACTTCGGTGTGGGGTCCATCCTTCGATATAAGGATTTTTTGCAGTCAGGGCCAGGGGCCCAGGGCCAGGGGCCCCTGGGCACATCCTTTTTCCATTTTCCCTGGGAAAGAAAACTCAGCAGTCCAGGTTCCTGATGTCAGTTTGTAGGGCTCCCTTGGGTCTATCAGGGCAGCACACGTTTGAGGTGGGGACATCTTTGGTGTGGGGTCCATCCTTCGATATAAGGATTCTTTGCAGTCATTGCCCTGCCCAGGGCAAGGGGACCCTGGGCACATCCTTTGGCCATTTTCCCTGGGAAAGAAAACTCAGCAGTCCAGGTTCCTGATGTCAGTTTGTAGGGCTCCCTTCGGTCGATCAGGGCAGCAGAAGTGTGAGGTGGGGACATCTTCGGTGTGGGGTCCATCCTTCGATATGATTCTTTGCAGTCACGGCCCTGACCAGGGCCAGGGGACCCTGGGCACATCCTTTTTCCATTTTCCCTGGGAAAGAAAACTCAGCAGTCCAGGTTCCTGATGTCAGTTTGTTGGGCTCCCTTGGGTCTATCAGGGCAGCACAAGTTTGAGGTGGGGACAGCTTCGGTGTGGGGTCCATCCTTCGATATAAGGATTTTTTGCAGTCAGGGCCAGGGGCCCCTGGGCACATCCTTTTTCCATTTTCCCTGGGAAAGAAAACTCAGCAGTCCAGGTTCCTGATGTCAGTTTGTAGGGCTCCCTTGGGTCTATCAGGGCAGCACAAGTTTGAGGTGGGGACAATTTCGGTGTGGGGTCCATCCTTTGATATAAGGATTTTTTCCAGTCAGGGCCAGGGCCCCAGGGCTAGGGGCCCCTGGGCACATCCTTTTTCCATTTTCCCTGGGAAAGAAAACTCAGCAGTCCAGGTTCCTGATGTCAGTTTGTAGGGCTCCCTTGGGTCTATCAGGGCAGCACACGTTTGAGGTGGGGACATCTTTGGTGTGGGGTCCATCCTTCGATATAAGGATTCTTTGCAGTCAGGGCCCTGCCCAGGGCAGGGGGCCCCTGGGCACATCCTTTGGCCATTTTCCCTGGGAAAGAAAACTCAGCAGTCCAGGTTCCTGATGTCAGTTTGTAGGGCTCCCTTCGGTCGATCAGGGCAGCAGAAGTGTGAGGTGGGGACATCTTCGGTGTGGGGTCCATCCTTCGATATTTTTCTTTGCAGTCACGGCCCTGACCAGGGCCAGGGGCCCCTGGGCACATCCTTTTTCCATTTTCCCTGGGAAAGAAAACTCAGCAGTCCAGGTTCCTGATGTCAGTTTGTAGGGCTCCCTTGGGTCTATCAGGGCAGCACAAGTTTGAGGTGGGGACAGCTTCGGTGTGGGGTCCATCCTTCGATATAAGGATTTTTTGCAGTCAGGGCCAGGGGCCCCTGGGCACATCCTTTTTCCATTTTCCCTGGGAAAGAAAACTCAGCAGTCCAGGTTCCTGATGTCAGTTTGTAGGGCTCCCTTGGGTCTATCAGGGCAGCACAAGTTTGAGGTGGGGACAATTTCGGTGTGGGGTCCATCCTTTGATATAAGGATTTTTTCCAGTCAGGGCCAGGGCCCCAGGGCTAGGGGCCCCTGGGCACATCCTTTTTCCATTTTCCCTGGGAAAGAAAACTCAGCAGTCCAGGTTCCTGATGTCAGTTTGTAGGGCTCCCTTGGGTCTATCAGGGCAGCACAAGTTTGAGGTGGGGACAGCTTCGGTGTGGGGTCCATCCTTCGATATAAGGATTTTTTGTAGTGAGGTCCCTGTCCAGGGCCAGGGGCCCCTGGGCACATCCTTTTTCCATTTTCCCTGGGAAAGAAAACTCAGCAGTCCAGGTTCCTGTTGTCAGTTTGTAGGGCTCCCTTGGGTGTATCAGGGCAGCACAAGTTTGAGGTGGGGACAGCTTTGGTGTGGGGTCCATCCTTCGATATAAGGATTTTTTGCAGTCAGGGCCAGGGGCCCAGGGCCAGGGGCCCCTGGGCACATCCTTTTTCCATTTTCCCTGGGAAAGAAAACTCAGCAGTCCAGGTTCCTGATGTCAGTTTGTAGGGCTCCCTTGGGTCTATCAGGGCAGCACAAGTTTGAGGTGGGGACAACTTCAGTGTGGGGTCCATCCTTCGATATAAGGATTTTTTGCAGTCAGGGCCAGGGGCCCCTGGGCACATCCTTTTTCCATTTTCCCTGGGAAAGAAAACTCAGCAGTCCAGGTTCCTGATGTCAGTTTGTAGGGCTTCCTTGGGTCTATCAGGGCAGCACAAGTTTGAGGTGGGTACAACTTCGGTGTGGGGTCCATCCTTCGATATAAGGATTTTTTGCAGTCAGGGCCAGGGGCCCCTGGGCACATCCTTTTTCCATTTTCCCTGGGAAAGAAAACTCAGCAGTCCAGGTTCCTGATGTCAGTTTGTAGGGCTCCCTTGGGTCTATCAGGGTAGCACAAGTTTGAGGTTCGGACAGCTTCGGTGTGGGGTACATCCTACGATATAAGGATTTTTTGCAGTCAGGGCGAGGGGCCCCTGGGCACATCCTTTTTCCATTTTCCCTGGGAAAGAAAACTCAGCAGTCCTGGTTCCTGATATCAGTTTGTAGGGCTCCCTTGGGTCTATCAGGGGAGCACAAGTTTGAGGTTGGGACAACTTCGGTCTGGGGTCCATCCTTCAATATAAGGATTTTTTGCAGTCAAAGCCAGGGGCCCCTGGGCACATCCTTTTTCCATTTTCCCTGGGAAAGAAAACTCAGCAGTCCAGGTTCCTGATGTCAGTTTGTAGGGCTCCCTTGGGTCTATCAGGGCAGCACAAGTTTGAGGTGGGGACAGCTTCGGTGTGGGGTCCATCCTTCGATATAAGGATTTTTTGCTGTCAGGGCCAGGGGCCCAGGGCCAGGGGCCCCTGGGCACATCCTTTTTCCATTTTCCCTGGGAAAGAAAACTCAGCAGTCCAGGTTCCTGATGTCAGTTTGTAGGGCTCCCTTGGGTCTATCAGGGCAGCACACGTTTGAGGTGGGGACATCTTTGGTGTGGGGTCCATCCTTCGATATAAGGATTCTTTGCAGTCAGGGCCCTGCCCAGGGCAAGGGGACCCTGGGCACATCCTTTGGCCATTTTCCCTGGGAAAGAAAACTCAGCAGTCCAGGTTCCTGATGTCAGTTTGTAGGGCTCCCTTCGGTCGATCAGGGCAGCAGAAGTTTGAGGTGGGGACAACTTCGGTGTGGGGTCCATCCTTCGATATTTTTCTTTGCAGTCACGGCCCTGACCAGGGCCAGGGGACCCTGGGCACATCCTTTTTCCATTTTCCCTGGGAAAGAAACCTCAGCAGTCCAGGTTCCTGATGTCAGTTTGTAGGGCTCCCTTGGGTCTATCAGGGCAGCACAAGTTTGAGGTGGGGACAGCTTCGGTGTGGGGTCCATCCTTCGATATAAGGATTTTTTGCAGTCAGGGCCAGGGGCCCACGGCCAGGGGCCCCTGGGCACATGCTTTTTCCATTTTCCCTGGGAAAGAAAACTCAGCAGTCCAGGTTCCTGATGTCAGTTTGTAGGGCTCCCTTGCGTGTATCAGGGCAGCACAAGTTTGAGGTGGGGACAACTTCGGTGTGGGGTCCATCCTTCAATATAAGGATTTTTTGCAGTCAGGGCCAGGGGCCCCTGGGCACATCCTTTTTCCATTTTCCCTGGGAAACAAAACTCAGCAGTCCAGGTTCCTGATGTCAGTTTGTAGAGCTCCCTGGGGTCTATCAGGGCAGCACAAGTTTGAGATGGGGACAACTTCGGTGTGGGGTCCATCCTTCGATATAAGGATTTTTTACAGTCAGGGCCAGGGGCCCAGGGCCAGGGGCCCCTGGGCACATCCTTTTTCCATTTTCCCTGGGAAAGAAAACTCAGCAGTCCAGGTTCCTGATGTCAGTTTGTAGGGCTCCCTTGGGTCTATCAGGGTAGCACAAGTTTGAGGTGGGGACAACTTCGGTGTGGGGTCCATCCTTCGATATAAGGATTTTTTGCAGTCAGGGCCAGGGGCCCCAGGGCTAGGGGCCCCTGGGCACATTCTTTTTCCATTTTCCCTGGGAAAGAAAACTCAGCAGTCCAGGTTCCTGATGTCAGTTTTTAGGGCTCCCTTGGGTCTATCAAGGTAGCACAAGTTTGAGGTGGGGACAAATTCGGTGTGGGGTCCATCCTTTGATATAAGGATTTTTTGCAGTCAGGGCCAGGGCCCCAGGGCTAGGGGCCCCTGGGCACATCCTTTTTCCATTTTCCCTGGGAAAGAAAACTCAGCAGTCCAGGTTCCTGATGTCAGTTTGTAGGGCTCCCTTGGGTCTATCAGGGCAGCACAAGTTTGAGGTGGGGACAGCTTCGGTGTGGGGTCCATCCTTCGATATAAGGATTTTTTGCAGTCAGGGCCAGGGGCCCAGGGCCAGGGGCCCCTGGGCACATCCTTTTTCCATTTTCCCTGGGAAAGAAAACTCAGCAGTCCAGGTTCCTGATGTCAGTTTGTAGGGCTCCCTTGGGTCTATCAGGGCAGCACAAGTTTGAGGTGGGGACAACTTCGGTGTGGGGTCCATCCTTCGATATAAGGATTTTTTGCAGTCAGGGCCAGGGGCCCCTGGGCACATCCTTTTTCCATTTTCCCTGGGAAAGAAAACTCAGCAGTCCAGGTTCCTGATGTCAGTTTGTAGGGCTCCCTTGGGTCTATCAGGGCAGCACACCTTAGAGGTGGGGACATCTTTGGTGTGGGGTCCATCCTTCGATATAAGGATTCTTTGCAGTGACGGCCCTGACCAGGGCCAGGGGCCCCTGAGGACACCCTTTTTCCATTTTCCGTGGGAAAGAAAACTCACCATTCCAGGTTCCTGATGTCAGTTTGTAGGGCTCCCTTGGGTCTATCAGGGCAGCACAAGTTTGCGGTGGGGACAACTTCGGTGTGGGGTCCATCCTTCGATATAAGGATTCTTTGCAGTCAGGGCCAGGGGCCCCTGGGCACATCCTTTTTCCATTTTCCCTGGGAAAGAAAACTCAGCAGTCCCGGTTCCTGATGTCAGTTTGTAGGGTTCCCTTGGGTCTATCAGGGTAGCACAAGTTTGACGTGGGGACAACTTCGGTGTGGGGTCCATCCTTCGATATAAGGATTTTTTGTAGTGAGGTCCCTGTCCAGGGCCAGGGGCCCCTGGGCACATCCTTTTTCCATTTTCCCTGGGAAAGAAAACTCAGCAGTCCAGGTTCCTGATGTCAGTTTGTAGGGCTCCCTTGGGTCTATCAGGGCAGCACAAGTTTGAGGTGGGGACAGCTTCGGTGTGGGGTCCATCCTTCGATATAAGGATTTTTTGCAGTCAGGGCCAGGGGCCCAGGGCCAGGGGCCCCTGGGCACATCCTTTTTCCATTTTCCCTGGGAAAGAAAACTCAGCAGTCCAGGTTCCTGATGTCAGTTTTTAGGGCTCCCTTGGGTCTATCAGGGCAGCACAAGTTTGAGGTGGGGACTGCTTCGGTGCGGGGTCCATCCTTCGTTATAAGGATTTTTTGCAGTCAGGGCCCTGAACAGGGCCAGGGGACCCTGGGCACATCCTTTGGCCATTTGCCCTGGGAAAGAAAACTCAGCCGTCCAGGTTCCTGATGTCAGTTTGTAGGGCTCCCTTGGGTCTATCAGGGCAGCACAAGTTTGAGGTGGGGACAACTTCGGTGTGGGGTCCATCCTTCGATATATGGATTTCTTGTCGTGAGGTCCCTGTCCAGGGCCAGGGGCCCCTGGGCACATCCTTTTTCCATTTTCCCTGGGAAAGAAAACTCAGCAGTCCAGGTTCCTGATGTCAGTTTGTAGGGCTCCCTTGGGTCTATCAGGGTAGCCCAAGTTTGAGGTTGCAACAACTTTGGTGTGGGGTCCATCCTTCGATATAAGGATTTTTTGTTGTGAGGCTACAGCCCAGGGCCAGGGGCCCCTGGGCACATCCTTTTTCCATTTTCCCTGGGAAAGAAAACTCAGCAGTCCAGGTTCCTGATGTCAGTTTGTAGGGCTCCGTTGGGTCTATCCGGGCAGCACACGTTAGAGGTGGGGACATCTTTGGTGTGGGGTCCATCCTTCGATATAAGGATTTTTTGCTGTCAGGGCCAGGGGCCCCTGGGCACATCCTTTTTCCATTTTCCCTGGGAAAGAAAACTCAGCAGTCCAGGTTCCTGATGTCAGTTTGTAGGGCTCCCTTGGGTCTATCAGGGCAGCACAAGTTTGAGGTGGGGACAACTTCGGTGTGGGGTCCATCCTTCGATATAAGGATTTTTTGCAGTCAGGGCCAGGGGCCCAGGGCCAGGGGCCCCTGGGCACATCCTTTTTCCATTTTCCCTGGGAAAGAAAACTCAGCAGTCCAGGTTCCTGATGTCAGTTTGTAGGGCTCCCTTGGGTCTATCAGGGCAGCACAAGTTTGAGGTGGGGACAGCTTCGGTGTGGGGTCCATCCTTCGATATAAGGATTTTTTGTAGTGAGGTTCCTGTCCAGGGCCAGGGGCCCCTGGGCACATCCTTTTTCCATTTTCCCTGGGAAAGAAAACTCAGCAGTCCAGGTTCCTGATGTCAGTTTGTAGGGCTCCCTTGGGTCTATCAGGGCAGCACAAGTTTGAGTTGGGGACAGCTTCGGTGTGGGGTCCATCCTTCGATATAAGGATTCTTTGCAGTCAGGGCCAGGGGCCCCTGGGCACATCCTTTTTCCATTTTCCCTGGGAAAGAAAACTCAGCAGTCCAGGTTCCTGATGTCAGTTTGTAGGGCTCCCTTGGGTCTATCAGGGCAGCACAAGTTTGAGGTGGGGACAGCTTCGGTGTGGGGTCCATCCTTCGATATAAGGATTTTTTGCAGTCAGGGCCAGGGGCCCAGGGCCAGGGGCCCCTGGGCACATCCTTTTTCCATTTTCCCTGGGAAAGAAAACTCAGCAGTCCAGGTTCCTGATGTCAGTTTGTAGGGTTCCCTTGCGTGTATCAGGGCAGCACAAGTTTGAGGTGGGGACAGCTTCGGTGTGGGGTCCATCCTTCGATATAAGGATTTTTTGCAGTCAGGGCCAGGGGCCCCAGGGCACATCCTTTTTCCATTTTCCCTGGGAAAGAAAACTCAGCAGTCCAGGTGCCTGATGTCAGTTTGTAGAGCTCCCTGGGGTCTATCAGGGCAGCACAAGTTTGAGATGGGGACAACTTCGGTGTGGGGTCCATCCTTCGATATAAGGATTTTTTGCAGTCAGGGCCAGGCCCAGGGCCAGGGTCCCCTGGGCACATCCTTTTTCCATTTTCCCTGGGAAAGAAAACTCAGCAGTCCAGGTTACTGATGTCAGTTTGTAGGGCTCCCTTGGGTCTATCAGGGTAGCACAAGTTTGAGGTGGGGACAACTTCGGTGTGGGGTCCATCCTTCGATATAAGGATTTTTGTAGTTAGGTCCCTGTCTCGGGCCAGGGGCCCCTGGGCACATCCTTTTTCCATTTTCCCTGGGAAAGAAAACTCAGCAGTCCAGGTTCCTGATGTCAGTTTGTAGGGCTCCCTTGGGTCTATCAGGGCAGCACAAGTTTGAGGTGGGGACAACTTCTGTGTGGGGTCCATCCTTCGATATAAGGATTTTTTGCAGTCAGGGCCAGGGGCCCAGGGCCAGGGGCCCCTGGGCACATCCTTTTTCCATTTTCCCTGGGAAAGAAAACTCAGCAGTCCAGGTTCCTGATGTCAGTTTGTAGGGCTCCGTTGGGTCTATCAGGGCAGCACACGTTAGAGGTGGGGACATCTTTGGTGTGGGGTCCATCCTTCGATATAAGGATTTTTTGTAGTGAGGTCCCTGCCCACGGCCAGGGGCCCCTGAGCACATCCTTTTTCCATTTTCCCTGGGAAAGAAAACTCAGCAGTCCAGGTTCCTGATGTCAGTTTGTAGGGCTCCCTTCGGTCGATCAGGGCAGCAGAAGTTTGAGGTGGGGACAACTTCGGTGTGGGGTCCATCCTTCGATATAAGGACTTTTTGCAGTCAGGGCCAGGGGCCCCTGGGCACATCCTTTTTCCATTTTCCCTGGGAAAGAAAACTCAGCAGTCCAGGTTCCTGATGTCAGTTTGTAGGGCTCCCTTGGGTCTATCAGGGCAGCACACGTTTGAGGTGGGGACATCTTTGGTGTGGGGTCCATCCTTCGATATAAGGATTCTTTGCAGTCAGGGCCCTGCCCAGGGCAAGGGGACCCTGGGCACATCCTTTGGCCATTTTCCCTGGGAAAGAAAACTCAGCAGTCCAGGTTCCTGATGTCAGTTTGTAGGGCTCCCTTCGGTCGATCAGGGCAGCACAAGTGTGAGGTGGGGACATCTTCGGTGTGGGGTCCATCCTTCGATATGATTCTTTGCAGTCACGGCCCTGACCAGGGCCAGGGGCCCCTGGGCACATCCTTTTTCCATTTTCCCTGGGAAAGAAAACTCAGCAGTCCAGGTTCCTGATGTCAGTTTGTTGGGCTCCCTTGGGTCTATCAGGGCAGCACAAGTTTGAGGTGGGGACAGCTTCGGTGTGGGGTCCATCCTTCGATATAAGGATTTTTTGCAGTCAGGGCCAGGGGCCCCTGGGCACATCCTTTTTCCATTTTCCCTGGGAAAGAAAACTCAGCAGTCCAGGTTCCTGATGTCAGTTTGTAGGGCTCCCTTGGGTCTATCAGGGCAGCACAAGTTTGAGGTGGGGACAATTTCGGTGTGGGGTCCATCCTTTGATATAAGGATTTTTTCCAGTCAGGGCCAGGGCCCCAGGGCTAGGGGCCCCTGGGCACATCCTTTTTCCATTTTCCCTGGGAAAGAAAACTCAGCAGTCCAGGTTCCTGATGTCAGTTTGTAGGGCTCCCTTGGGTCTATCAGGGCAGCACAAGTTTGAGGTGGGGACAGCTTCGGTGTGGGGTCCATCCTTCGATATAAGGATTTTTTGTAGTGAGGTCCCTGTCCAGGGCCAGGGGCCCCTGGGCACATCCTTTTTCCATTTTCCCTGGGAAAGAAAACTCAGCAGTCCAGGTTCCTGATGTCAGTTTGTAGGGCTCCCTTGGGTGTATCAGGGCAGCACAAGTTTGAGGTGGGGACAGCTTCGGTGTGGGGTCCATCCTTCGATATAAGGATTTTTTGCAGTCAGGGCCAGGGGCCCAGGGCCAGGGGCCCCTGGGCACATCCTTTTTCCATTTTCCCTGGGAAAGAAAACTCAGCAGTCCAGGTTCCTGATGTCAGTTTGTAGGGCTCCCTTGGGTCTATCAGGGCAGCACAAGTTTGAGGTGGGGACAACTTCAGTGTGGGGTCCATCCTTCGATATAAGGATTTTTTGCAGTCAGGGCCAGGGGCCCCTGGGCACATCCTTTTTCCATTTTCCCTGGGAAAGAAAACTCAGCAGTCCAGGTTCCTGATGTCAGTTTGTAGGGCTTCCTTGGGTCTATCAGGGCAGCACAAGTTTGAGGTGGGTACAACTTCGGTGTGGGGTCCATCCTTCGATATAAGGATTTTTTGCAGTCAGGGCCAGGGGCCCCTGGGCACATCCTTTTTCCATTTTCCCTGGGAAAGAAAACTCAGCAGTCCAGGTTCCTGATGTCAGTTTGTAGGGCTCCCTTGGGTCTATCAGGGTAGCACAAGTTTGAGGTTCGGACAGCTTCGGTGTGGGGTACATCCTACGATATAAGGATTTTTTGCAGTCAGGGCGAGGGGCCCCTGGGCACATCCTTTTTCCATTTTCCCTGGGAAAGAAAACTCAGCAGTCCTGGTTCCTGATATCAGTTTGTAGGGCTCCCTTGGGTCTATCAGGGGAGCACAAGTTTGAGGTTGGGACAACTTCGGTCTGGGGTCCATCCTTCAATATAAGGATTTTTTGCAGTCAAAGCCAGGGGCCCCTGGGCACATCCTTTTTCCATTTTCCCTGGGAAAGAAAACTCAGCAGTCCAGGTTCCTGATGTCAGTTTGTAGGGCTCCCTTGGGTCTATCAGGGCAGCACAAGTTTGAGGTGGGGACAGCTTCGGTGTGGGGTCCATCCTTCGATATAAGGATTTTTTGCTGTCAGGGCCAGGGGCCCAGGGCCAGGGGCCCCTGGGCACATCCTTTTTCCATTTTCCCTGGGAAAGAAAACTCAGCAGTCCAGGTTCCTGATGTCAGTTTGTAGGGCTCCCTTGGGTCTATCAGGGCAGCACACGTTTGAGGTGGGGACATCTTTGGTGTGGGGTCCATCCTTCGATATAAGGATTCTTTGGAGTCAGGGCCCTGCCCAGGGCAAGGGGACCCTGGGCACATCCTTTGGCCATTTTCCCTGGGAAAGAAAACTCAGCAGTCCAGGTTCCTGATGTCAGTTTGTAGGGCTCCCTTCGGTCGATCAGGGCAGCAGAAGTTTGAGGTGGGGACAACTTCGGTGTGGGGTCCATCCTTCGATATGATTCTTTGCAGTCACGGCCCTGACCAGGGCCAGGGGACCCTGGGCACATCCTTTTTCCATTTTCCCTGGGAAAGAAACCTCAGCAGTCCAGGTTCCTGATGTCAGTTTGTAGGGCTCCCTTGGGTCTATCAGGGCAGCACAAGTTTGAGGTGGGGACAGCTTCGGTGTGGGGTCCATCCTTCGATATAAGGATTTTTTGCAGTCAGGGCCAGGGGCCCACGGCCAGGGGCCCCTGGGCACATGCTTTTTCCATTTTCCCTGGGAAAGAAAACTCAGCAGTCCAGGTTCCTGATGTCAGTTTGTAGGGCTCCCTTGCGTGTATCAGGGCAGCACAAGTTTGAGGTGGGGACAACTTCGGTGTGGGGTCCATCCTTCAATATAAGGATTTTTTGCAGTCAGGGCCAGGGGCCCCTGGGCACATCCTTTTTCCATTTTCCCTGGGAAACAAAACTCAGCAGTCCAGGTTCCTGATGTCAGTTTGTAGAGCTCCCTGGGGTCTATCAGGGCAGCACAAGTTTGAGGTGGGGACAACTTCGGTGTGGGGTCCATCCTTCGATATAAGGATTTTTTGCAGTCAGGGCCAGGGGCCCAGGGCCAGGGGCCCCTGGGCACATCCTTTTTCCATTTTCCCTGGGAAAGAAAACTCAGCAGTCCAGGTTCCTGATGTCAGTTTGTAGGGCTCCGTTGGGTCTATCAGGGCAGCACACGTTAGAGGTGGGGACATCTTTGGTGTGGGGTCCATCCTTCGATATAAGGATTTTTTGTAGTGAGGTCCCTGCCCACGGCCAGGGGCCCCTGAGCACATCCTTTTTCCATTTTCCCTGGGAAAGAAAACTCAGCAGTCCAGGTTCCTGATGTCAGTTTGTAGGGCTCCCTTGGGTCTATCAGGGCAGCACACGTTTGAGGTGGGGACATCTTTGGTGTGGGGTCCATCCTTCGATATAAGGATTTTTTGCAGTCAGGGCCCTGCCCAGGGCAAGGGGACCCTGGGCACATCCTTTGGCCATTTTCCCTGGGAAAGAAAACTCAGCAGTCCAGGTTCCTGATGTCAGTTTGTAGGGCTCCCTTCGGTCGATCAGGGCAGCACAAGTGTGAGGTGGGGACATCTTCGGTGTGGGGTCCATCCTTCGATATGATTCTTTGCAGTCACGGCCCTGACCAGGGCCAGGGGACCCTGGGCACATCCTTTTTCCATTTTCCCTGGGAAAGAAAACTCAGCAGTCCAGGTTCCTGATGTCAGTTTGTTGGGCTCCCTTGGGTCTATCAGGGCAGCACAAGTTTGAGGTGGGGACAGCTTCGGTGTGGGGTCCATCCTTCGATATAAGGATTTTTTGCAGTCAGGGCCAGGGGCCCCTGGGCACATCCTTTTTCCATTTTCCCTGGGAAAGAAAACTCAGCAGTCCAGGTTCCTGATGTCAGTTTGTAGGGCTCCCTTGGGTCTATCAGGGCAGCACAAGTTTGAGGTGGGGACAATTTCGGTGTGGGGTCCATCCTTTGATATAAGGATTTTTTCCAGTCAGGGCCAGGGCCCCAGGGCTAGGGGCCCCTGGGCACATCCTTTTTCCATTTTCCCTGGGAAAGAAAACTCAGCAGTCCAGGTTCCTGATGTCAGTTTGTAGGGCTCCCTTGGGTCTATCAGGGCAGCACAAGTTTGAGGTGGGGACAGCTTCGGTGTGGGGTCCATCCTTCGATATAAGGATTTTATGTAGTGAGGTCCCTGTCCAGGGCCAGGGGCCCCTGGGCACATCCTTTTTCCATTTTCCCTGGGAAAGAAAACTCAGCAGTCCAGGTTCCTGATGTCAGTTTGTAGGGCTCCCTTGGGTGTATCAGGGCAGCACAAGTTTGAGGTGGGGACAGCTTCGGTGTGGGGTCCATCCTTCGATATAAGGATTTTTTGCAGTCAGGGCCAGGGGCCCAGGGCCAGGGGCCCCTGGGCACATCCTTTTTCCATTTTCCCTGGGAAAGAAAACTCAGCAGTCCAGGTTCCTGATGTCAGTTTGTAGGGCTCCCTTGGGTCTATCAGGGCAGCACAAGTTTGAGGTGGGGACAACTTCAGTGTGGGGTCCATCCTTCGATATAAGGATTTTTTGCAGTCAGGGCCAGGGGCCCCTGGGCACATCCTTTTTCCATTTTCCCTGGGAAAGAAAACTCAGCAGTCCAGGTTCCTGATGTCAGTTTGTAGGGCTTCCTTGGGTCTATCAGGGCAGCACAAGTTTGAGGTGGGTACAACTTCGGTGTGGGGTCCATCCTTCGATATAAGGATTTTTTGCAGTCAGGGCCAGGGGCCCCTGGGCACATCCTTTTTCCATTTTCCCTGGGAAAGAAAACTCAGCAGTCCAGGTTCCTGATGTCAGTTTGTAGGGCTCCCTTGGGTCTATCAGGGTAGCACAAGTTTGAGGTTCGGACAGCTTCGGTGTGGGGTACATCCTACGATATAAGGATTTTTTGCAGTCAGGGCGAGGGGCCCCTGGGCACATCCTTTTTCCATTTTCCCTGGGAAAGAAAACTCAGCAGTCCTGGTTCCTGATATCAGTTTGTAGGGCTCCCTTGGGTCTATCAGGGGAGCACAAGTTTGAGGTTGGGACAACTTCGGTCTGGGGTCCATCCTTCAATATAAGGATTTTTTGCAGTCAAAGCCAGGGGCCCCTGGGCACATCCTTTTTCCATTTTCCCTGGGAAAGAAAACTCAGCAGTCCAGGTTCCTGATGTCAGTTTGTAGGGCTCCCTTGGGTCTATCAGGGCAGCACAAGTTTGAGGTGGGGACAGCTTCGGTGTGGGGTCCATCCTTCGATATAAGGATTTTTTGCTGTCAGGGCCAGGGGCCCAGGGCCAGGGGCCCCTGGGCACATCCTTTTTCCATTTTCCCTGGGAAAGAAAACTCAGCAGTCCAGGTTCCTGATGTCAGTTTGTAGGGCTCCCTTGGGTCTATCAGGGCAGCACACGTTTGAGGTGGGGACATCTTTGGTGTGGGGTCCATCCTTCGATATAAGGATTCTTTGCAGTCAGGGCCCTGCCCAGGGCAAGGGGACCCTGGGCACATCCTTTGGCCATTTTCCCTGGGAAAGAAAACTCAGCAGTCCAGGTTCCTGATGTCAGTTTGTAGGGCTCCCTTCGGTCGATCAGGGCAGCAGAAGTTTGAGGTGGGGACAACTTCGGTGTGGGGTCCATCCTTCGATATGATTCTTTGCAGTCACGGCCCTGACCAGGGCCAGGGGACCCTGGGCACATCCTTTTTCCATTTTCCCGGGGAAAGAAACCTCAGCAGTCCAGGTTCCTGATGTCAGTTTGTAGGGCTCCCTTGGGTCTATCAGGGCAGCACAAGTTTGAGGTGGGGACAGCTTCGGTGTGGGGTCCATCCTTCGATATAAGGATTTTTTGCAGTCAGGGCCAGGGGCCCACGGCCAGGGGCCCCTGGGCACATGCTTTTTCCATTTTCCCTGGGAAAGAAAACTCAGCAGTCCAGGTTCCTGATGTCAGTTTGTAGGGCTCCCTTGCGTGTATCAGGGCAGCACAAGTTTGAGGTGGGGACAACTTCGGTGTGGGGTCCATCCTTCAATATAAGGATTTTTTGCAGTCAGGGCCAGGGGCCCCTGGGCACATCCTTTTTCCATTTTCCCTGGGAAACAAAACTCAGCAGTCCAGGTTCCTGATGTCAGTTTGTAGAGCTCCCTGGGGTCTATCAGGGCAGCACAAGTTTGAGATGGGGACAACTTCGGTGTGGGGTCCATCCTTCGATATAAGGATTTTTTGCAGTCAGGGCCAGGGGCCCAGGGCCAGGGGCCCCTGGGCACATCCTTTTTCCATTTTCCCTGGGAAAGAAAACTCAGCAGTCCAGGTTCCTGATGTCAGTTTGTAGGGCTCCCTTGGGTCTATCAGGGTAGCACAAGTTTGAGGTGGGGACAACTTCGGTGTGGGGTCCATCCTTCGATATAAGGATTTTTTGCAGTCAGGGCCAGGGGCCCCAGGGCTAGGGGCCCCTGGGCACATTCTTTTTCCATTTTCCCTGGGAAAGAAAACTCAGCAGTCCAGGTTCCTGATGTCAGTTTTTAGGGCTCCCTTGGGTCTATCAAGGTAGCACAAGTTTGAGGTGGGGACAAATTCGGTGTGGGGTCCATCCTTTGATATAAGGATTTTTTGCAGTCAGGGCCAGGGCCCCAGGGCTAGGGGCCCCTGGGCACATCCTTTTTCCATTTTCCCTGGGAAAGAAAACTCAGCAGTCCAGGTTCCTGATGTCAGTTTGTAGGGCTCCCTTGGGTCTATCAGGGCAGCACAAGTTTCAGGTGGGGACAGCTTCGGTGTGGGGTCCATCCTTCGATATAAGGATTTTTTGTAGTGAGGTCCCTGTCCAGGGCCAGGGGCCCCTGGGCACATCCTTTTTCCATTTTCCCTGGGAAAGAAATCTCAGCAGTCCAGGTTCCTGATGTCAGTTTGTAGGGCTCCCTTGGGTGTATCAGGGCAGCACAAGTTTGAGGTGGGGACAGCTTCGGTGTGGGGTCCATCCTTCGATATAAGGATTTTTTGCAGTCAGGGCCAGGGGCCCAGGGCCAGGGGCCCCTGGGCACATCCTTTTTCCATTTTCCCTGGGAAAGAAAACTCAGCAGTCCAGGTTCCTGATGTCAGTTTGTAGGGCTCCCTTGGGTCTATCAGGGCAGCACAAGTTTGAGGTGGGGACAACTTCAGTGTGGGGTCCATCCTTCGATATAAGGATTTTTTGCAGTCAGGGCCAGGGGCCCCTGGGCACATCCTTTTTCCATTTTCCCTGGGAAAGAAAACTCAGCAGTCCAGGTTCCTGATGTCAGTTTGTAGGGCTTCCTTGGGTCTATCAGGGCAGCACAAGTTTGAGGTGGGTACAACTTCGGTGTGGGGTCCATCCTTCGATATAAGGATTTTTTGCAGTCAGGGCCAGGGGCCCCTGGGCACATCCTTTTTCCATTTTCCCTGGGAAAGAAAACTCAGCAGTCCAGGTTCCTGATGTCAGTTTGTAGGGCTCCCTTGGGTCTATCAGGGTAGCACAAGTTTGAGGTTCGGACAGCTTCGGTGTGGGGTACATCCTACGATATAAGGATTTTTTGCAGTCAGGGCGAGGGGCCCCTGGGCACATCCTTTTTCCATTTTCCCTGGGAAAGAAAACTCAGCAGTCCTGGTTCCTGATATCAGTTTGTAGGGCTCCCTTGGGTCTATCAGGGGAGCACAAGTTTGAGGTTGGGACAACTTCGGTCTGGGGTCCATCCTTCAATATAAGGATTTTTTGCAGTCAAAGCCAGGGGCCCCTGGGCACATCCTTTTTCCATTTTCCCTGGGAAAGAAAACTCAGCAGTCCAGGTTCCTGATGTCAGTTTGTAGGGCTCCCTTGGGTCTATCAGGGCAGCACAAGTTTGAGGTGGGGACAGCTTCGGTGTGGGGTCCATCCTTCGATATAAGGATTTTTTGCTGTCAGGGCCAGGGGCCCAGGGCCAGGGGCCCCTGGGCACATCCTTTTTCCATTTTCCCTGGGAAAGAAAACTCAGCAGTCCAGGTTCCTGATGTCAGTTTGTAGGGCTCCCTTGGGTCTATCAGGGCAGCACACGTTTGAGGTGGGGACATCTTTGGTGTGGGGTCCATCCTTCGATATAAGGATTCTTTGCAGTCAGGGCCCTGTCCAGGGCCAGGGGCCCCTGGGCACATCCTTTGGCCATTTTCCCTGGGAAAGAAAACTCAGCAGTCCAGGTTCCTGATGTCAGTTTGTAGGGCTCCCTTCGGTCGATCAGGGCAGCAGAAGTTTGAGGTGGGGACAACTTCGGTGTGGGGTCCATCCTTCGATATGATTCTTTGCAGTCACGGCCCTGACCAGGGCCAGGGGACCCTGGGCACATCCTTTTTCCATTTTCCCTGGGAAAGAAACCTCAGCAGTCCAGGTTCCTGATGTCAGTTTGTAGGGCTCCCTTGGGTCTATCAGGGCAGCACAAGTTTGAGGTGGGGACAGCTTCGGTGTGGGGTCCATCCTTCGATATAAGGATTTTTTGCAGTCAGGGCCAGGGGCCCACGGCCAGGGGCCCCTGGGCACATGCTTTTTCCATTTTCCCTGGGAAAGAAAACTCAGCAGTCCAGGTTCCTGATGTCAGTTTGTAGGGCTCCCTTGCGTGTATCAGGGCAGCACAAGTTTGAGGTGGGGACAACTTCGGTGTGGGGTCCATCCTTCAATATAAGGATTTTTTGCAGTCAGGGCCAGGGGCCCCTGGGCACATCCTTTTTCCATTTTCCCTGGGAAACAAAACTCAGCAGTCCAGGTTCCTGATGTCAGTTTGTAGAGCTCCCTGGGGTCTATCAGGGCAGCACAAGTTTGAGATGGGGACAACTTCGGTGTGGGGTCCATCCTTCGATATAAGGATTTTTTGCAGTCAGGGCCAGGGGCCCAGGGCCAGGGGCCCCTGGGCACATCCTTTTTCCATTTTCCCTGGGAAAGAAAACTCAGCAGTCCAGGTTCCTGATGTCAGTTTGTAGGGCTCCCTTGGGTCTATCAGGGTAGCACAAGTTTGAGGTGGGGACAACTTCGGTGTGGGGTCCATCCTTCGATATAAGGATTTTTTGCAGTCAGGGCCAGGGGCCCCAGGGCTAGGGGCCCCTGGGCACATTCTTTTTCCATTTTCCCTGGGAAAGAAAACTCAGCAGTCCAGGTTCCTGATGTCAGTTTTTAGGGCTCCCTTGGGTCTATCAAGGTAGCACAAGTTTGAGGTGGGGACAAATTCGGTGTGGGGTCCATCCTTTGATATAAGGATTTTTTGCAGTCAGGGCCAGGGCCCCAGGGCTAGGGGCCCCTGGGCACATCCTTTTTCCATTTTCCCTGGGAAAGAAAACTCAGCAGTCCAGGTTCCTGATGTCAGTTTGTAGGGCTCCCTTGGGTCTATCAGGGCAGCACAAGTTTCAGGTGGGGACAGCTTCGGTGTGGGGTCCATCCTTCGATATAAGGATTTTTTGTAGTGAGGTCCCTGTCCAGGGCCAGGGGCCCCTGGGCACATCCTTTTTCCATTTTCCCTGGGAAAGAAATCTCAGCAGTCCAGGTTCCTGATGTCAGTTTTTAGGGCTCCCTTGGGTCTATCAGGGCAGCACAAGTTTGAGGTGGGGACAGCTTCCGTGTGGGGTCCATCCTTCGATATAAGGATTTTTTGCAGTCAGGGCCAGGGGCCCCTGGGCACATCCTTTTTCCATTTTCCCTGGGAAAGAAAACTCAGCAGTCCAGGTTCCTGATGTCAGTTTGTAGGGCTCCCTTGGGTCTATCAGGGTAGCACAAGTTTGAGGTGGGGACAACTTCGGTGTGGGGTCCATCCTTCGATATAAGGATTCTTTGCAGTCAGGGCCAAGGGCCAGGGGCCCCTGGGCACATCCTTTTTCCATTTTCCCTGGGAAAGAACACTCAGCAGTCCAGGATCCTGATGTCAGTTTGTAGGGCTCCCTTGGGTCTATCAGGGCAGCACAAGTTTGAGGTGGGGACAATTTCGGTGTGGGGTCCATCCTTCGATATAAGGATTTTTTGCAGTCGGGGCCAGGGGCCCAGGGCCAGGGGCCCCTGGGCACATCCTTTTTCCATTTTCCCTGGGAAAGAAAACTCAGCAGTCCAGGTTCCTGATGTCAGTTTTTAGGGCTCCCTTGCGTGTATCAGGGCAGCACAAGTTTGAGGTGGGGACAACTTCGGTGTGGGGTCCATCCTTCAATATAAGGATTTTTTGCAGTCAGGGCCAGGGGCCCCTGGGCACATCCTTTTTCCATTTTCCCTGGGAAACAAAACTCAGCAGTCCAGGTTCCTGATGTCAGTTTGTAGAGCTCCCTGGGGTCTATCAGGGCAGCAAAAGTTTGAGATGGGGACAACTTCGGTGTGGGGTCCATCCTTCGATATAAGGATTTTTTGCAGTCAGGGCCAGGGGCCCAGGGCCAGGGGCCCCTGGGCACATCCTTTTTCCATTTTCCCTGGGAAAGAAAACTCAGCAGTCCAGGTTCCTGATGTCAGTTTGTAGGGCTCCCTTGGGTCTATCAGGGTAGCACAAGTTTGAGGTGGGGACAACTTCGGTGTGGGGTCCATCCTTCGATATAAGGATTTTTTGCAGTCAGGGCCAGGGGCCAAGGGCTAGGCGCCCCTGGGCACATTCTTTTTCCATTTTCCCTGGGAAAGAAAACTCAGCAGTCCAGGTTCCTGATGTCAGTTTGTAGGGCTCCCTTGGGTCTATCAAGGTAGCACAAGTTTGAGGTGGGGACAACTTCGGTGTGGGGTCCATCCTTCGATATAAGGGTTTTTTGCAGTCAGGGCCAGGGGCCCAGGGCCAGGGGCCCCTGGGCACATCCTTTTTCCATTTTCCCTGGGAAAGAAAACTCAGCAGTCCAGGTTCCTGATGTCAGTTTGTAGGGCTCCCTTGGGTCTATCAGGGCAGCACAAGTTTGACGTGGGGACAGCTTCGGTGTGGGGTCCAACCTTTGATAAAAGGATTCTTTGCAGTCAGGGCCAGGGGCCCCTGGGCACATCCTTTTTCCATTTTCCCTGGGAAAGAAAACTCAGCAGTCCAGGTTCCTGATGTCAGTTTGTAGGGCTCCCTTGGGTCTATCAGGGCAGCACAAGTTTGAGGTGGGGACAACTTCGGTGTGGGGTCCATCCTTCGATATAAGGATTCTTTGCAGTCAGGGCCAAGGGCCAGGGGCCCCTGGGCACATCCTTTTTCCATTTTCCCTGGGAAAGAAAACTCAGCAGTCCAGGTTCCTGATGTCAGTTTGTAGGGCTCCCTTGGGTCTATCAGGGCAGCACAAGTTTGAGGTGGGGACAACTTCAGTGTGGGGTCCATCCTTCGATATAAGGATTTTTTGCAGTCAGGGCCAGGGGCCCCTGGGCACATCCTTTTTCCATTTTCCCTGGGAAAGAAAACTCAGCAGTCCAGGTTCCTGATGTCAGTTTGTAGGGCTTCCTTGGGTCTATCAGGGCAGCACAAGTTTGAGGTGGGTACAACTTCGGTGTGGGGTCCATCCTTCGATATAAGGATTTTTTGCAGTCAGGGCCAGGGGCCCCTGGGCACATCCTTTTTCCATTTTCCCTGGGAAAGAAAACTCAGCAGTCCAGGTTCCTGATGTCAGTTTGTAGGGCTCCCTTGGGTCTATCAGGGTAGCACAAGTTTGAGGTTCGGACAGCTTCGGTGTGGGGTACATCCTACGATATAAGGATTTTTTGCAGTCAGGGCGAGGGGCCCCTGGGCACATCCTTTTTCCATTTTCCCTGGGAAAGAAAACTCAGCAGTCCTGGTTCCTGATATCAGTTTGTAGGGCTCCCTTGGGTCTATCAGGGGAGCACAAGTTTGAGGTTGGGACAACTTCGGTCTGGGGTCCATCCTTCAATATAAGGATTTTTTGCAGTCAAAGCCAGGGGCCCCTGGGCACATCCTTTTTCCATTTTCCCTGGGAAAGAAAACTCAGCAGTCCAGGTTCCTGATGTCAGTTTGTAGGGCTCCCTTGGGTCTATCAGGGCAGCACAAGTTTGAGGTGGGGACAGCTTCGGTGTGGGGTCCATCCTTCGATATAAGGATTTTTTGCTGTCAGGGCCAGGGGCCCAGGGCCAGGGGCCCCTGGGCACATCCTTTTTCCATTTTCCCTGGGAAAGAAAACTCAGCAGTCCAGGTTCCTGATGTCAGTTTGTAGGGCTCCCTTGGGTCTATCAGGGCAGCACAAGTTTCAGGTGGGGACAAATTCGGTGTGGGGTCCATCCTTTGATATAAGGATTTTTTGCAGTCAGGGCCAGGGCCCCAGGGCTAGGGGCCCCTGGGCACATCCTTTTTCCATTTTCCCTGGGAAAGAAAACTCAGCAGTCCAGGTTCCTGATGTCAGTTTGTAGGGCTCCCTTGGGTCTATCAGGGCAGCACAAGTTTCAGGTGGGGACAGCTTCGGTGTGGGGTCCATCCTTCGATATAAGGATTTTTTGTAGTGAGGTCCCTGTCCAGGGCCAGGGGCCCCTGGGCACATCCTTTTTCCATTTTCCCTGGGAAAGAAATCTCAGCAGTCCAGGTTCCTGATGTCAGTTTTTAGGGCTCCCTTGGGTCTATCAGGGCAGCACAAGTTTGAGGTGGGGACAGCTTCGGTCTGGGGTCCATCCTTCGATATAAGGATTTTTTGCAGTCAGGGCCAGGGGCCCCTGGGCACATCCTTTTTCCATTTTCCCTGGGAAAGAAAACTCAGCAGTCCAGGTTCCTGATGTCAGTTTGTAGGGCTCCCTTGGGTCTATCAGGGTAGCACAAGTTTGAGGTGGGGACAACTTCGGTGTGGGGTCCATCCTTCGATATAAGGATTCTTTGCAGTCAGGGCCAAGGGCCAGGGGCCCCTGGGCACATCCTTTTTCCATTTTCCCTGGGAAAGAACACTCAGCAGTCCAGGATCCTGATGTCAGTTTGTAGGGCTCCCTTGGGTCTATCAGGGCAGCACAAGTTTGAGGTGGGGACAATTTCGGTGTGGGGTCCATCCTTCGATATAAGGATTTTTTGCAGTCGGGGCCAGGGGCCCAGGGCCAGGGGCCCCTGGGCACATCCTTTTTCCATTTTCCCTGGGAAAGAAAACTCAGCAGTCCAGGTTCCTGATGTCAGTTTTTAGGGCTCCCTTGCGTGTATCAGGGCAGCACAAGTTTGAGGTGGGGACAACTTCGGTGTGGGGTCCATCCTTCAATATAAGGATTTTTTGCAGTCAGGGCCAGGGGCCCCTGGGCACATCCTTTTTCCATTTTCCCTGGGAAACAAAACTCAGCAGTCCAGGTTCCTGATGTCAGTTTGTAGAGCTCCCTGGGGTCTATCAGGGCAGCAAATGTTTGAGATGGGGACAACTTCGGTGTGGGGTCCATCCTTCGATATAAGGATTTTTTGCAGTCAGGGCCAGGGGCCCAGGGCCAGGGGCCCCTGGGCACATCCTTTTTCCATTTTCCCTGGGAAAGAAAACTCAGCAGTCCAGGTTCCTGATGTCAGTTTGTAGGGCTCCCTTGGGTCTATCAGGGTAGCACAAGTTTGAGGTGGGGACAACTTCGGTGTGGGGTCCATCCTTCGATATAAGGATTTTTTGCAGTCAGGGCCAGGGGCCAAGGGCTAGGCGCCCCTGGGCACATTCTTTTTCCATTTTCCCTGGGAAAGAAAACTCAGCAGTCCAGGTTCCTGATGTCAGTTTGTAGGGCTCCCTTGGGTCTATCAAGGTAGCACAAGTTTGAGGTGGGGACAACTTCGGTGTGGGGTCCATCCTTCGATATAAGGGTTTTTTGCAGTCAGGGCCAGGGGCCCAGGGCCAGGGGCCCCTGGGCACATCCTTTTTCCATTTTCCCTGGGAAAGAAAACTCAGCAGTCCAGGTTCCTGATGTCAGTTTGTAGGGCTCCCTTGGGTCTATCAGGGCAGCACAAGTTTGACGTGGGGACAGCTTCGGTGTGGGGTCCAACCTTTGATAAAAGGATTCTTTGCAGTCAGGGCCAGGGGCCCCTGGGCACATCCTTTTTCCATTTTCCCTGGGAAAGAAAACTCAGCAGTCCAGGTTCCTGATGTCAGTTTGTAGGGCTCCCTTGGGTCTATCAGGGCAGCACAAGTTTGAGGTGGGGACAACTTCGGTGTGGGGTCCATCCTTCGATATAAGGATTCTTTGCAGTCAGGGCCAAGGGCCAGGGGCCCCTGGGCACATCCTTTTTCCATTTTCCCTGGGAAAGAAAACTCAGCAATCCAGGTTGCTGATGTCAGTTTGTAGGGCTCCCTTGGGTCTATCATGGCAGCGCAAGTTTGAGGTGGGGACAACTTCGGTGTGGGGTCCATCCTTCGTTATAAGGATTCTTTGCAGTCAGGGCCCTGAGCAGGGCCAGGGGCCCCTGGGCACATCCTTTTTCCATTTTCCCTGGGAAAGAAAACTCAGCCGTCCAGGTTCCTGATGTCAGTTTTTAGGGCTCCCTTGGGTCTATCAGGGCAGCACAAGTTTGAGGTGGGGACAACTTCGGTGTGGGGTCCATCCTTCGATATAAGGATTTCTTGTAATGAGATCCCTGCCCAGGGACAGGGGCCCCTGGGCACATACTTTTTCCATTTTCCCTGGGAAAGAAAACTCAGCAGTCCGGGTTCCTGATGTCAGTTTGTAGGGCTCCCTTGGGTCTATCAGGGTAGCCCATGTTTGAGGTTGCGACAACTTTGGTGTGGGGTCCATCCTTCGATATAAGGATTTTTTGTAGTGAGGTCCCTGCCCATGGCCAGGGGCCCCTGAGCACATCCTTTTTCCATTTTCCCTGGGAAAGAAAACTCAGCAGTCCAGGTTCCTGATGTCAGTTTGTAGGGCTCCCTTCGGTCGATCAGGGCAGCTGAAGTTTGAGGTGGGGACAACTTCGGTGTGGGGTCCATCCTTCGATATAAGGATTTTTTGCAGTCAGGGCCAGGGGCCCAGGGCCAGGGGCCCCTGGGCACATCCTTTTTCCATTTTCCCTGGGAAAGAAAACTCAGCAGTCCAGGTTCCTGATGTCAGTTTGTAGGGCTCCCTTCGGTCGATCAGGGCAGCACACGTTTGATGTGGGGACATCTTTGGTGTGGGGTCCATCCTTCGATATAAGGATTCTTTGCAGTCAGGGCCCTGCCCAGGGCAAGGGGACCCTGGGCACATCCTTTTTCCATTTTCCCTGGGAAAGAAAACTCAGCAGTCCAGGTTCCTGATGTCAGTTTGTAGGGCTCCCTTGGGTCTATCAGGGCAGCACAAGTTTGAGGTGGGGAGAACTTCGGTTTGGGGTCCATCCTTCGATATAAGGATTTTTTGCAGTCAGGGCCAGGGGCCCCTGGGCACATCCTTTTTCCATTTTCCCTGGGAAAGAAAACTCAGCAGTCCAGGTTCCTGATGTCAGTTTGTAGAGCTCCCTTGGGTCTATCAGGGCAGCACAAGTTTGAGGTGGGGACAACTTCAGTGTGGGGTCCATCCTTCGATATAAGGATTTTTTGCAGTGATGTCCCTGCACAGGGCCAGGGGCCCCTGGGCACATCCTTTTTCCATTTTCCCTGGGAAAGAAAACTCAGCAGTCCAGGTTCCTGATGTCAGTTTGTAGGGCTCCCTTGGGTCTATCAGGGCAGCACAAGTTTGAGCTGGGGACAGCTTCGTTGTGGGGTCCATCCTTCGATATAAGGATTTTTTGCAGTCAGGGCCAGGGGCCCCTGGGCACATCCTTTTTCCATTTTCCCTGGGAAAGAAAACTCAGCAGTCCAGGTTCCTGATGTCAGTTTGTAGGGCTCCCTTGGGTCTATCAGGGCAGCACAAGTTTGAGGTGGGTACAACTTCGGTGTGGGGTCCATCCTTCGATATAAGGATTTTTTGCAGTCAGGGCCAGGGGCCCAGGGCCAGGGGCCCCTGGGCACATCCCTTTTCCATTTTCCCTGGGAAAGAAAACTCAGCAGTCCAGGTTCCTGATGTCAGTTTGTTGGGCTCCCTTGGGTCTATCAGGGCAGCACAAGTTTGAGGTGGGGACAACTTCGGTGTGGGGTCCATCCTTCGATATAAGGATTTTTTGCAGTCAGGGCCAGGGGCCCCTGGGCACATCCTTTTTCCATTTTCCCTGGGAAAGAAAACTCAGCAGTCCAGGTTCCTGATGTCAGTTTGTAGGGCTCCCTTGGGTCTATCAGGGCAGCACACCTTAGAGGTGGGGACATCTTTGGTGTGGGGTCCATCCTTCGATATAAGGATTCTTTGCAGTGACGGCCCTGACCAGGGCCAGGGGCCCCTGAGGACACCCTTTTTCCATTTTCCCTGGGAAAGAAAACTCACCATTCCAGGTTCCTGATGTCAGTTTGTAGGGCTCCCTTGGGTCTATCAGGGCAGCACAAGTTTGAGGTGGGGACAACTTCGGTGTGGGGTCCATCCTTCGATATAAGGATTCTTTGCAGTCAGGGCCAGGGGCCCCTGGGCACATCCTTTTTCCATTTTCCCTGGGAAACAAAACTCAGCAGTCCAGGTTCCTGATGTCAGTTTGTAGGGTTCCCTTGGGTCTATCAGGGTAGCACAAGTTTGACGTGGGGACAACTTCGGTGTGGGGTCCATCCTTCGATATAAGGATTTTTTGTAGTGAGGTCCCTGTCCAGGGCCAGGGGCCCCTGGGCACATCCTTTTTCCATTTTCCCTGGGAAAGAAAACTCAGCAGTCCAGGTTCCTGATGTCAGTTTGTAGGGCTCCCTTGGGTCTATCAGGGCAGCACACGTTAGAGGTGGGGACATCTTTGGTGTGGGGTCCATCCTTCGATATAAGGATTTTTTGTAGTGAGGTCCCTGCCCACGGCCAGGGGCCCCTGAGCACATCCTTTTTCCATTTTCCCTGGGAAAGAAAACTCAGCAGTCCAGGTTCCTGATGTCAGTTTGTAGGGCTCCCTTCGGTCGATCAGGGCAGCAGAAGTTTGAGGTGGGGACAACTTCGGTGTGGGGTCCATCCTTCGATATAAGGACTTTTTGCAGTCAGGGCCAGGGGCCCAGGGCCAGGGGCCCCTGGGCACATCCTTTTTCCATTTTCCCTGGGAAAGAAAACTCAGCAGTCCAGGTTCCTGATGTCAGTTTGTAGGGCTCCCTTGGGTCTATCAGGGCAGCACACGTTTGAGGTGGGGACATCTTTGGTGTGGGGTCCATCCTTCGATATAAGGATTCTTTGCAGTCAGGGCCCTGCCCAGGGCAAGGGGACCCTGGGCACATCCTTTGGCCATTTTCCCTGGGAAAGAAAACTCAGCAGTCCAGGTTCCTGATGTCAGTTTGTAGGGCTCCCTTCGGTCGATCAGGGCAGCACAAGTGTGAGGTGGGGACATCTTCGGTGTGGGGTCCATCCTTCGATATGATTCTTTGCAGTCACGGCCCTGACCAGGGCCAGGGGACCCTGGGCACATCCTTTTTCCATTTTCCCTGGGAAAGAAAACTCAGCAGTCCAGGTTCCTGATGTCAGTTTGTTGGGCTCCCTTGGGTCTATCAGGGCAGCACAAGTTTGAGGTGGGGACAGCTTCGGTGTGGGGTCCATCCTTCGATATAAGGATTTTTTGCAGTCAGGGCCAGGGGCCCCTGGGCACATCCTTTTTCCATTTTCCCTGGGAAAGAAAACTCAGCAGTCCAGGTTCCTGATGTCAGTTTGTAGGGCTCCCTTGGGTCTATCAGGGCAGCACAAGTTTGAGGTGGGGACAATTTCGGTGTGGGGTCCATCCTTTGATATAAGGATTTTTTCCAGTCAGGGCCAGGGCCCCAGGGCTAGGGGCCCCTGGGCACATCCTTTTTCCATTTTCCCTGGGAAAGAAAACTCAGCAGTCCAGGTTCCTGATGTCAGTTTGTAGGGCTCCCTTGGGTCTATCAGGGCAGCACAAGTTTGAGGTGGGGACAGCTTCGGTGTGGGGTCCATCCTTCGATATAAGGATTTTTTGTAGTGAGGTCCCTGTCCAGGGCCAGGGGCCCCTGGGCACATCCTTTTTCCATTTTCCCTGGGAAAGAAAACTCAGCAGTCCAGGTTCCTGATGTCAGTTTGTAGGGCTCCCTTGGGTCTATCAGGGCAGCACAAGTTTGAGGTGGGTACAACTTCGGTGTGGGGTCCATCCTTCGATATAAGGATTTTTTGCAGTCAGGGCCAGGGGCCCAGGGCCAGGGGCCCCTGGGCACATCCCTTTTCCATTTTCCCTGGGAAAGAAAACTCAGCAGTCCAGGTTCCTGATGTCAGTTTGTTGGGCTCCCTTGGGTCTATCAGGGCATCACAAGTTTGAGGTGGGGACAACTTCGGTGTGGGGTCCATCCTTCGATATAAGGATTTTTTGCAGTCAGGGCCAGGGGCCCCTGGGCACATCCTTTTTCCATTTTCCCTGGGAAAGAAAACTCAGCAGTCCAGGTTCCTGATGTCAGTTTGTAGGGCTCCCTTGGGTCTATCAGGGCAGCACACCTTAGAGGTGGGGACATCTTTGGTGTGGGGTCCATCCTTCGATATAAGGATTCTTTGCAGTGACGGCCCTGACCAGGGCCAGGGGCCCCTGAGGACACCCTTTTTCCATTTTCCCTGGGAAAGAAAACTCACCATTCCAGGTTCCTGATGTCAGTTTGTAGGGCTCCCTTGGGTCTATCAGGGCAGCACAAGTTTCAGGTGGGGACAGCTTCGGTGTGGGGTCCATCCTTCGATATAAGGATTTTTTGTAGTGAGGTCCCTGTCCAGGGCCAGGGGCCCCTGGGCACATCCTTTTTCCATTTTCCCTGGGAAAGAAATCTCAGCAGTCCAGGTTGCTGATGTCAGTTTTTAGGGCTCCCTTGGGTCTATCAGGGCAGCACAAGTTTGAGGTGGGGACAGCTTCGGTCTGGGGTCCATCCTTCGATATAAGGATTTTTTGCAGTCAGGGCCAGGGGCCCCTGGGCACATCCTTTTTCCATTTTCCCTGGGAAAGAAAACTCAGCAGTCCAGGTTCCTGATGTCAGTTTGTAGGGCTCCCTTGGGTCTATCAGGGTAGCACAAGTTTGAGGTGGGGACAACTTCGGTGTGGGGTCCATCCTTCGATATAAGGATTCTTTGCAGTCAGGGCCAAGGGCCAGGGGCCCCTGGGCACATCCTTTTTCCATTTTCCCTGGGAAAGAACACTCAGCAGTCCAGGATCCTGATGTCAGTTTGTAGGGCTCCCTTGGGTCTATCAGGGCAGCACAAGTTTGAGGTGGGGACAATTTCGGTGTGGGGTCCATCCTTCGATATAAGGATTTTTTGCAGTCGGGGCCAGGGGCCCAGGGCCAGGGGCCCCTGGGCACATCCTTTTTCCATTTTCCCTGGGAAAGAAAACTCAGCAGTCCAGGTTCCTGATGTCAGTTTTTAGGGCTCCCTTGCGTGTATCAGGGCAGCACAAGTTTGAGGTGGGGACAACTTCGGTGTGGGGTCCATCCTTCAATATAAGGATTTTTTGCAGTCAGGGCCAGGGGCCCCTGGGCACATCCTTTTTCCATTTTCCCTGGGAAACAAAACTCAGCAGTCCAGGTTCCTGATGTCAGTTTGTAGAGCTCCCTGGGGTCTATCAGGGCAGCAAAAGTTTGAGATGGGGACAACTTCGGTGTGGGGTCCATCCTTCGATATAAGGATTTTTTGCAGTCAGGGCCAGGGGCCCAGGGCCAGGGGCCCCTGGGCACATCCTTTTTCCATTTTCCCTGGGAAAGAAAACTCAGCAGTCCAGGTTCCTGATGTCAGTTTGTAGGGCTCCCTTGGGTCTATCAGGGTAGCACAAGTTTGAGGTGGGGACAACTTCGGTGTGGGGTCCATCCTTCGATATAAGGATTTTTTGCAGTCAGGGCCAGGGGCCAAGGGCTAGGCGCCCCTGGGCACATTCTTTTTCCATTTTCCCTGGGAAAGAAAACTCAGCAGTCCAGGTTCCTGATGTCAGTTTGTAGGGCTCCCTTGGGTCTATCAAGGTAGCACAAGTTTGAGGTGGGGACAACTTCGGTGTGGGGTCCATCCTTCGATATAAGGGTTTTTTGCAGTCAGGGCCAGGGGCCCAGGGCCAGGGGCCCCTGGGCACATCCTTTTTCCATTTTCCCTGGGAAAGAAAACTCAGCAGTCCAGGTTCCTGATGTCAGTTTGTAGGGCTCCCTTGGGTCTATCAGGGCAGCACAAGTTTGACGTGGGGACAGCTTCGGTGTGGGGTCCAACCTTTGATAAAAGGATTCTTTGCAGTCAGGGCCAGGGGCCCCTGGGCACATCCTTTTTCCATTTTCCCTGGGAAAGAAAACTCAGCAGTCCAGGTTCCTGATGTCAGTTTGTAGGGCTCCCTTGGGTCTATCAGGGCAGCACAAGTTTGAGGTGGGGACAACTTCGGTGTGGGGTCCATCCTTCGATATAAGGATTCTTTGCAGTCAGGGCCAAGGGCCAGGGGCCCCTGGGCACATCCTTTTTCCATTTTCCCTGGGAAAGAAAACTCAGCAGTCCAGGTTCCTGATGTCAGTTTGTAGGGCTCCCTTGGGTCTATCAGGGCAGCACAAGTTTGAGGTGGGGACAACTTCAGTGTGGGGTCCATCCTTCGATATAAGGATTTTTTGCAGTCAGGGCCAGGGGCCCCTGGGCACATCCTTTTTCCATTTTCCCTGGGAAAGAAAACTCAGCAGTCCAGGTTCCTGATGTCAGTTTGTAGGGCTTCCTTGGGTCTATCAGGGCAGCACAAGTTTGAGGTGGGTACAACTTCGGTGTGGGGTCCATCCTTCGATATAAGGATTTTTTGCAGTCAGGGCCAGGGGCCCCTGGGCACATCCTTTTTCCATTTTCCCTGGGAAAGAAAACTCAGCAGTCCAGGTTCCTGATGTCAGTTTGTAGGGCTCCCTTGGGTCTATCAGGGTAGCACAAGTTTGAGGTTCGGACAGCTTCGGTGTGGGGTACATCCTACGATATAAGGATTTTTTGCAGTCAGGGCGAGGGGCCCCTGGGCACATCCTTTTTCCATTTTCCCTGGGAAAGAAAACTCAGCAGTCCTGGTTCCTGATATCAGTTTGTAGGGCTCCCTTGGGTCTATCAGGGGAGCACAAGTTTGAGGTTGGGACAACTTCGGTCTGGGGTCCATCCTTCAATATAAGGATTTTTTGCAGTCAAAGCCAGGGGCCCCTGGGCACATCCTTTTTCCATTTTCCCTGGGAAAGAAAACTCAGCAGTCCAGGTTCCTGATGTCAGTTTGTAGGGCTCCCTTGGGTCTATCAGGGCAGCACAAGTTTGAGGTGGGGACAGCTTCGGTGTGGGGTCCATCCTTCGATATAAGGATTTTTTGCTGTCAGGGCCAGGGGCCCAGGGCCAGGGGCCCCTGGGCACATCCTTTTTCCATTTTCCCTGGGAAAGAAAACTCAGCAGTCCAGGTTCCTGATGTCAGTTTGTAGGGCTCCCTTGGGTCGATCAGGGCAGCACACGTTTGAGGTGGGGACATCTTTGGTGTGGGGTCCATCCTTCGATATAAGGATTCTTTGCAGTCAGGGCCCTGCCCAGGGCAAGGGGACCCTGGGCACATCCTTTGGCCATTTTCCCTGGGAAAGAAAACTCAGCAGTCCAGGTTCCTGATGTCAGTTTGTAGGGCTCCCTTCGGTCGATCAGGGCAGCAGAAGTTTGAGGTGGGGACAACTTCGGTGTGGGGTCCATCCTTCGATATGATTCTTTGCAGTCACGGCCCTGACCAGGGCCAGGGGACCCTGGGCACATCCTTTTTCCATTTTCCCTGGGAAAGAAACCTCAGCAGTCCAGGTTCCTGATGTCAGTTTGTAGGGCTCCCTTGGGTCTATCAGGGCAGCACAAGTTTGAGGTGGGGACAGCTTCGGTGTGGGGTCCATCCTTCGATATAAGGATTTTTTGCAGTCAGGGCCAGGGGCCCACGGCCAGGGGCCCCTGGGCACATGCTTTTTCCATTTTCCCTGGGAAAGAAAACTCAGCAGTCCAGGTTCCTGATGTCAGTTTGTAGGGCTCCCTTGCGTGTATCAGGGCAGCACAAGTTTGAGGTGGGGACAACTTCGGTGTGGGGTCCATCCTTCAATATAAGGATTTTTTGCAGTCAGGGCCAGGGGCCCCTGGGCACATCCTTTTTCCATTTTCCCTGGGAAACAAAACTCAGCAGTCCAGGTTCCTGATGTCAGTTTGTAGAGCTCCCTGGGGTCTATCAGGGCAGCACAAGTTTGAGATGGGGACAACTTCGGTGTGGGGTCCATCCTTCGATATAAGGATTTTTTGCAGTCAGGGCCAGGGGCCCAGGGCCAGGGGCCCCTGGGCACATCCTTTTTCCATTTTCCCTGGGAAAGAAAACTCAGCAGTCCAGGTTCCTGATGTCAGTTTGTAGGGCTCCCTTGGGTCTATCAGGGCAGCACAAGTTTCAGGTGGGGACAAATTCGGTGTGGGGTCCATCCTTTGATATAAGGATTTTTTGCAGTCAGGGCCAGGGCCCCAGGGCTAGGGGCCCCTGGGCACATCCTTTTTCCATTTTCCCTGGGAAAGAAAACTCAGCAGTCCAGGTTCCTGATGTCAGTTTGTAGGGCTCCCTTGGGTCTATCAGGGCAGCACAAGTTTCAGGTGGGGACAGCTTCGGTGTGGGGTCCATCCTTCGATATAAGGATTTTTTGTAGTGAGGTCCCTGTCCAGGGCCAGGGGCCCCTGGGCACATCCTTTTTCCATTTTCCCTGGGAAAGAAATCTCAGCAGTCCAGGTTCCTGATGTCAGTTTTTAGGGCTCCCTTGGGTCTATCAGGGCAGCACAAGTTTGAGGTGGGGACAGCTTCGGTCTGGGGTCCATCCTTCGATATAAGGATTTTTTGCAGTCAGGGCCAGGGGCCCCTGGGCACATCCTTTTTCCATTTTCCCTGGGAAAGAAAACTCAGCAGTCCAGGTTCCTGATGTCAGTTTGTAGGGCTCCCTTGGGTCTATCAGGGTAGCACAAGTTTGAGGTGGGGACAACTTCGGTGTGGGGTCCATCCTTCGATATAAGGATTCTTTGCAGTCAGGGCCAAGGGCCAGGGGCCCCTGGGCACATCCTTTTTCCATTTTCCCTGGGAAAGAACACTCAGCAGTCCAGGATCCTGATGTCAGTTTGTAGGGCTCCCTTGGGTCTATCAGGGCAGCACAAGTTTGAGGTGGGGACAATTTCGGTGTGGGGTCCATCCTTCGATATAAGGATTTTTTGCAGTCGGGGCCAGGGGCCCAGGGCCAGGGGCCCCTGGGCACATCCTTTTTCCATTTTCCCTGGGAAAGAAAACTCAGCAGTCCAGGTTCCTGATGTCAGTTTTTAGGGCTCCCTTGCGTGTATCAGGGCAGCACAAGTTTGAGGTGGGGACAACTTCGGTGTGGGGTCCATCCTTCAATATAAGGATTTTTTGCAGTCAGGGCCAGGGGCCCCTGGGCACATCCTTTTTCCATTTTCCCTGGGAAACAAAACTCAGCAGTCCAGGTTCCTGATGTCAGTTTGTAGAGCTCCCTGGGGTCTATCAGGGCAGCAAAAGTTTGAGATGGGGACAACTTCGGTGTGGGGTCCATCCTTCGATATAAGGATTTTTTGCAGTCAGGGCCAGGGGCCCAGGGCCAGGGGCCCCTGGGCACATCCTTTTTCCATTTTCCCTGGGAAAGAAAACTCAGCAGTCCAGGTTCCTGATGTCAGTTTGTAGGGCTCCCTTGGGTCTATCAGGGTAGCACAAGTTTGAGGTGGGGACAACTTCGGTGTGGGGTCCATCCTTCGATATAAGGATTTTTTGCAGTCAGGGCCAGGGGCCAAGGGCTAGGCGCCCCTGGGCACATTCTTTTTCCATTTTCCCTGGGAAAGAAAACTCAGCAGTCCAGGTTCCTGATGTCAGTTTGTAGGGCTCCCTTGGGTCTATCAAGGTAGCACAAGTTTGAGGTGGGGACAACTTCGGTGTGGGGTCCATCCTTCGATATAAGGGTTTTTTGCAGTCAGGGCCAGGGGCCCAGGGCCAGGGGCCCCTGGGCACATCCTTTTTCCATTTTCCCTGGGAAAGAAAACTCAGCAGTCCAGGTTCCTGATGTCAGTTTGTAGGGCTCCCTTGGGTCTATCAGGGCAGCACAAGTTTGACGTGGGGACAGCTTCGGTGTGGGGTCCAACCTTTGATAAAAGGATTCTTTGCAGTCAGGGCCAGGGGCCCCTGGGCACATCCTTTTTCCATTTTCCCTGGGAAAGAAAACTCAGCAGTCCAGGTTCCTGATGTCAGTTTGTAGGGCTCCCTTGGGTCTATCAGGGCAGCACAAGTTTGAGGTGGGGACAACTTCGGTGTGGGGTCCATCCTTCGATATAAGGATTCTTTGCAGTCAGGGCCAAGGGCCAGGGGCCCCTGGGCACATCCTTTTTCCATTTTCCCTGGGAAAGAAAACTCAGCAATCCAGGTTGCTGATGTCAGTTTGTAGGGCTCCCTTGGGTCTATCATGGCAGCGCAAGTTTGAGGTGGGGACAACTTCGGTGTGGGGTCCATCCTTCGTTATAAGGATTCTTTGCAGTCAGGGCCCTGAGCAGGGCCAGGGGCCCCTGGGCACATCCTTTTTCCATTTTCCCTGGGAAAGAAAACTCAGCCGTCCAGGTTCCTGATGTCAGTTTTTAGGGCTCCCTTGGGTCTATCAGGGCAGCACAAGTTTGAGGTGGGGACAACTTCGGTGTGGGGTCCATCCTTCGATATAAGGATTTCTTGTAATGAGATCCCTGCCCAGGGACAGGGGCCCCTGGGCACATACTTTTTCCATTTTCCCTGGGAAAGAAAACTCAGCAGTCCGGGTTCCTGATGTCAGTTTGTAGGGCTCCCTTGGGTCTATCAGGGTAGCCCATGTTTGAGGTTGCGACAACTTTGGTGTGGGGTCCATCCTTCGATATAAGGATTTTTTGTAGTGAGGTCCCTGCCCATGGCCAGGGGCCCCTGAGCACATCCTTTTTCCATTTTCCCTGGGAAAGAAAACTCAGCAGTCCAGGTTCCTGATGTCAGTTTGTAGGGCTCCCTTGGGTCTATCAGGGCAGCACAAGTTTGAGGTGGGGACAACTTCGGTGTGGGGTCCATCCTTCGATATAAGGATTTTTTGCAGTCAGGGCCAGGGGCCCAGGGCCAGGGGCCCCTGGGCACATCCTTTTTCCATTTTCCCTGGGAAAGAAAACTCAGCAGTCCAGGTTCCTGATGTCAGTTTGTAGGGCTCCCTTCGGTCGATCAGGGCAGCACACGTTTGATGTGGGGACATCTTTGGTGTGGGGTCCATCCTTCGATATAAGGATTCTTTGCAGTCAGGGCCCTGCCCAGGGCAAGGGGACCCTGGGCACATCCTTTTTCCATTTTCCCTGGGAAAGAAAACTCAGCAGTCCAGGTTCCTGATGTCAGTTTGTAGGGCTCCCTTGGGTCTATCAGGGCAGCACAAGTTTGAGGTGGGGAGAACTTCGGTTTGGGGTCCATCCTTCGATATAAGGATTTTTTGCAGTCAGGGCCAGGGGCCCCTGGGCACATCCTTTTTCCATTTTCCCTGGGAAAGAAAACTCAGCAGTCCAGGTTCCTGATGTCAGTTTGTAGAGCTCCCTTGGGTCTATCAGGGCAGCACAAGTTTGAGGTGGGGACAACTTCAGTGTGGGGTCCATCCTTCGATATAAGGATTTTTTGCAGTGATGTCCCTGCACAGGGCCAGGGGCCCCTGGGCACATCCTTTTTCCATTTTCCCTGGGAAAGAAAACTCAGCAGTCCAGGTTCCTGATGTCAGTTTGTAGGGCTCCCTTGGGTCTATCAGGGCAGCACAAGTTTGAGCTGGGGACAGCTTCGTTGTGGGGTCCATCCTTCGATATAAGGATTTTTTGCAGTCAGGGCCAGGGGCCCCTGGGCACATCCTTTTTCCATTTTCCCTGGGAAAGAAAACTCAGCAGTCCAGGTTCCTGATGTCAGTTTGTAGGGCTCCCTTGGGTCTATCAGGGCAGCACAAGTTTGAGGTGGGTACAACTTCGGTGTGGGGTCCATCCTTCGATATAAGGATTTTTTGCAGTCAGGGCCAGGGGCCCAGGGCCAGGGGCCCCTGGGCACATCCCTTTTCCATTTTCCCTGGGAAAGAAAACTCAGCAGTCCAGGTTCCTGATGTCAGTTTGTTGGGCTCCCTTGGGTCTATCAGGGCAGCACAAGTTTGAGGTGGGGACAACTTCGGTGTGGGGTCCATCCTTCGATATAAGGATTTTTTGCAGTCAGGGCCAGGGGCCCCTGGGCACATCCTTTTTCCATTTTCCCTGGGAAAGAAAACTCAGCAGTCCAGGTTCCTGATGTCAGTTTGTAGGGCTCCCTTGGGTCTATCAGGGCAGCACACCTTAGAGGTGGGGACATCTTTGGTGTGGGGTCCATCCTTCGATATAAGGATTCTTTGCAGTGACGGCCCTGACCAGGGCCAGGGGCCCCTGAGGACACCCTTTTTCCATTTTCCCTGGGAAAGAAAACTCACCATTCCAGGTTCCTGATGTCAGTTTGTAGGGCTCCCTTGGGTCTATCAGGGCAGCACAAGTTTGAGGTGGGGACAACTTCGGTGTGGGGTCCATCCTTCGATATAAGGATTCTTTGCAGTCAGGGCCAGGGGCCCCTGGGCACATCCTTTTTCCATTTTCCCTGGGAAACAAAACTCAGCAGTCCAGGTTCCTGATGTCAGTTTGTAGGGTTCCCTTGGGTCTATCAGGGTAGCACAAGTTTGACGTGGGGACAACTTCGGTGTGGGGTCCATCCTTCGATATAAGGATTTTTTGTAGTGAGGTCCCTGTCCAGGGCCAGGGGCCCCTGGGCACATCCTTTTTCCATTTTCCCTGGGAAAGAAAACTCAGCAGTCCAGGTTCCTGATGTCAGTTTGTAGGGCTCCGTTGGGTCTATCAGGGCAGCACACGTTAGAGGTGGGGACATCTTTGGTGTGGGGTCCATCCTTCGATATAAGGATTTTTTGTAGTGAGGTCCCTGCCCACGGCCAGGGGCCCCTGAGCACATCCTTTTTCCATTTTCCCTGGGAAAGAAAACTCAGCAGTCCAGGTTCCTGATGTCAGTTTGTAGGGCTCCCTTCGGTCGATCAGGGCAGCAGAAGTTTGAGGTGGGGACAACTTCGGTGTGGGGTCCATCCTTCGATATAAGGACTTTTTGCAGTCAGGGCCAGGGGCCCAGGGCCAGGGGCCCCTGGGCACATCCTTTTTCCATTTTCCCTGGGAAAGAAAACTCAGCAGTCCAGGTTCCTGATGTCAGTTTGTAGGGCTCCCTTGGGTCTATCAGGGCAGCACACGTTTGAGGTGGGGACATCTTTGGTGTGGGGTCCATCCTTCGATATAAGGATTCTTTGCAGTCAGGGCCCTGCCCAGGGCAAGGGGACCCTGGGCACATCCTTTGGCCATTTTCCCTGGGAAAGAAAACTCAGCAGTCCAGGTTCCTGATGTCAGTTTGTAGGGCTCCCTTCGGTCGATCAGGGCAGCACAAGTGTGAGGTGGGGACATCTTCGGTGTGGGGTCCATCCTTCGATATGATTCTTTGCAGTCACGGCCCTGACCAGGGCCAGGGGACCCTGGGCACATCCTTTTTCCATTTTCCCTGGGAAAGAAAACTCAGCAGTCCAGGTTCCTGATGTCAGTTTGTTGGGCTCCCTTGGGTCTATCAGGGCAGCACAAGTTTGAGGTGGGGACAGCTTCGGTGTGGGGTCCATCCTTCGATATAAGGATTTTTTGCAGTCAGGGCCAGGGGCCCCTGGGCACATCCTTTTTCCATTTTCCCTGGGAAAGAAAACTCAGCAGTCCAGGTTCCTGATGTCAGTTTGTAGGGCTCCCTTGGGTCTATCAGGGCAGCACAAGTTTGAGGTGGGGACAATTTCGGTGTGGGGTCCATCCTTTGATATAAGGATTTTTTCCAGTCAGGGCCAGGGCCCCAGGGCTAGGGGCCCCTGGGCACATCCTTTTTCCATTTTCCCTGGGAAAGAAAACTCAGCAGTCCAGGTTCCTGATGTCAGTTTGTAGGGCTCCCTTGGGTCTATCAGGGCAGCACAAGTTTGAGGTGGGGACAGCTTCGGTGTGGGGTCCATCCTTCGATATAAGGATTTTTTGTAGTGAGGTCCCTGTCCAGGGCCAGGGGCCCCTGGGCACATCCTTTTTCCATTTTCCCTGGGAAAGAAAACTCAGCAGTCCAGGTTCCTGATGTCAGTTTGTAGGGCTCCCTTGGGTCTATCAGGGCAGCACAAGTTTGAGGTGGGTACAACTTCGGTGTGGGGTCCATCCTTCGATATAAGGATTTTTTGCAGTCAGGGCCAGGGGCCCAGGGCCAGGGGCCCCTGGGCACATCCCTTTTCCATTTTCCCTGGGAAAGAAAACTCAGCAGTCCAGGTTCCTGATGTCAGTTTGTTGGGCTCCCTTGGGTCTATCAGGGCAGCACAAGTTTGAGGTGGGGACAACTTCGGTGTGGGGTCCATCCTTCGATATAAGGATTTTTTGCAGTCAGGGCCAGGGGCCCCTGGGCACATCCTTTTTCCATTTTCCCTGGGAAAGAAAACTCAGCAGTCCAGGTTCCTGATGTCAGTTTGTAGGGCTCCCTTGGGTCTATCAGGGCAGCACACCTTAGAGGTGGGGACATCTTTGGTGTGGGGTCCATCCTTCGATATAAGGATTCTTTGCAGTGACGGCCCTGACCAGGGCCAGGGGCCCCTGAGGACACCCTTTTTCCATTTTCCCTGGGAAAGAAAACTCACCATTCCAGGTTCCTGATGTCAGTTTGTAGGGCTCCCTTGGGTCTATCAGGGCAGCACAAGTTTGAGGTGGGGACAACTTCGGTGTGGGGTCCATCCTTCGATATAAGGATTCTTTGCAGTCAGGGCCAGGGGCCCCTGGGCACATCCTTTTTCCATTTTCCCTGGGAAACAAAACTCAGCAGTCCAGGTTCCTGATGTCAGTTTGTAGGGTTCCCTTGGGTCTATCAGGGTAGCACAAGTTTGACGTGGGGACAACTTCGGTGTGGGGTCCATCCTTCGATATAAGGATTTTTTGTAGTGAGGTCCCTGTCCAGGGCCAGGGGCCCCTGGGCACATCCTTTTTCCATTTTCCCTGGGAAAGAAAACTCAGCAGTCCAGGTTCCTGATGTCAGTTTGTAGGGCTCCGTTGGGTCTATCAGGGCAGCACACGTTAGAGGTGGGGACATCTTTGGTGTGGGGTCCATCCTTCGATATAAGGATTTTTTGTAGTGAGGTCCCTGCCCACGGCCAGGGGCCCCTGAGCACATCCTTTTTCCATTTTCCCTGGGAAAGAAAACTCAGCAGTCCAGGTTCCTGATGTCAGTTTGTAGGGCTCCCTTCGGTCGATCAGGGCAGCAGAAGTTTGAGGTGGGGACAACTTCGGTGTGGGGTCCATCCTTCGATATAAGGACTTTTTGCAGTCAGGGCCAGGGGCCCAGGGCCAGGGGCCCCTGGGCACATCCTTTTTCCATTTTCCCTGGGAAAGAAAACTCAGCAGTCCAGGTTCCTGATGTCAGTTTGTAGGGCTCCCTTGGGTCTATCAGGGCAGCACACGTTTGAGGTGGGGACATCTTTGGTGTGGGGTCCATCCTTCGATATAAGGATTCTTTGCAGTCAGGGCCCTGCCCAGGGCAAGGGGACCCTGGGCACATCCTTTGGCCATTTTCCCTGGGAAAGAAAACTCAGCAGTCCAGGTTCCTGATGTCAGTTTGTAGGGCTCCCTTCGGTCGATCAGGGCAGCACAAGTGTGAGGTGGGGACATCTTCGGTGTGGGGTCCATCCTTCGATATGATTCTTTGCAGTCACGGCCCTGACCAGGGCCAGGGGACCCTGGGCACATCCTTTTTCCATTTTCCCTGGGAAAGAAAACTCAGCAGTCCAGGTTCCTGATGTCAGTTTGTTGGGGTCCCTTGGGTCTATCAGGGCAGCACAAGTTTGAGGTGGGGACAGCTTCGGTGTGGGGTCCATCCTTCGATATAAGGATTTTTTGCAGTCAGGGCCAGGGGCCCCTGGGCACATCCTTTTTCCATTTTCCCTGGGAAAGAAAACTCAGCAGTCCAGGTTCCTGATGTCAGTTTGTAGGGCTCCCTTGGGTCTATCAGGGCAGCACAAGTTTGAGGTGGGGACAATTTCGGTGTGGGGTCCATCCTTTGATATAAGGATTTTTTCCAGTCAGGGCCAGGGCCCCAGGGCTAGGGGCCCCTGGGCACATCCTTTTTCCATTTTCCCTGGGAAAGAAAACTCAGCAGTCCAGGTTCCTGATGTCAGTTTGTAGGGCTCCCTTGGGTCTATCAGGGCAGCACAAGTTTGAGGTGGGGACAGCTTCGGTGTGGGGTCCATCCTTCGATATAAGGATTTTTTGTAGTGAGGTCCCTGTCCAGGGCCAGGGGCCCCTGGGCACATCCTTTTTCCATTTTCCCTGGGAAAGAAAACTCAGCAGTCCAGGTTCCTGATGTCAGTTTGTAGGGCTCCCTTGGGTGTATCAGGGCAGCACAAGTTTGAGGTGGGGACAGCTTCGGTGTGGGGTCCATCCTTCGATATAAGGATTTTTTGCAGTCAGGGCCAGGGGCCCAGGGCCAGGGGCCCCTGGGCACATCCTTTTTCCATTTTCCCTGGGAAAGAAAACTCAGCAGTCCAGGTTCCTGATGTCAGTTTGTAGGGCTCCCTTGGGTCTATCAGGGCAGCACAAGTTTGAGGTGGGGACAACTTCAGTGTGGGGTCCATCCTTCGATATAAGGATTTTTTGCAGTCAGGGCCAGGGGCCCCTGGGCACATCCTTTTTCCATTTTCCCTGGGAAAGAAAACTCAGCAGTCCAGGTTCCTGATGTCAGTTTGTAGGGCTTCCTTGGGTCTATCAGGGCAGCACAAGTTTGAGGTGGGTACAACTTCGGTGTGGGGTCCATCCTTCGATATAAGGATTTTTTGCAGTCAGGGCCAGGGGCCCCTGGGCACATCCTTTTTCCATTTTCCCTGGGAAAGAAAACTCAGCAGTCCAGGTTCCTGATGTCAGTTTGTAGGGCTCCCTTGGGTCTATCAGGGTAGCACAAGTTTGAGGTTCGGACAGCTTCGGTGTGGGGTACATCCTACGATATAAGGATTTTTTGCAGTCAGGGCGAGGGGCCCCTGGGCACATCCTTTTTCCATTTTCCCTGGGAAAGAAAATTCAGCAGTCCTGGTTCCTGATATCAGTTTGTAGGGCTCCCTTGGGTCTATCAGGGGAGCACAAGTTTGAGGTTGGGACAACTTCGGTCTGGGGTCCATCCTTCAATATAAGGATTTTTTGCAGTCAAAGCCAGGGGCCCCTGGGCACATCCTTTTTCCATTTTCCCTGGGAAAGAAAACTCAGCAGTCCAGGTTCCTGATGTCAGTTTGTAGGGCTCCCTTGGGTCTATCAGGGCAGCACAAGTTTGAGGTGGGGACAGCTTCGGTGTGGGGTCCATCCTTCGATATAAGGATTTTTTGCTGTCAGGGCCAGGGGCCCAGGGCCAGGGGCCCCTGGGCACATCCTTTTTCCATTTTCCCTGGGAAAGAAAACTCAGCAGTCCAGGTTCCTGATGTCAGTTTGTAGGGCTCCCTTGGGTCTATCAGGGCAGCACACGTTTGAGGTGGGGACATCTTTGGTGTGGGGTCCATCCTTCGATATAAGGATTCTTTGCAGTCAGGGCCCTGCCCAGGGCAAGGGGACCCTGGGCACATCCTTTGGCCATTTTCCCTGGGAAAGAAAACTCAGTAGTCCAGGTTCCTGATGTCAGTTTGTAGGGCTCCCTTGGGTCTATCAGGGCAGCAGAAGTTTGAGGTGGGGACAACTTCGGTGTGGGGTCCATCCTTCGATATGATTCTTTGCAGTCACGGCCCTGACCAGGGCCAGGGGACCCTGGGCACATCCTTTTTCCATTTTCCCTGGGAAAGAAACCTCAGCAGTCCAGGTTCCTGATGTCAGTTTGTAGGGCTCCCTTGGGTCTATCAGGGCAGCACAAGTTTGAGGTGGGGACAGCTTCGGTGTGGGGTCCATCCTTCGATATAAGGATTTTTTGCAGTCAGGGCCAGGGGCCCACGGCCAGGGGCCCCTGGGCACATGCTTTTTCCATTTTCCCTGGGAAAGAAAACTCAGCAGTCCAGGTTCCTGATGTCAGTTTGTAGGGCTCCCTTGCGTGTATCAGGGCAGCACAAGTTTGAGGTGGGGACAACTTCGGTGTGGGGTCCATCCTTCAATATAAGGATTTTTTGCAGTCAGGGCCAGGGGCCCCTGGGCACATCCTTTTTCCATTTTCCCTGGGAAACAAAACTCAGCAGTCCAGGTTCCTGATGTCAGTTTGTAGAGCTCCCTGGGGTCTATCAGGGCAGCACAAGTTTGAGATGGGGACAACTTCGGTGTGGGGTCCATCCTTCGATATAAGGATTTTTTGCAGTCAGGGCCAGGGGCCCAGGGCCAGGGGCCCCTGGGCACATCCTTTTTCCATTTTCCCTGGGAAAGAAAACTCAGCAGTCCAGGTTCCTTATGTCAGTTTGTAGGGCTCCCTTGGGTCTATCAGGGTAGCACAAGTTTGAGGTGGGGACAACTTCGGTGTGGGGTCCATCCTTCGATATAAGGATTTTTTGCAGTCAGGGCCAGGGGCCCCAGGGCTAGGGGCCCCTGGGCACATTCTTTTTCCATTTTCCCTGGGAAAGAAAACTCAGCAGTCCAGGTTCCTGATGTCAGTTTTTAGGGCTCCCTTGGGTCTATCAAGGTAGCACAAGTTTGAGGTGGGGACAAATTCGGTGTGGGGTCCATCCTTTGATATAAGGATTTTTTGCAGTCAGGGCCAGGGCCCCAGGGCTAGGGGCCCCTGGGCACATCCTTTTTCCATTTTCCCTGGGAAAGAAAACTCAGCAGTCCAGGTTCCTGATGTCAGTTTGTAGGGCTCCCTTGGGTCTATCAGGGCAGCACAAGTTTGAGGTGGGGACAGCTTCGGTGTGGGGTCCATCCTTCGATATAAGGATTTTTTGCAGTCAGGGCCAGGGGCCCAGGGCCAGGGGCCCCTGGGCACATCCTTTTTCCATTTTCCCTGGGAAAGAAAACTCAGCAGTCCAGGTTCCTGATGTCAGTTTGTAGGGCTCCCTTGGGTCTATCAGGGCAGCACAAGTTTGAGGTGGGGACAACTTCGGTGTGGGGTCCATCCTTCGATATAAGGATTTTTTGCAGTCAGGGCCAGGGGCCCCTGGGCACATCCTTTTTCCATTTTCCCTGGGAAAGAAAACTCAGCAGTCCAGGTTCCTGATGTCAGTTTGTAGGGCTCCCTTGGGTCTATCAGGGCAGCACACCTTAGAGGTGGGGACATCTTTGGTGTGGGGTCCATCCTTCGATATAAGGATTCTTTGCAGTGACGGCCCTGACCAGGGCCAGGGGCCCCTGAGGACACCCTTTTTCCATTTTCCGTGGGAAAGAAAACTCACCATTCCAGGTTCCTGATGTCAGTTTGTAGGGCTCCCTTGGGTCTATCAGGGCAGCACAAGTTTGCGGTGGGGACAACTTCGGTGTGGGGTCCATCCTTCGATATAAGGATTCTTTGCAGTCAGGGCCAGGGGCCCCTGGGCACATCCTTTTTCCATTTTCCCTGGGAAAGAAAACTCAGCAGTCCAGGTTCCTGATGTCAGTTTGTAGGGCTCCGTTTTCTCTATCCGGGCAGCACACGTTAGAGGTGGGGACATCTTTGGTGTGGGGTCCATCCTTCGATATAAGGATTTTTTGCTGTCAGGGCCAGGGGCCCCTGGGCACATCCTTTTTCCATTTTCCCTGGGAAAGAAAACTCAGCAGTCCAGGTTCCTGATGTCAGTTTGTAGGGCTCCCTTGGGTCTATCAGGGCAGCACAAGTTTGAGGTGGGGACAGCTTCGGTGTGGGGTCCATCCTTCGATATAAGGATTTTTTGCTGTCAGGGCCAGGGGCCCAGGGCCAGGGGCCCCTGGGCACATCCTTTTTCCATTTTCCCTGGGAAAGAAAACTCAGCAGTCCAGGTTCCTGATGTCAGTTTGTAGGGCTCCCTTGGGTCTATCAGGGCAGCACACGTTTGAGGTGGGGACATCTTTGGTGTGGGGTCCATCCTTCGATATAAGGATTCTTTGCAGTCAGGGCCCTGCCCAGGGCAAGGGGACCCTGGGCACATCCTTTGGCCATTTTCCCTGGGAAAGAAAACTCAGTAGTCCAGGTTCCTGATGTCAGTTTGTAGGGCTCCCTTGGGTCTATCAGGGCAGCAGAAGTTTGAGGTGGGGACAACTTCGGTGTGGGGTCCATCCTTCGATATGATTCTTTGCAGTCACGGCCCTGACCAGGGCCAGGGGACCCTGGGCACATCCTTTTTCCATTTTCCCTGGGAAAGAAACCTCAGCAGTCCAGGTTCCTGATGTCAGTTTGTAGGGCTCCCTTGGGTCTATCAGGGCAGCACAAGTTTGAGGTGGGGACAGCTTCGGTGTGGGGTCCATCCTTCGATATAAGGATTTTTTGCAGTCAGGGCCAGGGGCCCACGGCCAGGGGCCCCTGGGCACATGCTTTTTCCATTTTCCCTGGGAAAGAAAACTCAGCAGTCCAGGTTCCTGATGTCAGTTTGTAGGGCTCCCTTGCGTGTATCAGGGCAGCACAAGTTTGAGGTGGGGACAACTTCGGTGTGGGGTCCATCCTTCAATATAAGGATTTTTTGCAGTCAGGGCCAGGGGCCCCTGGGCACATCCTTTTTCCATTTTCCCTGGGAAACAAAACTCAGCAGTCCAGGTTCCTGATGTCAGTTTGTAGAGCTCCCTGGGGTCTATCAGGGCAGCACAAGTTTGAGATGGGGACAACTTCGGTGTGGGGTCCATCCTTCGATATAAGGATTTTTTGCAGTCAGGGCCAGGGGCCCAGGGCCAGGGGCCCCTGGGCACATCCTTTTTCCATTTTCCCTGGGAAAGAAAACTCAGCAGTCCAGGTTCCTTATGTCAGTTTGTAGGGCTCCCTTGGGTCTATCAGGGTAGCACAAGTTTGAGGTGGGGACAACTTCGGTGTGGGGTCCATCCTTCGATATAAGGATTTTTTGCAGTCAGGGCCAGGGGCCCCAGGGCTAGGGGCCCCTGGGCACATTCTTTTTCCATTTTCCCTGGGAAAGAAAACTCAGCAGTCCAGGTTCCTGATGTCAGTTTTTAGGGCTCCCTTGGGTCTATCAAGGTAGCACAAGTTTGAGGTGGGGACAAATTCGGTGTGGGGTCCATCCTTTGATATAAGGATTTTTTGCAGTCAGGGCCAGGGCCCCAGGGCTAGGGGCCCCTGGGCACATCCTTTTTCCATTTTCCCTGGGAAAGAAAACTCAGCAGTCCAGGTTCCTGATGTCAGTTTGTAGGGCTCCCTTGGGTCTATCAGGGCAGCACAAGTTTGAGGTGGGGACAGCTTCGGTGTGGGGTCCATCCTTCGATATAAGGATTTTTTGCAGTCAGGGCCAGGGGCCCAGGGCCAGGGGCCCCTGGGCACATCCTTTTTCCATTTTCCCTGGGAAAGAAAACTCAGCAGTCCAGGTTCCTGATGTCAGTTTGTAGGGCTCCCTTGGGTCTATCAGGGCAGCACAAGTTTGAGGTGGGGACAACTTCGGTGTGGGGTCCATCCTTCGATATAAGGATTTTTTGCAGTCAGGGCCAGGGGCCCCTGGGCACATCCTTTTTCCATTTTCCCTGGGAAAGAAAACTCAGCAGTCCAGGTTCCTGATGTCAGTTTGTAGGGCTCCCTTGGGTCTATCAGGGCAGCACACCTTAGAGGTGGGGACATCTTTGGTGTGGGGTCCATCCTTCGATATAAGGATTCTTTGCAGTGACGGCCCTGACCAGGGCCAGGGGCCCCTGAGGACACCCTTTTTCCATTTTCCGTGGGAAAGAAAACTCACCATTCCAGGTTCCTGATGTCAGTTTGTAGGGCTCCCTTGGGTCTATCAGGGCAGCACAAGTTTGCGGTGGGGACAACTTCGGTGTGGGGTCCATCCTTCGATATAAGGATTCTTTGCAGTCAGGGCCAGGGGCCCCTGGGCACATCCTTTTTCCATTTTCCCTGGGAAAGAAAACTCAGCAGTCCAGGTTCCTGATGTCAGTTTGTAGGGCTCCGTTTTCTCTATCCGGGCAGCACACGTTAGAGGTGGGGACATCTTTGGTGTGGGGTCCATCCTTCGATATAAGGATTTTTTGCTGTCAGGGCCAGGGGCCCCTGGGCACATCCTTTTTCCATTTTCCCTGGGAAAGAAAACTCAGCAGTCCAGGTTCCTGATGTCAGTTTGTAGGGCTCCCTTGGGTCTATCAGGGCAGCACAAGTTTGAGGTGGGGACAACTTCGGTGTGGGGTCCATCCTTCGATATAAGGATTCTTTGCAGTCAGGGCCAGGGGCCCAGGGCCAGGGGCCCCTGGGCACATCCTTTTTCCATTTTCCCTGGGAAACAAAACTCAGCAGTCCAGGTTCCTGATGTCAGTTTGTAGGGCTCCCTTGGGTCTATCAGGGCAGCACAAGTTTGAGGTGGGGACAGCTTCGGTGTGGGGTCCATCCTTCGATATAAGGATTTTTTGTAGTGAGGTTCCTGTCCAGGGCCAGGGGCCCCTGGGCACATCCTTTTTCCATTTTCCCTGGGAAAGAAAACTCAGCAGTCCAGGTTCCTGATGTCAGTTTGTAGGGCTCCCTTGGGTCTATCAGGGCAGCACAAGTTTGAGTTGGGGACAGCTTCGGTGTGGGGTCCATCCTTCGATATAAGGATTCTTTGCAGTCAGGGCCAGGGGCCCCTGGGCACATCCTTTTTCCATTTTCCCTGGGAAAGAAAACTCAGCAGTCCAGGTTCCTGATGTCAGTTTGTAGGGCTCCCTTGGGTCTATCAGGGCAGCACAAGTTTGAGGTGGGGACAGCTTCGGTGTGGGGTCCATCCTTCGATATAAGGATTTTTTGCAGTCAGGGCCAGGGGCCCAGGGCCAGGGGCCCCTGGGCACATCCTTTTTCCATTTTCCCTGGGAAAGAAAACTCAGCAGTTCAGGTTCCTGATGTCAGTTTGTAGGGTTCCCTTGCGTGTATCAGGGCAGCACAAGTTTGAGGTGGGGACAGCTTCGGTGTGGGGTCCATCCTTCGATATAAGGATTTTTTGCAGTCAGGGCCAGGGGCCCCAGGGCACATCCTTTTTCCATTTTCCCTGCGAAAGAAAACTCAGCAGTCCAGGTGCCTGATGTCAGTTTGTAGAGCTCCCTGGGGTCTATCAGGGCAGCACAAGTTTGAGATGGGGACAACTTCGGTGTGGGGTCCATCCTTCGATATAATGATTTTTTGCAGTCAGGGCCAGGCCCAGGGCCAGGGTCCCCTGGGCACATCCTTTTTCCATTTTCCCTGGGAAAGAAAACTCAGCAGTCCAGGTTACTGATGTCAGTTTGTAGGGCTCCCTTGGGTCTATCAGGGTAGCACAAGTTTGAGGTGGGGACAACTTCGGTGTGGGGTCCATCCTTCGATATAAGGATTTTTTGTAGTGAGGTCCCTGTCTCGGGCCAGGGGCCCCTGGGCACATCCTTTTTCCATTTTCCCTGGGAAAGAAAACTCAGCAGTCCAGGTTCCTGATGTCAGTTTGTAGGGCTCCCTTGGGTCTATCAGGGCAGCACAAGTTTGAGGTGGGGACAACTTCGGTGTGGGGTCCATCCTTCGATATAAGGATTTTTTGCAGTCAGGGCCAGGCCCAGGGCCAGGGTCCCCTGGGCACATCCTTTTTCCATTTTCCCTGGGAAAGAAAACTCAGCAGTCCAGGTTCCTGATGTCAGTTTGTAGGGCTCCCTTGGGTCTATCAGGGCAGCACAAGTTTGAGGTGGGGACAACTTCAGTGTGGGGTCCATCCTTCGATATAAGGATTTTTTGCAGTCAGGGCCAGGGGCCCCTGGGCACATCCTTTTTCCATTTTCCCTGGGAAAGAAAACTCAGCAGTCCAGGTTCCTGATGTCAGTTTGTAGGGCTTCCTTGGGTCTATCAGGGCAGCACAAGTTTGAGGTGGGTACAACTTCGGTGTGGGGTCCATCCTTCGATATAAGGATTTTTTGCAGTCAGGGCCAGGGGCCCCTGGGCACATCCTTTTTCCATTTTCCCTGGGAAAGAAAACTCAGCAGTCCAGGTTCCTGATGTCAGTTTGTAGGGCTCCCTTGGGTCTATCAGGGTAGCACAAGTTTGAGGTTCGGACAGCTTCGGTGTGGGGTACATCCTACGATATAAGGATTTTTTGCAGTCAGGGCGAGGGGCCCCTGGGCACATCCTTTTTCCATTTTCCCTGGGAAAGAAAATTCAGCAGTCCTGGTTCCTGATATCAGTTTGTAGGGCTCCCTTGGGTCTATCAGGGGAGCACAAGTTTGAGGTTGGGACAACTTCGGTCTGGGGTCCATCCTTCAATATAAGGATTTTTTGCAGTCAAAGCCAGGGGCCCCTGGGCACATCCTTTTTCCATTTTCCCTGGGAAAGAAAACTCAGCAGTCCAGGTTCCTGATGTCAGTTTGTAGGGCTCCCTTGGGTCTATCAGGGCAGCACAAGTTTGAGGTGGGGACAGCTTCGGTGTGGGGTCCATCCTTCGATATAAGGATTTTTTGCTGTCAGGGCCAGGGGCCCAGGGCCAGGGGCCCCTGGGCACATCCTTTTTCCATTTTCCCTGGGAAAGAAAACTCAGCAGTCCAGGTTCCTGATGTCAGTTTGTAGGGCTCCCTTGGGTCTATCAGGGCAGCACACGTTTGAGGTGGGGACATCTTTGGTGTGGGGTCCATCCTTCGATATAAGGATTCTTTGCAGTCAGGGCCCTGCCCAGGGCAAGGGGACCCTGGGCACATCCTTTGGCCATTTTCCCTGGGAAAGAAAACTCAGTAGTCCAGGTTCCTGATGTCAGTTTGTAGGGCTCCCTTGGGTCTATCAGGGCAGCAGAAGTTTGAGGTGGGGACAACTTCGGTGTGGGGTCCATCCTTCGATATGATTCTTTGCAGTCACGGCCCTGACCAGGGCCAGGGGACCCTGGGCACATCCTTTTTCCATTTTCCCTGGGAAAGAAACCTCAGCAGTCCAGGTTCCTGATGTCAGTTTGTAGGGCTCCCTTGGGTCTATCAGGGCAGCACAAGTTTGAGGTGGGGACAGCTTCGGTGTGGGGTCCATCCTTCGATATAAGGATTTTTTGCAGTCAGGGCCAGGGGCCCACGGCCAGGGGCCCCTGGGCACATGCTTTTTCCATTTTCCCTGGGAAAGAAAACTCAGCAGTCCAGGTTCCTGATGTCAGTTTGTAGGGCTCCCTTGCGTGTATCAGGGCAGCACAAGTTTGAGGTGGGGACAACTTCGGTGTGGGGTCCATCCTTCAATATAAGGATTTTTTGCAGTCAGGGCCAGGGGCCCCTGGGCACATCCTTTTTCCATTTTCCCTGGGAAACAAAACTCAGCAGTCCAGGTTCCTGATGTCAGTTTGTAGAGCTCCCTGGGGTCTATCAGGGCAGCACAAGTTTGAGATGGGGACAACTTCGGTGTGGGGTCCATCCTTCGATATAAGGATTTTTTGCAGTCAGGGCCAGGGGCCCAGGGCCAGGGGCCCCTGGGCACATCCTTTTTCCATTTTCCCTGGGAAAGAAAACTCAGCAGTCCAGGTTCCTTATGTCAGTTTGTAGGGCTCCCTTGGGTCTATCAGGGTAGCACAAGTTTGAGGTGGGGACAACTTCGGTGTGGGGTCCATCCTTCGATATAAGGATTTTTTGCAGTCAGGGCCAGGGGCCCCAGGGCTAGGGGCCCCTGGGCACATTCTTTTTCCATTTTCCCTGGGAAAGAAAACTCAGCAGTCCAGGTTCCTGATGTCAGTTTTTAGGGCTCCCTTGGGTCTATCAAGGTAGCACAAGTTTGAGGTGGGGACAAATTCGGTGTGGGGTCCATCCTTTGATATAAGGATTTTTTGCAGTCAGGGCCAGGGCCCTAGGGCTAGGGGCCCCTGGGCACATCCTTTTTCCATTTTCCCTGGGAAAGAAAACTCAGCAGTCCAGGTTCCTGATGTCAGTTTGTAGGGCTCCCTTGGGTCTATCAGGGCAGCACAAGTTTGAGGTGGGGACAGCTTCGGTGTGGGGTCCATCCTTCGATATAAGGATTTTTTGCAGTCAGGGCCAGGGGCCCAGGGCCAGGGGCCCCTGGGCACATCCTTTTTCCATTTTCCCTGGGAAAGAAAACTCAGCAGTCCAGGTTCCTGATGTCAGTTTGTAGGGCTCCCTTGGGTCTATCAGGGCAGCACAAGTTTGAGGTGGGGACAACTTCGGTGTGGGGTCCATCCTTCGATATAAGGATTTTTTGCAGTCAGGGCCAGGGGCCCCTGGGCACATCCTTTTTCCATTTTCCCTGGGAAAGAAAACTCAGCAGTCCAGGTTCCTGATGTCAGTTTGTAGGGCTCCCTTGGGTCTATCAGGGCAGCACACCTTAGAGGTGGGGACATCTTTGGTGTGGGGTCCATCCTTCGATATAAGGATTCTTTGCAGTGACGGCCCTGACCAGGGCCAGGGGCCCCTGAGGACACCCTTTTTCCATTTTCCGTGGGAAAGAAAACTCACCATTCCAGGTTCCTGATGTCAGTTTGTAGGGCTCCCTTGGGTCTATCAGGGCAGCACAAGTTTGCGGTGGGGACAACTTCGGTGTGGGGTCCATCCTTCGATATAAGGATTCTTTGCAGTCAGGGCCAGGGGCCCCTGGGCACATCCTTTTTCCATTTTCCCTGGGAAAGAAAACTCAGCAGTCCCGGTTCCTGATGTCAGTTTGTAGGATTCCCTTGGGTCTATCAGGGTAGCACAAGTTTGACGTGGGGACAACTTCGGTGTGGGGTCCATCCTTCGATATAAGGATTTTTTGTAGTGAGGTTCCTGTCCAGGGCCAGGGGCCCCTGGGCACATCCTTTTTCCATTTTCCCTGGGAAAGAAAACTCAGCAGTCCAGGTTCCTTATGTCAGTTTGTAGGGCTCCCTTGGGTCTATCAGGGCAGCACAAGTTTGAGGTGGGGACAGCTTCGGTGTGGGGTCCATCCTTCGATATAAGGATTTTTTGCAGTCAGGGCCAGGGGCCCAGGGCCAGGGGCCCCTGGGCACATCCTTTTTCCATTTTCCCTGGGAAAGAAAACTCAGCAGTCCAGGTTCCTGATGTCAGTTTTTAGGGCTCCCTTGGGTCTATCAGGGCAGCACAAGTTTGAGGTGGGGACTGCTTCGGTGCGGGGTCCATCCTTCGTTATAAGGATTTTTTGCAGTCAGGGCCCTGAACAGGGCCAGGGGACCCTGGGCACATCCTTTGGCCATTTTCCCTGGGAAAGAAAACTCAGCCGTCCAGGTTCCTGATGTCAGTTTGTAGGGCTCCCTTGGGTCTATCAGGGCAGCACAAGTTTGAGGTGGGGACAACTTCGGTGTGGGGTCCATCCTTCGATATATGGATTTCTTGTCGTGAGGTCCCTGTCCAGGGCCAGGGGCCCCTGGGCACATCCTTTTTCCATTTTCCCTGGGAAAGAAAACTCAGCAGTCCAGGTTCCTGATGTCAGTTTGTAGGGCTCCCTTGGGTCTATCAGGGTAGCCCAAGTTTGAGGTTGCAACAACTTTGGTGTGGGGTCCATCCTTCGATATAAGGATTTTTTGTTGTGAGGCTACAGCCCAGGGCCAGGGGCCCCTGGGCACATCCTTTTTCCATTTTCCCTGGGAAAGAAAACTCAGCAGTCCAGGTTCCTGATGTCAGTTTGTAGGGCTCCGTTTGGTCTATCCGGGCAGCACACGTTAGAGGTGGGGACATCTTTGGTGTGGGGTCCATCCTTCGATATAAGGATTTTTTGCTGTCAGGGCCAGGGGCCCCTGGGCACATCCTTTTTCCATTTTCCCTGGGAAAGAAAACTCAGCAGTCCAGGTTCCTGATGTCAGTTTGTAGGGCTCCCTTGGGTCTATCAGGGCAGCACAAGTTTGAGGTGGGGACAACTTCGGTGTGGGGTCCATCCTTCGATATAAGGATTCTTTGCAGTCAGGGCCAGGGGCCCAGGGCCAGGGGCCCCTGGGCACATCCTTTTTCCATTTTCCCTGGGAAACAAAACTCAGCAGTCCAGGTTCCTGATGTCAGTTTGTAGGGCTCCCTTGGGTCTATCAGGGCAGCACAAGTTTGAGGTGGGGACAGCTTCGGTGTGGGGTCCATCCTTCGATATAAGGATTTTTTGTAGTGAGGTTCCTGTCCAGGGCCAGGGGCCCCTGGGCACATCCTTTTTCCATTTTCCCTGGGAAAGAAAACTCAGCAGTCCAGGTTCCTGATGTCAGTTTGTAGGGCTCCCTTGGGTCTATCAGGGCAGCACAAGTTTGAGTTGGGGACAGCTTCGGTGTGGGGTCCATCCTTCGATATAAGGATTCTTTGCAGTCAGGGCCAGGGGCCCCTGGGCACATCCTTTTTCCATTTTCCCTGGGAAAGAAAACTCAGCAGTCCAGGTTCCTGATGTCAGTTTGTAGGGCTCCCTTGGGTCTATCAGGGCAGCACAAGTTTGAGGTGGGGACAGCTTCGGTGTGGGGTCCATCCTTCGATATAAGGATTTTTTGCAGTCAGGGCCAGGGGCCCAGGGCCAGGGGCCCCTGGGCACATCCTTTTTCCATTTTCCCTGGGAAAGAAAACTCAGCAGTTCAGGTTCCTGATGTCAGTTTGTAGGGTTCCCTTGCGTGTATCAGGGCAGCACAAGTTTGAGGTGGGGACAGCTTCGGTGTGGGGTCCATCCTTCGATATAAGGATTTTTTGCAGTCAGGGCCAGGGGCCCCAGGGCACATCCTTTTTCCATTTTCCCTGCGAAAGAAAACTCAGCAGTCCAGGTGCCTGATGTCAGTTTGTAGAGCTCCCTGGGGTCTATCAGGGCAGCACAAGTTTGAGATGGGGACAACTTCGGTGTGGGGTCCATCCTTCGATATAATGATTTTTTGCAGTCAGGGCCAGGCCCAGGGCCAGGGTCCCCTGGGCACATCCTTTTTCCATTTTCCCTGGGAAAGAAAACTCAGCAGTCCAGGTTACTGATGTCAGTTTGTAGGGCTCCCTTGGGTCTATCAGGGTAGCACAAGTTTGAGGTGGGGACAACTTCGGTGTGGGGTCCATCCTTCGATATAAGGATTTTTTGTAGTGAGGTCCCTGTCTCGGGCCAGGGGCCCCTGGGCACATCCTTTTTCCATTTTCCCTGGGAAAGAAAACTCAGCAGTCCAGGTTCCTGATGTCAGTTTGTAGGGCTCCCTTGGGTCTATCAGGGCAGCACAAGTTTGAGGTGGGGACAACTTCGGTGTGGGGTCCATCCTTCGATATAAGGATTTTTTGCAGTCAGGGCCAGGCCCAGGGCCAGGGTCCCCTGGGCACATCCTTTTTCCATTTTCCCTGGGAAAGAAAACTCAGCAGTCCAGGTTACTGATGTCAGTTTGTAGGGCTCCCTTGGGTCTATCAGGGTAGCACAAGTTTGAGGTGGGGACAACTTCGGTGTGGGGTCCATCCTTCGATATAAGGATTTTTGTAGTTAGGTCCCTGTCTCGGGCCAGGGGCCCCTGGGCACATCCTTTTTCCATTTTCCCTGGGAAAGAAAACTCAGCAGTCCAGGTTCCTGATGTCAGTTTGTAGGGCTCCCTTGGGTCTATCAGGGCAGCACAAGTTTGAGGTGGGGACAACTTCTGTGTGGGGTCCATCCTTCGATATAAGGATTTTTTGCAGTCAGGGCCAGGGGCCCAGGGCCAGGGGCCCCTGGGCACATCCTTTTTCCATTTTCCCTGGGAAAGAAAACTCAGCAGTCCAGGTTCCTGATGTCAGTTTGTAGGGCTCCGTTGGGTCTATCAGGGCAGCACACGTTAGAGGTGGGGACATCTTTGGTGTGGGGTCCATCCTTCGATATAAGGATTTTTTGTAGTGAGGTCCCTGCCCACGGCCAGGGGCCCCTGAGCACATCCTTTTTCCATTTTCCCTGGGAAAGAAAACTCAGCAGTCCAGGTTCCTGATGTCAGTTTGTAGGGCTCCCTTCGGTCGATCAGGGCAGCAGAAGTTTGAGGTGGGGACAACTTCGGTGTGGGGTCCATCCTTCGATATAAGGACTTTTTGCAGTCAGGGCCAGGGGCCCAGGGCCAGGGGCCCCTGGGCACATCCTTTTTCCATTTTCCCTGGGAAAGAAAACTCAGCAGTCCAGGTTCCTGATGTCAGTTTGTAGGGCTCCCTTGGGTCTATCAGGGCAGCACACGTTTGAGGTGGGGACATCTTTGGTGTGGGGTCCATCCTTCGATATAAGGATTCTTTGCAGTCAGGGCCCTGCCCAGGGCAAGGGGACCCTGGGCACATCCTTTGGCCATTTTCCCTGGGAAAGAAAACTCAGCAGTCCAGGTTCCTGATGTCAGTTTGTAGGGCTCCCTTCGGTCGATCAGGGCAGCACAAGTGTGAGGTGGGGACATCTTCGGTGTGGGGTCCATCCTTCGATATGATTCTTTGCAGTCACGGCCCTGACCAGGGCCAGGGGACCCTGGGCACATCCTTTTTCCATTTTCCCTGGGAAAGAAAACTCAGCAGTCCAGGTTCCTGATGTCAGTTTGTTGGGCTCCCTTGGGTCTATCAGGGCAGCACAAGTTTGAGGTGGGGACAGCTTCGGTGTGGGGTCCATCCTTCGATATAAGGATTTTTTGCAGTCAGGGCCAGGGGCCCCTGGGCACATCCTTTTTCCATTTTCCCTGGGAAAGAAAACTCAGCAGTCCAGGTTCCTGATGTCAGTTTGTAGGGCTCCCTTGGGTCTATCAGGGCAGCACAAGTTTGAGGTGGGGACAATTTCGGTGTGGGGTCCATCCTTTGATATAAGGATTTTTTCCAGTCAGGGCCAGGGCCCCAGGGCTAGGGGCCCCTGGGCACATCCTTTTTCCATTTTCCCTGGGAAAGAAAACTCAGCAGTCCAGGTTCCTGATGTCAGTTTGTAGGGCTCCCTTGGGTCTATCAGGGCAGCACAAGTTTGAGGTGGGGACAGCTTCGGTGTGGGGTCCATCCTTCGATATAAGGATTTTTTGTAGTGAGGTCCCTGTCCAGGGCCAGGGGCCCCTGGGCACATCCTTTTTCCATTTTCCCTGGGAAAGAAAACTCAGCAGTCCAGGTTCCTGATGTCAGTTTGTAGGGCTCCCTTGGGTGTATCAGGGCAGCACAAGTTTGAGGTGGGGACAGCTTCGGTGTGGGGTCCATCCTTCGATATAAGGATTTTTTGCAGTCAGGGCCAGGGGCCCAGGGCCAGGGGCCCCTGGGCACATCCTTTTTCCATTTTCCCTGGGAAAGAAAACTCAGCAGTCCAGGTTCCTGATGTCAGTTTGTAGGGCTCCCTTGGGTCTATCAGGGCAGCACAAGTTTGAGGTGGGGACAACTTCAGTGTGGGGTCCATCCTTCGATATAAGGATTTTTTGCAGTCAGGGCCAGGGGCCCCTGGGCACATCCTTTTTCCATTTTCCCTGGGAAAGAAAACTCAGCAGTCCAGGTTCCTGATGTCAGTTTGTAGGGCTTCCTTGGGTCTATCAGGGCAGCACAAGTTTGAGGTGGGTACAACTTCGGTGTGGGGTCCATCCTTCGATATAAGGATTTTTTGCAGTCAGGGCCAGGGGCCCCTGGGCACATCCTTTTTCCATTTTCCCTGGGAAAGAAAACTCAGCAGTCCAGGTTCCTGATGTCAGTTTGTAGGGCTCCCTTGGGTCTATCAGGGTAGCACAAGTTTGAGGTTCGGACAGCTTCGGTGTGGGGTACATCCTACGATATAAGGATTTTTTGCAGTCAGGGCGAGGGGCCCCTGGGCACATCCTTTTTCCATTTTCCCTGGGAAAGAAAACTCAGCAGTCCTGGTTCCTGATATCAGTTTGTAGGGCTCCCTTGGGTCTATCAGGGGAGCACAAGTTTGAGGTTGGGACAACTTCGGTCTGGGGTCCATCCTTCAATATAAGGATTTTTTGCAGTCAAAGCCAGGGGCCCCTGGGCACATCCTTTTTCCATTTTCCCTGGGAAAGAAAACTCAGCAGTCCAGGTTCCTGATGTCAGTTTGTAGGGCTCCCTTGGGTCTATCAGGGCAGCACAAGTTTGAGGTGGGGACAGCTTCGGTGTGGGGTCCATCCTTCGATATAAGGATTTTTTGCTGTCAGGGCCAGGGGCCCAGGGCCAGGGGCCCCTGGGCACATCCTTTTTCCATTTTCCCTGGGAAAGAAAACTCAGCAGTCCAGGTTCCTGATGTCAGTTTGTAGGGCTCCCTTGGGTCTATCAGGGCAGCACACGTTTGAGGTGGGGACAACTTCGGTGTGGGGTCCATCCTTCGATATAAGGATTCTTTGCAGTCAGGGCCCTGCCCAGGGCAAGGGGACCCTGGGCACATCCTTTGGCCATTTTCCCTGGGAAAGAAAACTCAGCAGTCCAGGTTCCTGATGTCAGTTTGTAGGGCTCCCTTCGGTCGATCAGGGCAGCAGAAGTTTGAGGTGGGGACAACTTCGGTGTGGGGTCCATCCTTCGATATGATTCTTTGCAGTCACGGCCCTGACCAGGGCCAGGGGACCCTGGGCACATCCTTTTTCCATTTTCCCTGGGAATGAAACCTCAGCAGTCCAGGTTCCTGATGTCAGTTTGTAGGGCTCCCTTGGGTCTATCAGGGCAGCACAAGTTTGAGGTGGGGACAGCTTCGGTGTGGGGTCCATCCTTCGATATAAGGATTTTTTGCAGTCAGGGCCCTGAACAGGGCCAGGGGACCCTGGGCACATCCTTTGGCCATTTTCCCTGGGAAAGAAAACTCAGCCGTCCAGGTTCCTGATGTCAGTTTGTAGGGCTCCCTTGGGTCTATCAGGGCAGCACAAGTTTGAGGTGGGGACAACTTCGGTGTGGGGTCCATCCTTCGATATATGGATTTCTTGTCGTGAGGTCCCTGTCCAGGGCCAGGGGCCCCTGGGCACATCCTTTTTCCATTTTCCCTGGGAAAGAAAACTCAGCAGTCCAGGTTCCTGATGTCAGTTTGTAGGGCTCCCTTGGGTCTATCAGGGTAGCCCAAGTTTGAGGTTGCAACAACTTTGGTGTGGGGTCCATCCTTCGATATAAGGATTTTTTGTTGTGAGGCTACAGCCCAGGGCCAGGGGCCCCTGGGCACATCCTTTTTCCATTTTCCCTGGGAAAGAAAACTCAGCAGTCCAGGTTCCTGATGTCAGTTTGTAGGGCTCCGTTTGGTCTATCCGGGCAGCACACGTTAGAGGTGGGGACATCTTTGGTGTGGGGTCCATCCTTCGATATAAGGATTTTTTGCTGTCAGGGCCAGGGGCCCCTGGGCACATCCTTTTTCCATTTTCCCTGGGAAAGAAAACTCAGCAGTCCAGGTTCCTGATGTCAGTTTGTAGGGCTCCCTTGGGTCTATCAGGGCAGCACAAGTTTGAGGTGGGGACAACTTCGGTGTGGGGTCCATCCTTCGATATAAGGATTCTTTGCAGTCAGGGCCAGGGGCCCAGGGCCAGGGGCCCCTGGGCACATCCTTTTTCCATTTTCCCTGGGAAACAAAACTCAGCAGTCCAGGTTCCTGATGTCAGTTTGTAGGGCTCCCTTGGGTCTATCAGGGCAGCACAAGTTTGAGGTGGGGACAGCTTCGGTGTGGGGTCCATCCTTCGATATAAGGATTTTTTGTAGTGAGGTTCCTGTCCAGGGCCAGGGGCCCCTGGGCACATCCTTTTTCCATTTTCCCTGGGAAAGAAAACTCAGCAGTCCAGGTTCCTGATGTCAGTTTGTAGGGCTCCCTTGGGTCTATCAGGGCAGCACAAGTTTGAGTTGGGGACAGCTTCGGTGTGGGGTCCATCCTTCGATATAAGGATTCTTTGCAGTCAGGGCCAGGGGCCCCTGGGCACATCCTTTTTCCATTTTCCCTGGGAAAGAAAACTCAGCAGTCCAGGTTCCTGATGTCAGTTTGTAGGGCTCCCTTGGGTCTATCAGGGCAGCACAAGTTTGAGGTGGGGACAGCTTCGGTGTGGGGTCCATCCTTCGATATAAGGATTTTTTGCAGTCAGGGCCAGGGGCCCAGGGCCAGGGGCCCCTGGGCACATCCTTTTTCCATTTTCCCTGGGAAAGAAAACTCAGCAGTTCAGGTTCCTGATGTCAGTTTGTAGGGTTCCCTTGCGTGTATCAGGGCAGCACAAGTTTGAGGTGGGGACAGCTTCGGTGTGGGGTCCATCCTTCGATATAAGGATTTTTTGCAGTCAGGGCCAGGGGCCCCAGGGCACATCCTTTTTCCATTTTCCCTGCGAAAGAAAACTCAGCAGTCCAGGTGCCTGATGTCAGTTTGTAGAGCTCCCTGGGGTCTATCAGGGCAGCACAAGTTTGAGATGGGGACAACTTCGGTGTGGGGTCCATCCTTCGATATAATGATTTTTTGCAGTCAGGGCCAGGCCCAGGGCCAGGGTCCCCTGGGCACATCCTTTTTCCATTTTCCCTGGGAAAGAAAACTCAGCAGTCCAGGTTACTGATGTCAGTTTGTAGGGCTCCCTTGGGTCTATCAGGGTAGCACAAGTTTGAGGTGGGGACAACTTCGGTGTGGGGTCCATCCTTCGATATAAGGATTTTTTGTAGTGAGGTCCCTGTCTCGGGCCAGGGGCCCCTGGGCACATCCTTTTTCCATTTTCCCTGGGAAAGAAAACTCAGCAGTCCAGGTTCCTGATGTCAGTTTGTAGGGCTCCCTTGGGTCTATCAGGGCAGCACAAGTTTGAGGTGGGGACAACTTCGGTGTGGGGTCCATCCTTCGATATAAGGATTTTTTGCAGTCAGGGCCAGGCCCAGGGCCAGGGTCCCCTGGGCACATCCTTTTTCCATTTTCCCTGGGAAAGAAAACTCAGCAGTCCAGGTTACTGATGTCAGTTTGTAGGGCTCCCTTGGGTCTATCAGGGTAGCACAAGTTTGAGGTGGGGACAACTTCGGTGTGGGGTCCATCCTTCGATATAAGGATTTTTGTAGTTAGGTCCCTGTCTCGGGCCAGGGGCCCCTGGGCACATCCTTTTTCCATTTTCCCTGGGAAAGAAAACTCAGCAGTCCAGGTTCCTGATGTCAGTTTGTAGGGCTCCCTTGGGTCTATCAGGGCAGCACAAGTTTGAGGTGGGGACAACTTCTGTGTGGGGTCCATCCTTCGATATAAGGATTTTTTGCAGTCAGGGCCAGGGGCCCAGGGCCAGGGGCCCCTGGGCACATCCTTTTTCCATTTTCCCTGGGAAAGAAAACTCAGCAGTCCAGGTTCCTGATGTCAGTTTGTAGGGCTCCGTTGGGTCTATCAGGGCAGCACACGTTAGAGGTGGGGACATCTTTGGTGTGGGGTCCATCCTTCGATATAAGGATTTTTTGTAGTGAGGTCCCTGCCCACGGCCAGGGGCCCCTGAGCACATCCTTTTTCCATTTTCCCTGGGAAAGAAAACTCAGCAGTCCAGGTTCCTGATGTCAGTTTGTAGGGCTCCCTTCGGTCGATCAGGGCAGCAGAAGTTTGAGGTGGGGACAACTTCGGTGTGGGGTCCATCCTTCGATATAAGGACTTTTTGCAGTCAGGGCCAGGGGCCCAGGGCCAGGGGCCCCTGGGCACATCCTTTTTCCATTTTCCCTGGGAAAGAAAACTCAGCAGTCCAGGTTCCTGATGTCAGTTTGTAGGGCTCCCTTGGGTCTATCAGGGCAGCACACGTTTGAGGTGGGGACATCTTTGGTGTGGGGTCCATCCTTCGATATAAGGATTCTTTGCAGTCAGGGCCCTGCCCAGGGCAAGGGGACCCTGGGCACATCCTTTGGCCATTTTCCCTGGGAAAGAAAACTCAGCAGTCCAGGTTCCTGATGTCAGTTTGTAGGGCTCCCTTCGGTCGATCAGGGCAGCACAAGTGTGAGGTGGGGACATCTTCGGTGTGGGGTCCATCCTTCGATATGATTCTTTGCAGTCACGGCCCTGACCAGGGCCAGGGGACCCTGGGCACATCCTTTTTCCATTTTCCCTGGGAAAGAAAACTCAGCAGTCCAGGTTCCTGATGTCAGTTTGTTGGGCTCCCTTGGGTCTATCAGGGCAGCACAAGTTTGAGGTGGGGACAGCTTCGGTGTGGGGTCCATCCTTCGATATAAGGATTTTTTGCAGTCAGGGCCAGGGGCCCCTGGGCACATCCTTTTTCCATTTTCCCTGGGAAAGAAAACTCAGCAGTCCAGGTTCCTGATGTCAGTTTGTAGGGCTCCCTTGGGTCTATCAGGGCAGCACAAGTTTGAGGTGGGGACAATTTCGGTGTGGGGTCCATCCTTTGATATAAGGATTTTTTCCAGTCAGGGCCAGGGCCCCAGGGCTAGGGGCCCCTGGGCACATCCTTTTTCCATTTTCCCTGGGAAAGAAAACTCAGCAGTCCAGGTTCCTGATGTCAGTTTGTAGGGCTCCCTTGGGTCTATCAGGGCAGCACAAGTTTGAGGTGGGGACAGCTTCGGTGTGGGGTCCATCCTTCGATATAAGGATTTTTTGTAGTGAGGTCCCTGTCCAGGGCCAGGGGCCCCTGGGCACATCCTTTTTCCATTTTCCCTGGGAAAGAAAACTCAGCAGTCCAGGTTCCTGATGTCAGTTTGTAGGGCTCCCTTGGGTGTATCAGGGCAGCACAAGTTTGAGGTGGGGACAGCTTCGGTGTGGGGTCCATCCTTCGATATAAGGATTTTTTGCAGTCAGGGCCAGGGGCCCAGGGCCAGGGGCCCCTGGGCACATCCTTTTTCCATTTTCCCTGGGAAAGAAAACTCAGCAGTCCAGGTTCCTGATGTCAGTTTGTAGGGCTCCCTTGGGTCTATCAGGGCAGCACAAGTTTGAGGTGGGGACAACTTCAGTGTGGGGTCCATCCTTCGATATAAGGATTTTTTGCAGTCAGGGCCAGGGGCCCCTGGGCACATCCTTTTTCCATTTTCCCTGGGAAAGAAAACTCAGCAGTCCAGGTTCCTGATGTCAGTTTGTAGGGCTTCCTTGGGTCTATCAGGGCAGCACAAGTTTGAGGTGGGTACAACTTCGGTGTGGGGTCCATCCTTCGATATAAGGATTTTTTGCAGTCAGGGCCAGGGGCCCCTGGGCACATCCTTTTTCCATTTTCCCTGGGAAAGAAAACTCAGCAGTCCAGGTTCCTGATGTCAGTTTGTAGGGCTCCCTTGGGTCTATCAGGGTAGCACAAGTTTGAGGTTCGGACAGCTTCGGTGTGGGGTACATCCTACGATATAAGGATTTTTTGCAGTCAGGGCGAGGGGCCCCTGGGCACATCCTTTTTCCATTTTCCCTGGGAAAGAAAACTCAGCAGTCCTGGTTCCTGATATCAGTTTGTAGGGCTCCCTTGGGTCTATCAGGGGAGCACAAGTTTGAGGTTGGGACAACTTCGGTCTGGGGTCCATCCTTCAATATAAGGATTTTTTGCAGTCAAAGCCAGGGGCCCCTGGGCACATCCTTTTTCCATTTTCCCTGGGAAAGAAAACTCAGCAGTCCAGGTTCCTGATGTCAGTTTGTAGGGCTCCCTTGGGTCTATCAGGGCAGCACAAGTTTGAGGTGGGGACAGCTTCGGTGTGGGGTCCATCCTTCGATATAAGGATTTTTTGCTGTCAGGGCCAGGGGCCCAGGGCCAGGGGCCCCTGGGCACATCCTTTTTCCATTTTCCCTGGGAAAGAAAACTCAGCAGTCCAGGTTCCTGATGTCAGTTTGTAGGGCTCCCTTGGGTCTATCAGGGCAGCACACGTTTGAGGTGGGGACATCTTTGGTGTGGGGTCCATCCTTCGATATAAGGATTCTTTGCAGTCAGGGCCCTGCCCAGGGCAAGGGGACCCTGGGCACATCCTTTGGCCATTTTCCCTGGGAAAGAAAACTCAGCAGTCCAGGTTCCTGATGTCAGTTTGTAGGGCTCCCTTCGGTCGATCAGGGCAGCAGAAGTTTGAGGTGGGGACAACTTCGGTGTGGGGTCCATCCTTCGATATGATTCTTTGCAGTCACGGCCCTGACCAGGGCCAGGGGACCCTGGGCACATCCTTTTTCCATTTTCCCTGGGAATGAAACCTCAGCAGTCCAGGTTCCTGATGTCAGTTTGTAGGGCTCCCTTGGGTCTATCAGGGCAGCACAAGTTTGAGGTGGGGACAGCTTCGGTGTGGGGTCCATCCTTCGATATAAGGATTTTTTGCAGTCAGGGCCAGGGGCCCACGGCCAGGGGCCCCTGGGCACATGCTTTTTCCATTTTCCCTGGGAAAGAAAACTCAGCAGTCCAGGTTCCTGATGTCAGTTTGTAGGGCTCCCTTGCGTGTATCAGGGCAGCACAAGTTTGAGGTGGGGACAACTTCGGTGTGGGGTCCATCCTTCAATATAAGGATTTTTTGCAGTCAGGGCCAGGGGCCCCTGGGCACATCCTTTTTCCATTTTCCCTGGGAAACAAAACTCAGCAGTCCAGGTTCCTGATGTCAGTTTGTAGAGCTCCCTGGGGTCTATCAGGGCAGCACAAGTTTGAGATGGGGACAACTTCGGTGTGGGGTCCATCCTTCGATATAAGGATTTTTTGCAGTCAGGGCCAGGGGCCCAGGGCCAGGGGCCCCTGGGCACATCCTTTTTCCATTTTCCCTGGGAAAGAAAACTCAGCAGTCCAGGTTCCTGATGTCAGTTTGTAGGGCTCCCTTGGGTCTATCAGGGTAGCACAAGTTTGAGGTGGGGACAACTTCGGTGTGGGGTCCATCCTTCGATATAAGGATTTTTTGCAGTCAGGGCCAGGGGCCCCAGGGCTAGGGGCCCCTGGGCACACTGTTTTTCCATTTTCCCTGGGAAAGAAAACTCAGCAGTCCAGGTTCCTGATGTCAGTTTTTAGGGCTCCCTTGGGTCTATCAAGGTAGCACAAGTTTGAGGTGGGGACAAATTCGGTGTGGGGTCCATCCTTTGATATAAGGATTTTTTGCAGTCAGGGCCAGGGCCCCAGGGATAGGGGCCCCTGGGCACATCCTTTTTCCATTTTCCCTGGGAAAGAAAACTCAGCAGTCCAGGTTCCTGATGTCAGTTTGTAGGGCTCCCTTGGGTCTATCAGGGCAGCACAAGTTTGAGGTGGGGACAGCTTCGGTGTGGGGTCCATCCTTCGATATAAGGATTTTTTGCAGTCAGGGCCAGGGGCCCAGGGCCAGGGGCCCCTGGGCACATCCTTTTTCCATTTTCCCTGGGAAAGAAAACTCAGCAGTCCAGGTTCCTGATGTCAGTTTGTAGGGTTCCCTTGCGTGTATCAGGGCAGCAAAAGTTTGAGGTGGGGACAGCTTCGGTGTGGGGTCCATCCTTCGATATAAGGATTCTTTGCAGTCAGGGCCAGGGGCCCCAGGGCACATCCTTTTTCCATTTTCCCTGGGAAAGAAAACTCAGCAGTCCAGGTGCCAGATGTCAGTTTGTAGAGCTCCCTGGGGTCTATCAGGGCAGCACAAGTTTGAGATGGGGACAACTTCGGTGTGGGGTCCATCCTTCGATATAAGGATTTTTTGCAGTCAGGGCCAGGCCCAGGGCCAGGGTCCCCTGGGCACATCCTTTTTCCATTTTCCCTGGGAAAGAAAACTCATCAGTCCAGGTTACTGATGTCAGTTTGTAGGGCTCCCTTGGGTCTATCAGGGTAGCACAAGTTTGAGGTGGGGACAACTTCGGTGTGGGGTCCATCCTTCGATATAAGGATTTTTGTAGTTAGGTCCCTGTCTCGGGCCAGGGGCCCCTGGGCACATCCTTTTTCCATTTTCCCTGGGAAAGAAAACTCAGCAGTCCAGGTTCCTGATGTCAGTTTGTAGGGCTCCCTTGGGTCTATCAGGGCAGCACAAGTTTGAGGTGGGGACAACTTCGGTGTGGGGTCCATCCTTCGATATAAGGATTTTTTGCACTCAGGGCCAGGGGACCAGGGCCAGGGGCCCCTGGGCACATCCTTTTTCCATTTTCCCTGGGAAAGAAAACTCAGCAGTCCAGGTTCCTGATGTCAGTTTGTAGGGCTCCGTTGGGTCTATCAGGGCAGCACACGTTAGAGGTGGGGACATCTTTGGTGTGGGGTCCATCCTTCGATATAAGGATTTTTTGTAGTGAGGTCCCTGCCCACGGCCAGGGGCCCCTGAGCACATCCTTTTTCCATTTTCCCTGGGAAAGAAAACTCAGCAGTCCAGGTTCCTGATGTCAGTTTGTAGGGCTCCCTTCGGTCGATCAGGGCAGCAGAAGTTTGAGGTGGGGACAACTTCGGTGTGGGGTCCATCCTTCGATATAAGGATTTTTTGCAGTCAGGGCCAGGGGCCCAGGGCCAGGGGCCCCTGGGCACATCCTTTTTCCATTTTCCCTGGGAAAGAAAACTCAGCAGTCCAGGTTCCTGATGTCAGTTTGTAGGGCTCCCTTGGGTCTATCAGGGCAGCACACGTTTGAGGTGGGGACATCTTTGGTGTGGGGTCCATCCTTCGATATAAGGATTTTTTGCAGTCAGGGCCCTGCCCAGGGCAAGGGGACCCTGGGCACATCCTTTGGCCATTTTCCCTGGGAAAGAAAACTCAGCAGTCCAGGTTCCTGATGTCAGTTTGTAGGGCTCCCTTCGGTCGATCAGGGCAGCACAAGTGTGAGGTGGGGACATCTTCGGTGTGGGGTCCATCCTTCGATATGATTCTTTGCAGTCACGGCCCTGACCAGGGCCAGGGGACCCTGGGCACATCCTTTTTCCATTTTCCCTGGGAAAGAAAACTCAGCAGTCCAGGTTCCTGATGTCAGTTTGTTGGGCTCCCTTGGGTCTATCAGGGCAGCACAAGTTTGAGGTGGGGACAGCTTCGGTGTGGGGTCCATCCTTCGATATAAGGATTTTTTGCAGTCAGGGCCAGGGGCCCCTGGGCACATCCTTTTTCCATTTTCCCTGGGAAAGAAAACTCAGCAGTCCAGGTTCCTGATGTCAGTTTGTAGGGCTCCCTTGGGTCTATCAGGGCAGCACAAGTTTGAGGTGGGGACAATTTCGGTGTGGGGTCCATCCTTTGATATAAGGATTTTTTCCAGTCAGGGCCAGGGCCCCAGGGCTAGGGGCCCCTGGGCACATCCTTTTTCCATTTTCCCTGGGAAAGAAAACTCAGCAGTCCAGGTTCCTGATGTCAGTTTGTAGGGCTCCCTTGGGTCTATCAGGGCAGCACAAGTTTGAGGTGGGGACAGCTTCGGTGTGGGGTCCATCCTTCGATATAAGGATTTTTTGTAGTGAGGTCCCTGTCCAGGGCCAGGGGCCCCTGGGCACATCCTTTTTCCATTTTCCCTGGGAAAGAAAACTCAGCAGTCCAGGTTCCTGATGTCAGTTTGTAGGGCTCCCTTGGGTGTATCAGGGCAGCACAAGTTTGAGGTGGGGACAGCTTCGGTGTGGGGTCCATCCTTCGATATAAGGATTTTTTGCAGTCAGGGCCAGGGGCCCAGGGCCAGGGGCCCCTGGGCACATCCTTTTTCCATTTTCCCTGGGAAAGAAAACTCAGCAGTCCAGGTTCCTGATGTCAGTTTGTAGGGCTCCCTTGGGTCTATCAGGGCAGCACAAGTTTGAGGTGGGGACAACTTCAGTGTGGGGTCCATCCTTCGATATAAGGATTTTTTGCAGTCAGGGCCAGGGGCCCCTGGGCACATCCTTTTTCCATTTTCCCTGGGAAAGAAAACTCAGCAGTCCAGGTTCCTGATGTCAGTTTGTAGGGCTTCCTTGGGTCTATCAGGGCAGCACAAGTTTGAGGTGGGTACAACTTCGGTGTGGGGTCCATCCTTCGATATAAGGATTTTTTGCAGTCAGGGCCAGGGGCCCCTGGGCACATCCTTTTTCCATTTTCCCTGGGAAAGAAAACTCAGCAGTCCAGGTTCCTGATGTCAGTTTGTAGGGCTCCCTTGGGTCTATCAGGGTAGCACAAGTTTGAGGTTCGGACAGCTTCGGTGTGGGGTACATCCTACGATATAAGGATTTTTTGCAGTCAGGGCGAGGGGCCCCTGGGCACATCCTTTTTCCATTTTCCCTGGGAAAGAAAACTCAGCAGTCCTGGTTCCTGATATCAGTTTGTAGGGCTCCCTTGGGTCTATCAGGGGAGCACAAGTTTGAGGTTGGGACAACTTCGGTCTGGGGTCCATCCTTCAATATAAGGATTTTTTGCAGTCAAAGCCAGGGGCCCCTGGGCACATCCTTTTTCCATTTTCCCTGGGAAAGAAAACTCAGCAGTCCAGGTTCCTGATGTCAGTTTGTAGGGCTCCCTTGGGTCTATCAGGGCAGCACAAGTTTGAGGTGGGGACAGCTTCGGTGTGGGGTCCATCCTTCGATATAAGGATTTTTTGCTGTCAGGGCCAGGGGCCCAGGGCCAGGGGCCCCTGGGCACATCCTTTTTCCATTTTCCCTGGGAAAGAAAACTCAGCAGTCCAGGTTCCTGATGTCAGTTTGTAGGGCTCCCTTGGGTCTATCAGGGCAGCACACGTTTGAGGTGGGGACATCTTTGGTGTGGGGTCCATCCTTCGATATAAGGATTCTTTGCAGTCAGGGCCCTGCCCAGGGCAAGGGGACCCTGGGCACATCCTTTGGCCATTTTCCCTGGGAAAGAAAACTCAGCAGTCCAGGTTCCTGATGTCAGTTTGTAGGGCTCCCTTCGGTCGATCAGGGCAGCAGAAGTTTGAGGTGGGGACAACTTCGGTGTGGGGTCCATCCTTCGATATGATTCTTTGCAGTCACGGCCCTGACCAGGGCCAGGGGACCCTGGGCACATCCTTTTTCCATTTTCCCTGGGAAAGAAACCTCAGCAGTCCAGGTTCCTGATGTCAGTTTGTAGGGCTCCCTTGGGTCTATCAGGGCAGCACAAGTTTGAGGTGGGGACAGCTTCGGTGTGGGGTCCATCCTTCGATATAAGGATTTTTTGCAGTCAGGGCCAGGGGCCCACGGCCAGGGGCCCCTGGGCACATGCTTTTTCCATTTTCCCTGGGAAAGAAAACTCAGCAGTCCAGGTTCCTGATGTCAGTTTGTAGGGCTCCCTTGCGTGTATCAGGGCAGCACAAGTTTGAGGTGGGGACAACTTCGGTGTGGGGTCCATCCTTCAATATAAGGATTTTTTGCAGTCAGGGCCAGGGGCCCCTGGGCACATCCTTTTTCCATTTTCCCTGGGAAAGAAAACTCATCAGTCCAGGTTCCTGATGTCAGTTTGTAGAGCTCCCTGGGGTCTATCAGGGCAGCACAAGTTTGAGATGGGGACAACTTCGGTGTGGGGTCCATCCTTCGATATAAGGATTTTTTGCAGTCAGGGCCAGGGGCCCAGGGCCAGGGGCCCCTGGGCACATCCTTTTTCCATTTTCCCTGGGAAAGAAAACTCAGCAGTCCAGGTTCCTGATGTCAGTTTGTAGGGCTCCCTTGGGTCTATCAGGGTAGCACAAGTTTGAGGTGGGGACAACTTCGGTGTGGGGTCCATCCTTCGATATAAGGATTTTTTGCAGTCAGGGCCAGGGGCCCCAGGGCTAGGGGCCCCTGGGCACATTCTTTTTCCATTTTCCCTGGGAAAGAAAACTCAGCAGTCCAGGTTCCTGATGTCAGTTTTTAGGGCTCCCTTGGGTCTATCAAGGTAGCACAAGTTTGAGGTGGGGACAAATTCGGTGTGGGGTCCATCCTTTGATATAAGGATTTTTTGCAGTCAGGGCCAGGGCCCCAGGGCTAGGGGCCCCTGGGCACATCCTTTTTCCATTTTCCCTGGGAAAGAAAACTCAGCAGTCCAGGTTCCTGATGTCAGTTTGTAGGGCTCCCTTGGGTCTATCAGGGCAGCACAAGTTTCAGGTGGGGACAGCTTCGGTGTGGGGTCCATCCTTCGATATAAGGATTTTTTGTAGTGAGGTCCCTGTCCAGGGCCAGGGGCCCCTGGGCACATCCTTTTTCCATTTTCCCTGGGAAAGAAATCTCAGCAGTCCAGGTTCCTGATGTCAGTTTTTAGGGCTCCCTTGGGTCTATCAGGGCAGCACAAGTTTGAGGTGGGGACAGCTTCGGTCTGGGGTCCATCCTTCGATATAAGGATTTTTTGCAGTCAGGGCCAGGGGCCCCTGGGCACATCCTTTTTCCATTTTCCCTGGGAAAGAAAACTCAGCAGTCCAGGTTCCTGATGTCAGTTTGTAGGGCTCCCTTGGGTCTATCAGGGTAGCACAAGTTTGAGGTGGGGACAACTTCGGTGTGGGGTCCATCCTTCGATATAAGGATTCTTTGCAGTCAGGGCCAAGGGCCAGGGGCCCCTGGGCACATCCTTTTTCCATTTTCCCTGGGAAAGAACACTCAGCAGTCCAGGATCCTGATGTCAGTTTGTAGGGCTCCCTTGGGTCTATCAGGGCAGCACAAGTTTGAGGTGGGGACAATTTCGGTGTGGGGTCCATCCTTCGATATAAGGATTTTTTGCAGTCGGGGCCAGGGGCCCAGGGCCAGGGGCCCCTGGGCACATCCTTTTTCCATTTTCCCTGGGAAAGAAAACTCAGCAGTCCAGGTTCCTGATGTCAGTTTTTAGGGCTCCCTTGCGTGTATCAGGGCAGCACAAGTTTGAGGTGGGGACAACTTCGGTGTGGGGTCCATCCTTCAATATAAGGATTTTTTGCAGTCAGGGCCAGGGGCCCCTGGGCACATCCTTTTTCCATTTTCCCTGGGAAACAAAACTCAGCAGTCCAGGTTCCTGATGTCAGTTTGTAGAGCTCCCTGGGGTCTATCAGGGCAGCAAAAGTTTGAGATGGGGACAACTTCGGTGTGGGGTCCATCCTTCGATATAAGGATTTTTTGCAGTCAGGGCCAGGGGCCCAGGGCCAGGGGCCCCTGGGCACATCCTTTTTCCATTTTCCCTGGGAAAGAAAACTCAGCAGTCCAGGTTCCTGATGTCAGTTTGTAGGGCTCCCTTGGGTCTATCAGGGTAGCACAAGTTTGAGGTGGGGACAACTTCGGTGTGGGGTCCATCCTTCGATATAAGGATTTTTTGCAGTCAGGGCCAGGGGCCAAGGGCTAGGCGCCCCTGGGCACATTCTTTTTCCATTTTCCCTGGGAAAGAAAACTCAGCAGTCCAGGTTCCTGATGTCAGTTTGTAGGGCTCCCTTGGGTCTATCAAGGTAGCACAAGTTTGAGGTGGGGACAACTTCGGTGTGGGGTCCATCCTTCGATATAAGGGTTTTTTGCAGTCAGGGCCAGGGGCCCAGGGCCAGGGGCCCCTGGGCACATCCTTTTTCCATTTTCCCTGGGAAAGAAAACTCAGCAGTCCAGGTTCCTGATGTCAGTTTGTAGGGCTCCCTTGGGTCTATCAGGGCAGCACAAGTTTGACGTGGGGACAGCTTCGGTGTGGGGTCCAACCTTTGATAAAAGGATTCTTTGCAGTCAGGGCCAGGGGCCCCTGGGCACATCCTTTTTCCATTTTCCCTGGGAAAGAAAACTCAGCAGTCCAGGTTCCTGATGTCAGTTTGTAGGGCTCCCTTGGGTCTATCAGGGCAGCACAAGTTTGAGGTGGGGACAACTTCGGTGTGGGGTCCATCCTTCGATATAAGGATTCTTTGCAGTCAGGGCCAAGGGCCAGGGGCCCCTGGGCACATCCTTTTTCCATTTTCCCTGGGAAAGAAAACTCAGCAGTCCAGGTTCCTGATGTCAGTTTGTAGGGCTCCCTTGGGTGTATCAGGGCAGCACAAGTTTGAGGTGGGGACAGCTTCGGTGTGGGGTCCATCCTTCGATATAAGGATTTTTTGCAGTCAGGGCCAGGGGCCCAGGGCCAGGGGCCCCTGGGCACATCCTTTTTCCATTTTCCCTGGGAAAGAAAACTCAGCAGTCCAGGTTCCTGATGTCAGTTTGTAGGGCTCCCTTGGGTCTATCAGGGCAGCACAAGTTTGAGGTGGGGACAACTTCAGTGTGGGGTCCATCCTTCGATATAAGGATTTTTTGCAGTCAGGGCCAGGGGCCCCTGGGCACATCCTTTTTCCATTTTCCCTGGGAAAGAAAACTCAGCAGTCCAGGTTCCTGATGTCAGTTTGTAGGGCTTCCTTGGGTCTATCAGGGCAGCACAAGTTTGAGGTGGGTACAACTTCGGTGTGGGGTCCATCCTTCGATATAAGGATTTTTTGCAGTCAGGGCCAGGGGCCCCTGGGCACATCCTTTTTCCATTTTCCCTGGGAAAGAAAACTCAGCAGTCCAGGTTCCTGATGTCAGTTTGTAGGGCTCCCTTGGGTCTATCAGGGTAGCACAAGTTTGAGGTTCGGACAGCTTCGGTGTGGGGTACATCCTACGATATAAGGATTTTTTGCAGTCAGGGCGAGGGGCCCCTGGGCACATCCTTTTTCCATTTTCCCTGGGAAAGAAAACTCAGCAGTCCTGGTTCCTGATATCAGTTTGTAGGGCTCCCTTGGGTCTATCAGGGGAGCACAAGTTTGAGGTTGGGACAACTTCGGTCTGGGGTCCATCCTTCAATATAAGGATTTTTTGCAGTCAAAGCCAGGGGCCCCTGGGCACATCCTTTTTCCATTTTCCCTGGGAAAGAAAACTCAGCAGTCCAGGTTCCTGATGTCAGTTTGTAGGGCTCCCTTGGGTCTATCAGGGCAGCACAAGTTTGAGGTGGGGACAGCTTCGGTGTGGGGTCCATCCTTCGATATAAGGATTTTTTGCTGTCAGGGCCAGGGGCCCAGGGCCAGGGGCCCCTGGGCACATCCTTTTTCCATTTTCCCTGGGAAAGAAAACTCAGCAGTCCAGGTTCCTGATGTCAGTTTGTAGGGCTCCCTTGGGTCTATCAGGGCAGCACACGTTTGAGGTGGGGACATCTTTGGTGTGGGGTCCATCCTTCGATATAAGGATTCTTTGCAGTCAGGGCCCTGCCCAGGGCAAGGGGACCCTGGGCACATCCTTTGGCCATTTTCCCTGGGAAAGAAAACTCAGCAGTCCAGGTTCCTGATGTCAGTTTGTAGGGCTCCCTTGGGTCGATCAGGGCAGCAGAAGTTTGAGGTGGGGACAACTTCGGTGTGGGGTCCATCCTTCGATATGATTCTTTGCAGTCACGGCCCTGACCAGGGCCAGGGGACCCTGGGCACATCCTTTTTCCATTTTCCCTGGGAAAGAAAACTCAGCAGTCCAGGTTCCTGATGTCAGTTTGTAGGGCTCCCTTGCGTGTATCAGGGCAGCACAAGTTTGAGGTGGGGACAACTTCGGTGTGGGGTCCATCCTTCAATATAAGGATTTTTTGCAGTCAGGGCCAGGGGCCCCTGGGCACATCCTTTTTCCATTTTCCCTGGGAAACAAAACTCAGCAGTCCAGGTTCCTGATGTCAGTTTGTAGAGCTCCCTGGGGTCTATCAGGGCAGCACAAGTTTGAGATGGGGACAACTTCGGTGTGGGGTCCATCCTTCGATATAAGGATTTTTTGCAGTCAGGGCCAGGGGCCAAGGGCCAGGGGCCCCTGGGCACATCCTTTTTCCATTTTCCCTGGGAAAGAAAACTCAGCAGTCCAGGTTCCTGATGTCAGTTTGTAGGGCTCCCTTGGGTCTATCAGGGTAGCACAAGTTTGAGGTGGGGACAACTTCGGTGTGGGGTCCATCCTTCGATATAAGGATTTTTTGCAGTCAGGGCCAGGGGCCCCAGGGCTAGGGGCCCCTGGGCACATTCTTTTTCCATTTTCCCTGGGAAAGAAAACTCAGCAGTCCAGGTTCCTGATGTCAGTTTTTAGGGCTCCCTTGGGTCTATCAAGGTAGCACAAGTTTGAGGTGGGGACAACTTCGGTGTGGGGTCCATCCTTCGATATAAGGGTTTTTTGCAGTCAGGGCCAGGGGCCCAGGGCCAGGGGCCCCTGGGCACATCCTTTTTCCATTTTCCCTGGGAAAGAAAACTCAGCAGTCCAGGTTCCTGATGTCAGTTTGTAGGGCTCCCTTGGGTCTATCAGGGCAGCACAAGTTTGACGTGGGGACAGCTTCGGTGTGGGGTCCAACCTTTGATAAAAGGATTCTTTGCAGTCAGGGCCAGGGGCCCCTGGGCACATCCTTTTTCCATTTTCCCTGGGAAAGAAAACTCAGCAGTCCAGGTTCCTGATGTCAGTTTGTAGGGCTCCCTTGGGTCTATCAGGGCAGCACAAGTTTGAGGTGGGGACAACTTCGGTGTGGGGTCCATCCTTCGATATAAGGATTCTTTGCAGTCAGGGCCAAGGGCCAGGGGCCCCTGGGCACATCCTTTTTCCATTTTCCCTGGGAAAGAAAACTCAGCAATCCAGGTTCCTGATGTCAGTTTGTAGGGCTCCCTTGGGTCTATCATGGCAGCGCAAGTTTGAGGTGGGGACAACTTCGGTGTGGGGTCCATCCTTCGTTATAAGGATTCTTTGCAGTCAGGGCCCTGAGCAGGGCCAGGGGCCCCTGGGCACATCCTTTTTCCATTTTCCCTGGGAAAGAAAACTCAGCCGTCCAGGTTCCTGATGTCAGTTTTTAGGGCTCCCTTGGGTCTATCAGGGCAGCACAAGTTTGAGGTGGGGACAACTTCGGTGTGGGGTCCATCCTTCGATATAAGGATTTCTTGTAATGAGATCCCTGCCCAGGGACAGGGGCCCCTGGGCACATACTTTTTCCATTTTCCCTGGGAAAGAAAACTCAGCAGTCCGGGTTCCTGATGTCAGTTTGTAGGGCTCCCTTGGGTCTATCAGGGTAGCCCATGTTTGAGGTTGCGACAACTTTGGTGTGGGGTCCATCCTTCGATATAAGGATTTTTTGTAGTGAGGTCCCTGCCCATGGCCAGGGGCCCCTGAGCACATCCTTTTTCCATTTTCCCTGGGAAAGAAAACTCAGCAGTCCAGGTTCCTGATGTCAGTTTGTAGGGCTCCCTTCGGTCGATCAGGGCAGCTGAAGTTTGAGGTGGGGACAACTTCGGTGTGGGGTCCATCCTTCGATATAAGGATTTTTTGCAGTCAGGGCCAGGGGCCCAGGGCCAGGGGCCCCTGGGCACATCCTTTTTCCATTTTCCCTGGGAAAGAAAACTCAGCAGTCCAGGTTCCTGATGTCAGTTTGTAGGGCTCCCTTCGGTCGATCAGGGCAGCACACGTTTGATGTGGGGACATCTTTGGTGTGGGGTCCATCCTTCGATATAAGGATTCTTTGCAGTCAGGGCCCTGCCCAGGGCAAGGGGACCCTGGGCACATCCTTTTTCCATTTTCCCTGGGAAAGAAAACTCAGCAGTCCAGGTTCCTGATGTCAGTTTGTAGGGCTCCCTTGGGTCTATCAGGGCAGCACAAGTTTGAGGTGGGGAGAACTTCGGTTTGGGGTCCATCCTTCGATATAAGGATTTTTTGCAGTCAGGGCCAGGGGCCCCTGGGCACATCCTTTTTCCATTTTCCCTGGGAAAGAAAACTCAGCAGTCCAGGTTCCTGATGTCAGTTTGTAGAGCTCCCTTGGGTCTATCAGGGCAGCACAAGTTTGAGGTGGGGACAACTTCAGTGTGGGGTCCATCCTTCGATATAAGGATTTTTTGCAGTGATGTCCCTGCACAGGGCCAGGGGCCCCTGGGCACATCCTTTTTCCATTTTCCCTGGGAAAGAAAACTCAGCAGTCCAGGTTCCTGATGTCAGTTTGTAGGGCTCCCTTGGGTCTATCAGGGTAGCACAAGTTTGAGGTGGGGACAACTTCGGTGTGGGGTCCATCCTTCGATATAAGGATTTTTTGCAGTCAGGGCCAGGGGCCAAGGGCTAGGCGCCCCTGGGCACATTCTTTTTCCATTTTCCCTGGGAAAGAAAACTCAGCAGTCCAGGTTCCTGATGTCAGTTTGTAGGGCTCCCTTGGGTCTATCAAGGTAGCACAAGTTTGAGGTGGGGACAACTTCGGTGTGGGGTCCATCCTTCGATATAAGGGTTTTTTGCAGTCAGGGCCAGGGGCCCAGGGCCAGGGGCCCCTGGGCACATCCTTTTTCCATTTTCCCTGGGAAAGAAAACTCAGCAGTCCAGGTTCCTGATGTCAGTTTGTAGGGCTCCCTTGGGTCTATCAGGGCAGCACAAGTTTGACGTGGGGACAGCTTCGGTGTGGGGTCCAACCTTTGATAAAAGGATTCTTTGCAGTCAGGGCCAGGGGCCCCTGGGCACATCCTTTTTCCATTTTCCCTGGGAAAGAAAACTCAGCAGTCCAGGTTCCTGATGTCAGTTTGTAGGGCTCCCTTGGGTCTATCAGGGCAGCACAATTTTGAGGTGGGGACAACTTCGGTGTGGGGTCCATCCTTCGATATAAGGATTCTTTGCAGTCAGGGCCAAGGGCCAGGGGCCCCTGGGCACATCCTTTTTCCATTTTCCCTGGGAAAGAAAACTCAGCAGTCCAGGTTCCTGATGTCAGTTTGTAGGGCTCCCTTGGGTGTATCAGGGCAGCACAAGTTTGAGGTGGGGACAGCTTCGGTGTGGGGTCCATCCTTCGATATAAGGATTTTTTGCAGTCAGGGCCAGGGGCCCAGGGCCAGGGGCCCCTGGGCACATCCTTTTTCCATTTTCCCTGGGAAAGAAAACTCAGCAGTCCAGGTTCCTGATGTCAGTTTGTAGGGCTCCCTTGGGTCTATCAGGGCAGCACAAGTTTGAGGTGGGGACAACTTCAGTGTGGGGTCCATCCTTCGATATAAGGATTTTTTGCAGTCAGGGCCAGGGGCCCCTGGGCACATCCTTTTTCCATTTTCCCTGGGAAAGAAAACTCAGCAGTCCAGGTTCCTGATGTCAGTTTGTAGGGCTTCCTTGGGTCTATCAGGGCAGCACAAGTTTGAGGTGGGTACAACTTCGGTGTGGGGTCCATCCTTCGATATAAGGATTTTTTGCAGTCAGGGCCAGGGGCCCCTGGGCACATCCTTTTTCCATTTTCCCTGGGAAAGAAAACTCAGCAGTCCAGGTTCCTGATGTCAGTTTGTAGGGCTCCCTTGGGTCTATCAGGGTAGCACAAGTTTGAGGTTCGGACAGCTTCGGTGTGGGGTACATCCTACGATATAAGGATTTTTTGCAGTCAGGGCGAGGGGCCCCTGGGCACATCCTTTTTCCATTTTCCCTGGGAAAGAAAACTCAGCAGTCCTGGTTCCTGATATCAGTTTGTAGGGCTCCCTTGGGTCTATCAGGGGAGCACAAGTTTGAGGTTGGGACAACTTCGGTCTGGGGTCCATCCTTCAATATAAGGATTTTTTGCAGTCAAAGCCAGGGGCCCCTGGGCACATCCTTTTTCCATTTTCCCTGGGAAAGAAAACTCAGCAGTCCAGGTTCCTGATGTCAGTTTGTAGGGCTCCCTTGGGTCTATCAGGGCAGCACAAGTTTGAGGTGGGGACAGCTTCGGTGTGGGGTCCATCCTTCGATATAAGGATTTTTTGCAGTCAGGGCCAGGGGCCCAGGGCCAGGGGCCCCTGGGCACATCCTTTTTCCATTTTCCCTGGGAAAGAAAACTCAGCAGTCCAGGTTCCTGATGTCAGTTTGTAGGGCTCCCTTGGGTCTATCAGGGCAGCACACGTTTGAGGTGGGGACATCTTTGGTGTGGGGTCCATCCTTCGATATAAGGATTCTTTGCAGTCAGGGCCCTGCCCAGGGCAAGGGGACCCTGGGCACATCCTTTGGCCATTTTCCCTGGGAAAGAAAACTCAGCAGTCCAGGTTCCTGATGTCAGTTTGTAGGGCTCCCTTGGGTCGATCAGGGCAGCAGAAGTTTGAGGTGGGGACAACTTCGGTGTGGGGTCCATCCTTCGATATGATTCTTTGCAGTCACGGCCCTGACCAGGGCCAGGGGACCCTGGGCACATCCTTTTTCCATTTTCCCTGGGAAAGAAAACTCAGCAGTCCAGGTTCCTGATGTCAGTTTGTAGGGCTCCCTTGCGTGTATCAGGGCAGCACAAGTTTGAGGTGGGGACAACTTCGGTGTGGGGTCCATCCTTCAATATAAGGATTTTTTGCAGTCAGGGCCAGGGGCCCCTGGGCACATCCTTTTTCCATTTTCCCTGGGAAACAAAACTCAGCAGTCCAGGTTCCTGATGTCAGTTTGTAGAGCTCCCTGGGGTCTATCAGGGCAGCACAAGTTTGAGATGGGGACAACTTCGGTGTGGGGTCCATCCTTCGATATAAGGATTTTTTGCAGTCAGGGCCAGGGGCCAAGGGCCAGGGGCCCCTGGGCACATCCTTTTTCCATTTTCCCTGGGAAAGAAAACTCAGCAGTCCAGGTTCCTGATGTCAGTTTGTAGGGCTCCCTTGGGTCTATCAGGGTAGCACAAGTTTGAGGTGGGGACAACTTCGGTGTGGGGTCCATCCTTCGATATAAGGATTTTTTGCAGTCAGGGCCAGGGGCCCCAGGGCTAGGGGCCCCTGGGCACATTCTTTTTCCATTTTCCCTGGGAAAGAAAACTCAGCAGTCCAGGTTCCTGATGTCAGTTTTTAGGGCTCCCTTGGGTCTATCAAGGTAGCACAAGTTTGAGGTGGGGACAACTTCGGTGTGGGGTCCATCCTTCGATATAAGGGTTTTTTGCAGTCAGGGCCAGGGGCCCAGGGCCAGGGGCCCCTGGGCACATCCTTTTTCCATTTTCCCTGGGAAAGAAAACTCAGCAGTCCAGGTTCCTGATGTCAGTTTGTAGGGCTCCCTTGGGTCTATCAGGGCAGCACAAGTTTGACGTGGGGACAGCTTCGGTGTGGGGTCCAACCTTTGATAAAAGGATTCTTTGCAGTCAGGGCCAGGGGCCCCTGGGCACATCCTTTTTCCATTTTCCCTGGGAAAGAAAACTCAGCAGTCCAGGTTCCTGATGTCAGTTTGTAGGGCTCCCTTGGGTCTATCAGGGCAGCACAAGTTTGAGGTGGGGACAACTTCGGTGTGGGGTCCATCCTTCGATATAAGGATTCTTTGCAGTCAGGGCCAAGGGCCAGGGGCCCCTGGGCACATCCTTTTTCCATTTTCCCTGGGAAAGAAAACTCAGCAATCCAGGTTCCTGATGTCAGTTTGTAGGGCTCCCTTGGGTCTATCATGGCAGCGCAAGTTTGAGGTGGGGACAACTTCGGTGTGGGGTCCATCCTTCGTTATAAGGATTCTTTGCAGTCAGGGCCCTGAGCAGGGCCAGGGGCCCCTGGGCACATCCTTTTTCCATTTTCCCTGGGAAAGAAAACTCAGCCGTCCAGGTTCCTGATGTCAGTTTTTAGGGCTCCCTTGGGTCTATCAGGGCAGCACAAGTTTGAGGTGGGGACAACTTCGGTGTGGGGTCCATCCTTCGATATAAGGATTTCTTGTAATGAGATCCCTGCCCAGGGACAGGGGCCCCTGGGCACATACTTTTTCCATTTTCCCTGGGAAAGAAAACTCAGCAGTCCGGGTTCCTGATGTCAGTTTGTAGGGCTCCCTTGGGTCTATCAGGGTAGCCCATGTTTGAGGTTGCGACAACTTTGGTGTGGGGTCCATCCTTCGATATAAGGATTTTTTGTAGTGAGGTCCCTGCCCATGGCCAGGGGCCCCTGAGCACATCCTTTTTCCATTTTCCCTGGGAAAGAAAACTCAGCAGTCCAGGTTCCTGATGTCAGTTTGTAGGGCTCCCTTCGGTCGATCAGGGCAGCTGAAGTTTGAGGTGGGGACAACTTCGGTGTGGGGTCCATCCTTCGATATAAGGATTTTTTGCAGTCAGGGCCAGGGGCCCAGGGCCAGGGGCCCCTGGGCACATCCTTTTTCCATTTTCCCTGGGAAAGAAAACTCAGCAGTCCAGGTTCCTGATGTCAGTTTGTAGGGCTCCCTTCGGTCGATCAGGGCAGCACACGTTTGATGTGGGGACATCTTTGGTGTGGGGTCCATCCTTCGATATAAGGATTCTTTGCAGTCAGGGCCCTGCCCAGGGCAAGGGGACCCTGGGCACATCCTTTTTCCATTTTCCCTGGGAAAGAAAACTCAGCAGTCCAGGTTCCTGATGTCAGTTTGTAGGGCTCCCTTGGGTCTATCAGGGCAGCACAAGTTTGAGGTGGGGAGAACTTCGGTTTGGGGTCCATCCTTCGATATAAGGATTTTTTGCAGTCAGGGCCAGGGGCCCCTGGGCACATCCTTTTTCCATTTTCCCTGGGAAAGAAAACTCAGCAGTCCAGGTTCCTGATGTCAGTTTGTAGAGCTCCCTTGGGTCTATCAGGGCAGCACAAGTTTGAGGTGGGGACAACTTCAGTGTGGGGTCCATCCTTCGATATAAGGATTTTTTGCAGTGATGTCCCTGCACAGGGCCAGGGGCCCCTGGGCACATCCTTTTTCCATTTTCCCTGGGAAAGAAAACTCAGCAGTCCAGGTTCCTGATGTCAGTTTGTAGGGCTCCCTTGGGTCTATCAGGGCAGCACAAGTTTGAGCTGGGGACAGCTTCGTTGTGGGGTCCATCCTTCGATATAAGGATTTTTTGCAGTCAGGGCCAGGGGCCCCTGGGCACATCCTTTTTCCATTTTCCCTGGGAAAGAAAACTCAGCAGTCCAGGTTCCTGATGTCAGTTTGTAGGGCTCCCTTGGGTCTATCAGGGCAGCACAAGTTTGAGGTGGGTACAACTTCGGTGTGGGGTCCATCCTTCGATATAAGGATTTTTTGCAGTCAGGGCCAGGGGCCCTGGGCCAGGGGCCCCTGGGCACATCCCTTTTCCATTTTCCCTGGGAAAGAAAACTCAGCAGTCCAGGTTCCTGATGTCAGTTTGTTGGGCTCCCTTGGGTCTATCAGGGCAGCACAAGTTTGAGGTGGGGACAACTTCGGTGTGGGGTCCATCCTTCGATATAAGGATTTTTTGCAGTCAGGGCCAGGGGCCCCTGGGCACATCCTTTTTCCATTTTCCCTGGGAAAGAAAACTCAGCAGTCCAGGTTCCTGATGTCAGTTTGTAGGGCTCCCTTGGGTCTATCAGGGCAGCACACCTTAGAGGTGGGGACATCTTTGGTGTGGGGTCCATCCATCGATATAAGGATTCTTTGCAGTGACGGCCCTGACCAGGGCCAGGGGCCCCTGAGGACACCCTTTTTCCATTTTCCCTGGGAAAGAAAACTCACCATTCCAGGTTCCTGATGTCAGTTTGTAGGGCTCCCTTGGGTCTATCAGGGCAGCACAAGTTTGAGGTGGGGACAACTTCGGTGTGGGGTCCATCCTTCGATATAAGGATTCTTTGCAGTCAGGGCCAGGGGCCCCTGGGCACATCCTTTTTCCATTTTCCCTGGGAAACAAAACTCAGCAGTCCAGGTTCCTGATGTCAGTTTGTAGGGTTCCCTTGGGTCTATCAGGGTAGCACAAGTTTGACGTGGGGACAACTTCGGTGTGGGGTCCATCCTTCGATATAAGGATTTTTTGTAGTGAGGTCCCTGTCCAGGGCCAGGGGCCCCTGGGCACATCCTTTTTCCATTTTCCCTGGGAAAGAAAACTCAGCAGTCCAGGTTCCTGATGTCAGTTTGTAGGGCTCCGTTGGGTCTATCAGGGCAGCACACGTTAGAGGTGGGGACATCTTTGGTGTGGGGTCCATCCTTCGATATAAGGATTTTTTGTAGTGAGGTCCCTGCCCACGGCCAGGGGCCCCTGAGCACATCCTTTTTCCATTTTCCCTGGGAAAGAAAACTCAGCAGTCCAGGTTCCTGATGTCAGTTTGTAGGGCTCCCTTCGGTCGATCAGGGCAGCAGAAGTTTGAGGTGGGGACAACTTCGGTGTGGGGTCCATCCTTCGATATAAGGACTTTTTGCAGTCAGGGCCAGGGGCCCAGGGCCAGGGGCCCCTGGGCACATCCTTTTTCCATTTTCCCTGGGAAAGAAAACTCAGCAGTCCAGGTTCCTGATGTCAGTTTTTAGGGCTCCCTTGGGTCTATCAGGGCAGCACACGTTTGAGGTGGGGACATCTTTGGTGTGGGGTCCATCCTTCGATATAAGGATTCTTTGCAGTCAGGGCCCTGCCCAGGGCAAGGGGACCCTGGGCACATCCTTTGGCCATTTTCCCTGGGAAAGAAAACTCAGCAGTCCAGGTTCCTGATGTCAGTTTGTAGGGCTCCCTTCGGTCGATCAGGGCAGCACAAGTGTGAGGTGAGGACATCTTCGGTGTGGGGTCCATCCTTCGATATGATTCTTTGCAGTCACGGCCCTGACCAGGGCCAGGGGACCCTGGGCACATCCTTTTTCCATTTTCCCTGGGAAAGAAAACTCAGCAGTCCAGGTTCCTGATGTCAGTTTGTTGGGCTCCCTTGGGTCTATCAGGGCAGCACAAGTTTGAGGTGGGGACAGCTTCGGTGTGGGGTCCATCCTTCGATATAAGGATTTTTTGCAGTCAGGGCCAGGGGCCCCTGGGCACATCCTTTTTCCATTTTCCCTGGGAAAGAAAACTCAGCAGTCCAGGTTCCTGATGTCAGTTTGTAGGGCTCCCTTGGGTCTATCAGGGCAGCACAAGTTTGAGGTGGGGACAATTTCGGTGTGGGGTCCATCCTTTGATATAAGGATTTTTTCCAGTCAGGGCCAGGGCCCCAGGGCTAGGGGCCCCTGGGCACATCCTTTTTCCATTTTCCCTGGGAAAGAAAACTCAGCAGTCCAGGTTCCTGATGTCAGTTTGTAGGGCTCCCTTGGGTCTATCAGGGCAGCACAAGTTTGAGGTGGGGACAGCTTCGGTGTGGGGTCCATCCTTCGATATAAGGATTTTTTGTAGTGAGGTCCCTGTCCAGGGCCAGGGGCCCCTGGGCACATCCTTTTTCCATTTTCCCTGGGAAAGAAAACTCAGCAGTCCAGGTTCCTGATGTCAGTTTGTAGGGCTCCCTTGGGTCTATCAGGGCAGCACAAGTTTGAGGTGGGTACAACTTCGGTGTGGGGTCCATCCTTCGATATAAGGATTTTTTGCAGTCAGGGCCAGGGGCCCAGGGCCAGGGGCCCCTGGGCACATCCCTTTTCCATTTTCCCTGGGAAAGAAAACTCAGCAGTCCAGGTTCCTGATGTCAGTTTGTTGGGCTCCCTTGGGTCTATCAGGGCAGCACAAGTTTGAGGTGGGGACAACTTCAGTGTGGGGTCCATCCTTCGATATAAGGATTTTTTGCAGTCAGGGCCAGGGGCCCCTGGGCACATCCTTTTTCCATTTTCCCTGGGAAAGAAAACTCAGCAGTCCAGGTTCCTGATGTCAGTTTGTAGGGCTCCCTTGGGTCTATCAGGGCAGCACAAGTTTGAGGTGGGGACAACTTCGGTGTGGGGTCCATCCTTCGATATAAGGATTCTTTGCAGTCAGGGCCAGGGGCCCCTGGGCACATCCTTTTTCCATTTTCCCTGGGAAACAAAACTCAGCAGTCCAGGTTCCTGATGTCAGTTTGTAGGGTTCCCTTGGGTCTATCAGGGTAGCACAAGTTTGACGTGGGGACAACTTCGGTGTGGGGTCCATCCTTCGATATAAGGATTTTTTGTAGTGAGGTCCCTGTCCAGGGCCAGGGGCCCCTGGGCACATCCTTTTTCCATTTTCCCTGGGAAAGAAAACTCAGCAGTCCAGGTTCCTGATGTCAGTTTGTAGGGCTCCGTTGGGTCTATCAGGGCAGCACACGTTAGAGGTGGGGACATCTTTGGTGTGGGGTCCATCCTTCGATATAAGGATTTTTTGTAGTGAGGTCCCTGCCCACGGCCAGGGGCCCCTGAGCACATCCTTTTTCCATTTTCCCTGGGAAAGAAAACTCAGCAGTCCAGGTTCCTGATGTCAGTTTGTAGGGCTCCCTTCGGTCGATCAGGGCAGCAGAAGTTTGAGGTGGGGACATCTTCGGTGTGGGGTCCATCCTTCGATATGATTCTTTGCAGTCACGGCCCTGACCAGGGCCAGGGGACCCTGGGCACATCCTTTTTCCATTTTCCCTGGGAAAGAAAACTCAGCAGTCCAGGTTCCTGATGTCAGTTTGTTGGGCTCCCTTGGGTCTATCAGGGCAGCACAAGTTTGAGGTGGGGACAGCTTCGGTGTGGGGTCCATCCTTCGATATAAGGATTTTTTGCAGTCAGGGCCAGGGGCCCCTGGGCACATCCTTTTTCCATTTTCCCTGGGAAAGAAAACTCAGCAGTCCAGGTTCCTGATGTCAGTTTGTAGGGCTCCCTTGGGTCTATCAGGGCAGCACAAGTTTGAGGTGGGGACAATTTCGGTGTGGGGTCCATCCTTTGATATAAGGATTTTTTCCAGTCAGGGCCAGGGCCCCAGGGCTAGGGGCCCCTGGGCACATCCTTTTTCCATTTTCCCTGGGAAAGAAAACTCAGCAGTCCAGGTTCCTGATGTCAGTTTGTAGGGCTCCCTTGGGTCTATCAGGGCAGCACAAGTTTGAGGTGGGGACAGCTTCGGTGTGGGGTCCATCCTTCGATATAAGGATTTTTTGTAGTGAGGTCCCTGTCCAGGGCCAGGGGCCCCTGGGCACATCCTTTTTCCATTTTCCCTGGGAAAGAAAACTCAGCAGTCCAGGTTCCTGATGTCAGTTTGTAGGGCTCCCTTGGGTGTATCAGGGCAGCACAAGTTTGAGGTGGGGACAGCTTCGGTGTGGGGTCCATCCTTCGATATAAGGATTTTTTGCAGTCAGGGCCAGGGGCCCAGGGCCAGGGGCCCCTGGGCACATCCTTTTTCCATTTTCCCTGGGAAAGAAAACTCAGCAGTCCAGGTTCCTGATGTCAGTTTGTAGGGCTCCCTTGGGTCTATCAGGGCAGCACAAGTTTGAGGTGGGGACAACTTCAGTGTGGGGTCCATCCTTCGATATAAGGATTTTTTGCAGTCAGGGCCAGGGGCCCCTGGGCACATCCTTTTTCCATTTTCCCTGGGAAAGAAAACTCAGCAGTCCAGGTTCCTGATGTCAGTTTGTAGGGCTTCCTTGGGTCTATCAGGGCAGCACAAGTTTGAGGTGGGTACAACTTCGGTGTGGGGTCCATCCTTCGATATAAGGATTTTTTGCAGTCAGGGCCAGGGGCCCCTGGGCACATCCTTTTTCCATTTTCCCTGGGAAAGAAAACTCAGCAGTCCAGGTTCCTGATGTCAGTTTGTAGGGCTCCCTTGGGTCTATCAGGGTAGCACAAGTTTGAGGTGGGGACAACTTCGGTGTGGGGTCCATCCTTCGATATAAGGATTTTTTGCAGTCAGGGCCAGGGGCCAAGGGCTAGGCGCCCCTGGGCACATTCTTTTTCCATTTTCCCTGGGAAAGAAAACTCAGCAGTCCAGGTTCCTGATGTCAGTTTGTAGGGCTCCCTTGGGTCTATCAAGGTAGCACAAGTTTGAGGTGGGGACAACTTCGGTGTGGGGTCCATCCTTCGATATAAGGGTTTTTTGCAGTCAGGGCCAGGGGCCCAGGGCCAGGGGCCCCTGGGCACATCCTTTTTCCATTTTCCCTGGGAAAGAAAACTCAGCAGTCCAGGTTCCTGATGTCAGTTTGTAGGGCTCCCTTGGGTCTATCAGGGCAGCACAAGTTTGACGTGGGGACAGCTTCGGTGTGGGGTCCAACCTTTGATAAAAGGATTCTTTGCAGTCAGGGCCAGGGGCCCCTGGGCACATCCTTTTTCCATTTTCCCTGGGAAAGAAAACTCAGCAGTCCAGGTTCCTGATGTCAGTTTGTAGGGCTCCCTTGGGTCTATCAGGGCAGCACAAGTTTGAGGTGGGGACAACTTCGGTGTGGGGTCCATCCTTCGATATAAGGATTCTTTGCAGTCAGGGCCAGGGGCCCCTGGGCACATCCTTTTTCCATTTTCCCTGGGAAAGAAAACTCAGCAGTCCAGGTTCCTGATGTCAGTTTGTAGGGCTCCCTTGGGTCTATCAGGGCAGCACAAGTTTGAGGTGGGGACAATTTCGGTGTGGGGTCCATCCTTTGATATAAGGATTTTTTCCAGTCAGGGCCAGGGCCCCAGGGCTAGGGGCCCCTGGGCACATCCTTTTTCCATTTTCCCTGGGAAAGAAAACTCAGCAGTCCAGGTTCCTGATGTCAGTTTGTAGGGCTCCCTTGGGTCTATCAGGGCAGCACAAGTTTGAGGTGGGGACAGCTTCGGTGTGGGGTCCATCCTTCGATATAAGGATTTTTTGTAGTGAGGTCCCTGTCCAGGGCCAGGGGCCCCTGGGCACATCCTTTTTCCATTTTCCCTGGGAAAGAAAACTCAGCAGTCCAGGTTCCTGATGTCAGTTTGTAGGGCTCCCTTGGGTCTATCAGGGCAGCACAAGTTTGAGGTGGGTACAACTTCGGTGTGGGGTCCATCCTTCGATATAAGGATTTTTTGCAGTCAGGGCCAGGGGCCCAGGGCCAGGGGCCCCTGGGCACATCCCTTTTCCATTTTCCCTGGGAAAGAAAACTCAGCAGTCCAGGTTCCTGATGTCAGTTTGTTGGGCTCCCTTGGGTCTATCAGGGCAGCACAAGTTTGAGGTGGGGACAACTTCAGTGTGGGGTCCATCCTTCGATATAAGGATTTTTTGCAGTCAGGGCCAGGGGCCCCTGGGCACATCCTTTTTCCATTTTCCCTGGGAAAGAAAACTCAGCAGTCCAGGTTCCTGATGTCAGTTTGTAGGGCTCCCTTGGGTCTATCAGGGCAGCACAAGTTTGAGGTGGGGACAACTTCGGTGTGGGGTCCATCCTTCGATATAAGGATTCTTTGCAGTCAGGGCCAGGGGCCCCTGGGCACATCCTTTTTCCATTTTCCCTGGGAAACAAAACTCAGCAGTCCAGGTTCCTGATGTCAGTTTGTAGGGTTCCCTTGGGTCTATCAGGGTAGCACAAGTTTGACGTGGGGACAACTTCGGTGTGGGGTCCATCCTTCGATATAAGGATTTTTTGTAGTGAGGTCCCTGTCCAGGGCCAGGGGCCCCTGGGCACATCCTTTTTCCATTTTCCCTGGGAAAGAAAACTCAGCAGTCCAGGTTCCTGATGTCAGTTTGTAGGGCTCCGTTGGGTCTATCAGGGCAGCACACGTTAGAGGTGGGGACATCTTTGGTGTGGGGTCCATCCTTCGATATAAGGATTTTTTGTAGTGAGGTCCCTGCCCACGGCCAGGGGCCCCTGAGCACATCCTTTTTCCATTTTCCCTGGGAAAGAAAACTCAGCAGTCCAGGTTCCTGATGTCAGTTTGTAGGGCTCCCTTCGGTCGATCAGGGCAGCAGAAGTTTGAGGTGGGGACATCTTCGGTGTGGGGTCCATCCTTCGATATGATTCTTTGCAGTCACGGCCCTGACCAGGGCCAGGGGACCCTGGGCACATCCTTTTTCCATTTTCCCTGGGAAAGAAAACTCAGCAGTCCAGGTTCCTGATGTCAGTTTGTTGGGCTCCCTTGGGTCTATCAGGGCAGCACAAGTTTGAGGTGGGGACAGCTTCGGTGTGGGGTCCATCCTTCGATATAAGGATTTTTTGCAGTCAGGGCCAGGGGCCCCTGGGCACATCCTTTTTCCATTTTCCCTGGGAAAGAAAACTCAGCAGTCCAGGTTCCTGATGTCAGTTTGTAGGGCTCCCTTGGGTCTATCAGGGCAGCACAAGTTTGAGGTGGGGACAATTTCGGTGTGGGGTCCATCCTTTGATATAAGGATTTTTTCCAGTCAGGGCCAGGGCCCCAGGGCTAGGGGCCCCTGGGCACATCCTTTTTCCATTTTCCCTGGGAAAGAAAACTCAGCAGTCCAGGTTCCTGATGTCAGTTTGTAGGGCTCCCTTGGGTCTATCAGGGCAGCACAAGTTTGAGGTGGGGACAGCTTCGGTGTGGGGTCCATCCTTCGATATAAGGATTTTTTGTAGTGAGGTCCCTGTCCAGGGCCAGGGGCCCCTGGGCACATCCTTTTTCCATTTTCCCTGGGAAAGAAAACTCAGCAGTCCAGGTTCCTGATGTCAGTTTGTAGGGCTCCCTTGGGTGTATCAGGGCAGCACAAGTTTGAGGTGGGGACAGCTTCGGTGTGGGGTCCATCCTTCGATATAAGGATTTTTTGCAGTCAGGGCCAGGGGCCCAGGGCCAGGGGCCCCTGGGCACATCCTTTTTCCATTTTCCCTGGGAAAGAAAACTCAGCAGTCCAGGTTCCTGATGTCAGTTTGTAGGGCTCCCTTGGGTCTATCAGGGCAGCACAAGTTTGAGGTGGGGACAACTTCAGTGTGGGGTCCATCCTTCGATATAAGGATTTTTTGCAGTCAGGGCCAGGGGCCCCTGGGCACATCCTTTTTCCATTTTCCCTGGGAAAGAAAACTCAGCAGTCCAGGTTCCTGATGTCAGTTTGTAGGGCTTCCTTGGGTCTATCAGGGCAGCACAAGTTTGAGGTGGGTACAACTTCGGTGTGGGGTCCATCCTTCGATATAAGGATTTTTTGCAGTCAGGGCCAGGGGCCCCTGGGCACATCCTTTTTCCATTTTCCCTGGGAAAGAAAACTCAGCAGTCCAGGTTCCTGATGTCAGTTTGTAGGGCTCCCTTGGGTCTATCAGGGTAGCACAAGTTTGAGGTGGGGACAACTTCGGTGTGGGGTCCATCCTTCGATATAAGGATTTTTTGCAGTCAGGGCCAGGGGCCAAGGGCTAGGCGCCCCTGGGCACATTCTTTTTCCATTTTCCCTGGGAAAGAAAACTCAGCAGTCCAGGTTCCTGATGTCAGTTTGTAGGGCTCCCTTGGGTCTATCAAGGTAGCACAAGTTTGAGGTGGGGACAACTTCGGTGTGGGGTCCATCCTTCGATATAAGGGTTTTTTGCAGTCAGGGCCAGGGGCCCAGGGCCAGGGGCCCCTGGGCACATCCTTTTTCCATTTTCCCTGGGAAAGAAAACTCAGCAGTCCAGGTTCCTGATGTCAGTTTGTAGGGCTCCCTTGGGTCTATCAGGGCAGCACAAGTTTGACGTGGGGACAGCTTCGGTGTGGGGTCCAACCTTTGATAAAAGGATTCTTTGCAGTCAGGGCCAGGGGCCCCTGGGCACATCCTTTTTCCATTTTCCCTGGGAAAGAAAACTCAGCAGTCCAGGTTCCTGATGTCAGTTTGTAGGGCTCCCTTGGGTCTATCAGGGCAGCACAAGTTTGAGGTGGGGACAACTTCGGTGTGGGGTCCATCCTTCGATATAAGGATTCTTTGCAGTCAGGGCCAAGGGCCAGGGGCCCCTGGGCACATCCTTTTTCCATTTTCCCTGGGAAAGAAAACTCAGCAGTCCAGGTTCCTGATGTCAGTTTGTAGGGCTCCCTTGGGTCTATCAGGGCAGCACAAGTTTGAGGTGGGGACAGCTTCGGTGTGGGGTCCATCCTTCGATATAAGGATTTTTTGCAGTCAGGGCCAGGGGCCCAGGGCCAGGGGCCCCTGGGCACATCCTTTTTCCATTTTCCCTGGGAAAGAAAACTCAGCAGTCCAGGTTCCTGATGTCAGTTTGTAGGGCTCCCTTGGGTCTATCAGGGCAGCACAAGTTTGAGGTGGGGACAACTTCAGTGTGGGGTCCATCCTTCGATATAAGGATTTTTTGCAGTCAGGGCCAGGGGCCCCTGGGCACATCCTTTTTCCATTTTCCCTGGGAAAGAAAACTCAGCAGTCCAGGTTCCTGATGTCAGTTTGTAGGGCTTCCTTGGGTCTATCAGGGCAGCACAAGTTTGAGGTGGGTACAACTTCGGTGTGGGGTCCATCCTTCGATATAAGGATTTTTTGCAGTCAGGGCCAGGGGCCCCTGGGCACATCCTTTTTCCATTTTCCCTGGGAAAGAAAACTCAGCAGTCCAGGTTCCTGATGTCAGTTTGTAGGGCTCCCTTGGGTCTATCAGGGTAGCACAAGTTTGAGGTTCGGACAGCTTCGGTGTGGGGTACATCCTACGATATAAGGATTTTTTGCAGTCAGGGCGAGGGGCCCCTGGGCACATCCTTTTTCCATTTTCCCTGGGAAAGAAAACTCAGCAGTCCTGGTTCCTGATATCAGTTTGTAGGGCTCCCTTGGGTCTATCAGGGGAGCACAAGTTTGAGGTTGGGACAACTTCGGTCTGGGGTCCATCCTTCAATATAAGGATTTTTTGCAGTCAAAGCCAGGGGCCCCTGGGCACATCCTTTTTCCATTTTCCCTGGGAAAGAAAACTCAGCAGTCCAGGTTCCTGATGTCAGTTTGTAGGGCTCCCTTGGGTCTATCAGGGCAGCACAAGTTTGAGGTGGGGACAGCTTCGGTGTGGGGTCCATCCTTCGATATAAGGATTTTTTGCTGTCAGGGCCAGGGGCCCAGGGCCAGGGGCCCCTGGGCACATCCTTTTTCCATTTTCCCTGGGAAAGAAAACTCAGCAGTCCAGGTTCCTGATGTCAGTTTGTAGGGCTCCCTTGGGTCTATCAGGGCAGCACACGTTTGAGGTGGGGACATCTTTGGTGTGGGGTCCATCCTTCGATATAAGGATTCTTTGCAGTCAGGGCCCTGCCCAGGGCAAGGGGACCCTGGGCACATCCTTTGGCCATTTTCCCTGGGAAAGAAAACTCAGCAGTCCAGGTTCCTGATGTCAGTTTGTAGGGCTCCCTTCGGTCGATCAGGGCAGCAGAAGTTTGAGGTGGGGACAACTTCGGTGTGGGGTCCATCCTTCGATATGATTCTTTGCAGTCACGGCCCTGACCAGGGCCAGGGGACCCTGGGCACATCCTTTTTCCATTTTCCCTGGGAAAGAAAACTCAGCAGTCCAGGTTCCTGATGTCAGTTTGTAGGGCTCCCTTGCGTGTATCAGGGCAGCACAAGTTTGAGGTGGGGACAACTTCGGTGTGGGGTCCATCCTTCAATATAAGGATTTTTTGCAGTCAGGGCCAGGGGCCCCTGGGCACATCCTTTTTCCATTTTCCCTGGGAAACAAAACTCAGCAGTCCAGGTTCCTGATGTCAGTTTGTAGAGCTCCCTGGGGTCTATCAGGGCAGCACAAGTTTGAGATGGGGACAACTTCGGTGTGGGGTCCATCCTTCGATATAAGGATTTTTTGCAGTCAGGGCCAGGGGCCCAGGGCCAGGGGCCCCTGGGCACATCCTTTTTCCATTTTCCCTGGGAAAGAAAACTCAGCAGTCCAGGTTCCTGATGTCAGTTTGTAGGGCTCCCTTGGGTCTATCAGGGTAGCACAAGTTTGAGGTGGGGACAACTTCGGTGTGGGGTCCATCCTTCGATATAAGGATTTTTTGCAGTCAGGGCCAGGGGCCCCAGGGCTAGGGGCCCCTGGGCACATTCTTTTTCCATTTTCCCTGGGAAAGAAAACTCAGCAGTCCAGGTTCCTGATGTCAGTTTTTAGGGCTCCCTTGGGTCTATCAAGGTAGCACAAGTTTGAGGTGGGGACAACTTCGGTGTGGGGTCCATCCTTCGATATAAGGGTTTTTTGCATTCAGGGCCAGGGGCCCAGGGCCAGGGGCCCCTGGGCACATCCTTTTTCCATTTTCCCTGGGAAAGAAAACTCAGCAGTCCAGGTTCCTGATGTCAGTTTGTAGGGCTCCCTTGGGTCTATCAGGGCAGCACAAGTTTGACGTGGGGACAGCTTCGGTGTGGGGTCCAACCTTTGATAAAAGGATTCTTTGCAGTCAGGGCCAGGGGCCCCTGGGCACATCCTTTTTCCATTTTCCCTGGGAAAGAAAACTCAGCAGTCCAGGTTCCTGATGTCAGTTTGTAGGGCTCCCTTGGGTCTATCAGGGCAGCACAAGTTTGAGGTGGGGACAACTTCGGTGTGGGGTCCATCCTTCGATATAAGGATTCTTTGCAGTCAGGGCCAAGGGCCAGGGGCCCCTGGGCACATCCTTTTTCCATTTTCCCTGGGAAAGAAAACTCAGCAATCCAGGTTGCTGATGTCAGTTTGTAGGGCTCCCTTGGGTCTATCATGGCAGCGCAAGTTTGAGGTGGGGACAACTTCGGTGTGGGGTCCATCCTTCGTTATATGGATTCTTTGCAGTCAGGGCCCTGAGCAGGGCCAGGGGCCCCTGGGCACATCCTTTTTCCATTTTCCCTGGGAAAGAAAACTCAGCCGTCCAGGTTCCTGATGTCAGTTTTTAGGGCTCCCTTGGGTCTATCAGGGCAGCACAAGTTTGAGGTGGGGACAACTTCGGTGTGGGGTCCATCCTTCGATATAAGGATTTCTTGTAATGAGATCCCTGCCCAGGGACAGGGGCCCCTGGGCACATACTTTTTCCATTTTCCCTGGGAAAGAAAACTCAGCAGTCCGGGTTCCTGATGTCAGTTTGTAGGGCTCCCTTGGGTCTATCAGGGTAGCCCATGTTTGAGGTTGCGACAACTTTGGTGTGGGGTCCATCCTTCGATATAAGGATTTTTTGTAGTGAGGTCCCTGCCCATGGCCAGGGGCCCCTGAGCACATCCTTTTTCCATTTTCCCTGGGAAAGAAAACTCAGCAGTCCAGGTTCCTGATGTCAGTTTGTAGGGCTCCCTTCGGTCGATCAGGGCAGCTGAAGTTTGAGGTGGGGACAACTTCGGTGTGGGGTCCATCCTTCGATATAAGGATTTTTTGCAGTCAGGGCCAGGGGCCCAGGGCCAGGGGCCCCTGGGCACATCCTTTTTCCATTTTCCCTGGGAAAGAAAACTCAGCAGTCCAGGTTCCTGATGTCAGTTTGTAGGGCTCCCTTCGGTCGATCAGGGCAGCACACGTTTGATGTGGGGACATCTTTGGTGTGGGGTCCATCCTTCGATATAAGGATTCTTTGCAGTCAGGGCCCTGCCCAGGGCAAGGGGACCCTGGGCACATCCTTTTTCCATTTTCCCTGGGAAAGAAAACTCAGCAGTCCAGGTTCCTGATGTCAGTTTGTAGGGCTCCCTTGGGTCTATCAGGGCAGCACAAGTTTGAGGTGGGGAGAACTTCGGTTTGGGGTCCATCCTTCGATATAAGGATTTTTTGCAGTCAGGGCCAGGGGCCCCTGGGCACATCCTTTTTCCATTTTCCCTGGGAAAGAAAACTCAGCAGTCCAGGTTCCTGATGTCAGTTTGTAGAGCTCCCTTGGGTCTATCAGGGCAGCACAAGTTTGAGGTGGGGACAACTTCAGTGTGGGGTCCATCCTTCGATATAAGGATTTTTTGCAGTGATGTCCCTGCACAGGGCCAGGGGCCCCTGGGCACATCCTTTTTCCATTTTCCCTGGGAAAGAAAACTCAGCAGTCCAGGTTCCTGATGTCAGTTTGTAGGGCTCCCTTGGGTCTATCAGGGCAGCACAAGTTTGAGCTGGGGACAGCTTCGTTGTGGGGTCCATCCTTCGATATAAGGATTTTTTGCAGTCAGGGCCAGGGGCCCCTGGGCACATCCTTTTTCCATTTTCCCTGGGAAAGAAAACTCAGCAGTCCAGGTTCCTGATGTCAGTTTGTAGGGCTCCCTTGGGTGTATCAGGGCAGCACAAGTTTGAGGTGGGGACAGCTTCGGTGTGGGGTCCATCCTTCGATATAAGGATTTTTTGCAGTCAGGGCCAGGGGCCCAGGGCCAGGGGCCCCTGGGCACATCCTTTTTCCATTTTCCCTGGGAAAGAAAACTCAGCAGTCCAGGTTCCTGATGTCAGTTTGTAGGGCTCCCTTGGGTCTATCAGGGCAGCACAAGTTTGAGGTGGGGACAACTTCAGTGTGGGGTCCATCCTTCGATATAAGGATTTTTTGCAGTCAGGGCCAGGGGCCCCTGGGCACATCCTTTTTCCATTTTCCCTGGGAAAGAAAACTCAGCAGTCCAGGTTCCTGATGTCAGTTTGTAGGGCTTCCTTGGGTCTATCAGGGCAGCACAAGTTTGAGGTGGGTACAACTTCGGTGTGGGGTCCATCCTTCGATATAAGGATTTTTTGCAGTCAGGGCCAGGGGCCCCTGGGCACATCCTTTTTCCATTTTCCCTGGGAAAGAAAACTCAGCAGTCCAGGTTCCTGATGTCAGTTTGTAGGGCTCCCTTGGGTCTATCAGGGTAGCACAAGTTTGAGGTGGGGACAACTTCGGTGTGGGGTCCATCCTTCGATATAAGGATTTTTTGCAGTCAGGGCCAGGGGCCAAGGGCTAGGCGCCCCTGGGCACATTCTTTTTCCATTTTCCCTGGGAAAGAAAACTCAGCAGTCCAGGTTCCTGATGTCAGTTTGTAGGGCTCCCTTGGGTCTATCAAGGTAGCACAAGTTTGAGGTGGGGACAACTTCGGTGTGGGGTCCATCCTTCGATATAAGGGTTTTTTGCAGTCAGGGCCAGGGGCCCAGGGCCAGGGGCCCCTGGGCACATCCTTTTTCCATTTTCCCTGGGAAAGAAAACTCAGCAGTCCAGGTTCCTGATGTCAGTTTGTAGGGCTCCCTTGGGTCTATCAGGGCAGCACAAGTTTGACGTGGGGACAGCTTCGGTGTGGGGTCCAACCTTTGATAAAAGGATTCTTTGCAGTCAGGGCCAGGGGCCCCTGGGCACATCCTTTTTCCATTTTCCCTGGGAAAGAAAACTCAGCAGTCCAGGTTCCTGATGTCAGTTTGTAGGGCTCCCTTGGGTCTATCAGGGCAGCACAAGTTTGAGGTGGGGACAACTTCGGTGTGGGGTCCATCCTTCGATATAAGGATTCTTTGCAGTCAGGGCCAAGGGCCAGGGGCCCCTGGGCACATCCTTTTTCCATTTTCCCTGGGAAAGAAAACTCAGCAGTCCAGGTTCCTGATGTCAGTTTGTAGGGCTCCCTTGGGTGTATCAGGGCAGCACAAGTTTGAGGTGGGGACAGCTTCGGTGTGGGGTCCATCCTTCGATATAAGGATTTTTTGCAGTCAGGGCCAGGGGCCCAGGGCCAGGGGCCCCTGGGCACATCCTTTTTCCATTTTCCCTGGGAAAGAAAACTCAGCAGTCCAGGTTCCTGATGTCAGTTTGTAGGGCTCCCTTGGGTCTATCAGGGCAGCACAAGTTTGAGGTGGGGACAACTTCAGTGTGGGGTCCATCCTTCGATATAAGGATTTTTTGCAGTCAGGGCCAGGGGCCCCTGGGCACATCCTTTTTCCATTTTCCCTGGGAAAGAAAACTCAGCAGTCCAGGTTCCTGATGTCAGTTTGTAGGGCTTCCTTGGGTCTATCAGGGCAGCACAAGTTTGAGGTGGGTACAACTTCGGTGTGGGGTCCATCCTTCGATATAAGGATTTTTTGCAGTCAGGGCCAGGGGCCCCTGGGCACATCCTTTTTCCATTTTCCCTGGGAAAGAAAACTCAGCAGTCCAGGTTCCTGATGTCAGTTTGTAGGGCTCCCTTGGGTCTATCAGGGTAGCACAAGTTTGAGGTTCGGACAGCTTCGGTGTGGGGTACATCCTACGATATAAGGATTTTTTGCAGTCAGGGCGAGGGGCCCCTGGGCACATCCTTTTTCCATTTTCCCTGGGAAAGAAAACTCAGCAGTCCTGGTTCCTGATATCAGTTTGTAGGGCTCCCTTGGGTCTATCAGGGGAGCACAAGTTTGAGGTTGGGACAACTTCGGTCTGGGGTCCATCCTTCAATATAAGGATTTTTTGCAGTCAAAGCCAGGGGCCCCTGGGCACATCCTTTTTCCATTTTCCCTGGGAAAGAAAACTCAGCAGTCCAGGTTCCTGATGTCAGTTTGTAGGGCTCCCTTGGGTCTATCAGGGCAGCACAAGTTTGAGGTGGGGACAGCTTCGGTGTGGGGTCCATCCTTCGATATAAGGATTTTTTGCTGTCAGGGCCAGGGGCCCAGGGCCAGGGGCCCCTGGGCACATCCTTTTTCCATTTTCCCTGGGAAAGAAAACTCAGCAGTCCAGGTTCCTGATGTCAGTTTGTAGGGCTCCCTTGGGTCTATCAGGGCAGCACACGTTTGAGGTGGGGACATCTTTGGTGTGGGGTCCATCCTTCGATATAAGGATTCTTTGCAGTCAGGGCCCTGCCCAGGGCAAGGGGACCCTGGGCACATCCTTTGGCCATTTTCCCTGGGAAAGAAAACTCAGCAGTCCAGGTTCCTGATGTCAGTTTGTAGGGCTCCCTTCGGTCGATCAGGGCAGCAGAAGTTTGAGGTGGGGACAACTTCGGTGTGGGGTCCATCCTTCGATATGATTCTTTGCAGTCACGGCCCTGACCAGGGCCAGGGGACCCTGGGCACATCCTTTTTCCATTTTCCCTGGGAAAGAAAACTCAGCAGTCCAGGTTCCTGATGTCAGTTTGTAGGGCTCCCTTGCGTGTATCAGGGCAGCACAAGTTTGAGGTGGGGACAACTTCGGTGTGGGGTCCATCCTTCAATATAAGGATTTTTTGCAGTCAGGGCCAGGGGCCCCTGGGCACATCCTTTTTCCATTTTCCCTGGGAAACAAAACTCAGCAGTCCAGGTTCCTGATGTCAGTTTGTAGAGCTCCCTGGGGTCTATCAGGGCAGCACAAGTTTGAGATGGGGACAACTTCGGTGTGGGGTCCATCCTTCGATATAAGGATTTTTTGCAGTCAGGGCCAGGGGCCCAGGGCCAGGGGCCCCTGGGCACATCCTTTTTCCATTTTCCCTGGGAAAGAAAACTCAGCAGTCCAGGTTCCTGATGTCAGTTTGTAGGGCTCCCTTGGGTCTATCAGGGTAGCACAAGTTTGAGGTGGGGACAACTTCGGTGTGGGGTCCATCCTTCGATATAAGGATTTTTTGCAGTCAGGGCCAGGGGCCCCAGGGCTAGGGGCCCCTGGGCACATTCTTTTTCCATTTTCCCTGGGAAAGAAAACTCAGCAGTCCAGGTTCCTGATGTCAGTTTTTAGGGCTCCCTTGGGTCTATCAAGGTAGCACAAGTTTGAGGTGGGGACAACTTCGGTGTGGGGTCCATCCTTCGATATAAGGGTTTTTTGCAGTCAGGGCCAGGGGCCCAGGGCCAGGGGCCCCTGGGCACATCCTTTTTCCATTTTCCCTGGGAAAGAAAACTCAGCAGTCCAGGTTCCTGATGTCAGTTTGTAGGGCTCCCTTGGGTCTATCAGGGCAGCACAAGTTTGACGTGGGGACAGCTTCGGTGTGGGGTCCAACCTTTGATAAAAGGATTCTTTGCAGTCAGGGCCAGGGGCCCCTGGGCACATCCTTTTTCCATTTTCCCTGGGAAAGAAAACTCAGCAGTCCAGGTTCCTGATGTCAGTTTGTAGGGCTCCCTTGGGTCTATCAGGGCAGCACAAGTTTGAGGTGGGGACAACTTCGGTGTGGGGTCCATCCTTCGATATAAGGATTCTTTGCAGTCAGGGCCAAGGGCCAGGGGCCCCTGGGCACATCCTTTTTCCATTTTCCCTGGGAAAGAAAACTCAGCAATCCAGGTTGCTGATGTCAGTTTGTAGGGCTCCCTTGGGTCTATCATGGCAGCGCAAGTTTGAGGTGGGGACAACTTCGGTGTGGGGTCCATCCTTCGTTATAAGGATTCTTTGCAGTCAGGGCCCTGAGCAGGGCCAGGGGCCCCTGGGCACATCCTTTTTCCATTTTCCCTGGGAAAGAAAACTCAGCCGTCCAGGTTCCTGATGTCAGTTTTTAGGGCTCCCTTGGGTCTATCAGGGCAGCACAAGTTTGAGGTGGGGACAACTTCGGTGTGGGGTCCATCCTTCGATATAAGGATTTCTTGTAATGAGATCCCTGCCCAGGGACAGGGGCCCCTGGGCACATACTTTTTCCATTTTCCCTGGGAAAGAAAACTCAGCAGTCCGGGTTCCTGATGTCAGTTTGTAGGGCTCCCTTGGGTCTATCAGGGTAGCCCATGTTTGAGGTTGCGACAACTTTGGTGTGGGGTCCATCCTTCGATATAAGGATTTTTTGTAGTGAGGTCCCTGCCCATGGCCAGGGGCCCCTGAGCACATCCTTTTTCCATTTTCCCTGGGAAAGAAAACTCAGCAGTCCAGGTTCCTGATGTCAGTTTGTAGGGCTCCCTTCGGTCGATCAGGGCAGCTGAAGTTTGAGGTGGGGACAACTTCGGTGTGGGGTCCATCCTTCGATATAAGGATTTTTTGCAGTCAGGGCCAGGGGCCCAGGGCCAGGGGCCCCTGGGCACATCCTTTTTCCATTTTCCCTGGGAAAGAAAACTCAGCAGTCCAGGTTCCTGATGTCAGTTTGTAGGGCTCCCTTCGGTCGATCAGGGCAGCACACGTTTGATGTGGGGACATCTTTGGTGTGGGGTCCATCCTTCGATATAAGGATTCTTTGCAGTCAGGGCCCTGCCCAGGGCAAGGGGACCCTGGGCACATCCTTTTTCCATTTTCCCTGGGAAAGAAAACTCAGCAGTCCAGGTTCCTGATGTCAGTTTGTAGGGCTCCCTTGGGTCTATCAGGGCAGCACAAGTTTGAGGTGGGGAGAACTTCGGTTTGGGGTCCATCCTTCGATATAAGGATTTTTTGCAGTCAGGGCCAGGGGCCCCTGGGCACATCCTTTTTCCATTTTCCCTGGGAAAGAAAACTCAGCAGTCCAGGTTCCTGATGTCAGTTTGTAGAGCTCCCTTGGGTCTATCAGGGCAGCACAAGTTTGAGGTGGGGACAACTTCAGTGTGGGGTCCATCCTTCGATATAAGGATTTTTTGCAGTGATGTCCCTGCACAGGGCCAGGGGCCCCTGGGCACATCCTTTTTCCATTTTCCCTGGGAAAGAAAACTCAGCAGTCCAGGTTCCTGATGTCAGTTTGTAGGGCTCCCTTGGGTCTATCAGGGCAGCACAAGTTTGAGCTGGGGACAGCTTCGTTGTGGGGTCCATCCTTCGATATAAGGATTTTTTGCAGTCAGGGCCAGGGGCCCCTGGGCACATCCTTTTTCCATTTTCCCTGGGAAAGAAAACTCAGCAGTCCAGGTTCCTGATGTCAGTTTGTAGGGCTCCCTTGGGTGTATCAGGGCAGCACAAGTTTGAGGTGGGGACAGCTTCGGTGTGGGGTCCATCCTTCGATATAAGGATTTTTTGCAGTCAGGGCCAGGGGCCCAGGGCCAGGGGCCCCTGGGCACATCCTTTTTCCATTTTCCCTGGGAAAGAAAACTCAGCAGTCCAGGTTCCTGATGTCAGTTTGTAGGGCTCCCTTGGGTCTATCAGGGCAGCACAAGTTTGAGGTGGGGACAACTTCAGTGTGGGGTCCATCCTTCGATATAAGGATTTTTTGCAGTCAGGGCCAGGGGCCCCTGGGCACATCCTTTTTCCATTTTCCCTGGGAAAGAAAACTCAGCAGTCCAGGTTCCTGATGTCAGTTTGTAGGGCTTCCTTGGGTCTATCAGGGCAGCACAAGTTTGAGGTGGGTACAACTTCGGTGTGGGGTCCATCCTTCGATATAAGGATTTTTTGCAGTCAGGGCCAGGGGCCCCTGGGCACATCCTTTTTCCATTTTCCCTGGGAAAGAAAACTCAGCAGTCCAGGTTCCTGATGTCAGTTTGTAGGGCTCCCTTGGGTCTATCAGGGTAGCACAAGTTTGAGGTGGGGACAACTTCGGTGTGGGGTCCATCCTTCGATATAAGGATTTTTTGCAGTCAGGGCCAGGGGCCAAGGGCTAGGCGCCCCTGGGCACATTCTTTTTCCATTTTCCCTGGGAAAGAAAACTCAGCAGTCCAGGTTCCTGATGTCAGTTTGTAGGGCTCCCTTGGGTCTATCAAGGTAGCACAAGTTTGAGGTGGGGACAACTTCGGTGTGGGGTCCATCCTTCGATATAAGGGTTTTTTGCAGTCAGGGCCAGGGGCCCAGGGCCAGGGGCCCCTGGGCACATCCTTTTTCCATTTTCCCTGGGAAAGAAAACTCAGCAGTCCAGGTTCCTGATGTCAGTTTGTAGGGCTCCCTTGGGTCTATCAGGGCAGCACAAGTTTGACGTGGGGACAGCTTCGGTGTGGGGTCCAACCTTTGATAAAAGGATTCTTTGCAGTCAGGGCCAGGGGCCCCTGGGCACATCCTTTTTCCATTTTCCCTGGGAAAGAAAACTCAGCAGTCCAGGTTCCTGATGTCAGTTTGTAGGGCTCCCTTGGGTCTATCAGGGCAGCACAAGTTTGAGGTGGGGACAACTTCGGTGTGGGGTCCATCCTTCGATATAAGGATTCTTTGCAGTCAGGGCCAAGGGCCAGGGGCCCCTGGGCACATCCTTTTTCCATTTTCCCTGGGAAAGAAAACTCAGCAGTCCAGGTTCCTGATGTCAGTTTGTAGGGCTCCCTTGGGTGTATCAGGGCAGCACAAGTTTGAGGTGGGGACAGCTTCGGTGTGGGGTCCATCCTTCGATATAAGGATTTTTTGCAGTCAGGGCCAGGGGCCCAGGGCCAGGGGCCCCTGGGCACATCCTTTTTCCATTTTCCCTGGGAAAGAAAACTCAGCAGTCCAGGTTCCTGATGTCAGTTTGTAGGGCTCCCTTGGGTCTATCAGGGCAGCACAAGTTTGAGGTGGGGACAACTTCAGTGTGGGGTCCATCCTTCGATATAAGGATTTTTTGCAGTCAGGGCCAGGGGCCCCTGGGCACATCCTTTTTCCATTTTCCCTGGGAAAGAAAACTCAGCAGTCCAGGTTCCTGATGTCAGTTTGTAGGGCTTCCTTGGGTCTATCAGGGCAGCACAAGTTTGAGGTGGGTACAACTTCGGTGTGGGGTCCATCCTTCGATATAAGGATTTTTTGCAGTCAGGGCCAGGGGCCCCTGGGCACATCCTTTTTCCATTTTCCCTGGGAAAGAAAACTCAGCAGTCCAGGTTCCTGATGTCAGTTTGTAGGGCTCCCTTGGGTCTATCAGGGTAGCACAAGTTTGAGGTTCGGACAGCTTCGGTGTGGGGTACATCCTACGATATAAGGATTTTTTGCAGTCAGGGCGAGGGGCCCCTGGGCACATCCTTTTTCCATTTTCCCTGGGAAAGAAAACTCAGCAGTCCTGGTTCCTGATATCAGTTTGTAGGGCTCCCTTGGGTCTATCAGGGGAGCACAAGTTTGAGGTTGGGACAACTTCGGTCTGGGGTCCATCCTTCAATATAAGGATTTTTTGCAGTCAAAGCCAGGGGCCCCTGGGCACATCCTTTTTCCATTTTCCCTGGGAAAGAAAACTCAGCAGTCCAGGTTCCTGATGTCAGTTTGTAGGGCTCCCTTGGGTCTATCAGGGCAGCACAAGTTTGAGGTGGGGACAGCTTCGGTGTGGGGTCCATCCTTCGATATAAGGATTTTTTGCTGTCAGGGCCAGGGGCCCAGGGCCAGGGGCCCCTGGGCACATCCTTTTTCCATTTTCCCTGGGAAAGAAAACTCAGCAGTCCAGGTTCCTGATGTCAGTTTGTAGGGCTCCCTTGGGTCTATCAGGGCAGCACACGTTTGAGGTGGGGACATCTTTGGTGTGGGGTCCATCCTTCGATATAAGGATTCTTTGCAGTCAGGGCCCTGCCCAGGGCAAGGGGACCCTGGGCACATCCTTTGGCCATTTTCCCTGGGAAAGAAAACTCAGCAGTCCAGGTTCCTGATGTCAGTTTGTAGGGCTCCCTTCGGTCGATCAGGGCAGCAGAAGTTTGAGGTGGGGACAACTTCGGTGTGGGGTCCATCCTTCGATATGATTCTTTGCAGTCACGGCCCTGACCAGGGCCAGGGGACCCTGGGCACATCCTTTTTCCATTTTCCCTGGGAAAGAAAACTCAGCAGTCCAGGTTCCTGATGTCAGTTTGTAGGGCTCCCTTGCGTGTATCAGGGCAGCACAAGTTTGAGGTGGGGACAACTTCGGTGTGGGGTCCATCCTTCAATATAAGGATTTTTTGCAGTCAGGGCCAGGGGCCCCTGGGCACATCCTTTTTCCATTTTCCCTGGGAAACAAAACTCAGCAGTCCAGGTTCCTGATGTCAGTTTGTAGAGCTCCCTGGGGTCTATCAGGGCAGCACAAGTTTGAGATGGGGACAACTTCGGTGTGGGGTCCATCCTTCGATATAAGGATTTTTTGCAGTCAGGGCCAGGGGCCCAGGGCCAGGGGCCCCTGGGCACATCCTTTTTCCATTTTCCCTGGGAAAGAAAACTCAGCAGTCCAGGTTCCTGATGTCAGTTTGTAGGGCTCCCTTGGGTCTATCAGGGTAGCACAAGTTTGAGGTGGGGACAACTTCGGTGTGGGGTCCATCCTTCGATATAAGGATTTTTTGCAGTCAGGGCCAGGGGCCCCAGGGCTAGGGGCCCCTGGGCACATTCTTTTTCCATTTTCCCTGGGAAAGAAAACTCAGCAGTCCAGGTTCCTGATGTCAGTTTTTAGGGCTCCCTTGGGTCTATCAAGGTAGCACAAGTTTGAGGTGGGGACAACTTCGGTGTGGGGTCCATCCTTCGATATAAGGGTTTTTTGCAGTCAGGGCCAGGGGCCCAGGGCCAGGGGCCCCTGGGCACATCCTTTTTCCATTTTCCCTGGGAAAGAAAACTCAGCAGTCCAGGTTCCTGATGTCAGTTTGTAGGGCTCCCTTGGGTCTATCAGGGCAGCACAAGTTTGACGTGGGGACAGCTTCGGTGTGGGGTCCAACCTTTGATAAAAGGATTCTTTGCAGTCAGGGCCAGGGGCCCCTGGGCACATCCTTTTTCCATTTTCCCTGGGAAAGAAAACTCAGCAGTCCAGGTTCCTGATGTCAGTTTGTAGGGCTCCCTTGGGTCTATCAGGGCAGCACAAGTTTGAGGTGGGGACAACTTCGGTGTGGGGTCCATCCTTCGATATAAGGATTCTTTGCAGTCAGGGCCAAGGGCCAGGGGCCCCTGGGCACATCCTTTTTCCATTTTCCCTGGGAAAGAAAACTCAGCAATCCAGGTTGCTGATGTCAGTTTGTAGGGCTCCCTTGGGTCTATCATGGCAGCGCAAGTTTGAGGTGGGGACAACTTCGGTGTGGGGTCCATCCTTCGTTATAAGGATTCTTTGCAGTCAGGGCCCTGAGCAGGGCCAGGGGCCCCTGGGCACATCCTTTTTCCATTTTCCCTGGGAAAGAAAACTCAGCCGTCCAGGTTCCTGATGTCAGTTTTTAGGGCTCCCTTGGGTCTATCAGGGCAGCACAAGTTTGAGGTGGGGACAACTTCGGTGTGGGGTCCATCCTTCGATATAAGGATTTCTTGTAATGAGATCCCTGCCCAGGGACAGGGGCCCCTGGGCACATACTTTTTCCATTTTCCCTGGGAAAGAAAACTCAGCAGTCCGGGTTCCTGATGTCAGTTTGTAGGGCTCCCTTGGGTCTATCAGGGTAGCCCATGTTTGAGGTTGCGACAACTTTGGTGTGGGGTCCATCCTTCGATATAAGGATTTTTTGTAGTGAGGTCCCTGCCCATGGCCAGGGGCCCCTGAGCACATCCTTTTTCCATTTTCCCTGGGAAAGAAAACTCAGCAGTCCAGGTTCCTGATGTCAGTTTGTAGGGCTCCCTTCGGTCGATCAGGGCAGCTGAAGTTTGAGGTGGGGACAACTTCGGTGTGGGGTCCATCCTTCGATATAAGGATTTTTTGCAGTCAGGGCCAGGGGCCCAGGGCCAGGGGCCCCTGGGCACATCCTTTTTCCATTTTCCCTGGGAAAGAAAACTCAGCAGTCCAGGTTCCTGATGTCAGTTTGTAGGGCTCCCTTCGGTCGATCAGGGCAGCACACGTTTGATGTGGGGACATCTTTGGTGTGGGGTCCATCCTTCGATATAAGGATTCTTTGCAGTCAGGGCCCTGCCCAGGGCAAGGGGACCCTGGGCACATCCTTTTTCCATTTTCCCTGGGAAAGAAAACTCAGCAGTCCAGGTTCCTGATGTCAGTTTGTAGGGCTCCCTTGGGTCTATCAGGGCAGCACAAGTTTGAGGTGGGGAGAACTTCGGTTTGGGGTCCATCCTTCGATATAAGGATTTTTTGCAGTCAGGGCCAGGGGCCCCTGGGCACATCCTTTTTCCATTTTCCCTGGGAAAGAAAACTCAGCAGTCCAGGTTCCTGATGTCAGTTTGTAGAGCTCCCTTGGGTCTATCAGGGCAGCACAAGTTTGAGGTGGGGACAACTTCAGTGTGGGGTCCATCCTTCGATATAAGGATTTTTTGCAGTGATGTCCCTGCACAGGGCCAGGGGCCCCTGGGCACATCCTTTTTCCATTTTCCCTGGGAAAGAAAACTCAGCAGTCCAGGTTCCTGATGTCAGTTTGTAGGGCTCCCTTGGGTCTATCAGGGCAGCACAAGTTTGAGCTGGGGACAGCTTCGTTGTGGGGTCCATCCTTCGATATAAGGATTTTTTGCAGTCAGGGCCAGGGGCCCCTGGGCACATCCTTTTTCCATTTTCCCTGGGAAAGAAAACTCAGCAGTCCAGGTTCCTGATGTCAGTTTGTAGGGCTCCCTTGGGTCTATCAGGGCAGCACAAGTTTGAGGTGGGTACAACTTCGGTGTGGGGTCCATCCTTCGATATAAGGATTTTTTGCAGTCAGGGCCAGGGGCCCAGGGCCAGGGGCCCCTGGGCACATCCCTTTTCCATTTTCCCTGGGAAAGAAAACTCAGCAGTCCAGGTTCCTGATGTCAGTTTGTTGGGCTCCCTTGGGTCTATCAGGGCAGCACAAGTTTGAGGTGGGGACAACTTCGGTGTGGGGTCCATCCTTCGATATAAGGATTTTTTGCAGTCAGGGCCAGGGGCCCCTGGGCACATCCTTTTTCCATTTTCCCTGGGAAAGAAAACTCAGCAGTCCAGGTTCCTGATGTCAGTTTGTAGGGCTCCCTTGGGTCTATCAGGGCAGCACACCTTAGAGGTGGGGACATCTTTGGTGTGGGGTCCATCCTTCGATATAAGGATTCTTTGCAGTGACGGCCCTGACCAGGGCCAGGGGCCCCTGAGGACACCCTTTTTCCATTTTCCCTGGGAAAGAAAACTCACCATTCCAGGTTCCTGATGTCAGTTTGTAGGGCTCCCTTGGGTCTATCAGGGCAGCACAAGTTTGAGGTGGGGACAACTTCGGTGTGGGGTCCATCCTTCGATATAAGGATTCTTTGCAGTCAGGGCCAGGGGCCCCTGGGCACATCCTTTTTCCATTTTCCCTGGGAAACAAAACTCAGCAGTCCAGGTTCCTGATGTCAGTTTGTAGGGTTCCCTTGGGTCTATCAGGGTAGCACAAGTTTGACGTGGGGACAACTTCGGTGTGGGGTCCATCCTTCGATATAAGGATTTTTTGTAGTGAGGTCCCTGTCCAGGGCCAGGGGCCCCTGGGCACATCCTTTTTCCATTTTCCCTGGGAAAGAAAACTCAGCAGTCCAGGTTCCTGATGTCAGTTTGTAGGGCTCCGTTGGGTCTATCAGGGCAGCACACGTTAGAGGTGGGGACATCTTTGGTGTGGGGTCCATCCTTCGATATAAGGATTTTTTGTAGTGAGGTCCCTGCCCACGGCCAGGGGCCCCTGAGCACATCCTTTTTCCATTTTCCCTGGGAAAGAAAACTCAGCAGTCCAGGTTCCTGATGTCAGTTTGTAGGGCTCCCTTCGGTCGATCAGGGCAGCAGAAGTTTGAGGTGGGGACAACTTCGGTGTGGGGTCCATCCTTCGATATAAGGACTTTTTGCAGTCAGGGCCAGGGGCCCAGGGCCAGGGGCCCCTGGGCACATCCTTTTTCCATTTTCCCTGGGAAAGAAAACTCAGCAGTCCAGGTTCCTGATGTCAGTTTGTAGGGCTCCCTTGGGTCTATCAGGGCAGCACACGTTTGAGGTGGGGACATCTTTGGTGTGGGGTCCATCCTTCGATATAAGGATTCTTTGCAGTCAGGGCCCTGCCCAGGGCAAGGGGACCCTGGGCACATCCTTTGGCCATTTTCCCTGGGAAAGAAAACTCAGCAGTCCAGGTTCCTGATGTCAGTTTGTAGGGCTCCCTTCGGTCGATCAGGGCAGCACAAGTGTGAGGTGGGGACATCTTCGGTGTGGGGTCCATCCTTCGATATGATTCTTTGCAGTCACGGCCCTGACCAGGGCCAGGGGACCCTGGGCACATCCTTTTTCCATTTTCCCTGGGAAAGAAAACTCAGCAGTCCAGGTTCCTGATGTCAGTTTGTTGGGCTCCCTTGGGTCTATCAGGGCAGCACAAGTTTGAGGTGGGGACAGCTTCGGTGTGGGGTCCATCCTTCGATATAAGGATTTTTTGCAGTCAGGGCCAGGGGCCCCTGGGCACATCCTTTTTCCATTTTCCCTGGGAAAGAAAACTCAGCAGTCCAGGTTCCTGATGTCAGTTTGTAGGGCTCCCTTGGGTCTATCAGGGCAGCACAAGTTTGAGGTGGGGACAATTTCGGTGTGGGGTCCATCCTTTGATATAAGGATTTTTTCCAGTCAGGGCCAGGGCCCCAGGGCTAGGGGCCCCTGGGCACATCCTTTTTCCATTTTCCCTGGGAAAGAAAACTCAGCAGTCCAGGTTCCTGATGTCAGTTTGTAGGGCTCCCTTGGGTCTATCAGGGCAGCACAAGTTTGAGGTGGGGACAGCTTCGGTGTGGGGTCCATCCTTCGATATAAGGATTTTTTGTAGTGAGGTCCCTGTCCAGGGCCAGGGGCCCCTGGGCACATCCTTTTTCCATTTTCCCTGGGAAAGAAAACTCAGCAGTCCAGGTTCCTGATGTCAGTTTGTAGGGCTCCCTTGGGTCTATCAGGGCAGCACAAGTTTGAGGTGGGTACAACTTCGGTGTGGGGTCCATCCTTCGATATAAGGATTTTTTGCAGTCAGGGCCAGGGGCCCAGGGCCAGGGGCCCCTGGGCACATCCCTTTTCCATTTTCCCTGGGAAAGAAAACTCAGCAGTCCAGGTTCCTGATGTCAGTTTGTTGGGCTCCCTTGGGTCTATCAGGGCAGCACAAGTTTGAGGTGGGGACAACTTCGGTGTGGGGTCCATCCTTCGATATAAGGATTTTTTGCAGTCAGGGCCAGGGGCCCCTGGGCACATCCTTTTTCCATTTTCCCTGGGAAAGAAAACTCAGCAGTCCAGGTTCCTGATGTCAGTTTGTAGGGCTCCCTTGGGTCTATCAGGGCAGCACACCTTAGAGGTGGGGACATCTTTGGTGTGGGGTCCATCCTTCGATATAAGGATTCTTTGCAGTGACGGCCCTGACCAGGGCCAGGGGCCCCTGAGGACACCCTTTTTCCATTTTCCCTGGGAAAGAAAACTCACCATTCCAGGTTCCTGATGTCAGTTTGTAGGGCTCCCTTGGGTCTATCAGGGCAGCACAAGTTTGAGGTGGGGACAACTTCGGTGTGGGGTCCATCCTTCGATATAAGGATTCTTTGCAGTCAGGGCCAGGGGCCCCTGGGCACATCCTTTTTCCATTTTCCCTGGGAAACAAAACTCAGCAGTCCAGGTTCCTGATGTCAGTTTGTAGGGTTCCCTTGGGTCTATCAGGGTAGCACAAGTTTGACGTGGGGACAACTTCGGTGTGGGGTCCATCCTTCGATATAAGGATTTTTTGTAGTGAGGTCCCTGTCCAGGGCCAGGGGCCCCTGGGCACATCCTTTTTCCATTTTCCCTGGGAAAGAAAACTCAGCAGTCCAGGTTCCTGATGTCAGTTTGTAGGGCTCCGTTGGGTCTATCAGGGCAGCACACGTTAGAGGTGGGGACATCTTTGGTGTGGGGTCCATCCTTCGATATAAGGATTTTTTGTAGTGAGGTCCCTGCCCACGGCCAGGGGCCCCTGAGCACATCCTTTTTCCATTTTCCCTGGGAAAGAAAACTCAGCAGTCCAGGTTCCTGATGTCAGTTTGTAGGGCTCCCTTCGGTCGATCAGGGCAGCAGAAGTTTGAGGTGGGGACATCTTCGGTGTGGGGTCCATCCTTCGATATGATTCTTTGCAGTCACGGCCCTGACCAGGGCCAGGGGACCCTGGGCACATCCTTTTTCCATTTTCCCTGGGAAAGAAAACTCAGCAGTCCAGGTTCCTGATGTCAGTTTGTTGGGCTCCCTTGGGTCTATCAGGGCAGCACAAGTTTGAGGTGGGGACAGCTTCGGTGTGGGGTCCATCCTTCGATATAAGGATTTTTTGCAGTCAGGGCCAGGGGCCCCTGGGCACATCCTTTTTCCATTTTCCCTGGGAAAGAAAACTCAGCAGTCCAGGTTCCTGATGTCAGTTTGTAGGGCTCCCTTGGGTCTATCAGGGCAGCACAAGTTTGAGGTGGGGACAATTTCGGTGTGGGGTCCATCCTTTGATATAAGGATTTTTTCCAGTCAGGGCCAGGGCCCCAGGGCTAGGGGCCCCTGGGCACATCCTTTTTCCATTTTCCCTGGGAAAGAAAACTCAGCAGTCCAGGTTCCTGATGTCAGTTTGTAGGGCTCCCTTGGGTCTATCAGGGCAGCACAAGTTTGAGGTGGGGACAGCTTCGGTGTGGGGTCCATCCTTCGATATAAGGATTTTTTGTAGTGAGGTCCCTGTCCAGGGCCAGGGGCCCCTGGGCACATCCTTTTTCCATTTTCCCTGGGAAAGAAAACTCAGCAGTCCAGGTTCCTGATGTCAGTTTGTAGGGCTCCCTTGGGTGTATCAGGGCAGCACAAGTTTGAGGTGGGGACAGCTTCGGTGTGGGGTCCATCCTTCGATATAAGGATTTTTTGCAGTCAGGGCCAGGGGCCCAGGGCCAGGGGCCCCTGGGCACATCCTTTTTCCATTTTCCCTGGGAAAGAAAACTCAGCAGTCCAGGTTCCTGATGTCAGTTTGTAGGGCTCCCTTGGGTCTATCAGGGCAGCACAAGTTTGAGGTGGGGACAACTTCAGTGTGGGGTCCATCCTTCGATATAAGGATTTTTTGCAGTCAGGGCCAGGGGCCCCTGGGCACATCCTTTTTCCATTTTCCCTGGGAAAGAAAACTCAGCAGTCCAGGTTCCTGATGTCAGTTTGTAGGGCTTCCTTGGGTCTATCAGGGCAGCACAAGTTTGAGGTGGGTACAACTTCGGTGTGGGGTCCATCCTTCGATATAAGGATTTTTTGCAGTCAGGGCCAGGGGCCCCTGGGCACATCCTTTTTCCATTTTCCCTGGGAAAGAAAACTCAGCAGTCCAGGTTCCTGATGTCAGTTTGTAGGGCTCCCTTGGGTCTATCAGGGTAGCACAAGTTTGAGGTTCGGACAGCTTCGGTGTGGGGTACATCCTACGATATAAGGATTTTTTGCAGTCAGGGCGAGGGGCCCCTGGGCACATCCTTTTTCCATTTTCCCTGGGAAAGAAAATTCAGCAGTCCTGGTTCCTGATATCAGTTTGTAGGGCTCCCTTGGGTCTATCAGGGGAGCACAAGTTTGAGGTTGGGACAACTTCGGTCTGGGGTCCATCCTTCAATATAAGGATTTTTTGCAGTCAAAGCCAGGGGCCCCTGGGCACATCCTTTTTCCATTTTCCCTGGGAAAGAAAACTCAGCAGTCCAGGTTCCTGATGTCAGTTTGTAGGGCTCCCTTGGGTCTATCAGGGCAGCACAAGTTTGAGGTGGGGACAGCTTCGGTGTGGGGTCCATCCTTCGATATAAGGATTTTTTGCTGTCAGGGCCAGGGGCCCAGGGCCAGGGGCCCCTGGGCACATCCTTTTTCCATTTTCCCTGGGAAAGAAAACTCAGCAGTCCAGGTTCCTGATGTCAGTTTGTAGGGCTCCCTTGGGTCTATCAGGGCAGCACACGTTTGAGGTGGGGACATCTTTGGTGTGGGGTCCATCCTTCGATATAAGGATTCTTTGCAGTCAGGGCCCTGCCCAGGGCAAGGGGACCCTGGGCACATCCTTTGGCCATTTTCCCTGGGAAAGAAAACTCAGTAGTCCAGGTTCCTGATGTCAGTTTGTAGGGCTCCCTTGGGTCTATCAGGGCAGCAGAAGTTTGAGGTGGGGACAACTTCGGTGTGGGGTCCATCCTTCGATATGATTCTTTGCAGTCACGGCCCTGACCAGGGCCAGGGGACCCTGGGCACATCCTTTTTCCATTTTCCCTGGGAAAGAAACCTCAGCAGTCCAGGTTCCTGATGTCAGTTTGTAGGGCTCCCTTGGGTCTATCAGGGCAGCACAAGTTTGAGGTGGGGACAGCTTCGGTGTGGGGTCCATCCTTCGATATAAGGATTTTTTGCAGTCAGGGCCAGGGGCCCACGGCCAGGGGCCCCTGGGCACATGCTTTTTCCATTTTCCCTGGGAAAGAAAACTCAGCAGTCCAGGTTCCTGATGTCAGTTTGTAGGGCTCCCTTGCGTGTATCAGGGCAGCACAAGTTTGAGGTGGGGACAACTTCGGTGTGGGGTCCATCCTTCAATATAAGGATTTTTTGCAGTCAGGGCCAGGGGCCCCTGGGCACATCCTTTTTCCATTTTCCCTGGGAAACAAAACTCAGCAGTCCAGGTTCCTGATGTCAGTTTGTAGAGCTCCCTGGGGTCTATCAGGGCAGCACAAGTTTGAGATGGGGACAACTTCGGTGTGGGGTCCATCCTTCGATATAAGGATTTTTTACAGTCAGGGCCAGGGGCCCAGGGCCAGGGGCCCCTGGGCACATCCTTTTTCCATTTTCCCTGGGAAAGAAAACTCAGCAGTCCAGGTTCCTGATGTCAGTTTGTAGGGCTCCCTTGGGTCTATCAGGGTAGCACAAGTTTGAGGTGGGGACAACTTCGGTGTGGGGTCCATCCTTCGATATAAGGATTTTTTGCAGTCAGGGCCAGGGGCCCCAGGGCTAGGGGCCCCTGGGCACATTCTTTTTCCATTTTCCCTGGGAAAGAAAACTCAGCAGTCCAGGTTCCTGATGTCAGTTTTTAGGGCTCCCTTGGGTCTATCAAGGTAGCACAAGTTTGAGGTGGGGACAAATTCGGTGTGGGGTCCATCCTTTGATATAAGGATTTTTTGCAGTCAGGGCCAGGGCCCCAGGGCTAGGGGCCCCTGGGCACATCCTTTTTCCATTTTCCCTGGGAAAGAAAACTCAGCAGTCCAGGTTCCTGATGTCAGTTTGTAGGGCTCCCTTGGGTCTATCAGGGCAGCACAAGTTTGAGGTGGGGACAGCTTCGGTGTGGGGTCCATCCTTCGATATAAGGATTTTTTGCAGTCAGGGCCAGGGGCCCAGGGCCAGGGGCCCCTGGGCACATCCTTTTTCCATTTTCCCTGGGAAAGAAAACTCAGCAGTCCAGGTTCCTGATGTCAGTTTGTAGGGCTCCCTTGGGTCTATCAGGGCAGCACAAGTTTGAGGTGGGGACAACTTCGGTGTGGGGTCCATCCTTCGATATAAGGATTTTTTGCAGTCAGGGCCAGGGGCCCCTGGGCACATCCTTTTTCCATTTTCCCTGGGAAAGAAAACTCAGCAGTCCAGGTTCCTGATGTCAGTTTGTAGGGCTCCCTTGGGTCTATCAGGGCAGCACACCTTAGAGGTGGGGACATCTTTGGTGTGGGGTCCATCCTTCGATATAAGGATTCTTTGCAGTGACGGCCCTGACCAGGGCCAGGGGCCCCTGAGGACACCCTTTTTCCATTTTCCGTGGGAAAGAAAACTCACCATTCCAGGTTCCTGATGTCAGTTTGTAGGGCTCCCTTGGGTCTATCAGGGCAGCACAAGTTTGCGGTGGGGACAACTTCGGTGTGGGGTCCATCCTTCGATATAAGGATTCTTTGCAGTCAGGGCCAGGGGCCCCTGGGCACATCCTTTTTCCATTTTCCCTGGGAAAGAAAACTCAGCAGTCCCGGTTCCTGATGTCAGTTTGTAGGATTCCCTTGGGTCTATCAGGGTAGCACAAGTTTGACGTGGGGACAACTTCGGTGTGGGGTCCATCCTTCGATATAAGGATTTTTTGTAGTGAGGTTCCTGTCCAGGGCCAGGGGCCCCTGGGCACATCCTTTTTCCATTTTCCCTGGGAAAGAAAACTCAGCAGTCCAGGTTCCTTATGTCAGTTTGTAGGGCTCCCTTGGGTCTATCAGGGCAGCACAAGTTTGAGGTGGGGACAGCTTCGGTGTGGGGTCCATCCTTCGATATAAGGATTTTTTGCAGTCAGGGCCAGGGGCCCAGGGCCAGGGGCCCCTGGGCACATCCGTTTTCCATTTTCCCTGGGAAAGAAAACTCAGCAGTCCAGGTTCCTGATGTCAGTTTGTAGGGCTCCCTTGGGTCTATCAGGGCAGCACAAGTTTGAGGTGGGGACTGCTTCGGTGCGGGGTCCATCCTTCGTTATAAGGATTTTTTGCAGTCAGGGCCCTGAACAGGGCCAGGGGACCCTGGGCACATCCTTTGGCCATTTTCCCTGGGAAAGAAAACTCAGCCGTCCAGGTTCCTGATGTCAGTTTGTAGGGCTCCCTTGGGTCTATCAGGGCAGCACAAGTTTGAGGTGGGGACAACTTCGGTGTGGGGTCCATCCTTCGATATATGGATTTCTTGTCGTGAGGTCCCTGTCCAGGGCCAGGGGCCCCTGGGCACATCCTTTTTCCATTTTCCCTGGGAAAGAAAACTCAGCAGTCCAGGTTCCTGATGTCAGTTTGTAGGGCTCCCTTGGGTCTATCAGGGTAGCCCAAGTTTGAGGTTGCAACAACTTTGGTGTGGGGTCCATCCTTCGATATAAGGATTTTTTGTTGTGAGGCTACAGCCCAGGGCCAGGGGCCCCTGGGCACATCCTTTTTCCATTTTCCCTGGGAAAGAAAACTCAGCAGTCCAGGTTCCTGATGTCAGTTTGTAGGGCTCCGTTGGGTCTATCCGGGCAGCACACGTTAGAGGTGGGGACATCTTTGGTGTGGGGTCCATCCTTCGATATAAGGATTTTTTGCTGTCAGGGCCAGGGGCCCCTGGGCACATCCTTTTTCCATTTTCCCTGGGAAAGAAAACTCAGCAGTCCAGGTTCCTGATGTCAGTTTGTAGGGCTCCCTTGGGTCTATCAGGGCAGCACAAGTTTGAGGTGGGGACAACTTCGGTGTGGGGTCCATCCTTCGATATAAGGATTTTTTGCAGTCAGGGCCAGGGGCCCAGGGCCAGGGGCCCCTGGGCACATCCTTTTTCCATTTTCCCTGGGAAACAAAACTCAGCAGTCCAGGTTCCTGATGTCAGTTTGTAGGGCTCCCTTGGGTCTATCAGGGCAGCACAAGTTTGAGGTGGGGACAGCTTCGGTGTGGGGTCCATCCTTCGATATAAGGATTTTTTGTAGTGAGGTTCCTGTCCAGGGCCAGGGGCCCCTGGGCACATCCTTTTTCCATTTTCCCTGGGAAAGAAAACTCAGCAGTCCAGGTTCCTGATGTCAGTTTGTAGGGCTCCCTTGGGTCTATCAGGGCAGCACAAGTTTGAGTTGGGGACAGCTTCGGTGTGGGGTCCATCCTTCGATATAAGGATTCTTTGCAGTCAGGGCCAGGGGCCCCTGGGCACATCCTTTTTCCATTTTCCCTGGGAAAGAAAACTCAGCAGTCCAGGTTCCTGATGTCAGTTTGTAGGGCTCCCTTGGGTCTATCAGGGCAGCACAAGTTTGAGGTGGGGACAGCTTCGGTGTGGGGTCCATCCTTCGATATAAGGATTTTTTGCAGTCAGGGCCAGGGGCCCAGGGCCAGGGGCCCCTGGGCACATCCTTTTTCCATTTTCCCTGGGAAAGAAAACTCAGCAGTCCAGGTTCCTGATGTCAGTTTGTAGGGTTCCCTTGCGTGTATCAGGGCAGCACAAGTTTGAGGTGGGGACAGCTTCGGTGTGGGGTCCATCCTTCGATATAAGGATTTTTTGCAGTCAGGGCCAGGGGCCCCAGGGCACATCCTTTTTCCATTTTCCCTGCGAAAGAAAACTCAGCAGTCCAGGTGCCTGATGTCAGTTTGTAGAGCTCCCTGGGGTCTATCAGGGCAGCACAAGTTTGAGATGGGGACAACTTCGGTGTGGGGTCCATCCTTCGATATAATGATTTTTTGCAGTCAGGGCCAGGCCCAGGGCCAGGGTCCCCTGGGCACATCCTTTTTCCATTTTCCCTGGGAAAGAAAACTCAGCAGTCCAGGTTACTGATGTCAGTTTGTAGGGCTCCCTTGGGTCTATCAGGGTAGCACAAGTTTGAGGTGGGGACAACTTCGGTGTGGGGTCCATCCTTCGATATAAGGATTTTTTGTAGTGAGGTCCCTGTCTCGGGCCAGGGGCCCCTGGGCACATCCTTTTTCCATTTTCCCTGGGAAAGAAAACTCAGCAGTCCAGGTTCCTGATGTCAGTTTGTAGGGCTCCCTTCGGTCTATCAGGGCAGCACACGTTTGAGGTGGGGACAACTTCGGTGTGGGGTCCATCCTTCGATATAAGGATTTTTTGCAGTCAGGGCCAGGGGCCCAGGGCCAGGGGCCCCTGGGCACATCCTTTTTCCATTTTCCCTGGGAAAGAAAACTCAGCAGTCCAGGTTCCTGATGTCAGTTTGTAGGGCTCCGTTGGGTCTATCAGGGCAGCACACATTAGAGGTGGGGACATCTTTGGTGTGGGGTCCATCCTTCGATATAAGGATTTTTTGTAGTGAGGTCCCTGCCCACGGCCAGGGGCCCCTGAGCACATCCTTTTTCCATTTTCCCTGGGAAAGAAAACTCAGCAGTCCAGGTTCCTGATGTCAGTTTGTAGGGCTCCCTTCGGTCGATCAGGGCAGCAGAAGTTTGAGGTGGGGACAACTTCGGTGTGGGGTCCATCCTTCGATATAAGGATTTTTTGCAGTCAGGGCCAGGGGCCCAGGGCCAGGGGCCCCTGGGCACATCCTTTTTCCATTTTCCCTGGGAAAGAAAACTCAGCAGTCCAGGTTCCTGATGTCAGTTTGTAGGGCTCCCTTGGGTCTATCAGGGCAGCACACGTTTGAGGTGGGGACATCTTTGGTGTGGGGTCCATCCTTCGATATAAGGATTCTTTGCAGTCATTGCCCTGCCCAGGGCAAGGGAACCCTGGGCACATCCTTTGGCCATTTTCCCTGGGAAAGAAAACTCAGCAGTCCAGGTTCCTGATGTCAGTTTGTAGGGCTCCCTTCGGTCGATCAGGGCAGCAGAAGTGTGAGGTGGGGACATCTTCGGTGTGGGGTCCATCCTTCGATATGATTCTTTGCAGTCACGGCCCTGACCAGGGCCAGGGGACCCTGGGCACATCCTTTTTCCATTTTCCCTGGGAAAGAAAACTCAGCAGTCCAGGTTCCTGATGTCAGTTTGTTGGGCTCCCTTGGGTCTATCAGGGCAGCACAAGTTTGAGGTGGGGACAGCTTCGGTGTGGGGTCCATCCTTCGATATAAGGATTTTTTGCAGTCAGGGCCAGGGGCCCCTGGGCACATCCTTTTTCCATTTTCCCTGGGAAAGAAAACTCAGCAGTCCAGGTTCCTGATGTCAGTTTGTAGGGCTCCCTTGGGTCTATCAGGGCAGCACAAGTTTGAGGTGGGGACAATTTCGGTGTGGGGTCCATCCTTTGATATAAGGATTTTTTCCAGTCAGGGCCAGGGCCCCAGGGCTAGGGGCCCCTGGGCACATCCTTTTTCCATTTTCCCTGGGAAAGAAAACTCAGCAGTCCAGGTTCCTGATGTCAGTTTGTAGGGCTCCCTTGGGTCTATCAGGGCAGCACACGTTTGAGGTGGGGACATCTTTGGTGTGGGGTCCATCCTTCGATATAAGGATTCTTTGCAGTCAGGGCCCTGCCCAGGGCAAGGGGACCCTGGGCACATCCTTTGGCCATTTTCCCTGGGAAAGAAAACTCAGCAGTCCAGGTTCCTGATGTCAGTTTGTAGGGCTCCCTTCGGTCGATCAGGGCAGCAGAAGTGTGAGGTGGGGACATCTTCGGTGTGGGGTCCATCCTTCGATATGATTCTTTGCAGTCACGGCCCTGACCAGGGCCAGGGGCCCCTGGGCACATCCTTTTTCCATTTTCCCTGGGAAAGAAAACTCAGCAGTCCAGGTTCCTGATGTCAGTTTGTAGGGCTCCCTTGGGTCTATCAGGGCAGCACAAGTTTGAGGTGGGGACAGCTTCGGTGTGGGGTCCATCCTTCGATATAAGGATTTTTTGCAGTCAGGGCCAGGGGCCCAGGGCCAGGGGCCCCTGGGCACATCCTTTTTCCATTTTCCCTGGGAAAGAAAACTCAGCAGTCCAGGTTCCTGATGTCAGTTTGTAGGGTTCCCTTGCGTGTATCAGGGCAGCACAAGTTTGAGGTGGGGACAGCTTCGGTGTGGGGTCCATCCTTCGATATAAGGATTTTTTGCAGTCAGGGCCAGGGGCCCCAGGGCACATCCTTTTTCCATTTTCCCTGGGAAAGAAAACTCAGCAGTCCAGGTGCCTGATGTCAGTTTGTAGAGCTCCCTGGGGTCTATCAGGGCAGCACAAGTTTGAGATGGGGACAACTTCGGTGTGGGGTCCATCCTTCGATATAAGGATTTTTTGCAGTCAGGGCCAGGCCCAGGGCCAGGGTCCCCTGGGCACATCCTTTTTCCATTTTCCCTGGGAAAGAAAACTCAGCAGTCCAGGTTACTGATGTCAGTTTGTAGGGCTCCCTTGGGTCTATCAGGGTAGCACAAGTTTGAGGTGGGGACAACTTCGGTGTGGGGTCCATCCTTCGATATAAGGATTTTTGTAGTTAGGTCCCTGTCTCGGGCCAGGGGCCCCTGGGCACATCCTTTTTCCATTTTCCCTGGGAAAGAAAACTCAGCAGTCCAGGTTCCTGATGTCAGTTTGTAGGGCTCCCTTGGGTCTATCAGGGCAGCACAAGTTTGAGGTGGGGACAACTTCTGTGTGGGGTCCATCCTTCGATATAAGGATTTTTTGCAGTCAGGGCCAGGGGCCCAGGGCCAGGGGCCCCTGGGCACATCCTTTTTCCATTTTCCCTGGGAAAGAAAACTCAGCAGTCCAGGTTCCTGATGTCAGTTTGTAGGGCTCCGTTGGGTCTATCAGGGCAGCACACGTTAGAGGTGGGGACATCTTTGGTGTGGGGTCCATCCTTCGATATAAGGATTTTTTGTAGTGAGGTCCCTGCCCACGGCCAGGGGCCCCTGAGCACATCCTTTTTCCATTTTCCCTGGGAAAGAAAACTCAGCAGTCCAGGTTCCTGATGTCAGTTTGTAGGGCTCCCTTCGGTCGATCAGGGCAGCAGAAGTTTGAGGTGGGGACAACTTCGGTGTGGGGTCCATCCTTCGATATAAGGACTTTTTGCAGTCAGGGCCAGGGGCCCAGGGCCAGGGGCCCCTGGGCACATCCTTTTTCCATTTTCCCTGGGAAAGAAAACTCAGCAGTCCAGGTTCCTGATGTCAGTTTGTAGGGCTCCCTTGGGTCTATCAGGGCAGCACACGTTTGAGGTGGGGACATCTTTGGTGTGGGGTCCATCCTTCGTTATAAGGATTCTTTGCAGTCAGGGCCCTGCCCAGGGCAAGGGGACCCTGGGCACATCCTTTGGCCATTTTCCCTGGGAAAGAAAACTCAGCAGTCCAGGTTCCTGATGTCAGTTTGTAGGGCTCCCTTCGGTCGATCAGGGCAGCACAAGTGTGAGGTGGGGACATCTTCGGTGTGGGGTCCATCCTTCGATATGATTCTTTGCAGTCACGGCCCTGACCAGGGCCAGGGGACCCTGGGCACATCCTTTTTCCATTTTCCCTGGGAAAGAAAACTCAGCAGTCCAGGTTCCTGATGTCAGTTTGTAGGGCTCCCTTGGGTCTATCAGGGCAGCACAAGTTTGAGGTGGGGACAACTTCTGTGTGGGGTCCATCCTTCGATATAAGGATTTTTTGCAGTCAGGGCCAGGGGCCCAGGGCCAGGGGCCCCTGGGCACATCCTTTTTCCATTTTCCCTGGGAAAGAAAACTCAGCAGTCCAGGTTCCTGATGTCAGTTTGTAGGGCTCCGTTGGGTCTATCAGGGCAGCACACGTTAGAGGTGGGGACATCTTTGGTGTGGGGTCCATCCTTCGATATAAGGATTTTTTGTAGTGAGGTCCCTGCCCACGGCCAGGGGCCCCTGAGCACATCCTTTTTCCATTTTCCCTGGGAAAGAAAACTCAGCAGTCCAGGTTCCTGATGTCAGTTTGTAGGGCTCCCTTCGGTCGATCAGGGCAGCAGAAGTTTGAGGTGGGGACAACTTCGGTGTGGGGTCCATCCTTCGATATAAGGACTTTTTGCAGTCAGGGCCAGGGGCCCAGGGCCAGGGGCCCCTGGGCACATCCTTTTTCCATTTTCCCTGGGAAAGAAAACTCAGCAGTCCAGGTTCCTGATGTCAGTTTGTAGGGCTCCCTTGGGTCTATCAGGGCAGCACACGTTTGAGGTGGGGACATCTTTGGTGTGGGGTCCATCCTTCGATATAAGGATTCTTTGCAGTCAGGGCCCTGCCCAGGGCAAGGGGACCCTGGGCACATCCTTTGGCCATTTTCCCTGGGAAAGAAAACTCAGCAGTCCAGGTTCCTGATGTCAGTTTGTAGGGCTCCCTTCGGTCGATCAGGGCAGCACAAGTGTGAGGTGGGGACATCTTCGGTGTGGGGTCCATCCTTCGATATGATTCTTTGCAGTCACGGCCCTGACCAGGGCCAGGGGACCCTGGGCACATCCTTTTTCCATTTTCCCTGGGAAAGAAAACTCAGCAGTCCAGGTTCCTGATGTCAGTTTGTTGGGCTCCCTTGGGTCTATCAGGGCAGCACAAGTTTGAGGTGGGGACAGCTTCGGTGTGGGGTCCATCCTTCGATATAAGGACTTTTTGCAGTCAGGGCCAGGGGCCCCTGGGCACATCCTTTTTCCATTTTCCCTGGGAAAGAAAACTCAGCAGTCCAGGTTCCTGATGTCAGTTTGTAGGGCTCCCTTGGGTCTATCAGGGCAGCACAAGTTTGAGGTGGGGACAATTTCGGTGTGGGGTCCATCCTTTGATATAAGGATTTTTTCCAGTCAGGGCCAGGGCCCCAGGGCTAGGGGCCCCTGGGCACATCCTTTTTCCATTTTCCCTGGGAAAGAAAACTCAGCAGTCCAGGTTCCTGATGTCAGTTTGTAGGGCTCCCTTGGGTCTATCAGGGCAGCACAAGTTTGAGGTGGGGACAGCTTCGGTGTGGGGTCCATCCTTCGATATAAGGATTTTTTGTAGTGAGGTCCCTGTCCAGGGCCAGGGGCCCCTGGGCACATCCTTTTTCCATTTTCCCTGGGAAAGAAAACTCAGCAGTCCAGGTTCCTGATGTCAGTTTGTAGGGCTCCCTTGGGTGTATCAGGGCAGCACAAGTTTGAGGTGGGGACAGCTTCGGTGTGGGGTCCATCCTTCGATATAAGGATTTTTTGCAGTCAGGGCCAGGGGCCCAGGGCCAGGGGCCCCTGGGCACATCCTTTTTCCATTTTCCCTGGGAAAGAAAACTCAGCAGTCCAGGTTCCTGATGTCAGTTTGTAGGGCTCCCTTGGGTCTATCAGGGCAGCACAAGTTTGAGGTGGGGACCACTTCAGTGTGGGGTCCATCCTTCGATATAAGGATTTTTTGCAGTCAGGGCCAGGGGCCCCTGGGCACATCCTTTTTCCATTTTCCCTGGGAAAGAAAACTCAGCAGTCCAGGTTCCTGATGTCAGTTTGTAGGGCTTCCTTGGGTCTATCAGGGCAGCACAAGTTTGAGGTGGGTACAACTTCGGTGTGGGGTCCATCCTTCGATATAAGGATTTTTTGCAGTCAGGGCCAGGGGCCCCTGGGCACATCCTTTTTCCATTTTCCCTGGGAAAGAAAACTCAGCAGTCCAGGTTCCTGATGTCAGTTTGTAGGGCTCCCTTGGGTCTATCAGGGTAGCACAAGTTTGAGGTTCGGACAGCTTCGGTGTGGGGTACATCCTACGATATAAGGATTTTTTGCAGTCAGGGCGAGGGGCCCCTGGGCACATCCTTTTTCCATTTTCCCTGGGAAAGAAAACTCAGCAGTCCTGGTTCCTGATATCAGTTTGTAGGGCTCCCTTGGGTCTATCAGGGGAGCACAAGTTTGAGGTTGGGACAACTTCGGTCTGGGGTCCATCCTTCAATATAAGGATTTTTTGCAGTCAAAGCCAGGGGCCCCTGGGCACATCCTTTTTCCATTTTCCCTGGGAAAGAAAACTCAGCAGTCCAGGTTCCTGATGTCAGTTTGTAGGGCTCCCTTGGGTCTATCAGGGCAGCACAAGTTTGAGGTGGGGACAGCTTCGGTGTGGGGTCCATCCTTCGATATAAGGATTTTTTGCTGTCAGGGCCAGGGGCCCAGGGCCAGGGGCCCCTGGGCACATCCTTTTTCCATTTTCCCTGGGAAAGAAAACTCAGCAGTCCAGGTTCCTGATGTCAGTTTGTAGGGCTCCCTTGGGTCTATCAGGGCAGCACACGTTTGAGGTGGGGACATCTTTGGTGTGGGGTCCATCCTTCGATATAAGGATTCTTTGCAGTCAGGGCCCTGCCCAGGGCAAGGGGACCCTGGGCACATCCTTTGGCCATTTTCCCTGGGAAAGAAAACTCAGCAGTCCAGGTTCCTGATGTCAGTTTGTAGGGCTCCCTTCGGTCGATCAGGGCAGCAGAAGTTTGAGGTGGGGACAACTTCGGTGTGGGGTCCATCCTTCGATATGATTCTTTGCAGTCACGGCCCTGACCAGGGCCAGGGGACCCTGGGCACATCCTTTTTCCATTTTCCCTGGGAAAGAAACCTCAGCAGTCCAGGTTCCTGATGTCAGTTTGTAGGGCTCCCTTGGGTCTATCAGGGCAGCACAAGTTTGAGGTGGGGACAACTTCGGTGTGGGGTCCATCCTTCGATATAAGGATTTTTTGCAGTCAGGGCCAGGGGCCCACGGCCAGGGGCCCCTGGGCACATGCTTTTTCCATTTTCCCTGGGAAAGAAAACTCAGCAGTCCAGGTTCCTGATGTCAGTTTGTAGGGCTCCCTTGCGTGTATCAGGGCAGCACAAGTTTGAGGTGGGGACAACTTCGGTGTGGGGTCCATCCTTCAATATAAGGATTTTTTGCAGTCAGGGCCAGGGGCCCCTGGGCACATCCTTTTTCCATTTTCCCTGGGAAACAAAACTCAGCAGTCCAGGTTCCTGATGTCAGTTTGTAGAGCTCCCTGGGGTCTATCAGGGCAGCACAAGTTTGAGATGGGGACAACTTCGGTGTGGGGTCCATCCTTCGATATAAGGATTTTTTACAGTCAGGGCCAGGGGCCCAGGGCCAGGGGCCCCTGGGCACATCCTTTTTCCATTTTCCCTGGGAAAGAAAACTCAGCAGTCCAGGTTCCTGATGTCAGTTTGTAGGGCTCCCTTGGGTCTATCAGGGTAGCACAAGTTTGAGGTGGGGACAACTTCGGTGTGGGGTCCATCCTTCGATATAAGGATTTTTTGCAGTCAGGGCCAGGGGCCCCAGGGCTAGGGGCCCCTGGGCACATTCTTTTTCCATTTTCCCTGGGAAAGAAAACTCAGCAGTCCAGGTTCCTGATGTCAGTTTTTAGGGCTCCCTTGGGTCTATCAAGGTAGCACAAGTTTGAGGTGGGGACAAATTCGGTGTGGGGTCCATCCTTTGATATAAGGATTTTTTGCAGTCAGGGCCAGGGCCCCAGGGCTAGGGGCCCCTGGGCACATCCTTTTTCCATTTTCCCTGGGAAAGAAAACTCAGCAGTCCAGGTTCCTGATGTCAGTTTGTAGGGCTCCCTTGGGTCTATCAGGGCAGCACAAGTTTGAGGTGGGGACAGCTTCGGTGTGGGGTCCATCCTTCGATATAAGGATTTTTTGCAGTCAGGGCCAGGGGCCCAGGGCCAGGGGCCCCTGGGCACATCCTTTTTCCATTTTCCCTGGGAAAGAAAACTCAGCAGTCCAGGTTCCTGATGTCAGTTTGTAGGGTTCCCTTGCGTGTATCAGGGCAGCACAAGTTTGAGGTGGGGACAGCTTCGGTGTGGGGTCCATCCTTCGATATAAGGATTTTTTGCAGTCAGGGCCAGGGGCCCCAGGGCACATCCTTTTTCCATTTTCCCTGGGAAAGAAAACTCAGCAGTCCAGGTGCCTGATGTCAGTTTGTAGAGCTCCCTGGGGTCTATCAGGGCAGCACAAGTTTGAGATGGGGACAACTTCGGTGTGGGGTCCATCCTTCGATATAAGGATTTTTTGCAGTCAGGGCCAGGCCCAGGGCCAGGGTCCCCTGGGCACATCCTTTTTCCATTTTCCCTGGGAAAGAAAACTCAGCAGTCCAGGTTCCTGATGTCAGTTTGTAGGGCTCCCTTGGGTCTATCAGGGTAGCACAAGTTTGAGGTGGGGACAACTTCGGTGTGGGGTCCATCCTTCGATATAAGGATTTTTGTAGTTAGGTCCCTGTCTCGGGCCAGGGGCCCCTGGGCACATCCTTTTTCCATTTTCCCTGGGAAAGAAAACTCAGCAGTCCAGGTTCCTGATGTCAGTTTGTAGGGCTCCCTTGGGTCTATCAGGGCAGCACAAGTTTGAGGTGGGGACAACTTCGGTGTGGGGTCCATCCTTCGATATAAGGATTTTTTGCAGTCAGGGCCAGGGGCCCAGGGCCAGGGGCCCCTGGGCACATCCTTTTTCCATTTTCCCTGGGAAAGAAAACTCAGCAGTCCAGGTTCCTGATGTCAGTTTGTAGGGCTCCGTTGGGTCTATCAGGGCAGCACACGTTAGAGGTGGGGACATCTTTGGTGTGGGGTCCATCCTTCGATATAAGGATTTTTTGTAGTGAGGTCCCTGCCCACGGCCAGGGGCCCCTGAGCACATCCTTTTTCCATTTTCCCTGGGAAAGAAAACTCAGCAGTCCAGGTTCCTGATGTCAGTTTGTAGGGCTCCCTTCGGTCGATCAGGGCAGCAGAAGTTTGAGGTGGGGACAACTTCGGTGTGGGGTCCATCCTTCGATATAAGGATTTTTTGCAGTCAGGGCCAGGGGCCCAGGGCCAGGGGCCCCTGGGCACATCCTTTTTCCATTTTCCCTGGGAAAGAAAACTCAGCAGTCCAGGTTCCTGATGTCAGTTTGTAGGGCTCCCTTGGGTCTATCAGGGCAGCACACGTTTGAGGTGGGGACAACTTCGGTGTGGGGTCCATCCTTCGATATAAGGATTTTTTGCAGTCAGGGCCCTGCCCAGGGCAAGGGGACCCTGGGCACATCCTTTGGCCATTTTCCCTGGGAAAGAAAACTCAGCAGTCCAGGTTCCTGATGTCAGTTTGTAGGGCTCCCTTCGGTCGATCAGGGCAGCACAAGTGTGAGGTGGGGACATCTTCGGTGTGGGGTCCATCCTTCGATATGATTCTTTGCAGTCACGGCCCTGACCAGGGCCAGGGGACCCTGGGCACATCCTTTTTCCATTTTCCCTGGGAAAGAAAACTCAGCAGTCCAGGTTCCTGATGTCAGTTTGTTGGGCTCCCTTGGGTCTATCAGGGCAGCACAAGTTTGAGGTGGGGACAGCTTCGGTGTGGGGTCCATCCTTCGATATAAGGATTTTTTGCAGTCAGGGCCAGGGGCCCCTGGGCACATCCTTTTTCCATTTTCCCTGGGAAAGAAAACTCAGCAGTCCAGGTTCCTGATGTCAGTTTGTAGGGCTCCCTTGGGTCTATCAGGGCAGCACACCTTAGAGGTGGGGACAATTTCGGTGTGGGGTCCATCCTTTGATATAAGGATTTTTTCCAGTCAGGGCCAGGGCCCCAGGGCTAGGGGCCCCTGGGCACATCCTTTTTCCATTTTCCCTGGGAAAGAAAACTCAGCAGTCCAGGTTCCTGATGTCAGTTTGTAGGGCTCCCTTGGGTCTATCAGGGCAGCACAAGTTTGAGGTGGGGACAGCTTCGGTGTGGGGTCCATCCTTCGATATAAGGATTTTTTGTAGTGAGGTCCCTGTCCAGGGCCAGGGGCCCCTGGGCACATCCTTTTTCCATTTTCCCTGGGAAAGAAAACTCAGCAGTCCAGGTTCCTGATGTCAGTTTGTAGGGCTCCCTTGGGTGTATCAGGGCAGCACAAGTTTGAGGTGGGGACAGCTTCGGTGTGGGGTCCATCCTTCGATATAAGGATTTTTTGCAGTCAGGGCCAGGGGCCCAGGGCCAGGGGCCCCTGGGCACATCCTTTTTCCATTTTCCCTGGGAAAGAAAACTCAGCAGTCCAGGTTCCTGATGTCAGTTTGTAGGGCTCCCTTGGGTCTATCAGGGCAGCACAAGTTTGAGGTGGGGACAACTTCAGTGTGGGGTCCATCCTTCGATATAAGGATTTTTTGCAGTCAGGGCCAGGGGCCCCTGGGCACATCCTTTTTCCATTTTCCCTGGGAAAGAAAACTCAGCAGTCCAGGTTCCTGATGTCAGTTTGTAGGGCTTCCTTGGGTCTATCAGGGCAGCACAAGTTTGAGGTGGGTACAACTTCGGTGTGGGGTCCATCCTTCGATATAAGGATTTTTTGCAGTCAGGGCCAGGGGCCCCTGGGCACATCCTTTTTCCATTTTCCCTGGGAAAGAAAACTCAGCAGTCCAGGTTCCTGATGTCAGTTTGTAGGGCTCCCTTGGGTCTATCAGGGTAGCACAAGTTTGAGGTTCGGACAGCTTCGGTGTGGGGTACATCCTACGATATAAGGATTTTTTGCAGTCAGGGCGAGGGGCCCCTGGGCACATCCTTTTTCCATTTTCCCTGGGAAAGAAAACTCAGCAGTCCTGGTTCCTGATATCAGTTTGTAGGGCTCCCTTGGGTCTATCAGGGGAGCACAAGTTTGAGGTTGGGACAACTTCGGTCTGGGGTCCATCCTTCAATATAAGGATTTTTTGCAGTCAAAGCCAGGGGCCCCTGGGCACATCCTTTTTCCATTTTCCCTGGGAAAGAAAACTCAGCAGTCCAGGTTCCTGATGTCAGTTTGTAGGGCTCCCTTGGGTCTATCAGGGCAGCACAAGTTTGAGGTGGGGACAGCTTCGGTGTGGGGTCCATCCTTCGATATAAGGATTTTTTGCTGTCAGGGCCAGGGGCCCAGGGCCAGGGGCCCCTGGGCACATCCTTTTTCCATTTTCCCTGGGAAAGAAAACTCAGCAGTCCAGGTTCCTGATGTCAGTTTGTAGGGCTCCCTTGGGTCTATCAGGGCAGCACACGTTTGAGCTGGGGACATCTTTGGTGTGGGGTCCATCCTTCGATATAAGGATTCTTTGCAGTCAGGGCCCTGCCCAGGGCAAGGGGACCCTGGGCACATCCTTTGGCCATTTTCCCTGGGAAAGAAAACTCAGCAGTCCAGGTTCCTGATGTCAGTTTGTAGGGCTCCCTTCGGTCGATCAGGGCAGCAGAAGTTTGAGGTGGGGACAACTTCGGTGTGGGGTCCATCCTTCGATATGATTCTTTGCAGTCACGGCCCTGACCAGGGCCAGGGGACCCTGGGCACATCCTTTTTCCATTTTCCCTGGGAAAGAAACCTCAGCAGTCCAGGTTCCTGATGTCAGTTTGTAGGGCTCCCTTGGGTCTATCAGGGCAGCACAAGTTTGAGGTGGGGACAGCTTCGGTGTGGGGTCCATCCTTCGATATAAGGATTTTTTGCAGTCAGGGCCAGGGGCCCACGGCCAGGGGCCCCTGGGCACATGCTTTTTCCATTTTCCCTGGGAAAGAAAACTCAGCAGTCCAGGTTCCTGATGTCAGTTTGTAGGGCTCCCTTGCGTGTATCAGGGCAGCACAAGTTTGAGGTGGGGACAACTTCGGTGTGGGGTCCATCCTTCAATATAAGGATTTTTTGCAGTCAGGGCCAGGGGCCCCTGGGCACATCCTTTTTCCATTTTCCCTGGGAAACAAAACTCAGCAGTCCAGGTTCCTGATGTCAGTTTGTAGAGCTCCCTGGGGTCTATCAGGGCAGCACAAGTTTGAGATGGGGACAACTTCGGTGTGGGGTCCATCCTTCGATATAAGGATTTTTTGCAGTCAGGGCCAGGGGCCCAGGGCCAGGGGCCCCTGGGCACATCCTTTTTCCATTTTCCCTGGGAAAGAAAACTCAGCAGTCCAGGTTCCTGATGTCAGTTTGTAGGGCTCCCTTGGGTCTATCAGGGTAGCACAAGTTTGAGGTGGGGACAACTTCGGTGTGGGGTCCATCCTTCGATATAAGGATTTTTTGCAGTCAGGGCCAGGGGCCCCAGGGCTAGGGGCCCCTGGGCACATTCTTTTTCCATTTTCCCTGGGAAAGAAAACTCAGCAGTCCAGGTTCCTGATGTCAGTTTTTAGGGCTCCCTTGGGTCTATCAAGGTAGCACAAGTTTGAGGTGGGGACAAATTCGGTGTGGGGTCCATCCTTTGATATAAGGATTTTTTGCAGTCAGGGCCAGGGCCCCAGGGCTAGGGGCCCCTGGGCACATCCTTTTTCCATTTTCCCTGGGAAAGAAAACTCAGCAGTCCAGGTTCCTGATGTCAGTTTGTAGGGCTCCCTTGGGTCTATCAGGGCAGCACAAGTTTCAGGTGGGGACAGCTTCGGTGTGGGGTCCATCCTTCGATATAAGGATTTTTTGTAGTGAGGTCCCTGTCCAGGGCCAGGGGCCCCTGGGCACATCCTTTTTCCATTTTCCCTGGGAAAGAAATCTCAGCAGTCCAGGTTCCTGATGTCAGTTTTTAGGGCTCCCTTGGGTCTATCAGGGCAGCACAAGTTTGAGGTGGGGACAGCTTCGGTCTGGGGTCCATCCTTCGATATAAGGATTTTTTGCAGTCAGGGCCAGGGGCCCCTGGGCACATCCTTTTTCCATTTTCCCTGGGAAAGAAAACTCAGCAGTCCAGGTTCCTGATGTCAGTTTGTAGGGCTCCCTTGGGTCTATCAGGGTAGCACAAGTTTGAGGTGGGGACAACTTCGGTGTGGGGTCCATCCTTCGATATAAGGATTCTTTGCAGTCGGGGCCAGGGGCCCAGGGCCAGGGGCCCCTGGGCACATCCTTTTTCCATTTTCCCTGGGAAAGAAAACTCAGCAGTCCAGGTTCCTGATGTCAGTTTTTAGGGCTCCCTTGCGTGTATCAGGGCAGCACAAGTTTGAGGTGGGGACAACTTCGGTCTGGGGTCCATCCTTCAATATAAGGATTTTTTGCAGTCAGGGCCAGGGGCCCCTGGGCACATCCTTTTTCCATTTTCCCTGGGAAACAAAACTCAGCAGTCCAGGTTCCTGATGTCAGTTTGTAGAGCTCCCTGGGGTCTATCAGGGCAGCAAAAGTTTGAGATGGGGACAACTTCGGTGTGGGGTCCATCCTTCGATATAAGGATTTTTTGCAGTCAGGGCCAGGGGCCCATGGCCAGGGGCCCCTGGGCACATCCTTTTTCCATTTTCCCTGGGAAAGAAAACTCAGCAGTCCAGGTTCCTGATGTCAGTTTGTAGGGCTCCCTTGGGTCTATCAGGGTAGCACAAGTTTGAGGTGGGGACAACTTCGGTGTGGGGTCCATCCTTCGATATAAGGATTTTTTGCAGTCAGGGCCAGGGGCCAAGGGCTAGGCGCCCCTGGGCACATTCTTTTTCCATTTTCCCTGGGAAAGAAAACTCAGCAGTCCAGTTTCCTGATGTCAGTTTGTAGGGCTCCCTTGGGTCTATCAAGGTAGCACAAGTTTGAGGTGGGGACAACTTCGGTGTGGGGTCCATCCTTCGATATAAGGGTTTTTTGCAGTCAGGGCCAGGGGCCCAGGGCCAGGGGCCCCTGGGCACATCCTTTTTCCATTTTCCCTGGGAAAGAAAACTCAGCAGTCCAGGTTCCTGATGTCAGTTTGTAGGGCTCCCTTGGGTCTATCAGGGCAGCACAAGTTTGACGTGGGGACAGCTTCGGTGTGGGGTCCAACCTTTGATAAAAGGATTCTTTGCAGTCAGGGCCAGGGGCCCCTGGGCACATCCTTTTTCCATTTTCCCTGGGAAAGAAAACTCAGCAGTCCAGGTTCCTGATGTCAGTTTGTAGGGCTCCCTTGGGTCTATCAGGGCAGCACAAGTTTGAGGTGGGGACAACTTCGGTGTGGGGTCCATCCTTCGATATAAGGATTCTTTGCAGTCAGGGCCAAGGGCCAGGGGCCCCTGGGCACATCCTTTTTCCATTTTCCCTGGGAAAGAAAACTCAGCAATCCAGGTTGCTGATGTCAGTTTGTAGGGCTCCCTTGGGTCTATCATGGCAGCGCAAGTTTGAGGTGGGGACAACTTCGGTGTGGGGTCCATCCTTCGTTATAAGGATTCTTTGCAGTCAGGGCCCTGAGCAGGGCCAGGGGCCCCTGGGCACATCCTTTTTCCATTTTCCCTGGGAAAGAAAACTCAGCCGTCCAGGTTCCTGATGTCAGTTTTTAGGGCTCCCTTGGGTCTATCAGGGCAGCACAAGTTTGAGGTGGGGACAACTTCGGTGTGGGGTCCATCCTTCGATATAAGGATTTCTTGTAATGAGATCCCTGCCCAGGGACAGGGGCCCCTGGGCACATACTTTTTCCATTTTCCCTGGGAAAGAAAACTCAGCAGTCCGGGTTCCTGATGTCAGTTTGTAGGGCTCCCTTGGGTCTATCAGGGTAGCCCATGTTTGAGGTTGCGACAACTTTGGTGTGGGGTCCATCCTTCGATATAAGGATTTTTTGTAGTGAGGTCCCTGCCCATGGCCAGGGGCCCCTGAGCACATCCTTTTTCCATTTTCCCTGGGAAAGAAAACTCAGCAGTCCAGGTTCCTGATGTCAGTTTGTAGGGCTCCCTTCGGTCGATCAGGGCAGCTGAAGTTTGAGGTGGGGACAACTTCGGTGTGGGGTCCATCCTTCGATATAAGGATTTTTTGCAGTCAGGGCCAGGGGCCCAGGGCCAGGGGCCCCTGGGCACATCCTTTTTCCATTTTCCCTGGGAAAGAAAACTCAGCAGTCCAGGTTCCTGATGTCAGTTTGTAGGGCTCCCTTCGGTCGATCAGGGCAGCACACGTTTGATGTGGGGACATCTTTGGTGTGGGGTCCATCCTTCGATATAAGGATTCTTTGCAGTCAGGGCCCTGCCCAGGGCAAGGGGACCCTGGGCACATCCTTTTTCCATTTTCCCTGGGAAAGAAAACTCAGCAGTCCAGGTTCCTGATGTCAGTTTGTAGGGCTCCCTTGGGTCTATCAGGGCAGCACAAGTTTGAGGTGGGGAGAACTTCGGTTTGGGGTCCATCCTTCGATATAAGGATTTTTTGCAGTCAGGGCCAGGGGCCCCTGGGCACATCCTTTTTCCATTTTCCCTGGGAAAGAAAACTCAGCAGTCCAGGTTCCTGATGTCAGTTTGTAGAGCTCCCTTGGGTCTATCAGGGCAGCACAAGTTTGAGGTGGGGACAACTTCAGTGTGGGGTCCATCCTTCGATATAAGGATTTTTTGCAGTGATGTCCCTGCACAGGGCCAGGGGCCCCTGGGCACATCCTTTTTCCATTTTCCCTGGGAAAGAAAACTCAGCAGTCCAGGTTCCTGATGTCAGTTTGTAGGGCTCCCTTGGGTCTATCAGGGCAGCACAAGTTTGAGCTGGGGACAGCTTCGTTGTGGGGTCCATCCTTCGATATAAGGATTCTTTGCAGTCAGGGCCAGGGGCCCCTGGGCACATCCTTTTTCCATTTTCCCTGGGAAAGAAAACTCAGCAGTCCAGGTTCCTGATGTCAGTTTGTAGGGCTCCCTTGGGTCTATCAGGGCAGCACAAGTTTGAGGTGGGTACAACTTCGGTGTGGGGTCCATCCTTCGATATAAGGATTTTTTGCAGTCAGGGCCAGGGGCCCAGGGCCAGGGGCCCCTGGGCACATCCCTTTTCCATTTTCCCTGGGAAAGAAAACTCAGCAGTCCAGGTTCCTGATGTCAGTTTGTTGGGCTCCCTTGGGTCTATCAGGGCAGCACAAGTTTGAGGTGGGGACAACTTCGGTGTGGGGTCCATCCTTCGATATAAGGATTTTTTGCAGTCAGGGCCAGGGGCCCCTGGGCACATCCTTTTTCCATTTTCCCTGGGAAAGAAAACTCAGCAGTCCAGGTTCCTGATGTCAGTTTGTAGGGCTCCCTTGGGTCTATCAGGGCAGCACACCTTAGAGGTGGGGACATCTTTGGTGTGGGGTCCATCCTTCGATATAAGGATTCTTTGCAGTGACGGCCCTGACCAGGGCCAGGGGCCCCTGAGGACACCCTTTTTCCATTTTCCCTGGGAAAGAAAACTCAGCAGTCCAGGTTCCTGATGTCAGTTTGTAGGGCTCCCTTGGGTCTATCAGGGCAGCACAAGTTTGAGGTGGGGACAACTTCGGTGTGGGGTCCATCCTTCGATATAAGGATTCTTTGCAGTCAGGGCCAGGGGCCCCTGGGCACATCCTTTTTCCATTTTCCCTGGGAAACAAAACTCAGCAGTCCAGGTTCCTGATGTCAGTTTGTAGGGTTCCCTTGGGTCTATCAGGGTAGCACAAGTTTGACGTGGGGACAACTTCGGTGTGGGGTCCATCCTTCGATATAAGGATTTTTTGTAGTGAGGTCCCTGTCCAGGGCCAGGGGCCCCTGGGCACATCCTTTTTCCATTTTCCCTGGGAAAGAAAACTCAGCAGTCCAGGTTCCTTATGTCAGTTTGTAGGGCTCCCTTGGGTCTATCAGGGCAGCACAAATTTGAGGTGGGGACAACTTCGGTCTGGGGTCCATCCTTCGATATAAGGATTTTTTGCAGTCAGGGCCAGGGGCCCAGGGCCAGGGGCCCCTGGGCACATCCTTTTTCCATTTTCCCTGGGAAAGAAAACTCAGCAGTCCAGGTTCCTGATGTCAGTTTGTAGGGCTCCCTTGGGTCTATCAGGGCAGCACAAGTTTGAGGTGGGGACAACTTCGGTGTGGGGTCCATCCTTCGATATAAGGATTTTTTGCAGTCAGGGCCAGGGGCCCCTGGGCACATCCTTTTTCCATTTTCCCTGGGAAAGAAAACTCAGCAGTCCAGGTTCCTGATGTCAGTTTGTAGGGCTCCCTTGGGTCTATCAGGGCAGCACACCTTAGAGGTGGGGACATCTTTGGTGTGGGGTCCATCCTTCGATATAAGGATTCTTTGCAGTGACGGCCCTGACCAGGGCCAGGGGCCCCTGAGGACACCCTTTTTCCATTTTCCCTGGGAAAGAAAACTCACCATTCCAGGTTCCTGATGTCAGTTTGTAGGGCTCCCTTGGGTCTATCAGGGCAGCACAAGTTTGCGGTGGGGACAACTTCGGTGTGGGGTCCATCCTTCGATATAAGGATTCTTTGCAGTCAGGGCCAGGGGCCCCTGGGCACATCTTTTTTCCATTTTCCCTGGGAAAGAAAACTCAGCAGTCCAGGTTCCTGATGTCAGTTTGTAGGGTTCCCTTGGGTCTATCAGGGTAGCACAAGTTTGACGTGGGGACAACTTCGGTGTGGGGTCCATCCTTCGATATAAGGATTTTTTGTAGTGAGGTCCCTGTCCAGGGCCAGGGGCCCCTGGGCACATCCTTTTTCCATTTTCCCTGGGAAAGAAAACTCAGCAGTCCAGGTTCCTTATGTCAGTTTGTAGGGCTCCCTTGGGTCTATCAGGGCAGCACAAGTTTGAGGTGGGGACAACTTCGGTCTGGGGTCCATCCTTCGATATAAGGATTTTTTGCAGTCAGGGCCAGGGGCCCCTGGGCACATCCTTTTTCCATTTTCCCTGGGAAAGAAAGCTCAGCAGTCCAGGTTCCTGATGTCTGTTTGTAGGGCTCCCTTGGGTCTATCAGGGTAGCACAAGTTTGAGGTTGCAACAACTTCGGTGTGGGGTCCATCCTTCGAAATAAGGATTTCTTGTAGTGAGGTCCCTGTCCAGGGCCAGGGGCCCCTGTGCACATCCTTTTTCCTTTTTCCCTGGGAAAGAAAACTCAGCAGTCCAGGTTCCTGATGTCAGTTTGTAGGGCTCCCTTGGGTGTATCAGGGCAGCACAAGTTTGAGGTGGGGACAACTTTGGTGTGGGGTCCATCCTTCGATATAAGGATTTTTTGCAGTCAGGGCCAGGGGCCCCTGAGCACATCCTTTTTCCATTTTCCCTGGGAAAGAAAACTCAGCAGTCCAGGTTCCTGATGTCAGTTTGTAGGGCTCCCTTGGGTCTATCAGGGCAGCACACGTTTGAGGTGGGGACAACTTCGGTGTGGGGTCCATCCTTCGATATAATGATTCTTTGCAGTCAGGGTCCTGCCCAGGGCCAGGGGACCCTGGGCACATCCTTTGGCCATTTTCCCTGGGAAAGAAAATTCAGCAGTCCAGGTTCCTGATGTCAGTTTGTAGGGCTCCCTTGGGTCTATCAGGGCAGCACACGTTTGAGGTGGGGACAACTTCGGTGTGGGGTCCATCCTTCGATATAATGATTCTTTGCAGTCAGGGTCCTGCCCAGGGCCAGGGGACCCTGGGCACATCCTTTGGCCATTTTCCCTGGGAAAGAAAACTCAGCAGTCCAGGTTCCTGATGTCAGTTTGTAGGGCTCCCTTGGGTCTATCAGGGCAGCACAAGTTTGACGTGGGGACAGCTTCGGTGTGGGGTCCATCCTTCGATATAAGGATTTTTTGTAGTGAGGTCCCTGTCCAGGGCCAGGGGCCCCTGGGCACATCCTTTTTCCATTTTCCCTGGGAAACAAAACTCAGCAGTCCAGGTTCCTTATGTCAGTTTGTAGGGCTCCCTTGGGTCTATCAGGGCAGCACAAGTTTGAGGTGGGGACAACTTCGGTCTGGGGTCCATCCTTCGATATAAGGATTTTTTGCAGTCAGGGCCAGGGGCCCAGGGCCAGGGGCCCCTGGGCACATCCTTTTTCCATTTTCCCTGGGAAAGAAAACTCAGCAGTCCAGGTTCCTGATGTCAGTTTGTAGGGCTCCCTTGGGTCTATCAGGGCAGCACAAGTTTGAGGTGGGGACAACTTCGGTGTGGGGTCCATCCTTCGATATAAGGATTCTTTGCAGTGACGGCCCTGACCAGGGCCAGGGGCCCCTGAGGACACCCTTTTTCCATTTTCCCTGGGAAAGAAAACTCAGCAGTCCAGGTTCCTGATGTCAGTTTGTAGGGCTCCCTTGGGTCTATCAGGGCAGCACAAGTTTGCGGTGGGGACAACTTCGGTGTGGGGTCCATCCTTCGATATAAGGATTCTTTGCAGTCAGGGCCAGGGGCCCCTGGGCACATCTTTTTTCCATTTTCCCTGGGAAAGAAAACTCAGCAGTCCAGGTTCCTGATGTCAGTTTGTAGGGCTCCCTTGGGTCTATCAGGGCAGCACAAGTTTGAGGTGGGGACAATTTCGGTGTGGGGTCCATCCTTTGATATAAGGATTTTTTCCAGTCAGGGCCAGGGCCCCAGGGCTAGGGGCCCCTGGGCACATCCTTTTTCCATTTTCCCTGGGAAAGAAAACTCAGCAGTCCAGGTTCCTGATGTCAGTTTGTAGGGCTCCCTTGGGTCTATCAGGGCAGCACAAGTTTGAGGTGGGGACAGCTTCGGTGTGGGGTCCATCCTTCGATATAAGGATTTTTTGTAGTGAGGTCCCTGTCCAGGGCCAGGGGCCCCTGGGCACATCCTTTTTCCATTTTCCCTGGGAAAGAAAACTCAGCAGTCCAGGTTCCTGATGTCAGTTTGTAGGGCTCCCTTGGGTGTATCAGGGCAGCACAAGTTTGAGGTGGGGACAGCTTCGGTGTGGGGTCCATCCTTCGATATAAGGATTTTTTGCAGTCAGGGCCAGGGGCCCAGGGCCAGGGGCCCCTGGGCACATCCTTTTTCCATTTTCCCTGGGAAAGAAAACTCAGCAGTCCAGGTTCCTGATGTCAGTTTGTAGGGCTCCCTTGGGTCTATCAGGGCAGCACAAGTTTGAGGTGGGGACAACTTCAGTGTGGGGTCCATCCTTCGATATAAGGATTTTTTGCAGTCAGGGCCAGGGGCCCCTGGGCACATCCTTTTTCCATTTTCCCTGGGAAAGAAAACTCAGCAGTCCAGGTTCCTGATGTCAGTTTGTAGGGCTTCCTTGGGTCTATCAGGGCAGCACAAGTTTGAGGTGGGTACAACTTCGGTGTGGGGTCCATCCTTCGATATAAGGATTTTTTGCAGTCAGGGCCAGGGGCCCCTGGGCACATCCTTTTTCCATTTTCCCTGGGAAAGAAAACTCAGCAGTCCAGGTTCCTGATGTCAGTTTGTAGGGCTCCCTTGGGTCTATCAGGGTAGCACAAGTTTGAGGTTCGGACAGCTTCGGTGTGGGGTACATCCTACGATATAAGGATTTTTTGCAGTCAGGGCGAGGGGCCCCTGGGCACATCCTTTTTCCATTTTCCCTGGGAAAGAAAACTCAGCAGTCCTGGTTCCTGATATCAGTTTGTAGGGCTCCCTTGGGTCTATCAGGGGAGCACAAGTTTGAGGTTGGGACAACTTCGGTCTGGGGTCCATCCTTCAATATAAGGATTTTTTGCAGTCAAAGCCAGGGGCCCCTGGGCACATCCTTTTTCCATTTTCCCTGGGAAAGAAAACTCAGCAGTCCAGGTTCCTGATGTCAGTTTGTAGGGCTCCCTTGGGTCTATCAGGGCAGCACAAGTTTGAGGTGGGGACAGCTTCGGTGTGGGGTCCATCCTTCGATATAAGGATTTTTTGCTGTCAGGGCCAGGGGCCCAGGGCCAGGGGCCCCTGGGCACATCCTTTTTCCATTTTCCCTGGGAAAGAAAACTCAGCAGTCCAGGTTCCTGATGTCAGTTTGTAGGGCTCCCTTGGGTCTATCAGGGCAGCACACGTTTGAGGTGGGGACATCTTTGGTGTGGGGTCCATCCTTCGATATAAGGATTCTTTGCAGTCAGGGCCCTGCCCAGGGCAAGGGGACCCTGGGCACATCCTTTGGCCATTTTCCCTGGGAAAGAAAACTCAGCAGTCCAGGTTCCTGATGTCAGTTTGTAGGGCTCCCTTCGGTCGATCAGGGCAGCAGAAGTTTGAGGTGGGGACAACTTCGGTGTGGGGTCCATCCTTCGATATGGTTCTTTGCAGTCACGGCCCTGACCAGGGCCAGGGGACCCTGGGCACATCCTTTTTCCATTTTCCCTGGGAAAGAAACCTCAGCAGTCCAGGTTCCTGATGTCAGTTTGTAGGGCTCCCTTGGGTCTATCAGGGCAGCACAAGTTTGAGGTGGGGACAGCTTCGGTGTGGGGTCCATCCTTCGATATAAGGATTTTTTGCAGTCAGGGCCAGGGGCCCACGGCCAGGGGCCCCTGGGCACATGCTTTTTCCATTTTCCCTGGGAAAGAAAACTCAGCAGTCCAGGTTCCTGATGTCAGTTTGTAGGGCTCCCTTGCGTGTATCAGGGCAGCACAAGTTTGAGGTGGGGACAACTTCGGTGTGGGGTCCATCCTTCAATATAAGGATTTTTTGCAGTCAGGGCCAGGGGCCCCTGGGCACATCCTTTTTCCATTTTCCCTGGGAAACAAAACTCAGCAGTCCAGGTTCCTGATGTCAGTTTGTAGAGCTCCCTGGGGTCTATCAGGGCAGCACAAGTTTGAGATGGGGACAACTTCGGTGTGGGGTCCATCCTTCGATATAAGGATTTTTTGCAGTCAGGGCCAGGGGCCCAGGGCCAGGGGCCCCTGGGCACATCCTTTTTCCATTTTCCCTGGGAAAGAAAACTCAGCAGTCCAGGTTCCTGATGTCAGTTTGTAGGGCTCCCTTGGGTCTATCAGGGTAGCACAAGTTTGAGGTGGGGACAACTTCGGTGTGGGGTCCATCCTTCGATATAAGGATTTTTTGCAGTCAGGGCCAGGGGCCCCAGGGCTAGGGGCCCCTGGGCACATTCTTTTTCCATTTTCCCTGGGAAAGAAAACTCAGCAGTCCAGGTTCCTGATGTCAGTTTTTAGGGCTCCCTTGGGTCTATCAAGGTAGCACAAGTTTGAGGTGGGGACAAATTCGGTGTGGGGTCCATCCTTTGATATAAGGATTTTTTGCAGTCAGGGCCAGGGCCCCAGGGCTAGGGGCCCCTGGGCACATCCTTTTTCCATTTTCCCTGGGAAAGAAAACTCAGCAGTCCAGGTTCCTGATGTCAGTTTGTAGGGCTCCCTTGGGTCTATCAGGGCAGCACAAGTTTCAGGTGGGGACAGCTTCGGTGTGGGGTCCATCCTTCGATATAAGGATTTTTTGTAGTGAGGTCCCTGTCCAGGGCCAGGGGCCCCTGGGCACATCCTTTTTCCATTTTCCCTGGGAAAGAAAACTCAGCAGTCCAGGTTCCTGATGTCAGTTTTTAGGGCTCCCTTGGGTCTATCAGGGCAGCACAAGTTTGAGGTGGGGACAGCTTCGGTCTGGGGTCCATCCTTCGATATAAGGATTTTTTGCAGTCAGGGCCAGGGGCCCCTGGGCACATCCTTTTTCCATTTTCCCTGGGAAAGAAAACTCAGCAGTCCAGGTTCCTGATGTCAGTTTGTAGGGCTCCCTTGGGTCTATCAGGGTAGCACAAGTTTGAGGTGGGGACAACTTCGGTGTGGGGTCCATCCTTCGATATAAGGATTCTTTGCAGTCAGGGCCAAGGGCCAGGGGCCCCTGGGCACATCCTTTTTCCATTTTCCCTGGGAAAGAACACTCAGCAGTCCAGGATCCTGATGTCAGTTTGTAGGGCTCCCTTGGGTCTATCAGGGCAGCACAAGTTTGAGGTGGGGACAATTTCGGTGTGGGGTCCATCCTTCGATATAAGGATTTTTTGCAGTCAGGGCCAGGGGCCCCTGGGCACATCCTTTTTCCATTTCCCCTGGGAAACAAAACTCAGCAGTCCAGGTTCCTGATGTCAGTTTGTAGAGCTCCCTGGGGTCTATCAGGGCAGCAAAAGTTTGAGATGGGGACAACTTCGGTGTGGGGTCCATCCTTCGATATAAGGATTTTTTGCAGTCAGGGCCAGGGGCCCATGGCCAGGGGCCCCTGGGCACATCCTTTTTCCATTTTCCCTGGGAAAGAAAACTCAGCAGTCCAGGTTCCTGATGTCAGTTTGTAGGGCTCCCTTGGGTCTATCAGGGTAGCACAAGTTTGAGGTGGGGACAACTTCGGTGTGGGGTCCATCCTTCGATATAAGGATTTTTTGCAGTCAGGGCCAGGGGCCAAGGGCTAGGCGCCCCTGGGCACATTCTTTTTCCATTTTCCCTGGGAAAGAAAACTCAGCAGTCCAGTTTCCTGATGTCAGTTTGTAGGGCTCCCTTGGGTCTATCAAGGTAGCACAAGTTTGAGGTGGGGACAACTTCGGTGTGGGGTCCATCCTTCGATATAAGGGTTTTTTGCAGTCAGGGCCAGGGGCCCAGGGCCAGGGGCCCCTGGGCACATCCTTTTTCCATTTTCCCTGGGAAAGAAAACTCAGCAGTCCAGGTTCCTGATGTCAGTTTGTAGGGCTCCCTTGGGTCTATCAGGGCAGCACAAGTTTGACGTGGGGACAGCTTCGGTGTGGGGTCCAACCTTTGATAAAAGGATTCTTTGCAGTCAGGGCCAGGGGCCCCTGGGCACATCCTTTTTCCATTTTCCCTGGGAAAGAAAACTCAGCAGTCCAGGTTCCTGATGTCAGTTTGTAGGGCTCCCTTGGGTCTATCAGGGCAGCACAAGTTTGAGGTGGGGACAACTTCGGTGTGGGGTCCATCCTTCGATATAAGGATTCTTTGCAGTCAGGGCCAAGGGCCAGGGGCCCCTGGGCACATCCTTTTTCCATTTTCCCTGGGAAAGAAAACTCAGCAATCCAGGTTGCTGATGTCAGTTTGTAGGGCTCCCTTGGGTCTATCATGGCAGCGCAAGTTTGAGGTGGGGACAACTTCGGTGTGGGGTCCATCCTTCGTTATAAGGATTCTTTGCAGTCAGGGCCCTGAGCAGGGCCAGGGGCCCCTGGGCACATCCTTTTTCCATTTTCCCTGGGAAAGAAAACTCAGCAGTCCAGGTTCCTGATGTCAGTTTTTAGGGCTCCCTTGGGTCTATCAGGGCAGCACAAGTTTGAGGTGGGGACAACTTCGGTGTGGGGTCCATCCTTCGATATAAGGATTTCTTGTAATGAGATCCCTGCCCAGGGACAGGGGCCCCTGGGCACATACTTTTTCCATTTTCCCTGGGAAAGAAAACTCAGCAGTCCGGGTTCCTGATGTCCGTTTGTAGGGCTCCCTTGGGTCTATCAGGGTAGCCCATGTTTGAGGTTGCGACAACTTTGGTGTGGGGTCCATCCTTCGATATAAGGATTTTTTGTAGTGAGGTCCCTGCCCATGGCCAGGGGCCCCTGAGCACATCCTTTTTCCATTTTCCCTGGGAAAGAAAACTCAGCAGTCCAGGTTCCTGATGTCAGTTTGTAGGGCTCCCTTCGGTCGATCAGGGCAGCTGAAGTTTGAGGTGGGGACAACTTCGGTGTGGGGTCCATCCTTCGATATAAGGATTTTTTGCAGTCAGGGCCAGGGGCCCAGGGCCAGGGGCCCCTGGGCACATCCTTTTTCCATTTTCCCTGGGAAAGAAAACTCAGCAGTCCAGGTTCCTGATGTCAGTTTGTAGGGCTCCCTTCGGTCGATCAGGGCAGCACACGTTTGATGTGGGGACATCTTTGGTGTGGGGTCCATCCTTCGATATAAGGATTCTTTGCAGTCAGGGCCCTGCCCAGGGCAAGGGGACCCTGGGCACATCCTTTTTCCATTTTCCCTGGGAAAGAAAACTCAGCAGTCCAGGTTCCTGATGTCAGTTTGTAGGGCTCCCTTGGGTCTATCAGGGCAGCACAAGTTTGAGGTGGGGAGAACTTCGGTTTGGGGTCCATCCTTCGATATAAGGATTTTTTGCAGTCAGGGCCAGGGGCCCCTGGGCACATCCTTTTTCCATTTTCCCTGGGAAAGAAAACTCAGCAGTCCAGGTTCCTGATGTCAGTTTGTAGAGCTCCCTTGGGTCTATCAGGGCAGCACAAGTTTGAGGTGGGGACAACTTCAGTGTGGGGTCCATCCTTCGATATAAGGATTTTTTGCAGTGATGTCCCTGCACAGGGCCAGGGGCCCCTGGGCACATCCTTTTTCCATTTTCCCTGGGAAAGAAAACTCAGCAGTCCAGGTTCCTGATGTCAGTTTGTAGGGCTCCCTTGGGTCTATCAGGGCAGCACAAGTTTGAGCTGGGGACAGCTTCGTTGTGGGGTCCATCCTTCGATATAAGGATTCTTTGCAGTCAGGGCCAGGGGCCCCTGGGCACATCCTTTTTCCATTTTCCCTGGGAAAGAAAACTCAGCAGTCCAGGTTCCTGATGTCAGTTTGTAGGGCTCCCTTGGGTCTATCAGGGCAGCACAAGTTTGAGGTGGGTACAACTTCGGTGTGGGGTCCATCCTTCGATATAAGGATTTTTTGCAGTCAGGGCCAGGGGCCCAGGGCCAGGGGCCCCTGGGCACATCCCTTTTCCATTTTCCCTGGGAAAGAAAACTCAGCAGTCCAGGTTCCTGATGTCAGTTTGTTGGGCTCCCTTGGGTCTATCAGGGCAGCACAAGTTTGAGGTGGGGACAACTTCGGTGTGGGGTCCATCCTTCGATATAAGGATTTTTTGCAGTCAGGGCCAGGGGCCCCTGGGCACATCCTTTTTCCATTTTCCCTGGGAAAGAAAACTCAGCAGTCCAGGTTCCTGATGTCAGTTTGTAGGGCTCCCTTGGGTCTATCAGGGCAGCACACCTTAGAGGTGGGGACATCTTTGGTGTGGGGTCCATCCTTCGATATAAGGATTCTTTGCAGTGACGGCCCTGACCAGGGCCAGGGGCCCCTGAGGACACCCTTTTTCCATTTTCCCTGGGAAAGAAAACTCAGCAGTCCAGGTTCCTGATGTCAGTTTGTAGGGCTCCCTTGGGTCTATCAGGGCAGCACAAGTTTGAGGTGGGGACAACTTCGGTGTGGGGTCCATCCTTCGATATAAGGATTCTTTGCAGTCAGGGCCAGGGGCCCCTGGGCACATCCTTTTTCCATTTTCCCTGGGAAACAAAACTCAGCAGTCCAGGTTCCTGATGTCAGTTTGTAGGGTTCCCTTGGGTCTATCAGGGTAGCACAAGTTTGACGTGGGGACAACTTCGGTGTGGGGTCCATCCTTCGATATAAGGATTTTTTGTAGTGAGGTCCCTGTCCAGGGCCAGGGGCCCCTGGGCACATCCTTTTTCCATTTTCCCTGGGAAAGAAAACTCAGCAGTCCAGGTTCCTTATGTCAGTTTGTAGGGCTCCCTTGGGTCTATCAGGGCAGCACAAATTTGAGGTGGGGACAACTTCGGTCTGGGGTCCATCCTTCGATATAAGGATTTTTTGCAGTCAGGGCCAGGGGCCCAGGGCCAGGGGCCCCTGGGCACATCCTTTTTCCATTTTCCCTGGGAAAGAAAACTCAGCAGTCCAGGTTCCTGATGTCAGTTTGTAGGGCTCCCTTGGGTCTATCAGGGCAGCACAAGTTTGAGGTGGGGACAACTTCGGTGTGGGGTCCATCCTTCGATATAAGGATTTTTTGCAGTCAGGGCCAGGGGCCCCTGGGCACATCCTTTTTCCATTTTCCCTGGGAAAGAAAACTCAGCAGTCCAGGTTCCTGATGTCAGTTTGTAGGGCTCCCTTGGGTCTATCAGGGCAGCACACCTTAGAGGTGGGGACATCTTTGGTGTGGGGTCCATCCTTCGATATAAGGATTCTTTGCAGTGACGGCCCTGACCAGGGCCAGGGGCCCCTGAGGACACCCTTTTTCCATTTTCCCTGGGAAAGAAAACTCACCATTCCAGGTTCCTGATGTCAGTTTGTAGGGCTCCCTTGGGTCTATCAGGGCAGCACAAGTTTGCGGTGGGGACAACTTCGGTGTGGGGTCCATCCTTCGATATAAGGATTCTTTGCAGTCAGGGCCAGGGGCCCCTGGGCACATCTTTTTTCCATTTTCCCTGGGAAAGAAAACTCAGCAGTCCAGGTTCCTGATGTCAGTTTGTAGGGTTCCCTTGGGTCTATCAGGGTAGCACAAGTTTGACGTGGGGACAACTTCGGTGTGGGGTCCATCCTTCGATATAAGGATTTTTTGTAGTGAGGTCCCTGTCCAGGGCCAGGGGCCCCTGGGCACATCCTTTTTCCATTTTCCCTGGGAAAGAAAACTCAGCAGTCCAGGTTCCTTATGTCAGTTTGTAGGGCTCCCTTGGGTCTATCAGGGCAGCACAAGTTTGAGGTGGGGACAACTTCGGTCTGGGGTCCATCCTTCGATATAAGGATTTTTTGCAGTCAGGGCCAGGGGCCCCTGGGCACATCCTTTTTCCATTTTCCCTGGGAAAGAAAGCTCAGCAGTCCAGGTTCCTGATGTCTGTTTGTAGGGCTCCCTTGGGTCTATCAGGGTAGCACAAGTTTGAGGTTGCAACAACTTCGGTGTGGGGTCCATCCTTCGAAATAAGGATTTCTTGTAGTGAGGTCCCTGTCCAGGGCCAGGGGCCCCTGTGCACATCCTTTTTCCTTTTTCCCTGGGAAAGAAAACTCAGCAGTCCAGGTTCCTGATGTCAGTTTGTAGGGCTCCCTTGGGTGTATCAGGGCAGCACAAGTTTGAGGTGGGGACAACTTTGGTGTGGGGTCCATCCTTCGATATAAGGATTTTTTGCAGTCAGGGCCAGGGGCCCCTGAGCACATCCTTTTTCCATTTTCCCTGGGAAAGAAAACTCAGCAGTCCAGGTTCCTGATGTCAGTTTGTAGGGCTCCCTTGGGTCTATCAGGGCAGCACACGTTTGAGGTGGGGACAACTTCGGTGTGGGGTCCATCCTTCGATATAATGATTCTTTGCAGTCAGGGTCCTGCCCAGGGCCAGGGGACCCTGGGCACATCCTTTGGCCATTTTCCCTGGGAAAGAAAATTCAGCAGTCCAGGTTCCTGATGTCAGTTTGTAGGGCTCCCTTGGGTCTATCAGGGCAGCACACGTTTGAGGTGGGGACAACTTCGGTGTGGGGTCCATCCTTCGATATAATGATTCTTTGCAGTCAGGGTCCTGCCCAGGGCCAGGGGACCCTGGGCACATCCTTTGGCCATTTTCCCTGGGAAAGAAAACTCAGCAGTCCAGGTTCCTGATGTCAGTTTGTAGGGCTCCCTTGGGTCTATCAGGGCAGCACAAGTTTGACGTGGGGACAGCTTCGGTGTGGGGTCCATCCTTCGATATAAGGATTTTTTGTAGTGAGGTCCCTGTCCAGGGCCAGGGGCCCCTGGGCACATCCTTTTTCCATTTTCCCTGGGAAACAAAACTCAGCAGTCCAGGTTCCTTATGTCAGTTTGTAGGGCTCCCTTGGGTCTATCAGGGCAGCACAAGTTTGAGGTGGGGACAACTTCGGTCTGGGGTCCATCCTTCGATATAAGGATTTTTTGCAGTCAGGGCCAGGGGCCCAGGGCCAGGGGCCCCTGGGCACATCCTTTTTCCATTTTCCCTGGGAAAGAAAACTCAGCAGTCCAGGTTCCTGATGTCAGTTTGTAGGGCTCCCTTGGGTCTATCAGGGCAGCACAAGTTTGAGGTGGGGACAACTTCGGTGTGGGGTCCATCCTTCGATATAAGGATTCTTTGCAGTGACGGCCCTGACCAGGGCCAGGGGCCCCTGAGGACACCCTTTTTCCATTTTCCCTGGGAAAGAAAACTCACCATTCCAGGTTCCTGATGTCAGTTTGTAGGGCTCCCTTGGGTCTATCAGGGCAGCACAAGTTTGCGGTGGGGACAACTTCGGTGTGGGGTCCATCCTTCGATATAAGGATTCTTTGCAGTCAGGGCCAGGGGCCCCTGGGCACATCTTTTTTCCATTTTCCCTGGGAAAGAAAACTCAGCAGTCCAGGTTCCTGATGTCAGTTTGTAGGGTTCCCTTGGGTCTATCAGGGTAGCACAAGTTTGACGTGGGGACAACTTCGGTGTGGGGTCCATCCTTCGATATAAGGATTTTTTGTAGTGAGGTCCCTGTCCAGGGCCAGGGGCCCCTGGGCACATCCTTTTTCCATTTTCCCTGGGAAAGAAAACTCAGCAGTCCAGGTTCCTTATGTCAGTTTGTAGGGCTCCCTTGGGTCTATCAGGGCAGCACAAGTTTGAGGTGGGGACAACTTCGGTCTGGGGTCCATCCTTCGATATAAGTATTTTTTGCAGTCAGGGCCAGGGGCCCCTGGGCACATCCTTTTTCCATTTTCCCTGGGAAAGAAAACTCAGCAGTCCAGGTTCCTGATGTCTGTTTGTAGGGCTCCCTTGGGTCTATCAGGGTAGCACAAGTTTGAGGTTGCAACAACTTCGGTGTGGGGTCCATCCTTCGAAATAAGGATTTCTTGTAGTGAGGTCCCTGTCCAGGGCCAGGGGCCCCTGTGCACATCCTTTTTCCATTTTCCCTGGGAAAGAAAACTCACCATTCCAGGTTCCTGATGTCAGTTTGTAGGGCTCCCTTGGGTGTATCAGGGCAGCACAAGTTTGAGGTGGGGACAACTTCGGTGTGGCATCCATCCTTCGATATAAGGATTTTTTGCAGTCAGGGCCAGGGGCCCCTGAGCACATCCTTTTTCCATTTTCCCTGGGAAAGAAAACTCAGCAGTCCAGGTTCCTGATGTCAGTTTGTAGGGCTCCCTTGGGTCTATCAGGGCAGCACACGTTTGAGGTGGGGACAACTTCGGTGTGGGGTCCATCCTTCGATATAATGATTCTTTGCAGTCAGGGTCCTGCCCAGGGCCAGGGGACCCTGGGCACATCCTTTGGCCATTTTCCCTGGGAAAGAAAACTCAGCAGTCCAGGTTCCTGATGTCAGTTTGTAGGGCTCCCTTGGGTCTATCAGGGCAGCACACGTTTGAGGTGGGGACAACTTCGGTGTGGGGTCCATCCTTCGATATAATGATTCTTTGCAGTCAGGGTCCTGCCCAGGGCCAGGGGACCCTGGGCACATCCTTTGGCCATTTTCCCTGGGAAAGAAAACTCAGCAGTCCAGGTTCCTGATGTCAGTTTGTAGGGCTCCCTTGGGTGTATCAGGGCAGCACAAGTTTGAGTTGGGGACAGCTTCGGTGTGGGGTCCATCCTTCAATATAAGGATTTTTTGCAGTCAGGGCCATCGGCTCCCGGGCACATCCTTTTTCCATTTTCCCTGGGAAAGAAAACTCAGCAGTCCAGGTTCCTGATGTCAGTTTGTAGGGCTCCCTTGGGTCTATCAGGGTAGCACAAGTTTGAGGTCGGGACAACTTCGGTGTGGGGTCCATCCTTCGATATAAGGATTTTTTGTAGTGAGGTCCCTGTCCAGGTCCAGGGGCCCCTGGGCACATCCTTTTTCCATTTTCCCTGGGAAAGAAAACTCAGCAGTCCAGGTTCCTGATGTCAGTTTGTAGGGCTCCCTTGGGTGTATCAGGGCAGCACAAGTTTGAGGTGGGGACAACTTCGGTGTGGGGTCCATCCTTCGATATAAGGATTTTTTGCAGTCAGGGCCAGGGGCCCCTGTGCACATCCTTTTTCCATTTTCCCTGGGAAAGAAAACTCAGCAGTCCAGGTTCCTGATGTCAGTTTGTAGGGCTCCCTTGGGTCTATCAGGGTAGCACAAGTTTGAGGTGGGGACAACTTCGGTGTGGGGTGCATCCTTCGATATAAGGATTTTTTGTAGTGAGGTCCCTGTCCAGGGCCAGGGGCCCCTGGGCACATCCTTTTTCCATTTTCCCTGGGAAAGAAAACTCAGCAGTCCAGGTTCCTGATGTCTGTTTGTAGGGCTCCCTTGGGTCTATCAGGGTAGCACAAGTTTGAGGTTGCAACAACTTCGGTGTGGGGTCCATCCTTCGAAATAAGGATTTCTTGTAGTGAGGTCCCTGTCCAGGGCCAGGGGCCCCTGTGCACATCCTTTTTCCTTTTTCCAAGGGAAAGAAAACTCAGCAGTCCAGGTTCCTGATGTCAGTTTGTAGGGCTCCCTTGGGTGTATCAGGGCAGCACAAGTTTGAGGTGGGGACAACTTTGGTGTGGGGTCCATCCTTCGATATAAGGATTTTTTGCAGTCAGGGCCAGGGGCCCCTGAGCACATCCTTTTTCCATTTTCCCTGGGAAAGAAAACTCAGCAGTCCAGGTTCCTGATGTCAGTTTGTAGGGCTCCCTTGGGTCTATCAGGGCAGCACACGTTTGAGGTGGGGACAACTTCGGTGTGGGGTCCATCCTTCGATATAATGATTCTTTGCAGTCAGGGTCCTGCCCAGGGCCAGGGGACCCTGGGCACATCCTTTGGCCATTTTCCCTGGGAAAGAAAACTCAGCAGTCCAGGTTCCTGATGTCAGTTTGTAGGGCTCCCTTGGGTCTATCAGGGCAGCACACGTTTGAGGTGGGGACAACTTCGGTGTGGGGTCCATCCTTCGATATAATGATTCTTTGCAGTCAGGGTCCTGCCCAGGGCCAGGGGACCCTGGGCACATCCTTTGGCCATTTTCCCTGGGAAAGAAAACTCAGCAGTCCAGGTTCCTGATGTCAGTTTGTAGGGCTCCCTTGGGTCTATCAGGGCAGCACAAGTTTGACGTGGGGACAGCTTCGGTGTGGGGTCCATCCTTCGATATAAGGATTTTTTGTAGTGAGGTCCCTGTCCAGGGCCAGGGGCCCCTGGGCACATCCTTTTTCCATTTTCCCTGGGAAACAAAACTCAGCAGTCCAGGTTCCTTATGTCAGTTTGTAGGGCTCCCTTGGGTCTATCAGGGCAGCACAAGTTTGAGGTGGGGACAACTTCGGTGTGGGGTCCATCCTTCGATATAAGGATTTTTTGCAGTCAGGGCCAGGGGCCCAGGGCCAGGGGCCCCTGGGCACATCCTTTTTCCATTTTCCCTGGGAAAGAAAACTCAGCAGTCCAGGTTCCTGATGTCAGTTTGTAGGGCTCCCTTGGGTCTATCAGGGCAGCACAAGTTTGAGGTGGGGACAACTTCGGTGTGGGGTCCATCCTTCGATATAAGGATTCTTTGCAGTGACGGCCCTGACCAGGGCCAGGGGCCCCTGAGGACACCCTTTTTCCATTTTCCCTGGGAAAGAAAACTCACCATTCCAGGTTCCTGATGTCAGTTTGTAGGGCTCCCTTGGGTCTATCAGGGCAGCACAAGTTTGCGGTGGGGACAACTTCGGTGTGGGGTCCATCCTTCGATATAAGGATTCTTTGCAGTCAGGGCCAGGGGCCCCTGGGCACATCTTTTTTCCATTTTCCCTGGGAAAGAAAACTCAGCAGTCCAGGTTCCTGATGTCAGTTTGTAGGGTTCCCTTGGGTCTATCAGGGTAGCACAAGTTTGACGTGGGGACAACTTCGGTGTGGGGTCCATCCTTCGATATAAGGATTTTTTGTAGTGAGGTCCCTGTCCAGGGCTAGGGGCCCCTGGGCACATCCTTTTTCCATTTTCCCTGGGAAAGAAAACTCAGCAGTCCAGGTTCCTTATGTCAGTTTGTTGGGCTCCCTTGGGTCTATCAGGGCAGCACAAGTTTGAGGTGGGGACAGCTTCGGTGTGGGGTCCATCCTTCGATATAAGGATTTTTTGCAGTCAGGGCCAGGGGCCCCTGGGCACATCCTTTTTCCATTTTCCCTGGGAAAGAAAACTCAGCAGTCCAGGTTCCTGATGTCAGTTTGTAGGGCTCCCTTGGGTCTATCAGGGCAGCACAAGTTTGAGGTGGGGACAATTTCGGTGTGGGGTCCATCCTTTGATATAAGGATTTTTTCCAGTCAGGGCCAGGGCCCCAGGGCTAGGGGCCCCTGGGCACATCCTTTTTCCATTTTCCCTGGGAAAGAAAACTCAGCAGTCCAGGTTCCTGATGTCAGTTTGTAGGGCTCCCTTGGGTCTATCAGGGCAGCACAAGTTTGAGGTGGGGACAGCTTCGGTGTGGGGTCCATCCTTCGATATAAGGATTTTTTGTAGTGAGGTCCCTGTCCAGGGCCAGGGGCCCCTGGGCACATCCTTTTTCCATTTTCCCTGGGAAAGAAAACTCAGCAGTCCAGGTTCCTGATGTCAGTTTGTAGGGCTCCCTTGGGTGTATCAGGGCAGCACAAGTTTGAGGTGGGGACAGCTTCGGTGTGGGGTCCATCCTTCGATATAAGGATTTTTTGCAGTCAGGGCCAGGGGCCCAGGGCCAGGGGCCCCTGGGCACATCCTTTTTCCATTTTCCCTGGGAAAGAAAACTCAGCAGTCCAGGTTCCTGATGTCAGTTTGTAGGGCTCCCTTGGGTCTATCAGGGCAGCACAAGTTTGAGGTGGGGACAACTTCAGTGTGGGGTCCATCCTTCGATATAAGGATTTTTTGCAGTCAGGGCCAGGGGCCCCTGGCCACATCCTTTTTCCATTTTCCCTGGGAAAGAAAACTCAGCAGTCCAGGTTCCTGATGTCAGTTTGTAGGGCTTCCTTGGGTCTATCAGGGCAGCACAAGTTTGAGGTGGGTACAACTTCGGTGTGGGGTCCATCCTTCGATATAAGGATTTTTTGCAGTCAGGGCCAGGGGCCCCTGGGCACATCCTTTTTCCATTTTCCCTGGGAAAGAAAACTCAGCAGTCCAGGTTCCTGATGTCAGTTTGTAGGGCTCCCTTGGGTCTATCAGGGTAGCACAAGTTTGAGGTTCGGACAGCTTCGGTGTGGGGTACATCCTACGATATAAGGATTTTTTGCAGTCAGGGCGAGGGGCCCCTGGGCACATCCTTTTTCCATTTTCCCTGGGAAAGAAAACTCAGCAGTCCTGGTTCCTGATATCAGTTTGTAGGGCTCCCTTGGGTCTATCAGGGGAGCACAAGTTTGAGGTTGGGACAACTTCGGTCTGGGGTCCATCCTTCAATATAAGGATTTTTTGCAGTCAAAGCCAGGGGCCCCTGGGCACATCCTTTTTCCATTTTCCCTGGGAAAGAAAACTCAGCAGTCCAGGTTCCTGATGTCAGTTTGTAGGGCTCCCTTGGGTCTATCAGGGCAGCACAAGTTTGAGGTGGGGACAGCTTCGGTGTGGGGTCCATCCTTCGATATAAGGATTTTTTGCTGTCAGGGCCAGGGGCCCAGGGCCAGGGGCCCCTGGGCACATCCTTTTTCCATTTTCCCTGGGAAAGAAAACTCAGCAGTCCAGGTTCCTGATGTCAGTTTGTAGGGCTCCCTTGGGTCTATCAGGGCAGCACACGTTTGAGGTGGGGACATCTTTGGTGTGGGGTCCATCCTTCGATATAAGGATTCTTTGCAGTCAGGGCCCTGCCCAGGGCAAGGGGACCCTGGGCACATCCTTTGGCCATTTTCCCTGGGAAAGAAAACTCAGCAGTCCAGGTTCCTGATGTCAGTTTGTAGGGCTCCCTTCGGTCGATCAGGGCAGCAGAAGTTTGAGGTGGGGACAACTTCGGTGTGGGGTCCATCCTTCGATATGATTCTTTGCAGTCACGGCCCTGACCAGGGCCAGGGGACCCTGGGCACATCCTTTTTCCATTTTCCCTGGGAAAGAAACCTCAGCAGTCCAGGTTCCTGATGTCAGTTTGTAGGGCTCCCTTGGGTCTATCAGGGCAGCACAAGTTTGAGGTGGGGACAGCTTCGGTGTGGGGTCCATCCTTCGATATAAGGATTTTTTGCAGTCAGGGCCAGGGGCCCACGGCCAGGGGCCCCTGGGCACATGCTTTTTCCATTTTCCCTGGGAAAGAAAACTCAGCAGTCCAGGTTCCTGATGTCAGTTTGTAGGGCTCCCTTGCGTGTATCAGGGCAGCACAAGTTTGAGGTGGGGACAACTTCGGTGTGGGGTCCATCCTTCAATATAAGGATTTTTTGCAGTCAGGGCCAGGGGCCCCTGGGCACATCCTTTTTCCATTTTCCCTGGGAAACAAAACTCAGCAGTCCAGGTTCCTGATGTCAGTTTGTAGAGCTCCCTGGGGTCTATCAGGGCAGCACAAGTTTGAGATGGGGACAACTTCGGTGTGGGGTCCATCCTTCGATATAAGGATTTTTTGCAGTCAGGGCCAGGGGCCCAGGGCCAGGGGCCCCTGGGCACATCCTTTTTCCATTTTCCCTGGGAAAGAAAACTCAGCAGTCCAGGTTCCTGATGTCAGTTTGTAGGGCTCCCTTGGGTCTATCAGGGTAGCACAAGTTTGAGGTGGGGACAACTTCGGTGTGGGGTCCATCCTTCGATATAAGGATTTTTTGCAGTCAGGGCCAGGGGCCCCAGGGCTAGGGGCCCCTGGGCACATTCTTTTTCCATTTTCCCTGGGAAAGAAAACTCAGCAGTCCAGGTTCCTGATGTCAGTTTTTAGGGCTCCCTTGGGTCTATCAAGGTAGCACAAGTTTGAGGTGGGGACAAATTCGGTGTGGGGTCCATCCTTTGATATAAGGATTTTTTGCAGTCAGGGCCAGGGCCCCAGGGCTAGGGGCCCCTGGGCACATCCTTTTTCCATTTTCCCTGGGAAAGAAAACTCAGCAGTCCAGGTTCCTGATGTCAGTTTGTAGGGCTCCCTTGGGTCTATCAGGGCAGCACAAGTTTCAGGTGGGGACAGCTTCGGTGTGGGGTCCATCCTTCGATATAAGGATTTTTTGTAGTGAGGTCCCTGTCCAGGGCCAGGGGCCCCTGGGCACATCCTTTTTCCATTTTCCCTGGGAAAGAAATCTCAGCAGTCCAGGTTCCTGATGTCAGTTTTTAGGGCTCCCTTGGGTCTATCAGGGCAGCACAAGTTTGAGGTGGGGACAGCTTCGGTCTGGGGTCCATCCTTCGATATAAGGATTTTTTGCAGTCAGGGCCAGGGGCCCCTGGGCACATCCTTTTTCCATTTTCCCTGGGAAAGAAAACTCAGCAGTCCAGGTTCCTGATGTCAGTTTGTAGGGCTCCCTTGGGTCTATCAGGGTAGCACAAGTTTGAGGTGGGGACAACTTCGGTGTGGGGTCCATCCTTCGATATAAGGATTCTTTGCAGTCAGGGCCAAGGGCCAGGGGCCCCTGGGCACATCCTTTTTCCATTTTCCCTGGGAAAGAACACTCAGCAGTCCAGGATCCTGATGTCAGTTTGTAGGGCTCCCTTGGGTCTATCAGGGCAGCACAAGTTTGAGGTGGGGACAATTTCGGTGTGGGGTCCATCCTTCGATATAAGGATTTTTTGCAGTCGGGGCCAGGGGCCCAGGGCCAGGGGCCCCTGGGCACATCCTTTTTCCATTTTCCCTGGGAAAGAAAACTCAGCAGTCCAGGTTCCTGATGTCAGTTTTTAGGGCTCCCTTGCGTGTATCAGGGCAGCACAAGTTTGAGGTGGGGACAACTTCGGTCTGGGGTCCATCCTTCAATATAAGGATTTTTTGCAGTCAGGGCCAGGGGCCCCTGGGCACATCCTTTTTCCATTTTCCCTGGGAAACAAAACTCAGCAGTCCAGGTTCCTGATGTCAGTTTGTAGAGCTCCCTGGGGTCTATCAGGGCAGCAAAAGTTTGAGATGGGGACAACTTCGGTGTGGGGTCCATCCTTCGATATAAGGATTTTTTGCAGTCAGGGCCAGGGGCCCATGGCCAGGGGCCCCTGGGCACATCCTTTTTCCATTTTCCCTGGGAAAGAAAACTCAGCAGTCCAGGTTCCTGATGTCAGTTTGTAGGGCTCCCTTGGGTCTATCAGGGTAGCACAAGTTTGAGGTGGGGACAACTTCGGTGTGGGGTCCATCCTTCGATATAAGGATTTTTTGCAGTCAGGGCCAGGGGCCAAGGGCTAGGCGCCCCTGGGCACATTCTTTTTCCATTTTCCCTGGGAAAGAAAACTCAGCAGTCCAGTTTCCTGATGTCAGTTTGTAGGGCTCCCTTGGGTCTATCAAGGTAGCACAAGTTTGAGGTGGGGACAACTTCGGTGTGGGGTCCATCCTTCGATATAAGGGTTTTTTGCAGTCAGGGCCAGGGGCCCAGGGCCAGGGGCCCCTGGGCACATCCTTTTTCCATTTTCCCTGGGAAAGAAAACTCAGCAGTCCAGGTTCCTGATGTCAGTTTGTAGGGCTCCCTTGGGTCTATCAGGGCAGCACAAGTTTGACGTGGGGACAGCTTCGGTGTGGGGTCCAACCTTTGATAAAAGGATTCTTTGCAGTCAGGGCCAGGGGCCCCTGGGCACATCCTTTTTCCATTTTCCCTGGGAAAGAAAACTCAGCAGTCCAGGTTCCTGATGTCAGTTTGTAGGGCTCCCTTGGGTCTATCAGGGCAGCACAAGTTTGAGGTGGGGACAACTTCGGTGTGGGGTCCATCCTTCGATATAAGGATTCTTTGCAGTCAGGGCCAAGGGCCAGGGGCCCCTGGGCACATCCTTTTTCCATTTTCCCTGGGAAAGAAAACTCAGCAATCCAGGTTGCTGATGTCAGTTTGTAGGGCTCCCTTGGGTCTATCATGGCAGCGCAAGTTTGAGGTGGGGACAACTTCGGTGTGGGGTCCATCCTTCGTTATAAGGATTCTTTGCAGTCAGGGCCCTGAGCAGGGCCAGGGGCCCCTGGGCACATCCTTTTTCCATTTTCCCTGGGAAAGAAAACTCAGCCGTCCAGGTTCCTGATGTCAGTTTGTAGGGCTCCCTTGGGTCTATCAGGGTAGCCCATGTTTGAGGTTGCGACAACTTTGGTGTGGGGTCCATCCTTCGATATAAGGATTTTTTGTAGTGAGGTCCCTGCCCATGGCCAGGGGCCCCTGAGCACATCCTTTTTCCATTTTCCCTGGGAAAGAAAACTCAGCAGTCCAGGTTCCTGATGTCAGTTTGTAGGGCTCCCTTCGGTCGATCAGGGCAGCTGAAGTTTGAGGTGGGGACAACTTCGGTGTGGGGTCCATCCTTCGATATAAGGATTTTTTGCAGTCAGGGCCAGGGGCCCAGGGCCAGGGGCCCCTGGGCACATCCTTTTTCCATTTTCCCTGGGAAAGAAAACTCAGCAGTCCAGGTTCCTGATGTCAGTTTGTAGGGCTCCCTTCGGTCGATCAGGGCAGCACACGTTTGATGTGGGGACATCTTTGGTGTGGCGTCCATCCTTCGATATAAGGATTCTTTGCAGTCAGGGCCCTGCCCAGGGCAAGGGGACCCTGGGCACATCCTTTTTCCATTTTCCCTGGGAAAGAAAACTCAGCAGTCCAGGTTCCTGATGTCAGTTTGTAGGGCTCCCTTGGGTCTATCAGGGCAGCACAAGTTTGAGGTGGGGAGAACTTCGGTTTGGGGTCCATCCTTCGATATAAGGATTTTTTGCAGTCAGGGCCAGGGGCCCCTGGGCACATCCTTTTTCCATTTTCCCTGGGAAAGAAAACTCAGCAGTCCAGGTTCCTGATGTCAGTTTGTAGGGCTCCCTTGGGTCTATCAGGGCAGCACAAGTTTGAGGTGGGTACAACTTCGGTGTGGGGTCCATCCTTCGATATAAGGATTTTTTGCAGTCAGGGCCAGGGGCCCAGGGCCAGGGGCCCCTGGGCACATCCCTTTTCCATTTTCCCTGGGAAAGAAAACTCAGCAGTCCAGGTTCCTGATGTCAGTTTGTTGGGCTCCCTTGGGTCTATCAGGGCAGCACAAGTTTGAGGTGGGGACAACTTCGGTGTGGGGTCCATCCTTCGATATAAGGATTTTTTGCAGTCAGGGCCAGGGGCCCCTGGGCACATCCTTTTTCCATTTTCCCTGGGAAAGAAAACTCAGCAGTCCAGGTTCCTGATGTCAGTTTGTAGGGCTCCCTTGGGTCTATCAGGGCAGCACACCTTAGAGGTGGGGACATCTTTGGTGTGGGGTCCATCCTTCGATATAAGGATTCTTTGCAGTGACGGCCCTGACCAGGGCCAGGGGCCCCTGAGGACACCCTTTTTCCATTTTCCCTGGGAAAGAAAACTCAGCAGTCCAGGTTCCTGATGTCAGTTTGTAGGGCTCCCTTGGGTCTATCAGGGCAGCACAAGTTTGAGGTGGGGACAACTTCGGTGTGGGGTCCATCCTTCGATATAAGGATTCTTTGCAGTCAGGGCCAGGGGCCCCTGGGCACATCCTTTTTCCATTTTCCCTGGGAAACAAAACTCAGCAGTCCAGGTTCCTGATGTCAGTTTGTAGGGTTCCCTTGGGTCTATCAGGGTAGCACAAGTTTGACGTGGGGACAACTTCGGTGTGGGGTCCATCCTTCGATATAAGGATTTTTTGTAGTGAGGTCCCTGTCCAGGGCCAGGGGCCCCTGGGCACATCCTTTTTCCATTTTCCCTGGGAAAGAAAACTCAGCAGTCCAGGTTCCTTATGTCAGTTTGTAGGGCTCCCTTGGGTCTATCAGGGCAGCACAAATTTGAGGTGGGGACAACTTCGGTGTGGGGTCCATCCTTCGATATAAGGATTTTTTGCAGTCAGGGCCAGGGGCCCCTGGGCACATCCTTTTTCCATTTTCCCTGGGAAAGAAAACTCAGCAGTCCAGGTTCCTGATGTCAGTTTGTAGGGCTCCCTTGGGTCTATCAGGGCAGCACACCTTAGAGGTGGGGACATCTTTGGTGTGGGGTCCATCCTTCGATATAAGGATTCTTTGCAGTGACGGCCCTGACCAGGGCCAGGGGCCCCTGAGGACACCCTTTTTCCATTTTCCCTGGGAAAGAAAACTCACCATTCCAGGTTCCTGATGTCAGTTTGTAGGGCTCCCTTGGGTCTATCAGGGCAGCACAAGTTTGCGGTGGGGACAACTTCGGTGTGGGGTCCATCCTTCGATATAAGGATTCTTTGCAGTCAGGGCCAGGGGCCCCTGGGCACATCTTTTTTCCATTTTCCCTGGGAAAGAAAACTCAGCAGTCCAGGTTCCTGATGTCAGTTTGTAGGGTTCCCTTGGGTCTATCAGGGTAGCACAAGTTTGACGTGGGGACAACTTCGGTGTGGGGTCCATCCTTCGATATAAGGATTTTTTGTAGTGAGGTCCCTGTCCAGGGCCAGGGGCCCCTGGGCACATCCTTTTTCCATTTTCCCTGGGAAAGAAAACTCAGCAGTCCAGGTTCCTTATGTCAGTTTGTAGGGCTCCCTTGGGTCTATCAGGGCAGCACAAGTTTGAGGTGGGGACAACTTCGGTCTGGGGTCCATTTTTCGATATAAGGATTTTTTGCAGTCAGGGCCAGGGGCCCCTGGGCACATCCTTTTTCCATTTTCCCTGGGAAAGAAAACTCAGCAGTCCAGGTTCCTGATGTCTGTTTGTAGGGCTCCCTTGGGTCTATCAGGGTAGCACAAGTGTGAGGTTGCAACAACTTCGGTGTGGGGTCCATCCTTCGAAATAAGGATTTCTTGTAGTGAGGTCCCTGTCCAGGGCCAGGGGCCCCTGTGCACATCCTTTTTCCTTTTTCCCTGGGAAAGAAAACTCAGCAGTCCAGGTTCCTGATGTCAGTTTGTAGGGCTCCCTTGGGTGTATCAGGGCAGCACAAGTTTGAGGTGGGGACAACTTTGGTGTGGGGTCCATCCTTCGATATAAGGATTTTTTGCAGTCAGGGCCAGGGGCCCCTGAGCACATCCTTTTTCCATTTTCCCTGGGAAAGAAAACTCAGCAGTCCAGGTTCCTGATGTCAGTTTGTAGGGCTCCCTTGGGTCTATCAGGGCAGCACACGTTTGAGGTGGGGACAACTTCGGTGTGGGGTCCATCCTTCGATATAATGATTCTTTGCAGTCAGGGTCCTGCCCAGGGCCAGGGGACCCTGGGCACATCCTTTGGCCATTTTCCCTGGGAAAGAAAATTCAGCAGTCCAGGTTCCTGATGTCAGTTTGTAGGGCTCCCTTGGGTCTATCAGGGCAGCACACGTTTGAGGTGGGGACAACTTCGGTGTGGGGTCCATCCTTCGATATAATGATTCTTTGCAGTCAGGGTCCTGCCCAGGGCCAGGGGACCCTGGGCACATCCTTTGGCCATTTTCCCTGGGAAAGAAAACTCAGCAGTCCAGGTTCCTGATGTCAGTTTGTAGGGCTCCCTTGGGTCTATCAGGGCAGCACAAGTTTGACGTGGGGACAGCTTCGGTGTGGGGTCCATCCTTCGATATAAGGATTTTTTGTAGTGAGGTCCCTGTCCAGGGCCAGGGGCCCCTGGGCACATCCTTTTTCCATTTTCCCTGGGAAACAAAACTCAGCAGTCCAGGTTCCTTATGTCAGTTTGTAGGGCTCCCTTGGGTCTATCAGGGCAGCACAAGTTTGAGGTGGGGACAACTTCGGTCTGGGGTCCATCCTTCGATATAAGGATTTTTTGCAGTCAGGGCCAGGGGCCCAGGGCCAGGGGCCCCTGGGCACATCCTTTTTCCATTTTCCCTGGGAAAGAAAACTCAGCAGTCCAGGTTCCTGATGTCAGTTTGTAGGGCTCCCTTGGGTCTATCAGGGCAGCACAAGTTTGAGGTGGGGACAACTTCGGTGTGGGGTCCATCCTTCGATATAAGGATTCTTTGCAGTGACGGCCCTGACCAGGGCCAGGGGCCCCTGAGGACACCCTTTTTCCATTTTCCCTGGGAAAGAAAACTCACCATTCCAGGTTCCTGATGTCAGTTTGTAGGGCTCCCTTGGGTCTATCAGGGCAGCACAAGTTTGCGGTGGGGACAACTTCGGTGTGGGGTCCATCCTTCGATATAAGGATTCTTTGCAGTCAGGGCCAGGGGCCCCTGGGCACATCTTTTTTCCATTTTCCCTGGGAAAGAAAACTCAGCAGTCCAGGTTCCTGATGTCAGTTTGTAGGGTTCCCTTGGGTCTATCAGGGTAGCACAAGTTTGACGTGGGGACAACTTCGGTGTGGGGTCCATCCTTCGATATAAGGATTTTTTGTAGTGAGGTCCCTGTCCAGGGCCAGGGGCCCCTGGGCACATCCTTTTTCCATTTTCCCTGGGAAAGAAAACTCAGCAGTCCAGGTTCCTTATGTCAGTTTGTAGGGCTCCCTTGGGTCTATCAGGGCAGCACAAGTTTGAGGTGGGGACAACTTCGGTCTGGGGTCCATCCTTCGATATAAGTATTTTTTGCAGTCAGGGCCAGGGGCCCCTGGGCACATCCTTTTTCCATTTTCCCTGGGAAAGAAAACTCAGCAGTCCAGGTTCCTGATGTCTGTTTGTAGGGCTCCCTTGGGTCTATCAGGGTAGCACAAGTTTGAGGTTGCAACAACTTCGGTGTGGGGTCCATCCTTCGAAATAAGGATTTCTTGTAGTGAGGTCCCTGTCCAGGGCCAGGGGCCCCTGTGCACATCCTTTTTCCATTTTCCCTGGGAAAGAAAACTCACCATTCCAGGTTCCTGATGTCAGTTTGTAGGGCTCCCTTGGGTGTATCAGGGCAGCACAAGTTTGAGGTGGGGACAACTTCGGTGTGGCATCCATCCTTCGATATAAGGATTTTTTGCAGTCAGGGCCAGGGGCCCCTGAGCACATCCTTTTTCCATTTTCCCTGGGAAAGAAAACTCAGCAGTCCAGGTTCCTGATGTCAGTTTGTAGGGCTCCCTTGGGTCTATCAGGGCAGCACACGTTTGAGGTGGGGACAACTTCGGTGTGGGGTCCATCCTTCGATATAATGATTCTTTGCAGTCAGGGTCCTGCCCAGGGCCAGGGGACCCTGGGCACATCCTTTGGCCATTTTCCCTGGGAAAGAAAACTCAGCAGTCCAGGTTCCTGATGTCAGTTTGTAGGGCTCCCTTGGGTCTATCAGGGCAGCACACGTTTGAGGTGGGGACAACTTCGGTGTGGGGTCCATCCTTCGATATAATGATTCTTTGCAGTCAGGGTCCTGCCCAGGGCCAGGGGACCCTGGGCACATCCTTTGGCCATTTTCCCTGGGAAAGAAAACTCAGCAGTCCAGGTTCCTGATGTCAGTTTGTAGGGCTCCCTTGGGTGTATCAGGGCAGCACAAGTTTGAGTTGGGGACAGCTTCGGTGTGGGGTCCATCCTTCGATATAAGGATTTTTTGCAGTCAGGGCCATCGGCTCCCGGGCACATCCTTTTTCCATTTTCCCTGGGAAAGAAAACTCAGCAGTCCAGGTTCCTGATGTCAGTTTGTAGGGCTCCCTTGGGTCTATCAGGGTAGCACAAGTTTGAGGTCGGGACAACTTCGGTGTGGGGTCCATCCTTCGATATAAGGATTTTTTGTAGTGAGGTCCCTGTCCAGGTCCAGGGGCCCCTGGGCACATCCTTTTTCCATTTTCCCTGGGAAAGAAAACTCAGCAGTCCAGGTTCCTGATGTCAGTTTGTAGGGCTCCCTTGGGTGTATCAGGGCAGCACAAGTTTGAGGTGGGGACAACTTCGGTGTGGGGTCCATCCTTCGATATAAGGATTTTTTGCAGTCAGGGCCAGGGGCCCCTGTGCACATCCTTTTTCCATTTTCCCTGGGAAAGAAAACTCAGCAGTCCAGGTTCCTGATGTCAGTTTGTAGGGCTCCCTTGGGTCTATCAGGGTAGCACAAGTTTGAGGTGGGGACAACTTCGGTGTGGGGTGCATCCTTCGATATAAGGATTTTTTGTAGTGAGGTCCCTGTCCAGGGCCAGGGGCCCCTGGGCACATCCTTTTTCCATTTTCCCTGGGAAAGAAAACTCAGCAGTCCAGGTTCCTGATGTCTGTTTGTAGGGCTCCCTTGGGTCTATCAGGGTAGCACAAGTTTGAGGTTGCAACAACTTCGGTGTGGGGTCCATCCTTCGAAATAAGGATTTCTTGTAGTGAGGTCCCTGTCCAGGGCCAGGGGCCCCTGTGCACATCCTTTTTCCTTTTTCCAAGGGAAAGAAAACTCAGCAGTCCAGGTTCCTGATGTCAGTTTGTAGGGCTCCCTTGGGTGTATCAGGGCAGCACAAGTTTGAGGTGGGGACAACTTTGGTGTGGGGTCCATCCTTCGATATAAGGATTTTTTGCAGTCAGGGCCAGGGGCCCCTGAGCACATCCTTTTTCCATTTTCCCTGGGAAAGAAAACTCAGCAGTCCAGGTTCCTTATGTCAGTTTGTAGGGCTCCCTTGGGTCTATCAGGGCAGCACACGTTTGAGGTGGGGACAACTTCGGTGTGGGGTCCATCCTTCGATATAATGATTCTTTGCAGTCAGGGTCCTGCCCAGGGCCAGGGGACCCTGGGCACATCCTTTGGCCATTTTCCCTGGGAAAGAAAACTCAGCAGTCCAGGTTCCTGATGTCAGTTTGTAGGGCTCCCTTGGGTCTATCAGGGCAGCACACGTTTGAGGTGGGGACAACTTCGGTGTGGGGTCCATCCTTCGATATAATGATTCTTTGCAGTCAGGGTCCTGCCCAGGGCCAGGGGACCCTGGGCACATCCTTTGGCCATTTTCCCTGGGAAAGAAAACTCAGCAGTCCAGGTTCCTGATGTCAGTTTGTAGGGCTCCCTTGGGTCTATCAGGGCAGCACAAGTTTGACGTGGGGACAGCTTCGGTGTGGGGTCCATCCTTCGATATAAGGATTTTTTGTAGTGAGGTCCCTGTCCAGGGCCAGGGGCCCCTGGGCACATCCTTTTTCCATTTTCCCTGGGAAACAAAACTCAGCAGTCCAGGTTCCTTATGTCAGTTTGTAGGGCTCCCTTGGGTCTATCAGGGCAGCACAAGTTTGAGGTGGGGACAACTTCGGTCTGGGGTCCATCCTTCGATATAAGGATTTTTTGCAGTCAGGGCCAGGGGCCCAGGGCCAGGGGCCCCTGGGCACATCCTTTTTCCATTTTCCCTGGGAAAGAAAACTCAGCAGTCCAGGTTCCTGATGTCAGTTTGTAGGGCTCCCTTGGGTCTATCAGGGCAGCACAAGTTTGAGGTGGGGACAACTTCGGTGTGGGGTCCATCCTTCGATATAAGGATTCTTTGCAGTGACGGCCCTGACCAGGGCCAGGGGCCCCTGAGGACACCCTTTTTCCATTTTCCCTGGGAAAGAAAACTCACCATTCCAGGTTCCTGATGTCAGTTTGTAGGGCTCCCTTGGGTCTATCAGGGCAGCACAAGTTTGCGGTGGGGACAACTTCGGTGTGGGGTCCATCCTTCGATATAAGGATTCTTTGCAGTCAGGGCCAGGGGCCCCTGGGCACATCTTTTTTCCATTTTCCCTGGGAAAGAAAACTCAGCAGTCCAGGTTCCTGATGTCAGTTTGTAGGGTTCCCTTGGGTCAATCAGGGTAGCACAAGTTTGACGTGGGGACAACTTCGGTGTGGGGTCCATCCTTCGATATAAGGATTTTTTGTAGTGAGGTCCCTGTCCAGGGCCAGGGGCCCCTGTGCACATCCTTTTTCCATTTTCCCTGGGAAAGAAAACTCACCATTCCAGGTTCCTGATGTCAGTTTGTAGGGCTCCCTTGGGTGTATCAGGGCAGCACAAGTTTGAGGTGGGGACAACTTCGGTGTGGCATCCATCCTTCGATATAAGGATTTTTTGCAGTCAGGGCCAGGGGCCCCTGAGCACATCCTTTTTCCATTTTCCCTGGGAAAGAAAACTCAGCAGTCCAGGTTCCTGATGTCAGTTTGTAGGGCTCCCTTGGGTCTATCAGGGCAGCACACGTTTGAGGTGGGGACAACTTCGGTGTGGGGTCCATCCTTCGATATAATGATTCTTTGCAGTCAGGGTCCTGCCCAGGGCCAGGGGACCCTGGGCACATCCTTTGGCCATTTTCCCTGGGAAAGAAAACTCAGCAGTCCAGGTTCCTGATGTCAGTTTGTAGGGCTCCCTTGCGTCTATCAGGGTAGCACAAGTTTGAGGTGGGGACAACTTCAGTGTGGGGTCCATCCTTCGATATAAGGATTTTTTGCAGTCAGGGCCAGGGGCCCCTGGGCACATCCTTTTTCATTTTCCCTGGGAAAGAAAACTCAGCAGTCCAGGTTCCTGATGTCAGTTTGTAGGGCTCCCTTGGGTCTATCAGGGCAGCACAAGTTTGACGTGGGGACAGCTTCGGTGTGGGGTCCATCCTTCGATATAAGGATTTTTTGCAGTCAGGGCCAGGAGCCCCTGGGCACATCCTTTTTCAATTTTCCCTGGGAAAGAAAACTCAGCAGTCCAGGTTCCTGATGTCAGTTTGTAGAGCTCCCTTGGGTCTATCAGGGCAGCACAAGTTTGAGGTGGGGACAGCTTCGGTGTGGGGTCCATCCTTCGATATAAGGTTTTTTTGTAGTGAGGTTCCTGCACAGGGCCAGGGGACCCTGGGCACATACTTTTTCCATTTTCCCTGGGAAAGAAAACTCAGCAGTCCAGGTTCCTGATGTCAGTTTGTAGGGCTCCCTTGGGTGTATCAGGGCAGCACAAGTTTGAGTTGGGGACAGCTTCGGTGTGGGGTCCATCCTTCGATATAAGGATTTTTTGCAGTCAGGGCCATCGGCTCCCGGGCACATCCTTTTTCCATTTTCCCTGGGAAAGAAAACTCAGCAGTCCAGGTTCCTGATGTCAGTTTGTAGGGCTCCCTTGGGTCTATCAGGGTAGCACAATTTTGAGGTCGGGACAACTTCGGTGTGGGGTCCATCCTTCGATATAAGGATTTTTTGTAGTGAGGTCCCTGTCCAGGTCCAGGGGCCCCTGGGCACATCCTTTTTCCATTTTCCCTGGGAAAGAAAACTCAGCAGTCCAGGTTCCTGATGTCAGTTTGTAGGGCTCCCTTGGGTGTATCAGGGCAGCACAAGTTTGAGGTGGGGACAACTTCGGTGTGGGGTCCATCCTTCGATATAAGGATTTTTTGCAGTCAGGGCCAGGGGCCCCTGTGCACATCCTTTTTCCATTTTCCCTGGGAAAGAAAACTCAGCAGTCCAGGTTCCTGATGTCAGTTTGTAGGGCTCCCTTGGGTCTATCAGGGTAGCACAAGTTTGAGGTGGGGACAACTTCGGTGTGGGGTGCATCCTTCGATATAAGGATTTTTTGTAGTGAGGTCCCTGTCCCGGGCCAGGGGCCCCTGGGCACATCCTTTTTCCATTTTCCCTGGGAAAGAAAACTCAGCAGTCCAGGTTCCTGATGTCAGTTTGTAGGGCTCCCTTGGGTCTATCAGGGTAGCACAAGTTTGAGGTGGGGACAACTTCAGTGTGGCATCCATCCTTCGATATAAGGATTTTTTGCAGTCAGGGCCAGGGACCCCTGGGCACATCTTTTTTCATTTTCCCTGGGAAAGAAAACTCAGCAGTCCAGTTTCCTGATGTCAGTTTGTAGGGCTCCCTTGGGTCTATCAGGGCAGCACAAGTTTGAGGTGGGGAGAACTTCGGTGTGGGGTCCATCCTTCGATATAAGGATTTTTTGCAGTCAGGGCCAGGGGCCCCTGGGCACATCCTTTTTCCATTTTCCCTGGGAAAGAAAACTCAGCAGTCCAGGTTCCTGATGTCAGTTTGTAGGGCTCCCTTGGGTGTATCAGGGCAGCACAAGTTTGAGCTGGGGACAGCTTCGTTGTGGGGTCCATCCTTCGATATAAAGATTTTTTGCAGTCAGGGCCAGGGGCCCCTGGGCACATCCTTTTTCCATTTTCCCTGGGAAAGAAAACTCAGCAGTCCAGGTTCCTGATGTCAGTTTGTTGGGCTCCCTTGGGTCTATCAGGGCAGCACAAGTTTGAGGTGGGGACAGCTTCGGTGTGGGGTCCATCCTTCGATATAAGGATTTTTTGCAGTCAGGGCCAGGGACCCAGGGCCAGGGGCCCCTGGGCACATCCTTTTTCCATTTTCCCTGGGAAAGAAAACTCAGCAGTCCAGGTTCCTGATGTCAGTTTGTAGGGCTCCCTTGGGTCTATCAGGGTAGCACAAGTTTGAGGTGGGGACAACTTCGGTGTGGGGTCCATCCTTCGATATAAGGATTTTTTGCAGTCAGGGCCAGGGGCCCAGGGCCAGGGGCCCCTGTGCACATCCTTTTTCCATTTTTCCTGGGAAAGAAAACTCAGCAGTCCAGGTTCCTGATGTCAGTTTGTAGGGCTCCCTTGGTCTATCAGGGCAGCACAAGTTTGAGGTGGGGACAACTTCGGTGTGGGGTCCATCCTTCGATATAAGGATTCTTTGCAGTCAGGGCCAGGGGCCCCCGGGCACATCCTTTTTCCATTTTCCCTGGGAAAGAAAACTCAGCACTCCAGGTTCCTGATGTCAGTTTGTAGGGTTCCCTTGGGTCTATCAGGTTAGCACAAGTTTGACGTGGGGACAGCTTCGGTGTGGGGTCCATCCTTCGATATAAGGATTTTTTGTAGTGAGGTCCCTGTCCAGGGCCAGGGGCCCCTGGGCACATCCTTTTTCCATTTTCCCTGGGAAAGAAAACTCAGCAGTCCAGGTTCCTTATGTCAGTTTGTAGGGCTCCCTTGGGTCTATCAGGGCAGCACAAGTTTGAGGTGGGACAACTTCGGTCTGGGGTCCATCCTTCGATATAAGGATTTTTTGCAGTCAGGGCCAGGGGCCCCTGGGCACATCCTTTTTCCATTTTCCCTGGGAAAGAAAACTCAGCAGTCCAGGTTCCTGATGTCAGTTTGTAGGCCTCCCTTGGGTGTATCAGGGCAGCACAAGTTTGAGGTGGGGACAACTTCGGTGTGGGGTCCATCCTTCGATATAAGGATTTTTTGCAGTCAGGGCCAGGGGCCCGTGGGCACATCCTTTTTCCATTTTCCCTGGGAAAGAAAACTCAGCAGTCCAGGTTCCTGATGTCAGTTTGTAGAGCTCCCTTGGGTCTATCAGGGCAGCACAAGTTTGAGGTGGGGACAATTTCGATGTGGCGTCCATCCTCCGATATAAGGATTTTTTGCAGTGAGGTTCCTGCACAGGGCCAGGGGCCCCTGGGCACGTCCTTTTTCCATTTTCCCTGGGAAAAAAAACTCAGCAGTCCAGGTTCCTGATGTCAGTTTGTAGGGCTCCCTTTGGTCTATCAGGGCAGCACAAGTTTGAGGTGGGGACAACTTTGGTGTGGGGTCCATCCTTCGATATAAGGATTTTTTGCAGTCAGGGCCAGGGGCCCCTGGGCACAACCTTTTTCCATTTTCCCTGGGAAAGAAAACTCAGCAGTCCAGGTTCCTGATGTCAGTTTGTAGAGCTCCCTTGGGTCTATCAGGGCAGCACAAGTTTGAGGTGGGGACAACTTTGGTGTGGGGTCCATCCTTCGATATAAGGATTTTTTGCAGTGAGGTTCCTGCACAGGGCCAGGGGCCCCTGGGCACATCCTTTTTCCATTTTCCCTGGGAAAGAAAACTCAGCAGTCCAGGTTCCTGATGTCAGTTTGTAGGGCTACCTTGGGTCTATCAGGGTAGCACAAGTTTGAGGTGGGGACAACTTCGGTGTGGCGTCCATCCTTCGATATAAGGATTCTTTGCAGTCAGGGCTAGGGGCCCCTGGGCACATCCTTTTTCCATTTTCCCTGGGAAAGAAAACTCAGCAGTCCAGGTTCCTGATGTCAGTTTGTAGGGCTCCCTTGGGTCTATCAGGGCAGCACAAGTTTGAGGTGGGGACAACTTTGGTGTGGGGTCCATCCTTCGATATAAGGATTTTTTGCAGTCAGGGCCAGGAGCCCCTGGGCACATCCTTTTTCCATTTTCCTTGGAAAAGAAAACTCAGCAGTCCAGGTTCCTGATGTCAGTTTGTCGGGCTCCCTTGGGTCTATCAGGGTAGCACAAGTTTGAGGTGGGGAAAACTTCGGTGTGGGGTCCATCCTTCGATATAAGGATTTTTTGCAGTCAGGGCCAGGAGCCCCTGGGCACACCCTTTTTCCATTTTCCTTGGAAAAGAAAACTCTGCAGTCCAGGTTCCTGATGTCAGTTTGTAGGGCTCCCTTGGGGTCTATCAGGGTAGCACAAGTTTGAGGTTGCAACAACTTCGGTGTGGGGTCCATCCTTCGAAATAAGGATTTCTTGTAGTGAGGTCCCTGTCCAGGGCCAGGGGCCCCTGTGCACATCCTTTTTCAATTTTCCCTGGGAAAGAAAACTCAGCAGTCCAGGTGCCTGATGTCAGTTTGTAGAGCTCCCTTGGGTCTATCAGGGCAGCACAAGTTTGAGGTGGGGACAACTTCGGTGTGGGGTCCATCCTTCGATATAAGGATTTTTTGCAGTCAGGGACAGGGGCCCCTGAGCACATCCTTTTTCCATTTTCCCTGGGAAAGAAAACTCAGCAGTCCAGGTTCCTGATGTCAGTTTGTAGGGCTCCCTTGGGTCTATCAGGGCAGCACACGTTTGAGGTGGGGACAACTTCGGTGTGGGGTCCATCCTTCGATATAAGGATTTTTTGCAGTCAGGGCCAGGGGCCCCTGGGCACATCCTTTTTCCATTTTCCCTGGGAAAGAAAACTCAGCAGTCCAGGTTCCTGATGTCAGTTTGTAGGGCTCCCTTGGGTCTATCAGGGTAGCACAAGTTTGAGGTCGGGACAACTTCGGTGTGGGGTCCATCCTTCGATATAAGGATTTTTTGTAGTGAGGTCCCTGTCCAGGTCCAGGGGCCCCTGGGCACATCCTTTTTCTATTTTCCCTGGGAAAGAAAACTCAGCAGTCCAGGTTCCTGATGTCAGTTTGTAGGGCTCCCTTGGGTCTATCAGGGCAGCACAAGCTTGAGGTGGGGACAACTTCGGTGTGGCATCCATCCTTCGATATAAGGATACTTTGCAGTCAGGGCCAGGGGCCCCTGGGCACATCCTTTTTCCATTTTCCCTGGGAAAGAAAAATCAGCAGTCCAGGTTCCTGATGTCAGTTTGTAGGGCTCCCTTTGGTCTATCAGGGTAGCACAAGTTTGAGGTGGGGACAACTTCGGTGTGGGGTCCATCCTTCGATATAAGGATTCTTTGCAGTCAGGGCCAGGGGCCCCTGGGCACATCCTTTTTCCATTTTCCTTGGGAAAGAAAACTCAGCAGTCCAGGTTCCTGATGTCAGTTTGTAGGGCTCCCTTGGGTCTATCAGGGTACCACAAGTTTGAGGTGGGGACAACTTTGGTGTGGGGTCTATCCTTCGATATAAGGATTTTTTAGAGTGCGGTCCCTGTCCAGCGCCAGGGGCCCCTGTGCACATCTTTTTCCATTTTCCCTGGGAAAGAAAACTCAGCAGTCCAGGTTCCTGATGTCAGTTTGTAGGCCTCCCTTGGGTCTATCAGGGCAGCACAAGTTTGAGGTGGGGACAACTTCGGTGTGGCGTCCATCCTTCGATATAAGGATTCTTTGCAGTCAGGGCCAGGGGCCCCTGGGCACATCCTTTTTCCATTTTCCCTGGGAAAGAAAACTCAGCAGTCCAGGTTCCTGATGTCAGTTTGTAGGCCTCCCTTGGGTGTATCAGGGCAGCACAAGTTTGAGGTGGGGACAACTTCGGTGTGGGGTCCATCCTTCGATATAAGGACTTTTTGCAGTCAGGGCCATCGGCTCCCGGGCACATCCTTTTTCCATTTTCCCTGGGAAAGAAAACTCAGCAGTCCAGGTTCCTGATGTCAGTTTGTAGGGCTCCCTTGGGTCTATCAGGGTAGCACAAGTTTGAGGTCGGGACAACTTCGGTGTGGGGTCCATCCTTCGATATAAGGATTTTTTGTAGTGAGGTCCCTGTCCAGGTGAGGGGCCCCTGGGCACATCCTTTTTCCATTTTCCCTGGGAAAGAAAACTCAGCAGTCCAGGTTCCTGATGTCAGTTTGTAGGCCTCCCTTGGGTCTATCAGGGCAGCACAAGTTTGAGGTGGGGACAACTTCGGTGTGGCGTCCATCCTTCGATATAAGGATTCTTTGCAGTCAGGGCCAGGGGCCCCTGGGCACATCCTTTTTCCATTTTCCCTGGGAAAGAAAACTCAGCAGTCCAGGTTCCTGATGTCAGTTTGTAGGCCTCCCTTGGGTGTATCAGGGCAGCACAAGTTTGAGGTGGGGACAACTTCGGTGTGGGGTCCATCCTTCGATATAAGGACTTTTTGCAGTCAGGGCCATCGGCTCCCGGGCACATCCTTTTTCCATTTTCCCTGGGAAAGAAAACTCAGCAGTCCAGGTTCCTGATGTCAGTTTGTAGGGCTCCCTTGGGTCTATCAGGGTAGCACAAGTTTGAGGTCGGGACAACTTCGGTGTGGGGTCCATCCTTCGATATAAGGATTTTTTGTAGTGAGGTCCCTGTCCAGGTGAGGGGCCCCTGGGCACATCCTTTTTCCATTTTCCCTGGGAAAGAAAACTCAGCAGTCCAGGTTCCTGATGTCAGTTTGTAGGGCTCCCTTGGGTGTATCAGGGCAGCACAAGTTTGAGGTGGGGACAACTTCGGTGTGGGGTCCATCCTTCGATATAAGGATTTTTTGCAGTCAGGGCCAGGGGCCCCTGTGCACATCCTTTTTCCATTTTCCCTGGGAAAGAAAACTCAGCAGTCCAGGTTCCTGATGTCAGTTTGTAGGGCTCCCTTGGGTCTATCAGGGTAGCACAAGTTTGAGGTGGGGACAACTTCGGTGTGGGGTGCATCCTTCGATATAAGGATTTTTTGTAGTGAGGTCCCTGTCCCGGGCCAGGGGCCCCTGGGCACATCCTTTTCCCATTTTCCCTGGGAAAGAAAACTCAGCAGTCCAGGTTCCTGATGTCAGTTTGTAGGGCTCCCTTGGGTCTATCAGGGTAGCACAAGTTTGAGGTGGGGAAAACTTCAGTGTGGCGTCCATCCTTCGATATAAGGATTTTTTGCAGTCAGGGCCAGGGACCCCTGGGCACATCCTTTTTCATTTTCCCTGGGAAAGAAAACTCAGCAGTCCAGGTTCCTGATGTCAGTTTGTAGGGCTCCCTTGGGTCTATCAGGGCAGCACAAGTTTGAGGTGGGGACAACTTTGGTGTGGGGTCCATCCTTCGATATAAGGATTTTTTGCAGTCAGGGCCAGGGGCCCCTGGGCACAACCTTTTTCCATTTTCCCTGGGAAAGAAAACTCAGCAGTCCAGGTTCCTGATGTCAGTTTGTAGAGCTCCCTTGGGTCTATCAGGGCAGCACAAGTTTGAGGTGGGGACAACTTTGGTGTGGGGTCCATCCTTCGATATAAGGATTTTTTGCAGTGAGGTCCCTGCACAGGGCCAGGGGCCCCTGGGCACATCCTTTTTCCATTTTCCCTGGGAAAGAAAACTCAGCAGTCCAGGTTCCTGATGTCAGTTTGTAGGGCTACCTTGGGTCTATCAGGGTAGCACAAGTTTGAGGTGGGGACAACTTCGGTGTGGCGTCCATCCTTCGATATAAGGATTCTTTGCAGTCAGGGCTAGGGGCCCCTGGGCACATCCTTTTTCCATTTTCCCTGGGAAAGAAAACTCAGCAGTCCAGGTTCCTGATGTCAGTTTGTAGGGCTCCCTTGGGTCTATCAGGGCAGCACAAGTTTGAGGTGGGGACAACTTCGGTGTGGCGTCCATCCTTCGATATCAGGATTCTTTGTAGTCAGGGCCAGGGGCCCCTGGGCACATCCTTTTTCCATTTTCCCTGGGAAAGAAAAATCAGCAGTCCAGGTTCCTGATGTCAGTTTGTAGGGCTCCCTTGGGTCTATCAGGGTAGCACAAGTTTGAGGTGGGGACAACTTCGGTGTGGGGTCCATCCTTCGATATAAGGATTTTTTGCAGTCAGGGCCAGGAGCCCCTGGGCACATCCTTTTTCCATTTTCCTTGGAAAAGAAAACTCAGCAGTCCAGGTTCCTGATGTCAGTTTGTCGGGCTCCCTTGGGTCTATCAGGGTAGCACAAGTTTGAGGTGGGGACAACTTCGGTGTGGGGTCCATCCTTCGATATAAGGATTTTTTGCAGTCAGGGCCAGGAGCCCCTGGGCACACCCTTTTTCCATTTTCCTTGGAAAAGAAAACTCTGCAGTCCAGGTTCCTGATGTCAGTTTGTAGGGCTCCCTTGGGGTCTATCAGGGTAGCACAAGTTTGAGGTTGCAACAACTTCGGTGTGGGGTCCATCCTTCGAAATAAGGATTTCTTGTAGTGAGGTCCCTGTCCAGGGCCAGGGGCCCCTGTGCACATCCTTTTTCAATTTTCCCTGGGAAAGAAAACTCAGCAGTCCAGGTGCCTGATGTCAGTTTGTAGAGCTCCCTTGGGTCTATCAGGGCAGCACAAGTTTGAGGTGGGGACAACTTCGGTGTGGGGTCCATCCTTCGATATAAGGATTTTTTGCAGTCAGGGACAGGGGCCCCTGAGCACATCCTTTTTCCATTTTCCCTGGGAAAGAAAACTCAGCAGTCCAGGTTCCTGATGTCAGTTTGTAGGGCTCCCTTGGGTCTATCAGGGCAGCACACGTTTGAGGTGGGGACAACTTCGGTGTGGGGTCCATCCTTCGATATAAGGATTTTTTGCAGTCAGGGCCAGGGGCCCCCGGGCACATCCTTTTTCCATTTTCCCTGGGAAAGAAAACTCAGCAGTCCAGGTTCCTGATGTCAGTTTGTAGGGCTCCCTTGGGTCTATCAGGGTAGCACAAGTTTGAGGTCGGGACAACTTCGGTGTGGGGTCCATCCTTCGATATAAGGATTTTTTGTAGTGAGGTCCCTGTCCAGGTCCAGGGGCCCCTGGGCACATCCTTTTTCTATTTTCCCTGGGAAAGAAAACTCAGCAGTCCAGGTTCCTGATGTCAGTTTGTAGGGCTCCCTTGGGTCTATCAGGGCAGCACAAGCTTGAGGTGGGGACAACTTCGGTGTGGCATCCATCCTTCGATATAAGGATACTTTGCAGTCAGGGCCAGGGGCCCCTGGGCACATCCTTTTTCCATTTTCCCTGGGAAAGAAAAATCAGCAGTCCAGGTTCCTGATGTCAGTTTGTAGGGCACCCTTTGGTCTATCAGGGTAGCACAAGTTTGAGGTGGGGACAACTTCGGTGTGGGGTCCATCCTTCGATATAAGGATTTTTTGCAGTCAGGGCCAGGGGCCCCTGGGCACATCCTTTTTCCATTTTCCTTGGGAAAGAAAACTCAGCAGTCCAGGTTCCTGATGTCAGTTTGTAGGGCTCCCTTGGGTCTATCAGGGTACCACAAGTTTGAGGTGGGGACAACTTTGGTGTGGGGTCCATCCTTCGATATAAGGATTTTTTAGAGTGCGGTCCCTGTCCAGCGCCAGGGGCCCCTGTGCACATCTTTTTCCATTTTCCCTGGGAAAGAAAACTCAGCAGTCCAGGTTCCTGATGTCAGTTTGTAGGCCTCCCTTGGGTCTATCAGGGCAGCACAAGTTTGAGGTGGGGACAACTTCGGTGTGGCGTCCATCCTTCGATATAAGGATTCTTTGCAGTCAGGGCTAGGGGCCCCTGGGCACATCCTTTTTCCATTTTCCCTGGGAAAGAAAACTCAGCAGTCCAGGTTCCTGATGTCAGTTTGTAGGCCTCCCTTGGGTGTATCAGGGCAGCACAAGTTTGAGGTGGGGACAACTTCGGTGTGGGGTCCATCCTTCGATATAAGGACTTTTTGCAGTCAGGGCCATCGGCTCCCGGGCACATCCTTTTTCCATTTTCCCTGGGAAAGAAAACTCAGCAGTCCAGGTTCCTGATGTCAGTTTGTAGGGCTCCCTTGGGTCTATCAGGGTAGCACAAGTTTGAGGTCGGGACAACTTCGGTGTGGGGTCCATCCTTCGATATAAGGATTTTTTGTAGTGAGGTCCCTGTCCAGGTCCAGGGGCCCCTGGGCACATCCTTTTTCCATTTTCCCTGGGAAAGAAAACTCAGCAGTCCAGGTTCCTGATGTCAGTTTGTAGGGCTCCCTTGGGTGTATCAGGGCAGCACAAGTTTGAGGTGGGGACAACTTCGGTGTGGGGTCCATCCTTCGATATAAGGATTTTTTGCAGTCAGGGCCAGGGGCCCCTGTGCACATCCTTTTTCCATTTTCCCTGGGAAAGAAAACTCAGCAGTCCAGGTTCCTGATGTCAGTTTGTAGGGCTCCCTTGGGTCTATCAGGGTAGCACAAGTTTGAGGTGGGGACAACTTCGGTGTGGGGTGCATCCTTCGATATAAGGATTTTTTGTAGTGAGGTCCCTGTCCCGGGCCAGGGGCCCCTGGGCACATCCTTTTTCCATTTTCCCTGGGAAAGAAAACTCAGCAGTCCAGGTTCCTGATGTCAGTTTGTAGGGCTCCCTTGGGTCTATCAGGGTAGCACAAGTTTGAGGTGGGGACAACTTCAGTGTGGCGTCCATCCTTCGATATAAGGATTTTTTGCAGTCAGGGCCAGGGACCCCTGGGCACATCCTTTTTCATTTTCCCTGGGAAAGAAAACTCAGCAGTCCAGGTTCCTGATGTCAGTTTGTAGGGCTCCCTTGGGTCTATCAGGGCAGCACAAGTTTGTGGTGGGGAGAACTTCGGTGTGGGGTCCATCCTTCGATATAAGGATTTTTTGCAGTCAGGGCCAGGGGCCCCTGGGCACATTCTTTTTCCATTTTCCCTGGGAAAGAAAACTCAGCAGTCCAGGTTCCTGATGTCAGTTTGTAGAGCTCCCTTGGGTCTATCAGGGCAGCACAAGTTTGAGGTGGGGACAACTTCAGTGTGGGGTCCATCCTTCGATATAAGGATTTGTTGCAGTGAGGTCCCTGCACAGGGCCAGGGGCCCCTGGGCACATCCTTTTTCCATTTTCCCTGGGAAAGAAAACTCAGCAATCCAGGTTCCTGATGTCAGTTTGTAGGGCTCCCTTGGGTGTATCAGGGCAGCACAAGTTTGAGCTGGGGACAGCTTCGTTGTGGGGTCCATCCTTCGATATAAGGATTTTTTGCAGTCAGGGCCAGGGGCCCCTGGGCACATCCTTTTTCCATTTTCCCTGGGAAAGAAAACTCAGCAGTCCAGGTTCCTGATGTCAGTTTGTAGGGCTCCCTTGGGTCTATCAGGGCAGCACAAGTTTGAGGTGGGGACAACTTCGGTGTGGCGTCCATCCTTCGATATAAGGATTCTTTGTAGTCAGGGCCAGGGGCCCCTGGGCACATCCTTTTTCCATTTTCCCTGGGAAAGAAAAATCAGCAGTCCAGGTTCCTGATGTCAGTTTGTAGGGCTCCCTTGGGTCTATCAGGGTAGCACAAGTTTGAGGTGGGGACAACTTCGGTGTGGGGTCCATCCTTCGATATAAGGATTTTTTGCAGTCAGGGCCAGGAGCCCCTGGGCACATCCTTTTTCCATTTTCCTTGGAAAAGAAAACTCAGCAGTCCAGGTTCCTGATGTCAGTTTGTCGGGCTCCCTTGGGTCTATCAGGGTAGCACAAGTTTGAGGTGGGGACAACTTCGGTGTGGGGTCCATCCTTCGATATAAGGATTTTTTGCAGTCAGGGCCAGGAGCCCCTGGGCACACACTTTTTCCATTTTCCTTGGAAAAGAAAACTCTGCAGTCCAGGTTCCTGATGTCAGTTTGTAGGGCTCCCTTGGGGTCTATCAGGGTAGCACAAGTTTGAGGTTACAACAACTTCGGTGTGGGGTCCATCCTTCGAAATAAGGATTTCTTGTAGTGAGGTCCCTGTCCAGGGCCAGGGGCCCCTGTGCACATCCTTTTTCAATTTTCCCTGGGAAAGAAAACTCAGCAGTCCAGGTGCCTGATGTCAGTTTGTAGAGCTCCCTTGGGTCTATCAGTGCAGCACAAGTTTGAGGTGGGGACAACTTCGGTGTGGGGTCCATCCTTCGATATAAGGATTTTTTGCAGTCAGGGACAGGGGCCCCTGAGCACATCCTTTTTCCATTTTCCCTGGGAAAGAAAACTCAGCAGTCCAGGTTCCTGATGTCAGTTTGTAGGGCTCCCTTGGGTCTATCAGGGTAGCACACGTTTGAGGTGGGGACAACTTCGGTGTGGGGTCCATCCTTCGATATAAGGATTTTTTGCAGTCAGGGCCAGGGGCCCCCGGGCACATCCTTTTTCCATTTTCCCTGGGAAAGAAAACTCAGCAGTCCAGGTTCCTGATGTCAGTTTGTAGGGCTCCCTTGGGTCTATCAGGGTAGCACAAGTTTGAGGTCGGGACAACTTCGGTGTGGGGTCCATCCTTCGATATAAGGATTTTTTGTAGTGAGGTCCCTGTCCAGGTCCAGGGGCCCCTGGGCACATCCTTTTTCTATTTTCCCTGGGAAAGAAAACTCAGCAGTCCAGGTTCCTGATGTCAGTTTGTAGGGCTCCCTTGGGTCTATCAGGGCAGCACAAGCTTGAGGTGGGGACAACTTCGGTGTGGCATCCATCCTTCCATATAAGGATACTTTGCAGTCAGGGCCAGGGGCCCCTGGGCACATCCTTTTTCCATTTTCCCTGGGAAAGAAAAATCAGCAGTCCAGGTTCCTGATGTCAGTTTGTAGGGCTCCCTTTGGTCTATCAGGGTAGCACAAGTTTGAGGTGGGGACAACTTCGGTGTGGGGTCCATCCTTCGATATAAGGATTTTTTGCAGTCAGGGCCAGGGGCCCCTGGGCACATCCTTTTTCCATTTTCCTTGGGAAAGAAAACTCAGCAGTCCAGGTTCCTGATGTCAGTTTGTAGGGCTCCCTTGGGTCTATCAGGGCAGCACAAGTTTGAGGTGGGGACAACTTTGGTGTGGGGTCCATCCTTCGATATAAGGATTTTTTAGAGTGCGGTCCCTGTCCAGCGCCAGGGGCCCCTGTGCACATCTTTTTCCATTTTCCCTGGGAAAGAAAACTCAGCAGTCCAGGTTCCTGATGTCAGTTTGTAGGCCTCCCTTGGGTCTATCAGGGCAGCACAAGTTTGAGGTGGGGACAACTTCGGTGTGGCGTCCATCCTTCGATATAAGGATTCTTTGCAGTCAGGGCTAGGGGCCCCTGGGCACATCCTTTTTCCATTTTCCCTGGGAAAGAAAACTCAGCAGTCCAGGTTCCTGATGTCAGTTTGTAGGCCTCCCTTGGGTGTATCAGGGCAGCACAAGTTTGAGGTGGGGACAACTTCGGTGTGGGGTCCATCCTTCGATATAAGGACTTTTTGCAGTCAGGGCCATCGGCTCCCGGGCACATCCTTTTTCCATTTTCCCTGGGAAAGAAAACTCAGCAGTCCAGGTTCCTGATGTCAGTTTGTAGGGCTCCCTTGGGTCTATCAGGGTAGCACAAGTTTGAGGTCGGGACAACTTCGGTGTGGGGTCCATCCTTCGATATAAGGATTTTTTGTAGTGAGGTCCCTGTCCAGGTCCAGGGGCCCCTGGGCACATCCTTTTTCCATTTTCCCTGGGAAAGAAAACTCAGCAGTCCAGGTTCCTGATGTCAGTTTGTAGGGCTCCCTTGGGTGTATCAGGGCAGCACAAGTTTGAGGTGGGGACAACTTCGGTGTGGGGTCCATCCTTCGATATAAGGATTTTTTGCAGTCAGGGCCAGGGGCCCCTGTGCACATCCTTTTTCCATTTTCCCTGGGAAAGAAAACTCAGCAGTCCAGGTTCCTGATGTCAGTTTGTAGGGCTCCCTTGGGTCTATCAGGGTAGCACAAGTTTGAGGTGGGGACAACTTCGGTGTGGGGTGCATCCTTCGATATAAGGATTTTTTGTAGTGAGGTCCCTGTCCAGGGCCAGGGGCCCCTGGGCACATCCTTTTTCCATTTTCCCTGGGAAAGAAAACTCAGCAGTCCAGGTTCCTGATGTCAGTTTGTAGGGCTCCCTTGGGTCTATCAGGGTAGCACAAGTTTGAGGTGGGGACAACTTCAGTGTGGCGTCCATCCTTCGATATAAGGATTTTTTGCAGTCAGGGCCAGGGACCCCTGGGCACATCCTTTTTCATTTTCCCTGGGAAAGAAAACTCAGCAGTCCAGGTTCCTGATGTCAGTTTGTAGGGCTCCCTTGGGTCTATCAGGGCAGCACAAGTTTGAGGTGGGGAGAACTTCGGTGTGGGGTCCATCCTTCGATATAAGGATTTTTTGCAGTCAGGGCCAGGGGCCCCTGGGCACATCCTTTTTCCATTTTCCCTGGGAAAGAAAACTCAGCAGTCCAGGTTCCTGATGTCAGTTTGTAGAGCTCCCTTGGGTCTATCAGGGCAGCACAAGTTTGAGGTGGGGACAACTTCAGTGTGGGGTCCATCCTTCGATATAAGGATTTGTTGCAGTGAGGTCCCTGCACAGGGCCAGGGGCCCCTGGGCACATCCTTTTTCCATTTTCCCTGGGAAAGAAAACTCAGCAGTCCAGGTTCCTGATGTCAGTTTGTAGGGCTCCCTTGGGTGTATCAGGGCAGCACAAGTTTGAGCTGGGGACAGCTTCGTTGTGGGGTCCATCCTTCGATATAAGGATTTTTTGCAGTCAGGGCCAGGGGCCCCTGGGCACATCCTTTTTCCATTTTCCCTGGGAAAGGAAACTCAGCAGTCCAGGTTCCTGATGTCGTTTTGTTGGGCTCCCTTGGGTCTATCAGGGCAGCACAAGTTTGAGGTGGGGACAGCTTCGGTGTGGGGTCCATCCTTCGATATAAGGATTTTTTGCAGTCAGGGACAGGGGCCAAGGGCCAGGGGCCCCTGGGCACATCCTTTTTCCATTTTCCCTGGGAAAGAAAACTCAGAAGTCCAGGTTCCTGATGTCAGTTTGTAGGGCTCCCTTGGGTCTATCAGGGTAGCACAAGTTTGAGGTGGGGACAACTTCGGTGTGGGGTCCATCCTTCGATATAAGGATTTTTTGCAGTCAGGGCCAGGGGCCCAGGGCCAGGGGCCCCTGTGCACATCCTTTTTCCATTTTCCCTGGGAAAGAAAACTCAGCAGTCCAGGTTGCTGATGTCAGTTTGTAGGGCTCCCTTGGGTCTATCAGGGCAGCACAAGTTTGAGGTGGGGACAACTTCGGTGTGGGGTCCATCCTTCGATATAAGGATTTTTTGCAGTCAGGGCCAGGGGCCCCTGGGCACATCCTTTTTCCATTTTCCCTGGGAAAGAAAACTCAGCAGTCCAGGTTCCTGATGTCAGTTTGTAGGGCTCCCTTGGGTCTATCAGGGCAGCACACCTTAGAGGTGGGGACATCTTTGGTGTGGGGTCCATCCTTCGATATAAGGATTCTTTGCAGTGACGGCCCTGCCCACGGCCAGGGGCCCCTGATGACACCCTTTTTCCATTTTCCCTGGGAAAGAAAACTCACCATTCCAGGTTCCTGATGTCAGTTTGTAGGGCTCCCTTGGGTCTATCAGGGCAGCACAAGTTTGAGGTGGGGACAACTTCGGTGTGGGGTCCATCCTTCGATATAAGGATTTTTTGCAGTCAGGGCCAGGGGCCCCCGGGCACATCCTTTTTCCATTTTCCCTGGGAAAGGAAACTCAGCAGTCCAGGTTCCTGATGTCAGTTTGTAGGGTTCCCTTGGGTCTATCAGGTTAGCACAAGTTTGACGTGGGGACAGCTTCGGTGTGGGGTCCATCCTTCGATATAAGGATTTTTTGTAGTGAGGTCCCTGTCCAGGGCCAGGGGCCCCTGGGCACATCCTTTTTCCATTTTCCCTGGGAAAGAAAACTCAGCAGTCCAGGTTCCTTATGTCAGTTTGTAGGGCTCCCTTGGGTCTATCAGGGCAGCACAAGTTTGAGGTGGGACAACTTCGGTCTGGGGTCCATCCTTCGATATAAGGATTTTTTGCAGTCAGGGCCAGGGGCCCCTGGGCACATCCTTTTTCCATTTTCCCTGGGAAAGAAAACTCAGCAGTCCAGGTTCCTGATGTCAGTTTGTAGGGCTCCCTTGGGTCTATCAGGGTAGCACAAGTTTGAGGTGGCAACAACTTCGGTGTGGGGTCCATCCTTCGAAATAAGGATTTCTTGTAGTGAGGTCCCTGTCCAGGGCCAGGGGCCCCTGTGCACATCCTTTTTCAATTTTCCCTGGGAAAGAAAACTCAGCAGTCCAGGTTCCTGATGTCAGTTTGTAGGGCTCCCTTGGGTCTATCAGGGCAGCACAAGTTTGAGGTGGGGACAACTTCGGTGTGGGGTCCATCCTTCGATATAAGGATTTTTTGCAGTCAGGGACAGGGGCCCCTGAGCACATCCTTTTTCCATTTTCCCTGGGAAAGAAAACTCAGCAGTCCAGGTTCCTGATGTCAGTTTGTAGGGCTCCCTTGGGTCTATCAGGGCAGCACACGTTTTAGGTGGGGACAACTTCGGTGTGGGGTCCATCCTTCGATATAAGGATTTTTTGCAGTCAGGGCCAGGGGCCCCCGGGCACATCCTTTTTCCATTTTCCCTGGGAAAGAAAACTCAGCAGTCCAGGTTCCTGATGTCAGTTTGTAGGGCTCCCTTGGGTCTATCAGGGTAGCACAAGTTTGAGGTCGGGACAACTTCGGTGTGGGGTCCATCCTTCGATATAAGGATTTTTTGTACTGAGGTCCCTGTCCAGGTCCAGGGGCCCCTGGGCACATCCTTTTTCTATTTTCCCTGGGAAAGAAAACTCAGCAGTCCAGGTTCCTGATGTCAGTTTGTAGGGCTCCCTTGGGTCTATCAGGGCAGCACAAGCTTGAGGTGGGGACAACTTCGGTGTGGCGTCCATCCTTCGATATAAGGATACTTTGCAGTCAGGGCCAGGGGCCCCTGGGCACATCCTTTTTCCATTTTCCCTGGGAAAGAAAACTCAGCAGTCCAGGTTCCTGATGTCAGTTTGTAGAGCTCCCTTGGGTCTATCAGGGCAGCACAAGTTTGAGGTGGGGACAACTTTGGTGTGGGGTCCATCCTTCGATATAAGGATTTTTTGCAGTGAGGTTCCTGCACAGGGCCAGGGGCCCCTGGGCACATCCTTTTTCCATTTTCCCTGGGAAAGAAAACTCAGCAGTCCAGGTTCCTGATGTCAGTTTGTAGGGCTACCTTGGGTCTATCAGGGTAGCACAAGTTTGAGGTGGGGACAACTTCGGTGTGGCGTCCATCCTTCGATATAAGGATTCTTTGCAGTCAGGGCTAGGGGCCCCTGGGCACATCCTTTTTCCATTTTCCCTGGGAAAGAAAACTCAGCAGTCCAGGTTCCTGATGTCAGTTTGTAGGGCTCCCTTGGGTCTATCAGGGTAGCACAAGTTTGAGGTGGGGACAACTTCGGTGTGGGGTCCATCCTTCGATATAAGGATTTTTTGCAGTCAGGGCCAGGAGCCCCTGGGCACATCCTTTTTCCATTTTCCTTGGAAAAGAAAACTCAGCAGTCCAGGTTCCTGATGTCAGTTTGTAGGGCTCCCTTCGGTCGATCAGGGCAGCACAAGTGTGAGGTGGGGACATCTTCGGTGTGGGGTCCATCCTTCGATATGATTCTTTGCAGTCACGGCCCTGACCAGGGCCAGGGGACCCTGGGCACATCCTTTTTCCATTTTCCCTGGGAAAGAAAACTCAGCAGTCCAGGTTCCTGATGTCAGTTTGTTGGGCTCCCTTGGGTCTATCAGGGCAGCACAAGTTTGAGGTGGGGACAGCTTCGGTGTGGGGTCCATCCCTCGATATAAGGATTTTTTGCAGTCAGGGCCAGGGGCCCCTGGGCACATCCTTTTTCCATTTTCCCTGGGAAAGAAAACTCAGCAGTCCAGGTTCCTGATGTCAGTTTGTAGGGCTCCCTTGGGTCTATCAGGGCAGCACAAGTTTGAGGTGGGGACAATTTCGGTGTGGGGTCCATCCTTTGATATAAGGATTTTTTCCAGTCAGGGCCAGGGCCCCAGGGCTAGGGGCCCCTGGGCACATCCTTTTTCCATTTTCCCTGGGAAAGAAAACTCAGCAGTCCAGGTTCCTGATGTCAGTTTGTAGGGCTCCCTTGGGTCTATCAGGGCAGCACAAGTTTGAGGTGGGGACAGCTTCGGTGTGGGGTCCATCCTTCGATATAAGGATTTTTTGTAGTGAGGTCCCTGTCCAGGGCCAGGGGCCCCTGGGCACATCCTTTTTCCATTTTCCCTGGGAAAGAAAACTCAGCAGTCCAGGTTCCTGATGTCAGTTTGTAGGGCTCCCTTGGGTGTATCAGGGCAGCACAAGTTTGAGGTGGGGACAGCTTCTGTGTGGGGTCCATCCTTCGATATAAGGATTTTTTGCAGTCAGGGCCAGGGGCCCAGGGCCAGGGGCCCCTGGGCACATCCTTTTTCCATTTTCCCTGGGAAAGAAAACTCAGCAGTCCAGGTTCCTGATGTCAGTTTGTAGGGCTCCCTTGGGTCTATCAGGGCAGCACAAGTTTGAGGTGGGGACAACTTCAGTGTGGGGTCCATCCTTCGATATAAGGATTTTTTGCAGTCAGGGCCAGGGGCCCCTGGGCACATCCTTTTTCCATTTTCCCTGGGAAAGAAAACTCAGCAGTCCAGGTTCCTGATGTCAGTTTGTAGGGCTTCCTTGGGTCTATCAGGGCAGCACAAGTTTGAGGTGGGGACAACTTCGGTGTGGGGTCCATCCTTCGATATAAGGATTTTTTGTAGTGAGGTCCCTGTCCAGGTCCAGGGGCCCCTGGGCACATCCTTTTTCCATTTTCCCTGGGAAAGAAAACTCAGCAGTCCAGGTTCCTGATGTCAGTTTGTAGGGCTCCCTTGGGTGTATCAGGGCAGCACAAGTTTGAGGTGGGGACAACTTCGGTGTGGGGTCCATCCTTCGATATAAGGATTTTTTGCAGTCAGGGCCAGGGGCCCCTGTGCACATCCTTTTTCCATTTTCCCTGGGAAAGAAAACTCAGCAGTCCAGGTTCCTGATGTCAGTTTGTAGGGCTCCCTTGGGTCTATCAGGGTAGCACAAGTTTGAGGTGGGGACAACTTCGGTGTGGGGTGCATCCTTCGATATAAGGATTTTTTGTAGTGAGGTCCCTGTCCCGGGCCAGGGGCCCCTGGGCACATCCTTTTTCCATTTTCCCTGGGAAAGAAAACTCAGCAGTCCAGGTTCCTGATGTCAGTTTGTAGGGCTCCCTTGGGTCTATCAGGGTAGCACAAGTTTGAGGTGGGGACAACTTCAGTGTGGCGTCCATCCTTCGATATAAGGATTTTTTGCAGTCAGGGCCAGGGACCCCTGGGCACATCCTTTTTCATTTTCCCTGGGAAAGAAAACTCAGCAGTCCAGGTTCCTGATGTCAGTTTGTAGGGCTCCCTTGGGTCTATCAGGGCAGCACAAGTTTGAGGTGGGGAGAACTTCGGTGTGGGGTCCATCCTTCGATATAAGGATTTTTTGCAGTCAGGGCCAGGGGCCCCTGGGCACATCCTTTTTCCATTTTCCCTGGGAAAGAAAACTCAGCAGTCCAGGTTCCTGATGTCAGTTTGTAGAGCTCCCTTGGGTCTATCAGGGCAGCACAAGTTTGAGGTGGGGACAACTTCAGTGTGGGGTCCATCCTTCAATATAAGGATTTGTTGCAGTGAGGTCCCTGCACAGGGCCAGGGGCCCCTGGGCACATCCTTTTTCCATTTTCCCTGGGAAAGAAAACTCAGCAGTCCAGGTTCCTGATGTCAGTTTGTAGGGCTCCCTTGGGTGTATCAGGGCAGCACAAGTTTGAGCTGGGGACAGCTTCGTTGTGGGGTCCATCCTTCGATATAAGGATTTTTTGCAGTCAGGGCCAGGGGCCCCTGGGCACATCCTTTTTCCATTTTCCCTGGGAAAGAAAACTCAGCAGTCCAGGTTCCTGATGTCGTTTTGTTGGGCTCCCTTGGGTCTATCAGGGCAGCACAAGTTTGAGGTGGGGACAGCTTCGGTGTGGGGTCCATCCTTCGATATAAGGATTTTTTGCAGTCAGGGACAGGGGCCAAGGGCCAGGGGCCCCTGGGCACATCCTTTTTCCATTTTCCCTGGGAAAGAAAACTCAGAAGTCCAGGTTCCTGATGTCAGTTTGTAGGGCTCCCTTGGGTCTATCAGGGTAGCACAAGTTTGAGGTGGGGACAACTTCGGTGTGGGGTCCATCCTTCGATATAAGGATTTTTTGCAGTCAGGGCCAGGGGCCCAGGGCCAGGGGCCCCTGTGCACATCCTTTTTCCATTTTCCCTGGGAAAGAAAACTCAGCAGTCCAGGTTGCTGATGTCAGTTTGTAGGGCTCCCTTGGGTCTATCAGGGCAGCACAAGTTTGAGGTGGGGACAACTTCGGTGTGGGGTCCATCCTTCGATATAAGGATTTTTTGCAGTCAGGGCCAGGGGCCCCTGGGCACATCCTTTTTCCATTTTCCCTGGGAAAGAAAACTCAGCAGTCCAGGTTCCTGATGTCAGTTTGTAGGGCTCCCTTGGGTCTATCAGGGCAGCACACCTTAGAGGTGGGGACATCTTTGGTGTGGGGTCCATCCTTCGATATAAGGATTCTTTGCAGTGACGGCCCTGCCCACGGCCAGGGGCCCCTGAGGACACCCTTTTTCCATTTTCCCTGGGAAAGAAAACTCACCATTCCAGGTTCCTGATGTCAGTTTGTAGGGCTCCCTTGGGTCTATCAGGGCAGCACAAGTTTGAGGTGGGGACAACTTCGGTGTGGGGTCCATCCTTCGATATAAGGATTTTTTGCAGTCAGGGCCAGGGGCCCCCGGGCACATCCTTTTTCCATTTTCCCTGGGAAAGGAAACTCAGCAGTCCAGGTTCCTGATGTCAGTTTGTAGGGTTCCCTTGGGTCTATCAGGTTAGCACAAGTTTGACGTGGGGACAGCTTCGGTGTGGGGTCCATCCTTCGATATAAGGATTTTTTGTAGTGAGGTCCCTGTCCAGGGCCAGGGGCCCCTGGGCACATCCTTTTTCCATTTTCCCTGGGAAAGAAAACTCAGCAGTCCAGGTTCCTTATGTCAGTTTGTAGGGCTCCCTTGGGTCTATCAGGGCAGCACAAGTTTGAGGTGGGACAACTTCGGTCTGGGGTCCATCCTTCGATATAAGGATTTTTTGCAGTCAGGGCCAGGGGCCCCTGGGCACATCCTTTTTCCATTTTCCCTGGGAAAGAAAACTCAGCAGTCCAGGTTCCTGATGTCAGTTTGTAGGGCTCCCTTGGGTCTATCAGGGTAGCACAAGTTTGAGGTGGCAACAACTTCGGTGTGGGGTCCATCCTTCGAAATAAGGATTTCTTGTAGTGAGGTCCCTGTCCAGGGCCAGGGGCCCCTGTGCACATCCTTTTTCAATTTTCCCTGGGAAAGAAAACTCAGCAGTCCAGGTTCCTGATGTCAGTTTGTAGGGCTCCCTTGGGTCTATCAGGGCAGCACAAGTTTGAGGTGGGGACAACTTCGGTGTGGGGTCCATCCTTCGATATAAGGATTTTTTGCAGTCAGGGACAGGGGCCCCTGAGCACATCCTTTTTCCATTTTCCCTGGGAAAGAAAACTCAGCAGTCCAGGTTCCTGATGTCAGTTTGTAGGGCTCCCTTGGGTCTATCAGGGCAGCACACGTTTTAGGTGGGGACAACTTCGGTGTGGGGTCCATCCTTCGATATAAGGATTTTTTGCAGTCAGGGCCAGGGGCCCCCGGGCACATCCTTTTTCCATTTTCCCTGGGAAAGAAAACTCAGCAGTCCAGGTTCCTGATGTCAGTTTGTAGGGCTCCCTTGGGTCTATCAGGGTAGCACAAGTTTGAGGTCGGGACAACTTCGGTGTGGGGTCCATCCTTCGATATAAGGATTTTTTGTACTGAGGTCCCTGTCCAGGTCCAGGGGCCCCTGGGCACATCCTTTTTCTATTTTCCCTGGGAAAGAAAACTCAGCAGTCCAGGTTCCTGATGTCAGTTTGTAGGGCTCCCTTGGGTCTATCAGGGCAGCACAAGCTTGAGGTGGGGACAACTTCGGTGTGGCGTCCATCCTTCGATATAAGGATACTTTGCAGTCAGGGCCAGGGGCCCCTGGGCACATCCTTTTTCCATTTTCCCTGGGAAAGAAAAATCAGCAGTCCAGGTTCCTGATGTCAGTTTGTAGGGCTCCCTTTGGTCTATCAGGGTAGCACAAGTTTGAGGTGGGGACAACTTCGGTGTGGGGTCCATCCTTCGATATAAGGATTTTTTGCAGTCAGGGCCAGGGGCCCCTGGGCACATCCTTTTTCCATTTTCCTTGGGAAAGAAAACTCAGCAGTCCAGGTTCCTGATGTCAGTTTGTAGGGCTCCCTTGGGTCTATCAGGGTAGCACAAGTTTGAGGTCGGGACAACTTTGGTGTGGGGTCCATCCTTCGATATAAGGATTTTTTAGAGTGCGGTCCCTGTCCAGCGCCAGGGGCCCCTGTGCACATCTTTTTCCATTTTCCCTGGGAAAGAAAACTCAGCAGTCCAGGTTCCTGATGTCAGTTTGTAGGCCTCCCTTGGGTCTATCAGGGCAGCACAAGTTTAAGGTGGGGACAACTTCGGTCTGGCGTCCATCCTTCGATATAAGGATTCTTTGCAGTCAGGGCTAGGGGCCCCTGGGCACATCCATTTTTCATTTTCCCTGGGAAAGAAAACTCAGCAGTCCAGGTTCCTGATGTCAGTTTGTAGGGCTCCCTTGGGTCTATCAGGGCAGCACAAGTTTGAGGTGGGGACAACTTCGGTGTGGGGTCCATCCTTCGATATAAGGATTTTTTGCAGTCAGGGCCAGGGGCCCGTGGGCACATCCTTTTTCCATTTTCCCTGGGAAAGAAAACTCAGCAGTCCAGGTTCCTGATGTCAGTTTGTAGAGCTCCCTTGGGTGTATCAGGGCAGCACAAGTTTGAGGTGGGGACAATTTCGATGTGGCGTCCATCCTCCGATATAAGGATTTTTTGCAGTGAGGTTCCTGCACAGGGCCATGGGCCCCTGGGCACGTCCTTTTTCCATTTTCCCTGGGAAAAAAAACTCAGCAGTCCAGGTTCCTGATGTCAGTTTGTAGGGCTCCCTTGGGTGTATCAGGGCAGCACAAGTTTGAGGTGGGGACAACTTTGGTGTGGGGTCCATCCTTCGATATAAGGATTTTTTGCAGTCAGGGCCAGGGGCCCCTGGGCACATCCTTTTTCCATTTTCCCTGGGAAAGAAAACTCAGCAGTCCAGGTTCCTGATGTCAGTTTGTAGAGCTCCCTTGGGTCTATCAGGGCAGCACAAGTTTGAGGTGGGGACAACTTTGGTGTGGGGTCCATCCTTCGATATAAGGATTTTTTGCAGTGAGGTTCCTGCACAGGGCCAGGGGCCCCTGGGCACATCCTTTTTCCATTTTCCCTGGGAAAGAAAACTCAGCAGTCCAGGTTCCTGATGTCAGTTTGTAGGGCTACCTTGGGTCTATCAGGGTAGCACAAGTTTGAGGTGGGGACAACTTCGGTGTGGCGTCCATCCTTCGATATAAGGATTCTTTGCAGTCAGGGCTAGGGGCCCCTGGGCACATCCTTTTTCCATTTTCCCTGGGAAAGAAAACTCAGCAGTCCAGGTTCCTGATGTCAGTTTGTAGGGCTCCCTTGGGTCTATCAGGGTAGCACAAGTTTGAGGTGGGGACAACTTCGGTGTGGGGTCCATCCTTCGATATAAGGATTTTTTGCAGTCAGGGCCAGGAGCCCCTGGGCACATCCTTTTTCCATTTTCCTTGGAAAAGAAAACTCAGCAGTCCAGGTTCCTGATGTCAGTTTGTAGGGCTCCCTTCGGTCGATCAGGGCAGCACAAGTGTGAGGTGGGGACATCTTCGGTGTGGGGTCCATCCTTCGATATGATTCTTTGCAGTCACGGCCCTGACCAGGGCCAGGGGACCCTGGGCACATCCTTTTTCCATTTTCCCTGGGAAAGAAAACTCAGCAGTCCAGGTTCCTGATGTCAGTTTGTTGGGCTCCCTTGGGTCTATCAGGGCAGCACAAGTTTGAGGTGGGGACAGCTTCGGTGTGGGGTCCATCCCTCGATATAAGGATTTTTTGCAGTCAGGGCCAGGGGCCCCTGGGCACATCCTTTTTCCATTTTCCCTGGGAAAGAAAACTCAGCAGTCCAGGTTCCTGATGTCAGTTTGTAGGGCTCCCTTGGGTCTATCAGGGCAGCACAAGTTTGAGGTGGGGACAATTTCGGTGTGGGGTCCATCCTTTGATATAAGGATTTTTTCCAGTCAGGGCCAGGGCCCCAGGGCTAGGGGCCCCTGGGCACATCCTTTTTCCATTTTCCCTGGGAAAGAAAACTCAGCAGTCCAGGTTCCTGATGTCAGTTTGTAGGGCTCCCTTGGGTCTATCAGGGCAGCACAAGTTTGAGGTGGGGACAGCTTCGGTGTGGGGTCCATCCTTCGATATAAGGATTTTTTGTAGTGAGGTCCCTGTCCAGGGCCAGGGGCCCCTGGGCACATCCTTTTTCCATTTTCCCTGGGAAAGAAAACTCAGCAGTCCAGGTTCCTGATGTCAGTTTGTAGGGCTCCCTTGGGTGTATCAGGGCAGCACAAGTTTGAGGTGGGGACAGCTTCTGTGTGGGGTCCATCCTTCGATATAAGGATTTTTTGCAGTCAGGGCCAGGGGCCCAGGGCCAGGGGCCCCTGGGCACATCCTTTTTCCATTTTCCCTGGGAAAGAAAACTCAGCAGTCCAGGTTCCTGATGTCAGTTTGTAGGGCTCCCTTGGGTCTTTCAGGGCAGCACAAGTTTGAGGTGGGGACAACTTCAGTGTGGGGTCCATCCTTCGATATAAGGATTTTTTGCAGTCAGGGCCAGGGGCCCCTGGGCACATCCTTTTTCCATTTTCCCTGGGAAAGAAAACTCAGCAGTCCAGGTTCCTGATGTCAGTTTGTAGGGCTTCCTTGGGTCTATCAGGGCAGCACAAGTTTGAGGTGGGTACAACTTCGGTGTGGGGTCCATCCTTCGATATAAGGATTTTTTGCAGTCAGGGCCAGGGGCCCCTGGGCACATCCTTTTTCCATTTTCCCTGGGAAAGAAAACTCAGCAGTCCAGGTTCCTGATGTCAGTTTGTAGGGCTCCCTTGGGTCTATCAGGGTAGCACAAGTTTGAGGTTCGGACAGCTTCGGTGTGGGGTACATCCTACGATATAAGGATTTTTTGCAGTCAGGGCGAGGGGCCCCTGGGCACATCCTTTTTCCATTTTCCCTGGGAAAGAAAACTCAGCAGTCCTGGTTCCTGATATCAGTTTGTAGGGCTCCCTTGGGTCTATCAGGGGAGCACAAGTTTGAGGTTGGGACAACTTCGGTCTGGGGTCCATCCTTCAATATATGGATTTTTTGCAGTCAAAGCCAGGGGCCCCTGGGCACATCCTTTTTCCATTTTCCCTGGGAAAGAAAACTCAGCAGTCCAGGTTCCTGATGTCAGTTTGTAGGGCTCCCTTGGGTCTATCAGGGCAGCACAAGTTTGAGGTGGGGACAGCTTCGGTGTGGGGTCCATCCTTCGATATAAGGATTTTTTGCTGTCAGGGCCAGGGGCCCAGGGCCAGGGGCCCCTGGGCACATCCTATTTCCATTTTCCCTGGGAAAGAAAACTCAGCAGTCCAGGTTCCTGATGTCAGTTTGTAGGGCTCCCTTGGGTCTATCAGGGCAGCACACGTTTGAGGTGGGGACATCTTTGGTGTGGGGTCCATCCTTCGATATAAGGATTCTTTGCAGTCAGGGCCCTGCCCAGGGCAAGGGGACCCTGGGCACATCCTTTGGCCATTTTCCCTGGGAAAGAAAACTCAGCAGTCCAGGTTCCTGATGTCGGTTTGTAGGGCTCCCTTGGGTCTATCAGGGCAGCACAAGTTTGAGGTGGGGACAGCTTCGGTGTGGGGTCCATCCTTCGATATAAGGATTTTTTGCAGTCAGGGCCAGGGGCCCACGGCCAGGGGCCCCTGGGCACATGCTTTTTCCATTTTCCCTGGGAAAGAAAACTCAGCAGTCCAGGTTCCTGATGTCAGTTTGTAGGGCTCCCTTGCGTGTATCAGGGCAGCACAAGTTTGAGGTGGGGACAACTTCGGTGTGGGGTCCATCCTTCGATATAAGGATTTTTTGCAGTCAGGGCCAGGGGCCCCAGGGCTAGGGGCCCCTGGGCACATTCTTTTTCCATTTTCCCTGGGAAAGAAAACTCAGCAGTCCAGGTTCCTGATGTCAGTTTTTAGGGCTCCCTTGGGTCTATCAAGGTAGCACAAGTTTGAGGTGGGGACAAATTCGGTGTGGGGTCCATCCTTTGATATAAGGATTTTTTGCAGTCAGGGCCAGGGCCCCAGGGCTAGGGGCCCCTGGGCACATCCTTTTTCCATTTTCCCTGGGAAAGAAAACTCAGCAGTCCAGGTTCCTGATGTCAGTTTGTAGGGCTCCCTTGGGTCTATCAGGGCAGCACAAGTTTCAGGTGGGGACAGCTTCGGTGTGGGGTCCATCCTTCGATATAAGGATTTTTTGTAGTGAGGTCCCTGTCCAGGGCCAGGGGCCCCTGGGCACATCCTTTTTCCATTTTCCCTGGGAAAGAAATCTCAGCAGTCCAGGTTCCTGATGTCAGTTTTTAGGGCTCCCTTGGGTCTATCAGGGCAGCACAAGTTTGAGGTGGGGACAGCTTCGGTCTGGGGTCCATCCTTCGATATAAGGATTTTTTGCAGTCAGGGCCAGGGGCCCCTGGGCACATCCTTTTTCCATTTTCCCTGGGAAAGAAAACTCAGCAGTCCAGGTTCCTGATGTCAGTTTGTAGGGCTCCCTTGGGTCTATCAGGGTAGCACAAGTTTGAGGTGGGGACAACTTCGGTGTGGGGTCCATCCTTCGATATAAGGATTCTTTGCAGTCAGGGCCAAGGGCCAGGGGCCCCTGGGCACATCCTTTTTCCATTTTCCCTGGGAAAGAACACTCAGCAGTCCAGGATCCTGATGTCAGTTTGTAGGGCTCCCTTGGGTCTATCAGGGCAGCACAAGTTTGAGGTGGGGACAGCTTCGGTGTGGGGTCCATCCTTCGATATAAGGATTTTTTGCAGTCAGGGCCAGGGGCCCCTGGGCACATCCTTTTTCCATTTTCCCTGGGAAAGAAAACTCAGCAGTCCAGGTTCCTGATGTCAGTTTTTAGGGCTCCCTTGCGTGTATCAGGGCAGCACAAGTTTGAGGTGGGGACAACTTCGGTGTGGGGTCCATCCTTCAATATAAGGATTTTTTGCAGTCAGGGCCAGGGGCCCCTGGGCACATCCTTTTTCCATTTTCCCTGGGAAACAAAACTCAGCAGTCCAGGTTCCTGATGTCAGTTTGTAGAGCTCCCTGGGGTCTATCAGGGCAGCAAAAGTTTGAGATGGGGACAACTTCGGTGTGGGGTCCATCCTTCGATATAAGGATTTTTTGCAGTCAGGGCCAGGGGCCCAGGGCCAGGGGCCCCTGGGCACATCCTTTTTCCATTTTCCCTGGGAAAGAAAACTCAGCAGTCCAGGTTCCTGATGTCAGTTTGTAGGGCTCCCTTGGGTCTATCAGGGTAGCACAAGTTTGAGGTGGGGACAACTTCGGTGTGGGGTCCATCCTTCGATATAAGGATTTTTTGCAGTCAGGGCCAGGGGCCAAGGGCTAGGCGCCCCTGGGCACATTCTTTTTCCATTTTCCCTGGGAAAGAAAACTCAGCAGTCCAGTTTCCTGATGTCAGTTTGTAGGGCTCCCTTGGGTCTATCAAGGTAGCACAAGTTTGAGGTGGGGACAACTTCGGTGTGGGGTCCATCCTTCGATATAAGGGTTTTTTGCAGTCAGGGCCAGGGGCCCAGGGCCAGGGGCCCCTGGGCACATCCTTTTTCCATTTTCCCTGGGAAAGAAAACTCAGCAGTCCAGGTTCCTGATGTCAGTTTGTAGGGCTCCCTTGGGTCTATCAGGGCAGCACAAGTTTGACGTGGGGACAGCTTCGGTGTGGGGTCCAACCTTTGATAAAAGGATTCTTTGCAGTCAGGGCCAGGGGCCCCTGGGCACATCCTTTTTCCATTTTCCCTGGGAAAGAAAACTCAGCAGTCCAGGTTCCTGATGTCAGTTTGTAGGGCTCCCTTGGGTCTATCAGGGCAGCACAAGTTTGAGGTGGGGACAACTTCGGTGTGGGGTCCATCCTTCGATATAAGGATTCTTTGCAGTCAGGGCCAAGGGCCAGGGGCCCCTGGGCACACCCTTTTTCCATTTTCCCTGGGAAAGAAAACTCAGCAATCCAGGTTGCTGATGTCAGTTTGTAGGGCTCCCTTGGGTCTATCATGGCAGCGCAAGTTTGAGGTGGGGACAACTTCGGTGTGGGGTCCATCCTTCGTTATAAGGATTCTTTGCAGTCAGGGCCCTGAGCAGGGCCAGGGGCCCCTGGGCACATCCTTTTTCCATTTTCCCTGGGAAAGAAAACTCAGCCGTCCAGGTTCCTGATGTCAGTTTTTAGGGCTCCCTTGGGTCTATCAGGGCAGCACAAGTTTGAGGTGGGGACAACTTCGGTGTGGGGTCCATCCTTCGATATAAGGATTTCTTGTAATGAGATCCCTGCCCAGGGACAGGGGCCCCTGGGCACATACTTTTTCCATTTTCCCTGGGAAAGAAAACTCAGCAGTCCGGGTTCCTGATGTCAGTTTGTAGGGCTCCCTTGGGTCTATCAGGGTAGCCCATGTTTGAGGTTGCGACAACTTTGGTGTGGGGTCCATCCTTCGATATAAGGATTTTTTGTAGTGAGGTCCCTGCCCATGGCCAGGGGCCCCTGAGCACATCCTTTTTCCATTTTCCCTGGGAAAGAAAACTCAGCAGTCCAGGTTCCTGATGTCAGTTTGTAGGGCTCCCTTCGGTCGATCAGGGCAGCTGAAGTTTGAGGTGGGGACAACTTCGGTGTGGGGTCCATCCTTCGATATAAGGATTTTTTGCAGTCAGGGCCAGGGGCCCAGGGCCAGGGGCCCCTGGGCACATCCTTTTTCCATTTTCCCTGGGAAAGAAAACTCAGCAGTCCAGGTTCCTGATGTCAGTTTGTAGGGCTCCCTTCGGTCGATCAGGGCAGCACACGTTTGATGTGGGGACATCTTTGGTGTGGGGTCCATCCTTCGATATAAGGATTTTTTGCAGTGAGGTTCCTGCACAGGGCCAGGGGCCCCTGGGCACATCCTTTTTCCATTTTCCCTGGGAAAGAAAACTCAGCAGTCCAGGTTCCTGATGTCAGTTTGTAGGGCTACCTTGGGTCTATCAGGGTAGCACAAGTTTGAGGTGGGGACAACTTCGGTGTGGCGTCCATCCTTCGATATAAGGATTCTTTGCAGTCAGGGCTAGGGGCCCCTGGGCACATCCTTTTTCCATTTTCCCTGGGAAAGAAAACTCAGCAGTCCAGGTTCCTGATGTCAGTTTGTAGGGCTCCCTTGGGTCTATCAGGGTAGCACAAGTTTGAGGTGGGGACAACTTCGGTGTGGGGTCCATCCTTCGATATAAGGATTTTTTGCAGTCAGGGCCAGGAGCCCCTGGGCACATCCTTTTTCCATTTTCCTTGGAAAAGAAAACTCAGCAGTCCAGGTTCCTGATGTCAGTTTGTAGGGCTCCCTTCGGTCGATCAGGGCAGCACAAGTGTGAGGTGGGGACATCTTCGGTGTGGGGTCCATCCTTCGATATGATTCTTTGCAGTCACGGCCCTGACCAGGGCCAGGGGACCCTGGGCACATCCTTTTTCCATTTTCCCTGGGAAAGAAAACTCAGCAGTCCAGGTTCCTGATGTCAGTTTGTTGGGCTCCCTTGGGTCTATCAGGGCAGCACAAGTTTGAGGTGGGGACAGCTTCGGTGTGGGGTCCATCCCTCGATATAAGGATTTTTTGCAGTCAGGGCCAGGGGCCCCTGGGCACATCCTTTTTCCATTTTCCCTGGGAAAGAAAACTCAGCAGTCCAGGTTCCTGATGTCAGTTTGTAGGGCTCCCTTGGGTCTATCAGGGCAGCACAAGTTTGAGGTGGGGACAATTTCGGTGTGGGGTCCATCCTTTGATATAAGGATTTTTTCCAGTCAGGGCCAGGGCCCCAGGGCTAGGGGCCCCTGGGCACATCCTTTTTCCATTTTCCCTGGGAAAGAAAACTCAGCAGTCCAGGTTCCTGATGTCAGTTTGTAGGGCTCCCTTGGGTCTATCAGGGCAGCACAAGTTTGAGGTGGGGACAGCTTCGGTGTGGGGTCCATCCTTCGATATAAGGATTTTTTGTAGTGAGGTCCCTGTCCAGGGCCAGGGGCCCCTGGGCACATCCTTTTTCCATTTTCCCTGGGAAAGAAAACTCAGCAGTCCAGGTTCCTGATGTCAGTTTGTAGGGCTCCCTTGGGTGTATCAGGGCAGCACAAGTTTGAGGTGGGGACAGCTTCTGTGTGGGGTCCATCCTTCGATATAAGGATTTTTTGCAGTCAGGGCCAGGGGCCCAGGGCCAGGGGCCCCTGGGCACATCCTTTTTCCATTTTCCCTGGGAAAGAAAACTCAGCAGTCCAGGTTCCTGATGTCAGTTTGTAGGGCTCCCTTGGGTCTATCAGGGCAGCACAAGTTTGAGGTGGGGACAACTTCAGTGTGGGGTCCATCCTTCGATATAAGGATTTTTTGCAGTCAGGGCCAGGGGCCCCTGGGCACATCCTTTTTCCATTTTCCCTGGGAAAGAAAACTCAGCAGTCCAGGTTCCTGATGTCAGTTTGTAGGGCTTCCTTGGGTCTATCAGGGCAGCACAAGTTTGAGGTGGGTACAACTTCGGTGTGGGGTCCATCCTTCGATATAAGGATTTTTTGCAGTCAGGGCCAGGGGCCCCTGGGCACATCCTTTTTCCATTTTCCCTGGGAAAGAAAACTCAGCAGTCCAGGTTCCTGATGTCAGTTTGTAGGGCTCCCTTGGGTCTATCAGGGTAGCACAAGTTTGAGGTTCGGACAGCTTCGGTGTGGGGTACATCCTACGATATAAGGATTTTTTGCAGTCAGGGCGAGGGGCCCCTGGGCACATCCTTTTTCCATTTTCCCTGGGAAAGAAAACTCAGCAGTCCTGGTTCCTGATATCAGTTTGTAGGGCTCCCTTGGGTCTATCAGGGGAGCACAAGTTTGAGGTTGGGACAACTTCGGTCTGGGGTCCATCCTTCAATATATGGATTTTTTGCAGTCAAAGCCAGGGGCCCCTGGGCACATCCTTTTTCCATTTTCCCTGGGAAAGAAAACTCAGCAGTCCAGGTTCCTGATGTCAGTTTGTAGGGCTCCCTTGGGTCTATCAGGGCAGCACAAGTTTGAGGTGGGGACAGCTTCGGTGTGGGGTCCATCCTTCGATATAAGGATTTTTTGCTGTCAGGGCCAGGGGCCCAGGGCCAGGGGCCCCTGGGCACATCCTATTTCCATTTTCCCTGGGAAAGAAAACTCAGCAGTCCAGGTTCCTGATGTCAGTTTGTAGGGCTCCCTTGGGTCTATCAGGGCAGCACACGTTTGAGGTGGGGACATCTTTGGTGTGGGGTCCATCCTTCGATATAAGGATTCTTTGCAGTCAGGGCCCTGCCCAGGGCAAGGGGACCCTGGGCACATCCTTTGGCCATTTTCCCTGGGAAAGAAAACTCAGCAGTCCAGGTTCCTGATGTCGGTTTGTAGGGCTCCCTTGGGTCTATCAGGGCAGCACAAGTTTGAGGTGGGGACAGCTTCGGTGTGGGGTCCATCCTTCGATATAAGGATTTTTTGCAGTCAGGGCCAGGGGCCCACGGCCAGGGGCCCCTGGGCACATGCTTTTTCCATTTTCCCTGGGAAAGAAAACTCAGCAGTCCAGGTTCCTGATGTCAGTTTGTAGGGCTCCCTTGCGTGTATCAGGGCAGCACAAGTTTGAGGTGGGGACAACTTCGGTGTGGGGTCCATCCTTCGATATAAGGATTTTTTGCAGTCAGGGCCAGGGGCCCCAGGGCTAGGGGCCCCTGGGCACATTCTTTTTCCATTTTCCCTGGGAAAGAAAACTCAGCAGTCCAGGTTCCTGATGTCAGTTTTTAGGGCTCCCTTGGGTCTATCAAGGTAGCACAAGTTTGAGGTGGGGACAAATTCGGTGTGGGGTCCATCCTTTGATATAAGGATTTTTTGCAGTCAGGGCCAGGGCCCCAGGGCTAGGGGCCCCTGGGCACATCCTTTTTCCATTTTCCCTGGGAAAGAAAACTCAGCAGTCCAGGTTCCTGATGTCAGTTTGTAGGGCTCCCTTGGGTCTATCAGGGCAGCACAAGTTTCAGGTGGGGACAGCTTCGGTGTGGGGTCCATCCTTCGATATAAGGATTTTTTGTAGTGAGGTCCCTGTCCAGGGCCAGGGGCCCCTGGGCACATCCTTTTTCCATTTTCCCTGGGAAAGAAATCTCAGCAGTCCAGGTTCCTGATGTCAGTTTTTAGGGCTCCCTTGGGTCTATCAGGGCAGCACAAGTTTGAGGTGGGGACAGCTTCGGTCTGGGGTCCATCCTTCGATATAAGGATTTTTTGCAGTCAGGGCCAGGGGCCCCTGGGCACATCCTTTTTCCATTTTCCCTGGGAAAGAAAACTCAGCAGTCCAGGTTCCTGATGTCAGTTTGTAGGGCTCCCTTGGGTCTATCAGGGTAGCACAAGTTTGAGGTGGGGACAACTTCGGTGTGGGGTCCATCCTTCGATATAAGGATTCTTTGCAGTCAGGGCCAAGGGCCAGGGGCCCCTGGGCACATCCTTTTTCCATTTTCCCTGGGAAAGAACACTCAGCAGTCCAGGATCCTGATGTCAGTTTGTAGGGCTCCCTTGGGTCTATCAGGGCAGCACAAGTTTGAGGTGGGGACAGCTTCGGTGTGGGGTCCATCCTTCGATATAAGGATTTTTTGCAGTCAGGGCCAGGGGCCCCTGGGCACATCCTTTTTCCATTTTCCCTGGGAAAGAAAACTCAGCAGTCCAGGTTCCTGATGTCAGTTTTTAGGGCTCCCTTGCGTGTATCAGGGCAGCACAAGTTTGAGGTGGGGACAACTTCGGTGTGGGGTCCATCCTTCAATATAAGGATTTTTTGCAGTCAGGGCCAGGGGCCCCTGGGCACATCCTTTTTCCATTTTCCCTGGGAAACAAAACTCAGCAGTCCAGGTTCCTGATGTCAGTTTGTAGAGCTCCCTGGGGTCTATCAGGGCAGCAAAAGTTTGAGATGGGGACAACTTCGGTGTGGGGTCCATCCTTCGATATAAGGATTTTTTGCAGTCAGGGCCAGGGGCCCAGGGCCAGGGGCCCCTGGGCACATCCTTTTTCCATTTTCCCTGGGAAAGAAAACTCAGCAGTCCAGGTTCCTGATGTCAGTTTGTAGGGCTCCCTTGGGTCTATCAGGGTAGCACAAGTTTGAGGTGGGGACAACTTCGGTGTGGGGTCCATCCTTCGATATAAGGATTTTTTGCAGTCAGGGCCAGGGGCCAAGGGCTAGGCGCCCCTGGGCACATTCTTTTTCCATTTTCCCTGGGAAAGAAAACTCAGCAGTCCAGTTTCCTGATGTCAGTTTGTAGGGCTCCCTTGGGTCTATCAAGGTAGCACAAGTTTGAGGTGGGGACAACTTCGGTGTGGGGTCCATCCTTCGATATAAGGGTTTTTTGCAGTCAGGGCCAGGGGCCCAGGGCCAGGGGCCCCTGGGCACATCCTTTTTCCATTTTCCCTGGGAAAGAAAACTCAGCAGTCCAGGTTCCTGATGTCAGTTTGTAGGGCTCCCTTGGGTCTATCAGGGCAGCACAAGTTTGACGTGGGGACAGCTTCGGTGTGGGGTCCAACCTTTGATAAAAGGATTCTTTGCAGTCAGGGCCAGGGGCCCCTGGGCACATCCTTTTTCCATTTTCCCTGGGAAAGAAAACTCAGCAGTCCAGGTTCCTGATGTCAGTTTGTAGGGCTCCCTTGGGTCTATCAGGGCAGCACAAGTTTGAGGTGGGGACAACTTCGGTGTGGGGTCCATCCTTCGATATAAGGATTCTTTGCAGTCAGGGCCAAGGGCCAGGGGCCCCTGGGCACACCCTTTTTCCATTTTCCCTGGGAAAGAAAACTCAGCAATCCAGGTTGCTGATGTCAGTTTGTAGGGCTCCCTTGGGTCTATCATGGCAGCGCAAGTTTGAGGTGGGGACAACTTCGGTGTGGGGTCCATCCTTCGTTATAAGGATTCTTTGCAGTCAGGGCCCTGAGCAGGGCCAGGGGCCCCTGGGCACATCCTTTTTCCATTTTCCCTGGGAAAGAAAACTCAGCCGTCCAGGTTCCTGATGTCAGTTTTTAGGGCTCCCTTGGGTCTATCAGGGCAGCACAAGTTTGAGGTGGGGACAACTTCGGTGTGGGGTCCATCCTTCGATATAAGGATTTCTTGTAATGAGATCCCTGCCCAGGGACAGGGGCCCCTGGGCACATACTTTTTCCATTTTCCCTGGGAAAGAAAACTCAGCAGTCCGGGTTCCTGATGTCAGTTTGTAGGGCTCCCTTGGGTCTATCAGGGTAGCCCATGTTTGAGGTTGCGACAACTTTGGTGTGGGGTCCATCCTTCGATATAAGGATTTTTTGTAGTGAGGTCCCTGCCCATGGCCAGGGGCCCCTGAGCACATCCTTTTTCCATTTTCCCTGGGAAAGAAAACTCAGCAGTCCAGGTTCCTGATGTCAGTTTGTAGGGCTCCCTTCGGTCGATCAGGGCAGCTGAAGTTTGAGGTGGGGACAACTTCGGTGTGGGGTCCATCCTTCGATATAAGGATTTTTTGCAGTCAGGGCCAGGGGCCCAGGGCCAGGGGCCCCTGGGCACATCCTTTTTCCATTTTCCCTGGGAAAGAAAACTCAGCAGTCCAGGTTCCTGATGTCAGTTTGTAGGGCTCCCTTCGGTCGATCAGGGCAGCACACGTTTGATGTGGGGACATCTTTGGTGTGGGGTCCATCCTTCGATATAAGGATTCTTTGCAGTCAGGGCCCTGCCCAGGGCAAGGGGACCCTGGGCACATCCTTTTTCCATTTTCCCTGGGAAAGAAAACTCAGCAGTCCAGGTTCCTGATGTCAGTTTGTAGGGCTCCCTTGGGTCTATCAGGGCAGCACAAGTTTGAGGTGGGGAGAACTTCGGTTTGGGGTCCATCCTTCGATATAAGGATTTTTTGCAGTCAGGGCCAGGGGCCCCTGGGCACATCCTTTTTCCATTTTCCCTGGGAAAGAAAACTCAGCAGTCCAGGTTCCTGATGTCAGTTTGTAGAGCTCCCTTGGGTCTATCAGGGCAGCACAAGTTTGAGGTGGGGACAACTTCAGTGTGGGGTCCATCCTTCGATATAAGGATTTTTTGCAGTGATGTCCCTGCACAGGGCCAGGGGCCCCTGGGCACATCCTTTTTCCATTTTCCCTGGGAAAGAAAACTCAGCAGTCCAGGTTCCTGATGTCAGTTTGTAGGGCTCCCTTGGGTCTATCAGGGCAGCACAAGTTTGAGCTGGGGACAGCTTCGTTGTGGGGTCCATCCTTCGATATAAGGATTCTTTGCAGTCAGGGCCAGGGGCCCCTGGGCACATCCTTTTTCCATTTTCCCTGGGAAAGAAAACTCAGCAGTCCAGGTTCCTGATGTCAGTTTGTAGGGCTCCCTTGGGTCTATCAGGGCAGCACAAGTTTGAGGTGGGTACAACTTCGGTGTGGGGTCCATCCTTCGATATAAGGATTTTTTGCAGTCAGGGCCAGGGGCCCAGGGCCAGGGGCCCCTGGGCACATCCCTTTTCCATTTTCCCTGGGAAAGAAAACTCAGCAGTCCAGGTTCCTGATGTCAGTTTGTTGGGCTCCCTTGGGTCTATCAGGGCAGCACAAGTTTGAGGTGGGGACAACTTCGGTGTGGGGTCCATCCTTCGATATAAGGATTTTTTGCAGTCAGGGCCAGGGGCCCCTGGGCACATCCTTTTTCCATTTTCCCTGGGAAAGAAAACTCAGCAGTCCAGGTTCCTGATGTCAGTTTGTAGGGCTCCCTTGGGTCTATCAGGGCAGCACACCTTAGAGGTGGGGACATCTTTGGTGTGGGGTCCATCCTTCGATATAAGGATTCTTTGCAGTGACGGCCCTGACCAGGGCCAGGGGCCCCTGAGGACACCCTTTTTCCATTTTCCCTGGGAAAGAAAACTCACCATTCCAGGTTCCTGATGTCAGTTTGTAGGGCTCCCTTGGGTCTATCAGGGCAGCACAAGTTTGCGGTGGGGACAACTTCGGTGTGGGGTCCATCCTTCGATATAAGGATTCTTTGCAGTCAGGGCCAGGGGCCCCTGGGCACATCTTTTTTCCATTTTCCCTGGGAAAGAAAACTCAGCAGTCCAGGTTCCTGATGTCAGTTTGTAGGGTTCCCTTGGGTCTATCAGGGTAGCACAAGTTTGACGTGGGGACAACTTCGGTGTGGGGTCCATCCTTCGATATAAGGATTTTTTGCAGTCAGGGCCAGGAGCCCCTGGGCACATCCTTTTTCCATTTTCCTTGGAAAAGAAAACTCAGCAGTCCAGGTTCCTGATGTCAGTTTGTAGGGCTCCCTTCGGTCGATCAGGGCAGCACAAGTGTGAGGTGGGGACATCTTCGGTGTGGGGTCCATCCTTCGATATGGTTCTTTGCAGTCACGGCCCTGACCAGGGCCAGGGGACCCTGGGCACATCCTTTTTCCATTTTCCCTGGGAAAGAAAACTCAGCAGTCCAGGTTCCTGATGTCAGTTTGTTGGGCTCCCTTGGGTCTATCAGGGCAGCACAAGTTTGAGGTGGGGACAATTTCGGTGTGGGGTCCATCCTTTGATATAAGGATTTTTTCCAGTCAGGGCCAGGGCCCCAGGGCTAGGGGCCCCTGGGCACATCCTTTTTCCATTTTCCCTGGGAAAGAAAACTCAGCAGTCCAGGTTCCTGATGTCAGTTTGTAGGGCTCCCTTGGGTCTATCAGGGCAGCACAAGTTTGAGGTGGGGACAGCTTCGGTGTGGGGTCCATCCTTCGATATAAGGATTTTTTGTAGTGAGGTCCCTGTCCAGGGCCAGGGGCCCCTGGGCACATCCTTTTTCCATTTTCCCTGGGAAAGAAAACTCAGCAGTCCAGGTTCCTGATGTCAGTTTGTAGGGCTCCCTTGGGTGTATCAGGGCAGCACAAGTTTGAGGTGGGGACAGCTTCTGTGTGGGGTCCATCCTTCGATATAAGGATTTTTTGCAGTCAGGGCCAGGGGCCCAGGGCCAGGGGCCCCTGGGCACATCCTTTTTCCATTTTCCCTGGGAAAGAAAACTCAGCAGTCCAGGTTCCTGATGTCAGTTTGTAGGGCTCCCTTGGGTCTATCAGGGCAGCACAAGTTTGAGGTGGGGACAACTTCAGTGTGGGGTCCATCCTTCGATATAAGGATTTTTTGCAGTCAGGGCCAGGGGCCCCTGGGCACATCCTTTTTCCATTTTCCCTGGGAAAGAAAACTCAGCAGTCCAGGTTCCTGATGTCAGTTTGTAGGGCTTCCTTGGGTCTATCAGGGCAGCACAAGTTTGAGGTGGGTACAACTTCGGTGTGGGGTCCATCCTTCGATATAAGGATTTTTTGCAGTCAGGGCCAGGGGCCCCTGGGCACATCCTTTTTCCATTTTCCCTGGGAAAGAAAACTCAGCAGTCCAGGTTCCTGATGTCAGTTTGTAGGGCTCCCTTGGGTCTATCAGGGTAGCACAAGTTTGAGGTTCGGACAGCTTCGGTGTGGGGTACATCCTACGATATAAGGATTTTTTGCAGTCAGGGCGAGGGGCCCCTGGGCACATCCTTTTTCCATTTTCCCTGGGAAAGAAAACTCAGCAGTCCTGGTTCCTGATATCAGTTTGTAGGGCTCCCTTGGGTCTATCAGGGGAGCACAAGTTTGAGGTTGGGACAACTTCGGTCTGGGGTCCATCCTTCAATATATGGATTTTTTGCAGTCAAAGCCAGGGGCCCCTGGGCACATCCTTTTTCCATTTTCCCTGGGAAAGAAAACTCAGCAGTCCAGGTTCCTGATGTCAGTTTGTAGGGCTCCCTTGGGTCTATCAGGGCAGCACAAGTTTGAGGTGGGGACAGCTTCGGTGTGGGGTCCATCCTTCGATATAAGGATTTTTTGCTGTCAGGGCCAGGGGCCCAGGGCCAGGGGCCCCTGGGCACATCCTTTTTCCATTTTCCCTGGGAAAGAAAACTCAGCAGTCCAGGTTCCTGATGTCAGTTTGTAGGGCTCCCTTGGGTCTATCAGGGCAGCACACGTTTGAGGTGGGGACATCTTTGGTGTGGGGTCCATCCTTCGATATAAGGATTCTTTGCAGTCAGGGCCCTGCCCAGGGCAAGGGGACCCTGGGCACATCCTTTGGCCATTTTCCCTGGGAAAGAAAACTCAGCAGTCCAGGTTCCTGATGTCGGTTTGTAGGGCTCCCTTGGGTCTATCAGGGCAGCACAAGTTTGAGGTGGGGACAGCTTCGGTGTGGGGTCCATCCTTCGATATAAGGATTTTTTGCAGTCAGGGCCAGGGGCCCACGGCCAGGGGCCCCTGGGCACATGCTTTTTCCATTTTCCCTGGGAAAGAAAACTCAGCAGTCCAGGTTCCTGATGTCAGTTTGTAGGGCTCCCTTGCGTGTATCAGGGCAGCACAAGTTTGAGGTGGGGACAACTTCGGTGTGGGGTCCATCCTTCAATATAAGGATTTTTTGCAGTCAGGGCCAGGGGCCCCTGGGCACATCCTTTTTCCATTTTCCCTGGGAAACAAAACTCAGCAGTCCAGGTTCCTGATGTCAGTTTGTAGAGCTCCCTGGGGTCTATCAGGGCAGCACAATTTTGAGATGGGGACAACTTCGGTGTGGGGTCCATCCTTCGATATAAGGATTTTTTGCAGTCAGGGCCAGGGGCCCAGGGCCAGGGGCCCCTGGGCACATCCTTTTTCCATTTTCCCTGGGAAAGAAAACTCAGCAGTCCAGGTTCCTGATGTCAGTTTGTAGGGCTCCCTTGGGTCTATCAGGGTAGCACAAGTTTGAGGTGGGGACAACTTCGGTGTGGGGTCCATCCTTCGATATAAGGATTTTTTGCAGTCAGGGCCAGGGGCCCCAGGGCTAGGGGCCCCTGGGCACATTCTTTTTCCATTTTCCCTGGGAAAGAAAACTCAGCAGTCCAGGTTCCTGATGTCAGTTTTTAGGGCTCCCTTGGGTCTATCAAGGTAGCACAAGTTTGAGGTGGGGACAAATTCGGTGTGGGGTCCATCCTTTGATATAAGGATTTTTTGCAGTCAGGGCCAGGGCCCCAGGGCTAGGGGCCCCTGGGCACATCCTTTTTCCATTTTCCCTGGGAAAGAAAACTCAGCAGTCCAGGTTCCTGATGTCAGTTTGTAGGGCTCCCTTGGGTCTATTCAGGGCAGCACAAGTTTCAGGTGGGGACAGCTTCGGTGTGGGGTCCATCCTTCGATATAAGGATTTTTTGTAGTGAGGTCCCTGTCCAGGGCCAGGGGCCCCTGGGCACATCCTTTTTCCATTTTCCCTGGGAAAGAAATCTCAGCAGTCCAGGTTCCTGATGTCAGTTTTTAGGGCTCCCTTGGGTCTATCAGGGCAGCACAAGTTTGAGGTGGGGACAGCTTCGGTCTGGGGTCCATCCTTCGATATAAGGATTTTTTGCAGTCAGGGCCAGGGGCCCCTGGGCACATCCTTTTTCCATTTTCCCTGGGAAAGAAAACTCAGCAGTCCAGGTTCCTGATGTCAGTTTGTAGGGCTCCCTTGGGTCTATCAGGGTAGCACAAGTTTGAGGTGGGGACAACTTCGGTGTGGGGTCCATCCTTCGATATAAGGATTCTTTGCAGTCAGGGCCAAGGGCCAGGGGCCCCTGGGCACATCCTTTTTCCATTTTCCCTGGGAAAGAACACTCAGCAGTCCAGGATCCTGATGTCAGTTTGTAGGGCTCCCTTGGGTCTATCAGGGCAGCACAAGTTTGAGGTGGGGACAGCTTCGGTGTGGGGTCCATCCTTCGATATAAGGATTTTTTGCAGTCAGGGCCAGGGGCCCCTGGGCACATCCTTTTTCCATTTTCCCTGGGAAAGAAAACTCAGCAGTCCAGGTTCCTGATGTCAGTTTTTAGGGCTCCCTTGCGTGTATCAGGGCAGCACAAGTTTGAGGTGGGGACAACTTCGGTGTGGGGTCCATCCTTCAATATAAGGATTTTTTGCAGTCAGGGCCAGGGGCCCCTGGGCACATCCTTTTTCCATTTTCCCTGGGAAACAAAACTCAGCAGTCCAGGTTCCTGATGTCAGTTTGTAGAGCTCCCTGGGGTCTATCAGGGCAGCAAAAGTTTGAGATGGGGACAACTTCGGTGTGGGGTCCATCCTTCGATATAAGGATTTTTTGCAGTCAGGGCCAGGGGCCCCTGGGCACATCCTTTTTCCATTTTCCCTGGGAAAGAAAACTCAGCAGTCCAGGTTCCTGATGTCAGTTTGTAGGGCTCCCTTGGGTCTATCAGGGTAGCACAAGTTTGAGGTGGGGACAACTTCGGTGTGGGGTCCATCCTTCGATATAAGGATTTTTTGCAGTCAGGGCCAGGGGCCAAGGGCTAGGCGCCCCTGGGCACATTCTTTTTCCATTTTCCCTGGGAAAGAAAACTCAGCAGTCCAGTTTCCTGATGTCAGTTTGTAGGGCTCCCTTGGGTCTATCAAGGTAGCACAAGTTTGAGGTGGGGACAACTTCGGTGTGGGGTCCATCCTTCGATATAAGGGTTTTTTGCAGTCAGGGCCAGGGGCCCAGGGCCAGGGGCCCCTGGGCACATCCTTTTTCCATTTTCCCTGGGAAAGAAAACTCAGCAGTCCAGGTTCCTGATGTCAGTTTGTAGGGCTCCCTTGGGTCTATCAGGGCAGCACAAGTTTGACGTGGGGACAGCTTCGGTGTGGGGTCCAACCTTTGATAAAAGGATTCTTTGCAGTCAGGGCCAGGGGCCCCTGGGCACATCCTTTTTCCATTTTCCCTGGGAAAGAAAACTCAGCAGTCCAGGTTCCTGATGTCAGTTTGTAGGGCTCCCTTGGGTCTATCAGGGCAGCACAAGTTTGAGGTGGGGACAACTTCGGTGTGGGGTCCATCCTTCGATATAAGGATTCTTTGCAGTCAGGGCCAAGGGCCAGGGGCCCCTGGGCACACCCTTTTTCCATTTTCCCTGGGAAAGAAAACTCAGCAATCCAGGTTGCTGATGTCAGTTTGTAGGGCTCCCTTGGGTCTATCATGGCAGCGCAAGTTTGAGGTGGGGACAACTTCGGTGTGGGGTCCATCCTTCGTTATAAGGATTCTTTGCAGTCAGGGCCCTGAGCAGGGCCAGGGGCCCCTGGGCACATCCTTTTTCCATTTTCCCTGGGAAAGAAAACTCAGCCGTCCAGGTTCCTGATGTCAGTTTTTAGGGCTCCCTTGGGTCTATCAGGGCAGCACAAGTTTGAGGTGGGGACAACTTCGGTGTGGGGTCCATCCTTCGATATAAGGATTTCTTGTAATGAGATCCCTGCCCAGGGACAGGGGCCCCTGGGCACATACTTTTTCCATTTTCCCTGGGAAAGAAAACTCAGCAGTCCGGGTTCCTGATGTCAGTTTGTAGGGCTCCCTTGGGTCTATCAGGGTAGCCCATGTTTGAGGTTGCGACAACTTTGGTGTGGGGTCCATCCTTCGATATAAGGATTTTTTGTAGTGAGGTCCCTGCCCATGGCCAGGGGCCCCTGAGCACATCCTTTTTCCATTTTCCCTGGGAAAGAAAACTCAGCAGTCCAGGTTCCTGATGTCAGTTTGTAGGGCTCCCTTCGGTCGATCAGGGCAGCTGAAGTTTGAGGTGGGGACAACTTCGGTGTGGGGTCCATCCTTCGATATAAGGATTTTTTGCAGTCAGGGCCAGGGGCCCAGGGCCAGGGGCCCCTGGGCACATCCTTTTTCCATTTTCCCTGGGAAAGAAAACTCAGCAGTCCAGGTTCCTGATGTCAGTTTGTAGGGCTCCCTTCGGTCGATCAGGGCAGCACACGTTTGATGTGGGGACATCTTTGGTGTGGGGTCCATCCTTCGATATAAGGATTCTTTGCAGTCAGGGCCCTGCCCAGGGCAAGGGGACCCTGGGCACATCCTTTTTCCATTTTCCCTGGGAAAGAAAACTCAGCAGTCCAGGTTCTTGATGTCAGTTTGTAGGGCTCCCTTGGGTCTATCAGGGCAGCACAAGTTTGAGGTGGGGAGAACTTCGGTTTGGGGTCCATCCTTCGATATAAGGATTTTTTGCAGTCAGGGCCAGGGGCCCCTGGGCACATCCTTTTTCCATTTTCCCTGGGAAAGAAAACTCAGCAGTCCAGGTTCCTGATGTCAGTTTGTAGAGCTCCCTTGGGTCTATCAGGGCAGCACAAGTTTGAGCTGGGGACAGCTTCGTTGTGGGGTCCATCCTTCGATATAAGGATTCTTTGCAGTCAGGGCCAGGGGCCCCTGGGCACATCCTTTTTCCATTTTCCCTGGGAAAGAAAACTCAGCAGTCCAGGTTCCTTATGTCAGTTTGTAGGGCTCCCTTGGGTCTATCAGGGCAGCACAAATTTGAGGTGGGGACAACTTCGGTCTGGGGTCCATCCTTCGATATAAGGATTTTTTGCAGTCAGGGCCAGGGGCCCAGGGCCAGGGGCCCCTGGGCACATCCTTTTTCCATTTTCCCTGGGAAAGAAAACTCAGCAGTCCAGGTTCCTGATGTCAGTTTGTAGGCCTCCCTTGGGTCTATCAGGGCAGCACAAGTTTGAGGTGGGGACAACTTCGGTGTGGGGTCCATCCTTCGATATAAGGATTTTTTGCAGTCAGGGCCAGGGGCCCCTGGGCACATCCTTTTTCCATTTTCCCTGGGAAAGAAAACTCAGCAGTCCAGGTTCCTGATGTCAGTTTGTAGGGCTCCCTTGGGTCTATCAGGGCAGCACACCTTAGAGGTGGGGACATCTTTGGTGTGGGGTCCATCCTTCGATATAAGGATTCTTTGCAGTGACGGCCCTGACCAGGGCCAGGGGCCCCTGAGGACACCCTTTTTCCATTTTCCCTGGGAAAGAAAACTCACCATTCCAGGTTCCTGATGTCAGTTTGTAGGGCTCCCTTGGGTCTATCAGGGCAGCACAAGTTTGCGGTGGGGACAACTTCGGTGTGGGGTCCATCCTTCGATATAAGGATTCTTTGCAGTCAGGGCCAGGGGCCCCTGGGCACATCTTTTTTCCATTTTCCCTGGGAAAGAAAACTCAGCAGTCCAGGTTCCTGATGTCAGTTTGTAGGGTTCCCTTGGGTCTATCAGGGTAGCACAAGTTTGACGTGGGGACAACTTCGGTGTGGGGTCCATCCTTCGATATAAGGATTTTTTGTAGTGAGGTCCCTGTCCAGGGCCAGGGGCCCCTGGGCACATCCTTTTTCCATTTTCCCTGGGAAAGAAAACTCAGCAGTCCAGGTTCCTGATGTCTGTTTGTAGGGCTCCCTTGGGTCTATCAGGGCAGCACAAGTTTGAGGTGGGGACAACTTCGGTGTGGCGTCCATCCTTCGATATAAGGATTCTTTGCAGTCAGGGCTAGGGGCCCCTGGGCACATCCTTTTTCCATTTTCCCTGGGAAAGAAAACTCAGCAGTCCAGGTTCCTGATGTCTGTTTGTAGGGCTCCCTTGGGTCTATCAGGGTAGCACAAGTTTGAGGTTGCAACAACTTCGGTGTGGGGTCCATCCTTCGAAATAAGGATTTCTTGTAGTGAGGTCCCTGTCCAGGGCCAGGGGCCCCTGTGCACATCCTTTTTCCTTTTTCCCTGGGAAAGAAAACTCAGCAGTCCAGGTTCCTGATGTCAGTTTGTAGGGCTCCCTTGGGTGTATCAGGGCAGCACAAGTTTGAGGTGGGGACAACTTTGGTGTGGGGTCCATCCTTCGATATAAGGATTTTTTGCAGTCAGGGCCAGGGGCCCCTGAGCACATCCTTTTTCCATTTTCCCTGGGAAAGAAAACTCAGCAGTCCAGGTTCCTGATGTCAGTTTGTAGGGCTCCCTTGGGTCTATCAGGGCAGCACACGTTTGAGGTGGGGACAACTTCGGTGTGGGGTCCATCCTTCGATATAATGATTCTTTGCAGTCAGGGTCCTGCCCAGGGCCAGGGGACCCTGGGCACATCCTTTGGCCATTTTCCCTGGGAAAGAAAATTCAGCAGTCCAGGTTCCTGATGTCAGTTTGTAGGGCTCCCTTGGGTCTATCAGGGCAGCACACGTTTGAGGTGGGGACAACTTCGGTGTGGGGTCCATCCTTCGATATAATGATTCTTTGCAGTCAGGGTCCTGCCCAGGGCCAGGGGACCCTGGGCACATCCTTTGGCCATTTTCCCTGGGAAAGAAAACTCAGCAGTCCAGGTTCCTGATGTCAGTTTGTAGGGCTCCCTTGGGTCTATCAGGGCAGCACAAGTTTGACGTGGGGACAGCTTCGGTGTGGGGTCCATCCTTCGATATAAGGATTTTTTGTAGTGAGGTCCCTGTCCAGGGCCAGGGGCCCCTGGGCACATCCTTTTTCCATTTTCCCTGGGAAACAAAACTCAGCAGTCCAGGTTCCTTATGTCAGTTTGTAGGGCTCCCTTGGGTCTATCAGGGCAGCACAAGTTTGAGGTGGGGACAACTTCGGTCTGGGGTCCATCCTTCGATATAAGGATTTTTTGCAGTCAGGGCCAGGGGCCCAGGGCCAGGGGCCCCTGGGCACATCCTTTTTCCATTTTCCCTGGGAAAGAAAACTCAGCAGTCCAGGTTCCTGATGTCAGTTTGTAGGGCTCCCTTGGGTCTATCAGGGCAGCACAAGTTTGAGGTGGGGACAACTTCGGTGTGGGGTCCATCCTTCGATATAAGGATTCTTTGCAGTGACGGCCCTGACCAGGGCCAGGGGCCCCTGAGGACACCCTTTTTCCATTTTCCCTGGGAAAGAAAACTCACCATTCCAGGTTCCTGATGTCAGTTTGTAGGGCTCCCTTGGGTCTATCAGGGCAGCACAAGTTTGCGGTGGGGACAACTTCGGTGTGGGGTCCATCCTTCGATATAAGGATTCTTTGCAGTCAGGGCCAGGGGCCCCTGGGCACATCTTTTTTCCATTTTCCCTGGGAAAGAAATCTCAGCAGTCCAGGTTCCTGATGTCAGTTTGTAGGGTTCCCTTGGGTCTATCAGGGTAGCACAAGTTTGACGTGGGGACAACTTCGGTGTGGGGTCCATCCTTCGATATAAGGATTTTTTGTAGTGAGGTCCCTGTCCAGGGCCAGGGGCCCCTGGGCACATCCTTTTTCCATTTTCCCTGGGAAAGAAAACTCAGCAGTCCAGGTTCCTGATGTCTGTTTGTAGGGCTCCCTTGGGTCTATCAGGGTAGCACAAGTTTGAGGTTGCAACAACTTCGGTGTGGGGTCCATCCTTCGAAATAAGGATTTCTTGTAGTGAGGTCCCTGTCCAGGGCCAGGGGCCCCTGTGCACATCCTTTTTCCTTTTTCCAAGGGAAAGAAAACTCAGCAGTCCAGGTTCCTGATGTCAGTTTGTAGGGCTCCCTTGGGTCTATCAGGGCAGCACAAGTTTGAGGTGGGGACAACTTTGGTGTGGGGTCCATCCTTCGATATAAGGATTTTTTGCAGTCAGGGCCAGGGGCCCCTGAGCACATCCTTTTTCCATTTTCCCTGGGAAACAAAACTCAGCAGTCCAGGTTCCTGATGTCAGTTTGTAGGGCTCCCTTGGGTCTATCAGGGCAGCACACGTTTGAGGTGGGGACAACTTCGGTGTGGGGTCCATCCTTCGATATAATGATTCTTTGCAGTCAGGGTCCTGCCCAGGGCCAGGGGACCCTGGGCACATCCTTTGGCCATTTTCCCTGGGAAAGAAAACTCAGCAGTCCAGGTTCCTGATGTCAGTTTGTAGGGCTCCCTTGGGTCTATCAGGGCAGCACACGTTTGAGGTGGGGACAACTTCGGTGTGGGGTCCATCCTTCGATATAATGATTCTTTGCAGTCAGGGTCCTGCCCAGGGCCAGGGGACCCTGGGCACATCCTTTGGCCCTTTTCCCTGGGAAAGAAAACTCAGCAGTCCAGGTTCCTGATGTCAGTTTGTAGGGCTCCCTTGGGTCTATCAGGGCAGCACAAGTTTGACGTGGGGACAGCTTCGGTGTGGGGTCCATCCTTCGATATAAGGATTTTTTGTAGTGAGGTCCCTGTCCAGGGCCAGGGGCCCCTGGGCACATCCTTTTTCCATTTTCCCTGGGAAACAAAACTCAGCAGTCCAGGTTCCTTATGTCAGTTTGTAGGGCTCCCTTGGGTCTATCAGGGCAGCACAAGTTTGAGGTGGGGACAACTTCGGTCTGGGGTCCATCCTTCGATATAAGGATTTTTTGCAGTCAGGGCCAGGGGCCCAGGGCCAGGGGCCCCTGGGCACATCCTTTTTCCATTTTCCCTGGGAAAGAAAACTCAGCAGTCCAGGTTCCTGATGTCAGTTTGTAGGGCTCCCTTGGGTCTATCAGGGCAGCACAAGTTTGAGGTGGGGACAACTTCGGTGTGGGGTCCATCCTTCGATATAAGGATTCTTTGCAGTGACGGCCCTGACCAGGGCCAGGGGCCCCTGAGGACACCCTTTTTCCATTTTCCCTGGGAAAGAAAACTCACCATTCCAGGTTCCTGATGTCAGTTTGTAGGGCTCCCTTGGGTCTATCAGGGCAGCACAAGTTTGCGGTGGGGACAACTTCGGTGTGGGGTCCATCCTTCGATATAAGGATTCTTTGCAGTCAGGGCCAGGGGCCCCTGGGCACATCTTTTTTCCATTTTCCCTGGGAAAGAAAACTCAGCAGTCCAGGTTCCTGATGTCAGTTTGTAGGGTTCCCTTGGGTCTATCAGGGTAGCACAAGTTTGACGTGGGGACAACTTCGGTGTGGGGTCCATCCTTCGATATAAGGATTTTTTGTAGTGAGGTCCCTGTCCAGGGCCAGGGGCCCCTGGGCACATCCTTTTTCCATTTTCCCTGGGAAAGAAAACTCAGCAGTCCAGGTTCCTTATGTCAGTTTGTAGGGCTCCCTTGTGTCTATCAGGGCAGCACAAGTTTGAGGTGGGGACAACTTCGGTGTGGGGTCCATCCTTCGATATAAGGATTTTTTGCAGTCAGGGCCAGGGGCCCCTGGGCACATCCTTTTTCCATTTTCCCTGGGAAAGAAAACTCAGCAGTCCAGGTTCCTGATGTCTGTTTGTAGGGCTCCCTTGGGTCTATCAGGGTAGCACAAGTTTGAGGTTGCAACAACTTCGGTGTGGGGTCCATCCTTCGAAATAAGGATTTCTTGTAGTGAGGTCCCTGTCCAGGGCCAGGGGCCCCTGTGCACATCCTTTTTCCATTTTCCCTGGGAAAGAAAACTCACCATTCCAGGTTCCTGATGTCAGTTTGTAGGGCTCCCTTGGGTGTATCAGGGCAGCACAAGTTTGAGGTGGGGACAACTTCGGTGTGGCATCCATCCTTCGATATAAGGATTTTTTGCAGTCAGGGCCAGGGGCCCCTGAGCACATCCTTTTTCCATTTTCCCTGGGAAAGAAAACTCAGCAGTCCAGGTTCCTGATGTCAGTTTGTAGGGCTCCCTTGGGTCTATCAGGGCAGCACACGTTTGAGGTGGGGACAACTTCGGTGTGGGGTCCATCCTTCGATATAATGATTCTTTGCAGTCAGGGTCCTGCCCAGGGCCAGGGGACCCTGGGCACATCCTTTGGCCATTTTCCCTGGGAAAGAAAACTCAGCAGTCCAGGTTCCTGATGTCAGTTTGTAGGGCTCCCTTGGGTCTATCAGGGCAGCACACGTTTGAGGTGGGGACAACTTCGGTGTGGGGTCCATCCTTCGATATAATGATTCTTTGCAGTCAGGGTCCTGCCCAGGGCCAGGGGACCCTGGGCACATCCTTTGGCCATTTTCCCTGGGAAAGAAAACTCAGCAGTCCAGGTTCCTGATGTCAGTTTGTAGGGCTCCCTTGCGTCTATCAGGGTAGCACAAGTTTGAGGTGGGGACAACTTCAGTGTGGGGTCCATCCTTCGATATAAGGATTTTTTGCAGTCAGGGCCAGGGGCCCCTGGGCACATCCTTTTTCATTTTCCCTGGGAAAGAAAACTCAGCAGTCCAGGTTCCTGATGTCAGTTTGTAGGGCTCCCTTGGGTCTATCAGGGCAGCACAAGTTTGACGTGGGGACAGCTTCGGTGTGGGGTCCATCCTTCGATATAAGGATTTTTTGCAGTCAGGGCCAGGAGCCCCTGGGCACATCCTTTTTCAATTTTCCCTGGGAAAGAAAACTCAGCAGTCCAGGTTCCTGATGTCAGTTTGTAGAGCTCCCTTGGGTCTATCAGGGCAGCACAAGTTTGAGGTGGGGACAGCTTCGGTGTGGGGTCCATCCTTCGATATAAGGTTTTTTTGCAGTGAGGTTCCTGCACAGGGCCAGGGGACCCTGGGCACATACTTTTTCCATTTTCCCTGGGAAAGAAAACTCAGCAGTCCAGGTTCCTGATGTCAGTTTGTAGGGCTCCCTTGGGTGTATCAGGGCAGCACAAGTTTGAGTTGGGGACAGCTTCGGTGTGGGGTCCATCCTTCGATATAAGGATTTTTTGCAGTCAGGGCCATCGGCTCCCGGGCACATCCTTTTTCCATTTTCCCTGGGAAAGAAAACTCAGCAGTCCAGGTTCCTGATGTCAGTTTGTAGGGCTCCCTTGGGTCTATCAGGGTAGCACAAGTTTGAGGTGGGGACAACTTCGGTGTGGGGTCCATCCTTCGATATAAGGATTTTTTGTAGTGAGGTCCCTGTCCAGGTCCAGGGGCCCCTGGGCACATCCTTTTTCCATTTTCCCTGGGAAAGAAAACTCAGCAGTCCAGGTTCCTGATGTCAGTTTGTAGGGCTCCCTTGGGTGTATCAGGGCAGCACAAGTTTGAGGTGGGGACAACTTCGGTGTGGGGTCCATCCTTCGATATAAGGATTTTTTGCAGTCAGGGCCAGGGACCCCTGTGCACATCCTTTTTCCATTTTCCCTGGGAAAGAAAACTCAGCAGTCCAGGTTCCTGATGTCAGTTTGTAGGGCTCCCTTGGGTCTATCAGGGTAGCACAAGTTTGAGGTGGGGACAACTTCGGTGTGGGGTGCATCCTTCGATATAAGGATTTTTTGTAGTGAGGTCCCTGTCCCGGGCCAGGGGCCCCTGGGCACATCCTTTTTCCATTTTCCCTGGGAAAGAAAACTCAGCAGTCCAGGTTCCTGATGTCAGTTTGTAGGGCTCCCTTGGGTCTATCAGGGTAGCACAAGTTTGAGGTGGGGACAACTTCAGTGTGGCGTCCATCCTTCGATATAAGGATTTTTTGCAGTCAGGGCCAGGGACCCCTGGGCACATCTTTTTTCATTTTCCCTGGGAAAGAAAACTCAGCAGTCCAGTTTCCTGATGTCAGTTTGTAGGGCTCCCTTGGGTCTATCAGGGCAGCACAAGTTTGAGGTGGGGAGAACTTCGGTGTGGGGTCCATCCTTCGATATAAGGATTTTTTGCAGTCAGGGCCAGGGGCCCCTGGGCACATCCTTTTTCCATTTTCCCTGGGAAAGAAAACTCAGCAGTCCAGGTTCCTGATGTCAGTTTGTAGAGCTCCCTTGGGTCTATCAGGGCAGCACAAGTTTGAGGTGGGGACAACTTCAGTGTGGGGTCCATCCTTCGATATAAGGATTTTTTGCAGTGATGTCCCTGCACAGGGCCAGGGGCCCCTGGGCACATCCTTTTTCCATTTTCCCTGGGAAAGAAAACTCAGCAGTCCAGGTTCCTGATGTCAGTTTGTAGGGCTCCCTTGGGTCTATCAGGGCAGCACAAGTTTGAGCTGGGGACAGCTTCGTTGTGGGGTCCATCCTTCGATATAAAGATTTTTTGCAGTCAGGGCCAGGGGCCCCTGGGCACATCCTTTTTCCATTTTCCCTGGGAAAGAAAACTCAGCAGTCCAGGTTCCTGATGTCAGTTTGTTGGGCTCCCTTGGGTCTATCAGGGCAGCACAAGTTTGAGGTGGGGACAACTTCGGTGTGGGGTCCATCCTTCGATATAAGGATTTTTTGCAGTCAGGGCCAGGGGCCCAGGGCCAGGGGCCCCTGTGCACATCCTTTTTCCATTTTCCCTGGGAAAGAAAACTCAGCAGTCCAGGTTCCTGATGTCAGTTTGTAGGGCTCCCTTGGGTCTATCAGGGCAGCACATGTTTGAGGTGGGGACAACTTCGGTGTGGGGTCCATCCTTCGATATAAGGATTTTTTGCAGTCAGGGCCAGGGGCCCCTGGGCACATCCTTTTTCCATTTTCCCTGGGAAAGAAAACTCAGCAGTCCAGGTTCCTGATGTCAGTTTGTAGGGCTCCCTTGGGTCTATCAGGGCAGCACACCTTAGAGGTGGGGACATCTTTGGTGTGGGGTCCATCCTTCGATATAAGGATTCTTTGCAGTGACGGCCCTGCCCACGGCCAGGGGCCCCTGAGGACACCCTTTTTCCATTTTCCCTGGGAAAGAAAACTCACCATTCCAGGTTCCTGATGTCAGTTTGTAGGGCTCCCTTGGTCTATCAGGGCAGCACAAGTTTGAGGTGGGGACAACTTCGGTGTGGGGTCCATCCTTCGATATAAGGATTCTTTGCAGTCAGGGCCAGGGGCCCCCGGGCACATCCTTTTTCCATTTTCCCTGGGAAAGAAAACTCAGCAGTCCAGGTTCCTGATGTCAGTTTGTAGGGTTCCCTTGGGTCTATCAGGTTAGCACAAGTTTGACGTGGGGACAGCTTCGGTGTGGGGTCCATCCTTCGATATAAGGATTTTTTGTAGTGAGGTCCCTGTCCAGGGCCAGGGGCCCCTGGGCACATCCTTTTTCCATTTTCCCTGGGAAAGAAAACTCAGCAGTCCAGGTTCCTTATGTCAGTTTGTAGGGCTCCCTTGGGTCTATCAGGGCAGCACAAGTTTGAGGTGGGACAACTTCGGTCTGGGGTCCATCCTTCGATATAAGAATTTTTTGCAGTCAGGGCCAGGGGCCCCTGGGCACATCCTTTTTCCATTTTCCCTGGGAAAGAAAACTCAGCAGTCCAGGTTCCTGATGTCAGTTTGTAGGGCTCCCTTGGGTCTATCAGGGTAGCACAAGTTTGAGGTTGCAACAACTTCGGTGTGGGGTCCATCCTTCGAAATAAGGATTTCTTGTAGTGAGGTCCCTGTCCAGGGCCAGGGGCCCCTGTGCACATCCTTTTTCAATTTTCCCTGGGAAAGAAAACTCAGCAGTCCAGGTTCCTGATGTCAGTTTGTAGGGCTCCCTTGGGTCTATCAGGGCAGCACAAGTTTGAGGTCGGGACAACTTCGGTGTGGGGTCCATCCTTCGATATAAGGATTTTTTGCAGTCAGGGCCAGGGGCCCCTGAGCACATCCTTTTTCCATTTTCCCTGGGAAAGAAAACTCAGCAGTCCAGGTTCCTGATGTCAGTTTGTAGGGCTCCCTTGGGTCTATCAGGGCAGCACACGTTTTAGGTGGGGACAACTTCGGTGTGGGGTCCATCCTTCGATATAAGGATTTTTTGCAGTCAGGGCCAGGGGCCCCCGGGCACATCCTTTTTCCATTTTCCCTCGGAAAGAAAACTCAGCAGTCCAGGTTCCTGATGTCAGTTTGTAGGGCTCCCTTGGGTCTATCAGGGTAGCACAAGTTTGAGGTCGGGACAACTTCGGTGTGGGGTCCATCCTTCGATATAAGGATTTTTTGTAGTGAGGTCCCTGTCCAGGTCCAGGGGCCCCTGGGCACATCCTTTTTCTATTTTCCCTGGGAAAGAAAACTCAGCAGTCCAGGTTCCTGATGTCAGTTTGTAGGGCTCCCTTGGGTCTATCAGGGCAGCACAAGCTTGAGGTGGGGACAACTTCGGTGTGGCGTCCATCCTTCGATATAAGGATACTTTGCAGTCAGGGCCAGGGGCCCCTGGGCACATCCTTTTTCCATTTTCCCTGGGAAAGAAAAATCAGCAGTCCAGGTTCCTGATGTCAGTTTGTAGGGCTCCCTTTGGTCTATCAGGGTAGCACAAGTTTGAGGTGGGGACAGCTTCGGTGTGGGGTCCATCCTTCGATATAAGGATTTTTTGCAGTCAGGGCTAGGGGCCCCTGGGCACATCCTTTTTCCATTTTCCTTGGGAAAGAAAACTCAGCAGTCCAGGTTCCTGATGTCAGTTTGTAGGGCTCCCTTGGGTCTATCAGGGTACCACAAGTTTGAGGTGGGGACAACTTTGGTGTGGGGTCCATCCTTCGATATAAGGATTTTTTAGAGTGCGGTCCCTGTCCAGCGCCAGGGGCCCCTGTGCACATCTTTTTCCATTTTCCCTGGGAAAGAAAACTCAGCAGTCCAGGTTCCTGATGTCAGTTTGTAGGCCTCCCTTGGGTCTATCAGGGCAGCACAAGTTTAAGGTGGGGACAACTTCGGTGTGGGGTCCATCCTTCGATATAAGGATTCTTTGCAGTCAGGGCTAGGGGCCCCTGGGCACATCCTTTTTCCATTTTCCCTGGGAAAGAAAACTCAGCAGTCCAGGTTCCTGATGTCAGTTTGTAGGCCTCCCTTGGGTGTATCAGGGCAGCACAAGTTTGAGGTGGGGACAACTTCGGTGTGGGGTCCATCCTTCGATATAAGGATTTTTTGCAGTCAGGGCCAGGGGCCCGTGGGCACATCCTTTTTCCATTTTCCCTGGGAAAGAAAACTCAGCAGTCCAGGTTCCTGATGTCAGTTTGTAGAGCTCCCTTGGGTCTATCAGGGCAGCACAAGTTTGAGGTGGGTACAATTTCGATGTGGCGTCCATCCTCCGATATAAGGATTTTTTGCAGTGAGGTTCCTGCACAGGGCCAGGGGCCCCTGGGCACGTCCTTTTTCCATTTTCCCTGGGAAAAAAAACTCAGCAGTCCAGGTTCCTGATGTCAGTTTGTAGGGCTCCCTTTGGTCTATCAGGGCAGCACAAGTTTGAGGTGGGGACAACATTGGTGTGGGGTCCATCCTTCGATATAAGGATTTTTTGCAGTCAGGGCCAGGGGCCCCTGGGCACAACCTTTTTCCATTTTCCCTGGGAAAGAAAACTCAGCAGTCCAGGTTCCTGATGTCAGTTTGTAGAGCTCCCTTGGGTCTATCAGGGCAGCACAAGTTTGAGGTGGGGACAACTTTGGTGTGGGGTCCATCCTTCGATATAAGGATTTTTTGCAGTGAGGTTCCTGCACAGGGCCAGGGGCCCCTGGGCACATCCTTTTTCCATTTTCCCTGGGAAAGAAAACTCAGCAGTCCAGGTTCCTGATGTCAGTTTGTAGGGCTCCCTTGGGTCTATCAGGGCAGCACAAGTTTGAGGTGGGGACAACTTTGGTGTGGGGTCCATCCTTCGATATAAGGATTTTTTGCAGTCAGGGCCAGGAGCCCCTGGGCACATCCTTTTTCCATTTTCCTTGGAAAAGAAAACTCAGCAGTCCAGGTTCCTGATGTCAGTTTGTCGGGCTCCCTTGGGTCTATCAGGGTAGCACAAGTTTGAGGTGGGGACAACTTCGGTGTGGGGTCCATCCTTCGATATAAGGATTTTTTGCAGTCAGGGCCAGGAGCCCCTGGGCACACCCTTTTTCCATTTTCCTTGGAAAAGAAAACTCTGCAGTCCAGGTTCCTGATGTCAGTTTGTAGGGCTCCCTTGGGGTCTATCAGGGTAGCACAAGTTTGAGGTTGCAACAACTTCGGTGTGGGGTCCATCCTTCGAAATAAGGATTTCTTGTAGTGAGGTCCCTGTCCAGGGCCAGGGGCCCCCGGGCACATCCTTTTTCAATTTTCCCTGGGAAAGAAAACTCAGCAGTCCAGGTGCCTGATGTCAGTTTGTAGAGCTCCCTTGGGTCTATCAGGGCAGCACAAGTTTGAGGTGGGGACAACTTCGGTGTGGGGTCCATCCTTCGATATAAGGATTTTTTGCAGTCAGGGACAGGGGCCCCTGAGCACATCCTTTTTCCATTTTCCCTGGGAAAGAAAACTCAGCAGTCCAGGTTCCTGATGTCAGTTTGTAGGGCTCCCTTGGGTCTATCAGGGCAGCACACGTTTGAGGTGGGGACAACTTCGGTGTGGGGTCCATCCTTCGATATAAGGATTTTTTGCAGTCAGGGCCAGGGGCCCCCGGGCACATCCTTTTTCCATTTTCCCTGGGAAAGAAAACTCAGCAGTCCAGGTTCCTGATGTCAGTTTGTAGGGCTCCCTTGGGTCTATCAGGGTAGCACAAGTTTGAGGTCGGGACAACTTCGGTGTGGGGTCCATCCTTCGATATAAGGATTTTTTGTAGTGAGGTCCCTGTCCAGGTCCAGGGGCCCCTGGGCACATCCTTTTTCTATTTTCCCTGGGAAAGAAAACTCAGAAGTCCAGGTTCCTGATGTCAGTTTGTAGGGCTCCCTTGGGTCTATCAGGGCAGCACAAGCTTGAGGTGGGGACAACTTCGGTGTGGCATCCATCCTTCGATATAAGGATACTTTGCAGTCAGGGCCAGGGGCCCCTGGGCACATCCTTTTTCCATTTTCCCTGGGAAAGAAAAATCAGCAGTCCAGGTTCCTGATGTCAGTTTGTAGGGCACCCTTTGGTCTATCAGGGTAGCACAAGTTTGAGGTGGGGACAACTTCGGTGTGGGGTCCATCCTTCGATATAAGGATTTTTTGCAGTCAGGGCCAGGGGCCCCTGGGCACATCCTTTTTCCATTTTCCTTGGGAAAGAAAACTCAGCAGTCCAGGTTCCTGATGTCAGTTTGTAGGGCTCCCTTGGGTCTATCAGGGTACCACAAGTTTGAGGTGGGGACAACTTTGGTGTGGGGTCCATCCTTCGATATAAGGATTTTTTAGAGTGCGGTCCCTGTCCAGCGCCAGGGGCCCCTGTGCACATCTTTTTCCATTTTCCCTGGGAAAGAAAACTCAGCAGTCCAGGTTCCTGATGTCAGTTTGTAGGCCTCCCTTGGGTCTATCAGTGCAGCACAAGTTTGAGGTGGGGACAACTTCGGTGTGGGGTCCATCCTTCGATATAAGGATTTTTTGCAGTCAGGGACAGGGGCCCCTGAGCACAACCTTTTTCCATTTTCCCTGGGAAAGAAAACTCAGCAGTCCAGGTTCCTGATGTCAGTTTGTAGGGCTCCCTTGGGTGTATCAGGGCAGCACAAGTTTGAGGTGGGGACAACTTCGGTGTGGGGTCCATCCTTCGATATAAGGACTTTTTGCAGTCAGGGCCATCGGCTCCCGGGCACATCCTTTTTCCATTTTCCCTGGGAAAGAAAACTCAGCAGTCCAGGTTCCTGATGTCAGTTTGTAGGGCTCCCTTGGGTCTATCAGGGTAGCACAAGTTTGAGGTCGGGACAACTTCGGTGTGGGGTCCATCCTTCGATATAAGGATTTTTTGTAGTGAGGTCCCTGTCCAGGTCCAGGGGCCCCTGGGCACATCCTTTTTCCATTTTCCCTGGGAAAGAAAACTCAGCAGTCCAGGTTCCTGATGTCAGTTTGTAGGGCTCCCTTGGGTGTATCAGGGCAGCACAAGTTTGAGGTGGGGACAACTTCGGTGTGGGGTCCATCCTTCGATATAAGGATTTTTTGCAGTCAGGGCCAGGGGCCCCTGTGCACATCCTTTTTCCATTTTCCCTGGGAAAGAAAACTCAGCAGTCCAGGTTCCTGATGTCAGTTTGTAGGGCTCCCTTGGGTCTATCAGGGTAGCACAAGTTTGAGGTGGGGACAACTTCGGTGTGGGGTGCATCCTTCGATATAAGGATTTTTTGTAGTGAGGTCCCTGTCCTGGGCCAGGGGCCCCTGGGCACATCCTTTTTCCATTTTCCCTGGGAAAGAAAACTCAGCAGTCCAGGTTCCTGATGTCAGTTTGTAGGGCCCCCTTGGGTCTATCAGGGTAGCACAAGTTTGAGGTGGGGACAACTTCAGTGTGGCGTCCATCCTTCGATATAAGGATTTTTTGCAGTCAGGGCCAGGGACCCCTGGGCACATCCTTTTTCATTTTCCCTGGGAAAGAAAACTCAGCAGTCCAGGTTCCTGATGTCAGTTTGTAGGGCTCCCTTGGGTCTATCAGGGTAGCACAAGTTTGAGGTCGGGACAACTTCGGTGTGGGGTCCATCCTTCGATATAAGGATTTTTTGTAGTGAGGTCCCTGTCCAGGTCCAGGGGCCCCTGGGCACATCCTTTTTCTATTTTCCCTGGGAAAGAAAACTCAGAAGTCCAGGTTCCTGATGTCAGTTTGTAGGGCTCCCTTGGGTCTATCAGGGCAGCACAAGCTTGAGGTGGGGACAACTTCGGTGTGGCATCCATCCTTCGATATAAGGATACTTTGCAGTCAGGGCCAGGGGCCCCTGGGCACATCCTTTTTCCATTTTCCCTGGGAAAGAAAAATCAGCAGTCCAGGTTCCTGATGTCAGTTTGTAGGGCACCCTTTGGTCTATCAGGGTAGCACAAGTTTGAGGTGGGGACAACTTCGGTGTGGGGTCCATCCTTCGATATAAGGATTTTTTGCAGTCAGGGCCAGGGGCCCCTGGGCACATCCTTTTTCCATTTTCCTTGGGAAAGAAAACTCAGCAGTCCAGGTTCCTGATGTCAGTTTGTAGGGCTCCCTTGGGTCTATCAGGGTACCACAAGTTTGAGGTGGGGACAACTTTGGTGTGGGGTCCATCCTTCGATATAAGGATTTTTTAGAGTGCGGTCCCTGTCCAGCGCCAGGGGCCCCTGTGCACATCTTTTTCCATTTTCCCTGGGAAAGAAAACTCAGCAGTCCAGGTTCCTGATGTCAGTTTGTAGGCCTCCCTTGGGTCTATCAGTGCAGCACAAGTTTGAGGTGGGGACAACTTCGGTGTGGGGTCCATCCTTCGATATAAGGATTTTTTGCAGTCAGGGACAGGGGCCCCTGAGCACAACCTTTTTCCATTTTCCCTGGGAAAGAAAACTCAGCAGTCCAGGTTCCTGATGTCAGTTTGTAGGGCTCCCTTGGGTGTATCAGGGCAGCACAAGTTTGAGGTGGGGACAACTTCGGTGTGGGGTCCATCCTTCGATATAAGGACTTTTTGCAGTCAGGGCCATCGGCTCCCGGGCACATCCTTTTTCCATTTTCCCTGGGAAAGAAAACTCAGCAGTCCAGGTTCCTGATGTCAGTTTGTAGGGCTCCCTTGGGTCTATCAGGGTAGCACAAGTTTGAGGTCGGGACAACTTCGGTGTGGGGTCCATCCTTCGATATAAGGATTTTTTGTAGTGAGGTCCCTGTCCAGGTCCAGGGGCCCCTGGGCACATCCTTTTTCCATTTTCCCTGGGAAAGAAAACTCAGCAGTCCAGGTTCCTGATGTCAGTTTGTAGGGCTCCCTTGGGTGTATCAGGGCAGCACAAGTTTGAGGTGGGGACAACTTCGGTGTGGGGTCCATCCTTCGATATAAGGATTTTTTGCAGTCAGGGCCAGGGGCCCCTGTGCACATCCTTTTTCCATTTTCCCTGGGAAAGAAAACTCAGCAGTCCAGGTTCCTGATGTCAGTTTGTAGGGCTCCCTTGGGTCTATCAGGGTAGCACAAGTTTGAGGTGGGGACAACTTCGGTGTGGGGTGCATCCTTCGATATAAGGATTTTTTGTAGTGAGGTCCCTGTCCTGGGCCAGGGGCCCCTGGGCACATCCTTTTTCCATTTTCCCTGGGAAAGAAAACTCAGCAGTCCAGGTTCCTGATGTCAGTTTGTAGGGCCCCCTTGGGTCTATCAGGGTAGCACAAGTTTGAGGTGGGGACAACTTCAGTGTGGCGTCCATCCTTCGATATAAGGATTTTTTGCAGTCAGGGCCAGGGACCCCTGGGCACATCCTTTTTCATTTTCCCTGGGAAAGAAAACTCAGCAGTCCAGGTTCCTGATGTCAGTTTGTAGGGCTCCCTTGGGTCTATCAGGGCAGCACAAGTTTGAGGTGGGGAGAACTTCGGTGTGGGGTCCATCCTTCGATATAAGGATTTTTTGCAGTCAGGGCCAGGGGCCCCTGGGCACATCCTTTTTCCATTTTCCCTGGGAAAGAAAACTCAGCAGTCCAGGTTCCTGATGTCAGTTTGTAGAGCTCCCTTGGGTCTATCAGGGCAGCACAAGTTTGAGGTGGGGACAACTTCAGTGTGGGGTCCATCCTTCGATATAAGGATTTGTTGCAGTGAGGTCCCTGCACAGGGCCAGGGGCCCCTGGGCACATCCTTTTTCCATTTTCCCTGGGAAAGAAAACTCAGCAGTCCAGGTTCCTGATGTCAGTTTGTAGGGCTCCCTTGGGTGTATCAGGGCAGCACAAGTTTGAGCTGGGGACAGCTTCGTTGTGGGGTCCATCCTTCGATATAAGGATTTTTTGCAGTCAGGGCCAGGGGCCCCTGGGCACATCCTTTTTCCATTTTCCCTGGGAAAGAAAACTCAGCAGTCCAGGTTCCTGATGTCAGTTTGTAGGGCTCCCTTGGGTCTATCAGGGCAGCACAAGTTTGAGGTGGGGACAACTTCGGTGTGGCGTCCATCCTTCGATATAAGGATTCTTTGTAGTCAGGGCCAGGGGCCCCTGGGCACATCCTTTTTCCATTTTCCCTGGGAAAGAAAAATCAGCAGTCCAGGTTCCTGATGTCAGTTTGTAGGGCTCCCTTGGGTCTATCAGGGTAGCACAAGTTTGAGGTGGGGACAACTTCGGTGTGGGGTCCATCCTTCGATATAAGGATTTTTTGCAGTCAGGGCCAGGAGCCCCTGGGCACATCCTTTTTCCATTTTCCTTGGAAAAGAAAACTCAGCAGTCCAGGTTCCTGATGTCAGTTTGTCGGGCTCCCTTGGGTCTATCAGGGTAGCACAAGTTTGAGGTGGGGACAACTTCGGTGTGGGGTCCATCCTTCGATATAAGGATTTTTTGCAGTCAGGGCCAGGAGCCCCTGGGCACACACTTTTTCCATTTTCCTTGGAAAAGAAAACTCTGCAGTCCAGGTTCCTGATGTCAGTTTGTAGGGCTCCCTTGGGGTCTATCAGGGTAGCACAAGTTTGAGGTTGCAACAACTTCGGTGTGGGGTCCATCCTTCGAAATAAGGATTTCTTGTAGTGAGGTCCCTGTCCAGGGCCAGGGGCCCCTGTGCACATCCTTTTTCAATTTTCCCTGGGAAAGAAAACTCAGCAGTCCAGGTGCCTGATGTCAGTTTGTAGAGCTCCCTTGGGTCTATCAGTGCAGCACAAGTTTGAGGTGGGGACAACTTCGGTGTGGGGTCCATCCTTCGATATAAGGATTTTTTGCAGTCAGGGACAGGGGCCCCTGAGCACATCCTTTTTCCATTTTCCCTGGGAAAGAAAACTCAGCAGTCCAGGTTCCTGATGTCAGTTTGTAGGGCTCCCTTGGGTCTATCAGGGTAGCACACGTTTGAGGTGGGGACAACTTCGGTGTGGGGTCCATCCTTCGATATAAGGATTTTTTGCAGTCAGGGCCAGGGGCCCCCGGGCACATCCTTTTTCCATTTTCCCTGGGAAAGAAAACTCAGCAGTCCAGGTTCCTGATGTCAGTTTGTAGGGCTCCCTTGGGTCTATCAGGGTAGCACAAGTTTGAGGCCGGGACAACTTCGGTGTGGGGTCCATCCTTCGATATAAGGATTTTTTGTAGTGAGGTCCCTGTCCAGGTCCAGGGGCCCCTGGGCACATCCTTTTTCTATTTTCCCTGGGAAAGAAAACTCAGCAGTCCAGGTTCCTGATGTCAGTTTGTAGGGCTCCCTTGGGTCTATCAGGGCAGCACAAGCTTGAGGTGGGGACAACTTCGGTGTGGCATCCATCCTTCGATATAAGGATACTTTGCAGTCAGGGCCAGGGGCCCCTGGGCACATCCTTTTTCCATTTTCCCTGGGAAAGAAAAATCAGCAGTCCAGGTTCCTGATGTCAGTTTGTAGGGCTCCCTTTGGTCTATCAGGGTAGCACAAGTTTGAGGTGGGGACAACTTCGGTGTGGGGTCCATCCTTCGATATAAGGATTTTTTGCAGTCAGGGCCAGGGGCCCCTGGGCACATCCTTTTTCCATTTTCCTTGGGAAAGAAAACTCAGCAGTCCAGGTTCCTGATGTCAGTTTGTAGGGCTCCCTTGGGTCTATCAGGGTACCACAAGTTTGAGGTGGGGACAACGTTGGTGTGGGGTCCATCCTTCGATATAAGGATTTTTTAGAGTGCGGTCCCTGTCCAGCGCCAGGGGCCCCTGTGCACATCTTTTTCCATTTTCCCTGGGAAAGAAAACTCAGCAGTCCAGGTTCCTGATGTCAGTTTGTAGGCCTCCCTTGGGTCTATCAGGGCAGCACAAGTTTGAGGTGGGGACAACTTCGGTGTGGCGTCCATCCTTCGATATAAGGATTCTTTGCAGTCAGGGCTAGGGGCCCCTGGGCACATCCTTTTTCCATTTTCCCTGGGAAAGAAAACTCAGCAGTCCAGGTTCCTGATGTCAGTTTGTAGGCCTCCCTTGGGTGTATCAGGGCAGCACAAGTTTGAGGTGGGGACAACTTCGGTGTGGGGTCCATCCTTCGATATAAGGACTTTTTGCAGTCAGGGCCATCGGCTCCCGGGCACATCCTTTTTCCATTTTCCCTGGGAAAGAAAACTCAGCAGTCCAGGTTCCTGATGTCAGTTTGTAGGGCTCCCTTGGGTCTATCAGGGTAGCACAAGTTTGAGGTCGGGACAACTTCGGTGTGGGGTCCATCCTTCGATATAAGGATTTTTTGTAGTGAGGTCCCTGTCCAGGTCCAGGGGCCCCTGGGCACATCCTTTTTCCATTTTCCCTGGGAAAGAAAACTCAGCAGTCCAGGTTCCTGATGTCAGTTTGTAGGGCTCCCTTGGGTGTATCAGGGCAGCACAAGTTTGAGGTGGGGACAACTTCGGTGTGGGGTCCATCCTTCGATATAAGGATTTTTTGCAGTCAGGGCCAGGGGCCCCTGTGCACATCCTTTTTCCATTTTCCCTGGGAAAGAAAACTCAGCAGTCCAGGTTCCTGATGTCAGTTTGTAGGGCTCCCTTGGGTCTATCAGGGTAGCACAAGTTTGAGGTGGGGACAACTTCGGTGTGGGGTGCATCCTTCGATATAAGGATTTTTTGTAGTGAGGTCCCTGTCCCGGGCCAGGGGCCCCTGGGCACATCCTTTTTCCATTTTCCCTGGGAAAGAAAACTCAGCAGTCCAGGTTCCTGATGTCAGTTTGTAGGGCTCCCTTGGGTCTATCAGGGTAGAACAAGTTTGAGGTGGGGACAACTTCAGTGTGGCGTCCATCCTTCGATATAAGGATTTTTTGCAGTCAGGGCCAGGGACCCCTGGGCACATCCTTTTTCATTTTCCCTGGGAAAGAAAACTCAGCAGTCCAGGTTCCTGATGTCAGTTTGTAGGGCTCCCTTGGGTCTATCAGGGCAGCACAAGTTTGAGGTGGGGAGAACTTCGGTGTGGGGTCCATCCTTCGATATAAGGATTTTTTGCAGTCAGGGCCAGGGGCCCCTGGGCACATCCTTTTTCCATTTTCCCTGGGAAAGAAAACTCAGCAGTCCAGGTTCCTGATGTCAGTTTGTAGAGCTCCCTTGGGTCTATCAGGGCAGCACAAGTTTGAGGTGGGGACAACTTCAGTGTGGGGTCCATCCTTCGATATAAGGATTTGTTGCAGTGAGGTCCCTGCACAGGGCCAGGGGCCCCTGGGCACATCCTTTTTCCATTTTCCCTGGGAAAGAAAACTCAGCAGTCCAGGTTCCTGATGTCAGTTTGTAGGGCTCCCTTGGGTGTATCAGGGCAGCACAAGTTTGAGCTGGGGACAGCTTCGTTGTGGGGTCCATCCTTCGATATAAGGATTTTTTGCAGTCAGGGCCAGGGGCCCCTGGGCACATCCTTTTTCCATTTTCCCTGGGAAAGAAAACTCAGCAGTCCAGGTTCCTGATGTCGTTTTGTTGGGCTCCCTTGGGTCTATCAGGGCAGCACAAGTTTGAGGTGGGGACAGCTTCGGTGTGGGGTCCATCCTTCGATATAAGGATTTTTTGCAGTCAGGGACAGGGGCCAAGGGCCAGGGGCCCCTGGGCACATCCTTTTTCCATTTTCCCTGGGAAAGAAAACTCAGAAGTCCAGGTTCCTGATGTCAGTTTGTAGGGCTCCCTTGGGTCTATCAGGGTAGCACAAGTTTGAGGTGGGGACAACTTCGGTGTGGGGTCCATCCTTCGATATAAGGATTTTTTGCAGTCAGGGCCAGGGGCCCAGGGCCAGGGGCCCCTGTGCACATCCTTTTTCCATTTTCCCTGGGAAAGAAAACTCAGCAGTCCAGGTTCCTGATGTCAGTTTGTAGGGCTCCCTTGGGTCTATCAGGGCAGCACAAGTTTGAGGTGGGGACAACTTCGGTGTGGGGTCCATCCTTCGATATAAGGATTTTTTGCAGTCAGGGCCAGGGGCCCCTGGGCACATCCTTTTTCCATTTTCCCTGGGAAAGAAAACTCAGCAGTCCAGGTTCCTGATGTCAGTTTGTAGGGCTCCCTTGGGTCTATCAGGGCAGCACACCTTAGAGGTGGGGACATCTTTGGTGTGGGGTCCATCCTTCGATATAAGGATTCTTTGCAGTCAGGGCCGGGCCCAGGGCCAGGGGCCCCTGAGGACACCCTTTTTCCATTTTCCCTGGGAAAGAAAACTCACCATTCCAGGTTCCTGATGTCAGTTTGTAGGGCTCCCTTGGGTCTATCAGGGCAGCACAAGTTTGAGGTGGGGACAACTTCGGTGTGGGGTCCATCCTTCGATATAAGGATTTTTTGCAGTCAGGGCCAGGGGCCCCCGGGCACATCCTTTTTCCATTTTCCCTGGGAAAGGAAACTCAGCAGTCCAGGTTCCTGATGTCAGTTTGTAGGGTTCCCTTGGGTCTATCAGGGTAGCACAAGTTTGACGTGGGGACAGCTTCGGTGTGGGGTCCATCCTTCGATATAAGGATTTTTTGTAGTGAGGTCCCTGTCCAGGGCCAGGGGCCCCTGGGCACATCCTTTTTCCATTTTCCCTGGGAAAGAAAACTCAGCAGTCCAGGTTCCTTATGTCAGTTTGTAGGGCTCCCTTGGGTCTATCAGGGCAGCACAAGCTTGAGGTGGGGACAACTTCGGTGTGGCGTCCATCCTTCGATATAAGGATACTTTGCAGTCAGGGCCAGGGGCCCCTGGGCACATCCTTTTTCCATTTTCCCTGGGAAAGAAAAATCAGCAGTCCAGGTTCCTGATGTCAGTTTGTAGGGCTCCCTTTGGTCTATCAGGGTAGCACAAGTTTGAGGTGGGGACAACTTCGGTGTGGGGTCCATCCTTCGATATAAGGATTTTTTGCAGTCAGGGCCAGGGGCCCCTGGGCACATCCTTTTTCCATTTTCCTTGGGAAAGAAAACTCAGCAGTCCAGGTTCCTGATGTCAGTTTGTAGGGCTCCCTTGGGTCTATCAGGGTAGCACAAGTTTGAGGTCGGGACAATTTTGGTGTGGGGTCCATCCTTCGATATAAGGATTTTTTAGAGTGCGGTCCCTGTCCAGCGCCAGGGGCCCCTGTACACATCTTTTTCCATTTTCCCTGGGAAAGAAAACTCAGCAGTCCAGGTTCCTGATGTCAGTTTGTAGGCCTCCCTTGGGTCTATCAGGGCAGCACAAGTTTAAGGTGGGGACAACTTCGGTCTGGCGTCCATCCTTCGATATAAGGATTCTTTGCAGTCAGGGCTAGGGGCCCCTGGGCACATCCATTTTTCATTTTCCCTGGGAAAGAAAACTCAGCAGTCCAGGTTCCTGATGTCAGTTTGTAGGGCTCCCTTGGGTCTATCAGGGCAGCACAAGTTTGAGGTGGGGACAACTTCGGTGTGGGGTCCATCCTTCGATATAAGGATTTTTTGCAGTCAGGGCCAGGGGCCCGTGGGCACATCCTTTTTCCATTTTCCCTGGGAAAGAAAACTCAGCAGTCCAGGTTCCTGATGTCAGTTTGTAGAGCTCCCTTGGGTCTATCAGGGCAGCACAAGTTTGAGGTGGGGACAATTTCGATGTGGCGTCCATCCTCCGATATAAGGATTTTTTGCAGTGAGGTTCCTGCACAGGGCCATGGGCCCCTGGGCACGTCCTTTTTCCATTTTCCCTGGGAAAAAAAACTCAGCAGTCCAGGTTCCTGATGTCAGTTTGTAGGGCTCCCTTGGGTGTATCAGGGCAGCACAAGTTTGAGGTGGGGACAACTTTGGTGTGGGGTCCATCCTTCGATATAAGGATTTTTTGCAGTCAGGGCCAGGGGCCCCTGGGCACAACCTTTTTCCATTTTCCCTGGGAAAGAAAACTCAGCAGTCCAGGTTCCTGATGTCAGTTTGTAGAGCTCCCTTGGGTCTATCAGGGCAGCACAAGTTTGAGGTGGGGACAACTTTGGTGTGGGGTCCATCCTTCGATATAAGGATTTTTTGCAGTGAGGTTCCTGCACAGGGCCAGGGGCCCCTGGGCACATCCTTTTTCCATTTTCCCTGGGAAAGAAAACTCAGCAGTCCAGGTTCCTGATGTCAGTTTGTAGGGCTACCTTGGGTCTATCAGGGTAGCACAAGTTTGAGGTGGGGACAACTTCGGTGTGGCGTCCATCCTTCGATATAAGGATTCTTTGCAGTCAGGGCTAGGGGCCCCTGGGCACATCCTTTTTCCATTTTCCCTGGGAAAGAAAACTCAGCAGTCCAGGTTCCTGATGTCAGTTTGTAGGGCTCCCTTGGGTCTATCAGGGTAGCACAAGTTTGAGGTGGGGACAACTTCGGTGTGGGGTCCATCCTTCGATATAAGGATTTTTTGCAGTCAGGGCCAGGAGCCCCTGGGCACAGCCTTTTTCCATTTTCCTTGGAAAAGAAAACTCAGCAGTCCAGGTTCCTGATGTCAGTTTGTAGGGCTCCCTTGGGTCTATCAGGGTAGCACAAGTTTGAGGTTGCAACAACTTCGGTGTGGGGTCCATCCTTCGAAATAAGGATTTCTTGTAGTGAGGTCCCTGTCCAGGGCCAGGGGCCCCTGTGCACATCCTTTTTCAATTTTCCCTGGGAAAGAAAACTCAGCAGTCCAGGTGCCTGATGTCAGTTTGTAGGGCTCCCTTGGGTCTATCAGGGCAGCACAAGTTTGAGGTGGGGACAACTTCGGTGTGGGGTCCATCCTTCGATATAAGGATTTTTTGCAGTCAGGGACAGGGGCCCCTGAGCACATCCTTTTTCCATTTTCCCTGGGAAAGAAAACTCAGCAGTCCAGGTTCCTGATGTCAGTTTGTAGGGCTCCCTTGGGTGTATCAGGGCAGCACAAGTTTGAGGTGGGGACAACTTCGGTGTGGGGTCCATCCTTCGATATAAGGATTTTTTGCAGTCAGGGCCAGGGGCCCCCGGGCACATCCTTTTTCCATTTTCCCTGGGAAAGAAAACTCAGCAGTCCAGGTTCCTGATGTCAGTTTGTAGGGCTCCCTTGGGTCTATCAGGGTAGCACAAGTTTGAGGTCGGGACAACTTCGGTGTGGGGTCCATCCTTCGATATAAGGATTTTTTGTAGTGAGGTCCCTGTCCAGGTCCAGGGGCCCCTGGGCACATCCTTTTTCTATTTTCCCTGGGAAAGAAAACTCAGCAGTCCAGGTTCCTGATGTCAGTTTGTAGGGCTCCCTTGGGTCTATCAGGGCAGCACAAGCTTGAGGTGGGGACAACTTCGGTGTGGCATCCATCCTTCGATATAAGGATACTTTGCAGTCAGGGCCAGGGGCCCCTGGGCACATCCTTTTTCCATTTTCCTTGGGAAAGAAAACTCAGCAGTCCAGGTTCCTGATGTCAGTTTGTAGGGCTCCCTTGGGTGTATCAGGGCAGCAGAAGTTTGAGGTGGGGACAACTTCGGTGTGGGTTCCATCCTTCGAAATAAGGATTTTTTGCAGTCAGGGCCAGGGGCCCCTGGGCACAACCTTTTTCCATTTTCCCTGGGAAAGAAAACTCAGCAGTCCAGGTTCCTGATGTCAGTTTGTAGGGCTCCCTTGGGTGTATCAGGGCAGCACAAGTTTGAGGTGGGGACAACTTTGGTGTGGGGTCCATCCTTCGAAATAAGGATTTTTTGCAGTCAGGGCCAGGGGCCCCTGGGCACAACCTTTTTCCATTTTCCCTGGGAAAGAAAACTCAGCAGTCCAGGTTCCTGATGTCAGTTTGTAGAGCTCCCTTGGGTCTATCAGGGCAGCACAAGTTTGAGGTGGGGACAACTTTGGTGTGGGGTCCATCCTTCGATATAAGGATTTCTTGCAGTGAGGTCCCTGCACAGGGCCAGGTTCCCCTGGGCACATCCTTTTTCCATTTTCCCTGGGAAAGAAAACTCAGCAGTCCAGGTTCCTGATGTCAGTTTGTAGGGCTACCTTGGGTCTATCAGGGTAGCACAAGTTTGAGGTGGGGACAACTTCGGTGTGGCGTCCATCCTTCGATATAAGGATTCTTTGCAGTCAGGGCTAGGGGCCCCTGGGCACATCCTTTTTCCATTTTCCCTGGGAAAGAAAACTCAGCAGTCCAGGTTCCTGATGTCAGTTTGTAGGGCTCCCTTGGGTCTATCAGGGCAGCACAAGTTTGAGGTGGGGACAACTTCGGTGTGATGTCCATCCTTCGATATAAGGATTCTTTGCAGTCAGGGCCAGGGGCCCCTGGGCACACCCTTTTTCCATTTTCCCTGGGAAAGAAAAATCAGCAGTCCAGGTTCCTGATGTCAGTTTGTAGGGCTCCCTTGGGTCTATCAGGGTAGCACAAGTTTGAGGTGGGGACAACTTCGGTGTGGGGTCCATCCTTCGATATAAGGATTTTTTGCAGTCAGGGCCAGGAGCCCCTGGGCACATCCTTTTTCCATTTTCCTTGGAAAAGAAAACTCAGCAGTCCAGGTTCCTGATGTCAGTTTGTAGGGCTCCCTTGGGTCTATCAGGGTAGCACAAGTTTGAGGTGGGGACAACTTTGGTGTGGGGTCCATCCTTCGATATAAGGATTTTTTAGAGTGCGGTCCCTGTCCAGCGCCAGGGGCCCCTGTGCACATCTTTTTCCATTTTCCCTGGGAAAGAAAACTCAGCAGTCCAGGTTCCTGATGTCAGTTTGTAGGCCTCCCTTGGGTGTATCAGGGCAGCACAAGTTTAAGGTGGGGACAACTTCGGTGTGGCGTCCATCCTTCGATATAAGGATTCTTTGCAGTCAGGGCTAGGGGCCCCTGGGCACATCCTTTTTCCATTTTCCCTGGGAAAGAAACCTCAGCAGTCCAGGTTCCTGATGTCAGTTTGTAGGGCTCCCTTGGGTCTATCAGGATAGCACAAGTTTGAGGTGGGGACAACTTCGGTGTGGGGTCCATCCTTCGATATAAGGATTTTTTGCAGTCAGGGCCAGGGGCCCCCGGGCACATCCTTTTTCCATTTTCCCTGGGAAAGAAAACTCAGCAGTCCAGGTTCCTGATGTCAGTTTGTAGGGCTCCCTTGGGTGTATCAGGGCAGGACAAGTTTGAGGTGGGGACAACTTCCGTGTGGGGTCCATCCTTCGATATAAGGATTCTTTGCAGTCAGGGCCAGGGGCCCCTGGGCACATCCTTTTTCGATTTTCCCTGAGAAAGAAAACTCAGCAGTCCAGGTTCCTGATGTCAGTTTGTAGGGCTCCCTTGGGTGTATCAGGGCAGCACAAGTTTGAGGTGGGGACAACTTCCGTGTGGGGTCCATCCTTCGATATAAGGATTCTTTGCAGTGAGGTCCCAGCCCAAGGCCAGGGGCCCCTGGGCACATCCTTTTTCCATTTTCCCTGGGAAAGAAAACTCAGCAGTCCAGGTTCCTGATGTCAGTTTGTAGGGCTCCCTTGGGTCTATCAGGGCAGCACAAGTTTGAGGTGGGGACATCTCTGGTGTGGGGTCCATCCTTCGATATAAGGATTCTTTCCAGTCAGGGCCGGGCCCAGGGCCAGGGGCCCCTGGGCACAGGCTTTTTCCATTTTCCCTGGGAAAGAAAACTCAGCAGTCCAGGTTCCTGATGTCAGTTTGTAGGGCTCCCTTGGGTGTATCAGGGCAGCACAAGTTTGAGGTGGGGACAACGTCGGTGTGGGGTCCATCCTTCGATATAAGGATTTTTTGCAGTCAGGGCCAGGGGCCCCTGGGCACACCCTTTTTCCATTTTCCCTGGGAAAGAAAACTCAGCAGTCCAGGTTCCTGATGTCAGTTTGTAGGCCTCCCTTCGGTGTATCAGGGCAGCACAAGTTTGAGGTGGGGACAACTTTGGTGTGGGGTCCATCCTTCGATATAAGGATTTGTTGCAGTGAGGTCCCTGCACAGGGCCAGGGGCCCCTGGGCACATCCTTTTTCCATTTTCCCTGGGAAAGAAAACTCAGCAGTCCAGGTTCCTGATGTCAGTTTGTAGGGCTCCCTTGGGTCTATCAGGGCAGCAAAAGTTTGAGGTGGGGACAACTTCGGTGTGGGGTCCATCCTTCGATATAAGGATTTTTTGCAGTCAGGGCCAGGGGCCCCTGGGCACAAACTTTTTCCATTTTCCCTGGGAAAGAAAACTCAGCAGTCCAGGTTCCTGATGTCAGTTTGTAGGCCTCCCTTGGGTCTATCAGGGCAGCACAAATTTGAGGTGGGGACAACTTCGGTGTGGCGTCCATCCTTCGATATAAGGATTCTTTGCAGTCAGGGCTAGGGGCCCCTGGGCACATCCTTTTTCCATTTTCCCTGGGAAAGAAAACTCAGCAGTCCAGGTTCCTGATGTCAGTTTGTAGGCCTCCCTTCGGTGTATCAGGGCAGCACAAGTTTGAGGTGGGGACAACTTCGGTGTGGGGTCCATCCTTCGATATAAGGATTTTTTGCAGTCAGGGCCAGGGGCCCCTGTGCACATCCTTTTTCCATTTTCCCTGGGAAAGAAAACTCAGCAGTCCAGGTTCCTGATGTCAGTTTGTAGGGCTCCCTTGGGTGTATCAGGGCAGCACAAGTTTGAGGTGGGGACAACTTCGGTGTGGGGTCCATCCTTCGATATAAGGATTCTTTGCAGTCAGGGCCAGGGCCCCCTGGGCACATCCTTTTTCGATTTTCCCTGAGAAAGAAAACTCAGCAGTCCAGGTTCCTGATGTCAGTTTGTAGGGCTCCCTTGGGTCTATCAGGGCAGCACAAGTTTGAGGTGGGGACAACTTTGGTGTGGGGTCCATCCTTCAATATAAGGATTTTTTGCAGTCAGGGCCAGGGGCCCCTGGGCACATCCTTTTTCGATTTTCCCTGGGAAAGAAAACTCAGCAGTCCAGGTTCCTGATGTCAGTTTGTAGGCCTCCCTTGGGTGTATCAGGGCAGCACAAGTTTGAGGTGGGGACAACTTCGGTGTGGGGTCCATCCTTCGATATAAGGATTTTTTGTAGTCAGGGCCAGGGGCCCCCGGGCACATCCTTTTTCCATTTTCCCTGGGAAAGAAAACTCAGCAGTCCAGGTTCCTGATGTCAGTTTGTAGGGCTCCCTTGGGTGTATCAGGGCAGCACAAGTTTGAGGTGGGGACAACTTCGGTGTGGGTTCCATCCTTCGATATAAGGATTTTTTGCAGTCAGGGCCAGGCCCACGGCCTGGGGCCCCTGGGCACATCCTTTTTCCATTTTCCCTGGGAAAGAAAACTCAGCAGTCCAGGTTCCTGATGTCAGTTTGTAGGGCTCCCTTTGGTCTATCAGGGCAGCACAAGTTTGAGGTGGGGACAACTTCCGTGTGGGGTCCATCCTTCGATATAAGGATTCTTTGCAGTCAGGGCCAGGGGCCCCTGGGCACATCCTTTGGCCATTTTCCCTGGGAAAGAAAACTCAGCAGTCCAGGTTCCTGATGTCAGTTTGTAGGGCTCCCTTGGGTCTATCAGGGCAGCACAAGTTTGAGGTGGGGACAACTTTGGTGTGGGGTCCATCCTTCGATATAAGGATTCTTTGCAGTCAGGGCCAGGGGCCCCTGGGCACATCCTTTTTCGATTTTCCCTGAGAAAGAAAACTCAGCAGTCCAGGTTCCTGATGTCAGTTTGTAGGGCTCCCTTGGGTCTATCAGGGTAGCACAAGTTTGAGGTGGGGACAACTTCCGTGTGGGGTCCATCCTTCGATATAAGGATTCTTTGCAGTGAGGTCCCAGCCCAAGGCCAGGGGCCCCTGGGCACATCCTTTTTCCATTTTCCCTGGGAAAGAAACCTCAGCAGTCCAGGTTCCTGATGTCAGTTTGTAGGGCTCCCTTGGGTCTATCAGGATAGCACAAGTTTGAGGTGGGGACAACTTCGGTGTGGGGTCCATCCTTCGATATAAGGATTCTTTGCAGTCAGGGCCAGGGGCCCCTGGGCACATCCTTTTTCCATTTTCCCTGGGAAAGGAAACTCAGCAGTCCAGGTTCCTGATGTCAGTTTGTAGGGCTCCCTTGGGTCTATCAGGGCAGCACAAGTTTGAGGTGGGGACAGCTTCCGTGTGGGGTCCATCCTTCGATATAAGGATTCTTTGCAGTCAGGGCCGGGCCCAGGGCCAGGGGCCCCTGGGCACAGGCTTTTTCCATTTTCCCTGGGAAAGAAAACTCAGCAGTCCAGGTTCCTGATGTCAGTTTGTAGGGCTCCCTTGGGTGTATCAGGGCAGCACAAGTTTGAGGTGGGGACAACGTCGGTGTGGGGTCCATCCTTCGATGTAAGGATTTTTTGCAGTCAGGGCCAGGGGCCCCTGGGCACACCCTTTTTCCATTTTCCCTGGGAAAGAAAACTCAGCAGTCCAGGTTCCTGATGTCAGTTTGTAGAGCTCCCTTGGGTCTATCAGGGCAGCACAAGTTTGAGGTGGGGACAACTTTGGTGTGGGGTCCATCCTTCGATATAAGGATTTGTTGCAGTGAGGTCCCTGCACAGGGCCAGGGGCCCCTGGGCACATCCTTTTTCCATTTTCCCTGGGAAAGAAAACTCAGCAGTCCAGGTTCCTGAGGTCAGTTTGTAGGGCTCCCTTGGGTCTATCAGGGCAGCACACGTTTGAGGTGGGGACAACTTCGGTGTGGGTTCCATCCTTCGATATAAGGATTTTTTGCAGTCAGGGCCAGGGGCCCCTGGGCACAACCTTTTTCCATTTTCCCTGGGAAAGAAAACTCAGCAGTCCAGGTTCCTGATGTCAGTTTGTAGAGCTCCCTTGGGTCTATCAGGGCAGCACAAGTTTGAGGTGGGGACAACATTGGTGTGGGGTCCATCCTTCGATATAAGGATTTGTTGCAGTGAGGTCCCTGCACAGGGCCAGGGGCCCCTGGGCACATCCTTTTTCCATTTTCCCTGGGAAAGAAAACTCAGCAGTCCAGGTTCCTGATGTCAGTTTGTAGGGCTCCCTTGGGTCTATCAGGGTAGCACAAGTTTGAGGTGGGGACAACTTTGGTGTGGGGTCCATCCTTCGATATAAGGATTTTTTAGAGTGCGGTCCCTGTCCAGCGCCAGGGGCCCCTGTGCACATCTTTTTCCATTTTCCCTGGGAAAGAAAACTCAGCAGTCCAGGTTCCTGATGTCAGTTTGTAGGCCTCCCTTCGGTGTATCAGGGCAGCACAAGTTTGAGGTGGGGACAACTTCGGTGTGGGGTCCATCCTTCGATATAAGGATTTTTTGCAGTCAGGGCCAGGGACCCCCGGGCACATCCTTTTTCCATTTTCCCTGGGAAAGAAAACTCAGCAGTCCAGGTTCCTGATGTCAGTTTGTAGGGCTCCCTTGGGTGTATCAGGGCAGCACAAGTTTGAGGTGGGGACAACTTCGGTGTGGGGTCCATCCTTCGATATAAGGATTTTTTGCAGTCAGGGCCAGGGACCCCCGGGCACATCCTTTTTCCATTTTCCCTGGGAAAGAAAACTCAGCAGTCCAGGTTCCTGATGTCAGTTTGTAGGCCTCCCTTGGGTGTATCAGGGCAGCACAAGTTTGAGGTGGGGACAACTTCGGTGTGGGGTCCATCCTTCGATATAAGGATTTTTTGCAGTCAGGGCCAGGGACCCCCGGGCACATCCTTTTTCCATTTTCCCTGGGAAAGAAAACTCAGCAGTCCAGGTTCCTGATGTCAGTTTGTAGGGCTCCCTTGGGTCTATCAGGGTACCACAAGTTTGAGGTGGGGACAACTTTGGTGTGGGGTCCATCCTTCGATATAAGGATTTTTTAGAGTGCGGTCCCTGTCCAGCGCCAGGGGCCCCTGTGCACATCTTTTTCCATTTTCCCTGGGAAAGAAAACTCAGCAGTCCAGGTTCCTGATGTCAGTTTGTAGGCCTGCCTTGGGTCTATCAGGGCAGCACAAGTTTGAGGTGGGGACAACTTCGGTGTGGCGTCCATCCTTCGATATAAGGATTCTTTGCAGTCAGGGCTAGGGGCCCCTGGGCACATCCTTTTTCCATTTTCCCTGGGAAAGAAAACTCAGCAGTCCAGGTTCCTGATGTCAGTTTGTAGGCCTCCCTTGGGTGTATCAGGGCAGCACAAGTTTGAGGTGGGGACAACTTCGGTGTGGGGTCCATCCTTCGATATAAGGATTTTTTGCAGTCAGGGCCAGGGGCCCGTGGGCACATCCTTTTTCCATTTTCCCTGGGAAAGAAAACTCAGCAGTCCAGGTTCCTGATGTCAGTTTGTAGAGCTCCCTTGGGTCTATCAGGGCAGCACAAGTTTGAGGTGGGGACAATTTCGATGTGGGGTCCATCCTCCGATATAAGGATTTTTTGCAGTGAGGTTCCTGCACAGGGCCAGGGGCCCCTGGGCACGTCCTTTTTCCATTTTCCCTGGGAAAAAAAACTCAGCAGTCCAGGTTCCTGATGTCAGTTTGTAGGGCTCCCTTGGGTGTATCAGGGCAGCACAAGTTTGAGGTGGGGACAACTTTGGTGTGGGGTCCATCCTTCGATATAAGGATTTTTTGCAGTCAGGGCCAGGGGCCCCTGGGCACAACCTTTTTCCATTTTCCCTGGGAAAGAAAACTCAGCAGTCCAGGTTCCTGATGTCAGTTTGTAGAGCTCCCTTGGGTCTATCAGGGCAGCACAAGTTTGAGGTGGGGACAACTTTGGTGTGGGGTCCATCCTTCGATATAAGGATTTCTTGCAGTGAGGTCCCTGCACAGGTCCAGGGGCCCCTGGGCACATCCTTTTTCCATTTTCCCTGGGAAAGAAAACTCAGCAGTCCAGGTTCCTGATGTCAGTTTGTAGGGCTACCTTGGGTCTATCAGGGTAGCACAAGTTTGAGGTGGGGACAACTTCGGTGTGGCGTCCATCCTTCGATATAAGGATTCTTTGCAGTCAGGGCTAGGGGCCCCTGGGCACATCCTTTTTCCATTTTCCCTGGGAAAGAAAACTCAGCAGTCCAGGTTCCTGATGTCAGTTTGTAGGGCTCCCTTGGGTCTATCAGGGCAGCACAAGTTTGAGGTGGGGACAACTTCGGTGTGATGTCCATCCTTCGATATAAGGATTCTTTGCAGTCAGGGCCAGGGCCCCTGGGCACACCCTTTTTCCATTTTCCCTGGGTAAGAAAAATCAGCAGTCCAGGTTCCTGATGTCAGTTTGTAGGGCTCCCTTGGGTCTATCAGGGTAGCACAAGTTTGAGGTGGGGACAACTTCGGTGTGGGGTCCATCCTTCGATATAAGGATTTTTTGCAGTCAGGGCCAGGAGCCCCTGGGCACATCCTTTTTCCATTTTCCTTGGAAAAGAAAACTCAGCAGTCCAGGTTCCTGATGTCAGTTTGTAGGGCTCCCTTGGGTCTATCAGGGTAGCACAAGTTTGAGGTGGGGACAACTTTGGTGTGGGGTCCATCCTTCAATATAAGGATTTTTTGCAGTCAGGGCCAGGGGCCCCTGGGCACATCCTTTTTCGATTTTCCCTGGGAAAGAAAACTCAGCAGTCCAGGTTCCTGATGTCAGTTTGTAGGCCTCCCTTGGGTGTATCAGGGCAGCACAAGTTTGAGGTGGGGACAACTTCGGTGTGGGGTCCATCCTTCGATATAAGGATTTTTTGTAGTCAGGGCCAGGGGCCCCCGGGCACATCCTTTTTCCATTTTCCCTGGGAAAGAAAACTCAGCAGTCCAGGTTCCTGATGTCAGTTTGTAGGGCTCCCTTGGGTGTATCAGGGCAGCACAAGTTTGAGGTGGGGACAACTTCGGTGTGGGTTCCATCCTTCGATATAAGGATTTTTTGCAGTCAGGGCCCAGCTCACGGCCTGGGGCCCCTGGGCACATCCTATTTCCATTTTCCCTGGGAAAGAAAACTCAGCAGTCCAGGTTCCTGATGTCAGTTTGTAGGGCTCCCTTTGGTCTATCAGGGCAGCACAAGTTTGAGGTGGGGACAACTTCCGTGTGGGGTCCATCCTTCGATATAAGGATTCTTTGCAGTCAGGGCCAGGGGCCCCTGGGCACATCCTTTGGCCATTTTCCCTGGGAAAGAAAACTCAGCAGTCCAGGTTCCTGATGTCAGTTTGTAGGGCTCCCTTGGGTCTATCAGGGCAGCACAAGTTTGAGGTGGGGACAACTTCGGTGTGGGGTCCATCCTTCGATATAAGGATTCTTTGCAGTCAGGGCCAGGGGCCCCTGGGCACATCCTTTTTCGATTTTCCCTGAGAAAGAAAACTCAGCAGTCCAGGTTCCTGATGTCAGTTTGTAGGGCTCCCTTGGGTCTATCAGGGTAGCACAAGTTTGAGGTGGGGACAACTTCCGTGTGGGGTCCATCCTTCGATATAAGGATTCTTTGCAGTGAGGTCCCAGCCCAAGGCCAGGGGCCCCTGGGCACATCCTTTTTCCATTTTCCCTGGGAAAGAAACCTCAGCAGTCCAGGTTCCTGATGTCAGTTTGTAGGGCTCCCTTGGGTCTATCAGGATAGCACAAGTTTGAGGTGGGGACAACTTCGGTGTGGGGTCCATCCTTCGATATAAGGATTCTTTGCAGTCAGGGCCAGGGGCCCCTGGGCACATCCTTTTTCCATTTTCCCTGGGAAAGGAAACTCAGCAGTCCAGGTTCCTGATGTCAGTTTGTAGGGCTCCCTTGGGTCTATCAGGGCAGCACAAGTTTGAGGTGGGGACAGCTTCCGTGTGGGGTCCATCCTTCGATATAAGGATTCTTTGCAGTCAGGGCCGGGCCCAGGGCCAGGGGCCCCTGGGCACAGGCTTTTTCCATTTTCCCTGGGAAAGAAAACTCAGCAGTCCAGGTTCCTGATGTCAGTTTGTAGGGCTCCCTTGGGTGTATCAGGGCAGCACAAGTTTGAGGTGGGGACAACGTCGGTGTGGGGTCCATCCTTCGATATAAGGATTTTTTGCAGTCAGGGCCAGGGGCCCCTGGGCACAACCTTTTTCCATTTTCCCTGGGAAAGAAAACTCAGCAGTCCAGGTTCCTGATGTCAGTTTGTAGAGCTCCCTTGGGTCTATCAGGGCAGCACAAGTTTGAGGTGGGGACAACTTTGGTGTGGGGTCCATCCTTCGATATAAGGATTTGTTGCAGTGAGGTCCCTGCACAGGGCCAGGGGCCCCTGGGCACATCCTTTTTCCATTTTCCCTGGGAAAGAAAACTCAGCAGTCCAGGTTCCTGATGTCAGTTTGTAGGGCTCCCTTGGGTCTATCAGGGCAGCACACGTTTGAGGTGGGGACAACTTCGGTGTGGGTTCCATCCTTCGATATAAGGATTTTTTGCAGTCAGGGCCAGGGGCCCCTGGGCACAACCTTTTTCCATTTTCCCTGGGAAAGAAAACTCAGCAGTCCAGGTTCCTGATGTCAGTTTGTAGAGCTCCCTTGGGTCTATCAGGGCAGCACAAGTTTGAGGTGGGGACAACATTGGTGTGGGGTCCATCCTTCGATATAAGGATTTGTTGCAGTGAGGTCCCTGCACAGGGCCAGGGGCCCCTGGGCACATCCTTTTTCCATTTTCCCTGGGAAAGAAAACTCAGCAGTCCAGGTTCCTGATGTCAGTTTGTAGGGCTCCCTTGGGTCTATCAGGGTAGCACAAGTTTGAGGTGGGGACAACTTTGGTGTGGGGTCCATCCTTCGATATAAGGATTTTTTAGAGTGCGGTCCCTGTCCAGCGCCAGGGGCCCCTGTGCACATCTTTTTCCATTTTCCCTGGGAAAGAAAACTCAGCAGTCCAGGTTCCTGATGTCAGTTTGTAGGCCTCCCTTCGGTGTATCAGGGCAGCACAAGTTTGAGGTGGGGACAACTTCGGTGTGGGGTCCATCCTTCGATATAAGGATTTTTTGCAGTCAGGGCCAGGGACCCCCGGGCACATCCTTTTTCCATTTTCCCTGGGAAAGAAAACTCAGCAGTCCAGGTTCCTGATGTCAGTTTGTAGGGCTCCCTTGGGTGTATCAGGGCAGCACAAGTTTGAGGTGGGGACAACTTCGGTGTGGGGTCCATCCTTCGATATAAGGATTTTTTGCAGTCAGGGCCAGGGACCCCCGGGCACATCCTTTTTCCATTTTCCCTGGGAAAGAAAACTCAGCAGTCCAGGTTCCTGATGTCAGTTTGTAGGCCTCCCTTCGGTGTATCAGGGCAGCACAAGTTTGAGGTGGGGACAACTTCGGTGTGGGGTCCATCCTTCGATATAAGGATTTTTTGCAGTCAGGGCCAGGGACCCCCGGGCACATCCTTTTTCCATTTTCCCTGGGAAAGAAAACTCAGCAGTCCAGGTTCCTGATGTCAGTTTGTAGGGCTCCCTTGGGTCTATCAGGGTACCACAAGTTTGAGGTGGGGACAACTTTGGTGTGGGGTCCATCCTTCGATATAAGGATTTTTTAGAGTGCGGTCCCTGTCCAGCGCCAGGGGCCCCTGTGCACATCTTTTTCCATTTTCCCTGGGAAAGAAAACTCAGCAGTCCAGGTTCCTGATGTCAGTTTGTAGGCCTCCCTTGGGTCTATCAGGGCAGCACAAGTTTGAGGTGGGGACAACTTCGGTGTGGCGTCCATCCTTCGATATAAGGATTCTTTGCAGTCAGGGCTAGGGGCCCCTGGGCACATCCTTTTTCCATTTTCCCTGGGAAAGAAAACTCAGCAGTCCAGGTTCCTGATGTCAGTTTGTAGGCCTCCCTTGGGTCTATCAAGGTAGCACAAGTTTGAGGTGGGGACAACTTCGGTGTGGGGTCCATCCTTCGATATAAGGATTTTTTGCAGTCAGGGCCAGGGGCCCGTGGGCACATCCTTTTTCCATTTTCCCTGGGAAAGAAAACTCAGCAGTCCAGGTTCCTGATGTCAGTTTGTAGAGCTCCCTTGGGTCTATCAGGGCAGCACAAGTTTGAGGTGGGGACAATTTCGATGTGGGGTCCATCCTCCGATATAAGGATTTTTTGCAGTGAGGTTCCTGCACAGGGCCAGGGGCCCCTGGGCACGTCCTTTTTCCATTTTCCCTGGGAAAAAAAACTCAGCAGTCCAGGTTCCTGATGTCAGTTTGTAGGGCTCCCTTGGGTGTATCAGGGCAGCACAAGTTTGAGGTGGGGACAACTTTGGTGTGGGGTCCATCCTTCGATATAAGGATTTTTTGCAGTCAGGGCCAGGGGCCCCTGGGCACAACCTTTTTCCATTTTCCCTGGGAAAGAAAACTCAGCAGTCCAGGTTCCTGATGTCAGTTTGTAGGGCTACCTTGGGTCTATCAGGGTAGCACAAGTTTGAGGTGGGGACAACTTCGGTGTGGCGTCCATCCTTCGATATAAGGATTCTTTGCAGTCAGGGCTAGGGGCCCCTGGGCACATCCTTTTTCCATTTTCCCTGGGAAAGAAAACTCAGCAGTCCAGGTTCCTGATGTCAGTTTGTAGGGCTCCCTTGGGTCTATCAGGGCAGCACAAGTTTGAGGTGGGGACAACTTCGGTGTGATGTCCATCCTTCGATATAAGGATTCTTTGCAGTCAGGGCCAGGGCCCCTGGGCACACCCTTTTTCCATTTTCCCTGGGTAAGAAAAATCAGCAGTCCAGGTTCCTGATGTCAGTTTGTAGGGCTCCCTTGGGTCTATCAGGGTAGCACAAGTTTGAGGTGGGGACAACTTCGGTGTGGGGTCCATCCTTCGATATAAGGATTTTTTGCAGTCAGGGCCAGGAGCCCCTGGGCACATCCTTTTTCCATTTTCCTTGGAAAAGAAAACTCAGCAGTCCAGGTTCCTGATGTCAGTTTGTAGGGCTCCCTTGGGTCTATCAGGGTAGCACAAGTTTGAGGTGGGGACAACTTTGGTGTGGGGTCCATCCTTCAATATAAGGATTTTTTGCAGTCAGGGCCAGGGGCCCCTGGGCACATCCTTTTTCGATTTTCCCTGGGAAAGAAAACTCAGCAGTCCAGGTTCCTGATGTCAGTTTGTAGGCCTCCCTTGGGTGTATCAGGGCAGCACAAGTTTGAGGTGGGGACAACTTCGGTGTGGGGTCCATCCTTCGATATAAGGATTTTTTGTAGTCAGGGCCAGGGGCCCCCGGGCACATCCTTTTTCCATTTTCCCTGGGAAAGAAAACTCAGCAGTCCAGGTTCCTGATGTCAGTTTGTAGGGCTCCCTTGGGTGTATCAGGGCAGCACAAGTTTGAGGTGGGGACAACTTCGGTGTGGGTTCCATCCTTCGATATAAGGATTTTTTGCAGTCAGGGCCCAGCTCACGGCCTGGGGCCCCTGGGCACATCCTATTTCCATTTTCCCTGGGAAAGAAAACTCAGCAGTCCAGGTTCCTGATGTCAGTTTGTAGGGCTCCCTTTGGTCTATCAGGGCAGCACAAGTTTGAGGTGGGGACAACTTCCGTGTGGGGTCCATCCTTCGATATAAGGATTTTTTGCAGTCAGGGCCAGGGGCCCCTGGGCACATCCTTTGGCCATTTTCCCTGGGAAAGAAAACTCAGCAGTCCAGGTTCCTGATGTCAGTTTGTAGGGCTCCCTTGGGTCTATCAGGGCAGCACAAGTTTGAGGTGGGGACAACTTCGGTGTGGGGTCCATCCTTCGATATAAGGATTCTTTGCAGTCAGGGCCAGGGGCCCCTGGGCACATCCTTTTTCCATTTTCCCTGGGAAAGAAAACTCAGCAGTCCAGGTTCCTGATGTCAGTTTGTAGGGCTCCCTTGGGTCTATCAGGGTAGCACAAGTTTGAGGTGGGGACAACTTCCGTGTGGGGTCCATCCTTCGATATAAGGATTCTTTGCAGTGAGGTCCCAGCCCAAGGCCAGGGGCCCCTGGGCACATCCTTTTTCCATTTTCCCTGGGAAAGAAACCTCAGCAGTCCAGGTTCCTGATGTCAGTTTGTAGGGCTCCCTTGGGTCTATCAGGATAGCACAAGTTTGAGGTGGGGACAACTTCGGTGTGGGGTCCATCCTTCGATATAAGGATTCTTTGCAGTCAGGGCCAGGGGCCCCTGGGCACATCCTTTTTCCATTTTCCCTGGGAAAGGAAACTCAGCAGTCCAGGTTCCTGATGTCAGTTTGTAGGGCTCCCTTGGGTCTATCAGGGCAGCACAAGTTTGAGGTGGGGACAGCTTCCGTGTGGGGTCCATCCTTCGATATAAGGATTCTTTGCAGTCAGGGCCGGGCCCAGGGCCAGGGGCCCCTGGGCACAGGCTTTTTCCATTTTCCCTGGGAAAGAAAACTCAGCAGTCCAGGTTCCTGATGTCAGTTTGTAGGGCTCCCTTGGGTGTATCAGGGCAGCACAAGTTTGAGGTGGGGACAACGTCGGTGTGGGGTCCATCCTTCGATATAAGGATTTTTTGCAGTCAGGGCCAGGGGCCCCTGGGCACAACCTTTTTCCATTTTCCCTGGGAAAGAAAACTCAGCAGTCCAGGTTCCTGATGTCAGTTTGTAGAGCTCCCTTGGGTCTATCAGGGCAGCACAAGTTTGAGGTGGGGACAACTTTGGTGTGGGGTCCATCCTTCGATATAAGGATTTGTTGCAGTGAGGTCCCTGCACAGGGCCAGGGGCCCCTGGGCACATCCTTTTTCCATTTTCCCTGGGAAAGAAAACTCAGCAGTCCAGGTTCCTGATGTCAGTTTGTAGGGCTCCCTTGGGTCTATCAGGGCAGCACACGTTTGAGGTGGGGACAACTTCGGTGTGGGTTCCATCCTTCGATATAAGGATTTTTTGCAGTCAGGGCCAGGGGCCCCTGGGCACAACCTTTTTCCATTTTCCCTGGGAAAGAAAACTCAGCAGTCCAGGTTCCTGATGTCAGTTTGTAGAGCTCCCTTGGGTCTATCAGGGCAGCACAAGTTTGAGGTGGGGACAACATTGGTGTGGGGTCCATCCTTCGATATAAGGATTTGTTGCAGTGAGGTCCCTGCACAGGGCCAGGGGCCCCTGGGCACATCCTTTTTCCATTTTCCCTGGGAAAGAAAACTCAGCAGTCCAGGTTCCTGATGTCAGTTTGTAGGGCTCCCTTGGGTCTATCAGGGTAGCACAAGTTTGAGGTGGGGACAACTTTGGTGTGGGGTCCATCCTTCGATATAAGGATTTTTTAGAGTGCGGTCCCTGTCCAGCGCCAGGGGCCCCTGTGCACATCTTTTTCCATTTTCCCTGGGAAAGAAAACTCAGCAGTCCAGGTTCCTGATGTCAGTTTGTAGGCCTCCCTTCGGTGTATCAGGGCAGCACAAGTTTGAGGTGGGGACAACTTCGGTGTGGGGTCCATCCTTCGATATAAGGATTTTTTGCAGTCAGGGCCAGGGACCCCCGGGCACATCCTTTTTCCATTTTCCCTGGGAAAGAAAACTCAGCAGTCCAGGTTCCTGATGTCAGTTTGTAGGGCTCCCTTGGGTGTATCAGGGCAGCACAAGTTTGAGGTGGGGACAACTTCGGTGTGGGGTCCATCCTTCGATATAAGGATTTTTTGCAGTCAGGGCCAGGGACCCCCGGGCACATCCTTTTTCCATTTTCCCTGGGAAAGAAAACTCAGCAGTCCAGGTTCCTGATGTCAGTTTGTAGGCCTCCCTTCGGTGTATCAGGGCAGCACAAGTTTGAGGTGGGGACAACTTCGGTGTGGGGTCCATCCTTCGATATAAGGATTTTTTGCAGTCAGGGCCAGGGACCCCCGGGCACATCCTTTTTCCATTTTCCCTGGGAAAGAAAACTCAGCAGTCCAGGTTCCTGATGTCAGTTTGTAGGGCTCCCTTGGGTCTATCAGGGTACCACAAGTTTGAGGTGGGGACAACTTTGGTGTGGGGTCCATCCTTCGATATAAGGATTTTTTAGAGTGCGGTCCCTGTCCAGCGCCAGGGGCCCCTGTGCACATCTTTTTCCATTTTCCCTGGGAAAGAAAACTCAGCAGTCCAGGTTCCTGATGTCAGTTTGTAGGCCTCCCTTGGGTCTATCAGGGCAGCACAAGTTTGAGGTGGGGACAACTTCGGTGTGGCGTCCATCCTTCGATATAAGGATTCTTTGCAGTCAGGGCTAGGGGCCCCTGGGCACATCCTTTTTCCATTTTCCCTGGGAAAGAAAACTCAGCAGTCCAGGTTCCTGATGTCAGTTTGTAGGCCTCCCTTGGGTGTATCAGGGCAGCACAAGTTTGAGGTGGGGACAACTTCGGTGTGGGGTCCATCCTTCGATATAAGGATTTTTTGCAGTCAGGGCCAGGGGCCCGTGGGCACATCCTTTTTCCATTTTCCCTGGGAAAGAAAACTCAGCAGTCCAGGTTCCTGATGTCAGTTTGTAGAGCTCCCTTGGGTCTATCAGGGCAGCACAAGTTTGAGGTGGGGACAATTTCGATGTGGGGTCCATCCTCCGATATAAGGATTTTTTGCAGTGAGGTTCCTGCACAGGGCCAGGGGCCCCTGGGCACGTCCTTTTTCCATTTTCCCTGGGAAAAAAAACTCAGCAGTCCAGGTTCCTGATGTCAGTTTGTAGGGCTCCCTGGGGTGTATCAGGGCAGCACAAGTTTGAGGTGGGGACAACTTTGGTGTGGGGTCCATCCTTCGATATAAGGATTTTTTGCAGTCAGGGCCAGGGGCCCCTGGGCACAACCTTTTTCCATTTTCCCTGGGAAAGAAAACTCAGCAGTCCAGGTTCCTGATGTCAGTTTGTAGAGCTCCCTTGGGTCTATCAGGGCAGCACAAGTTTGAGGTGGGGACAACTTTGGTGTGGGGTCCATCCTTCGATATAAGGATTTTTTGCAGTGAGGTCCCTGCACAGGGCCAGGGGCCCCTGGGCACATCCTTTTTCCATTTTCCCTGGGAAAGAAAACTCAGCAGTCCAGGTTCCTGATGTCAGTTTGTAGGGCTACCTTGGGTCTATCAGGGTAGCACAAGTTTGAGGTGGGGACAACTTCGGTGTGGCGTCCATCCTTCGATATAAGGATTCTTTGCAGTCAGGGCTAGGGGCCCCTGGGCACATCCTTTTTCCATTTTCCCTGGGAAAGAAAACTCAGCAGTCCAGGTTCCTGATGTCAGTTTGTAGGGCTCCCTTGGGTCTATCAGGGCAGCACAAGTTTGAGGTGGGGACAACTTCGGTGTGATGTCCATCCTTCGATATAAGGATTCTTTGCAGTCAGGGCCAGGGCCCCTGGGCACACCCTTTTTCCATTTTCCCTGGGAAAGAAAAATCAGCAGTCCAGGTTCCTGATGTCAGTTTGTAGGGCTCCCTTGGGTCTATCAGGGCAGCACAAGTTTGAGGTGGGGACAACTTCGGTGTGGGGTCCATCCTTCGATATAAGGATTTTTTGCAGTCAGGGCCAGGAGCCCCTGGGCACATCCTTTTTCCATTTTCCTTGGAAAAGAAAACTCAGCAGTCCAGGTTCCTGATGTCAGTTTGTAGGGCTCCCTTGGGTCTATCAGGGTAGCACAAGTTTGAGGTGGGGACAACTTTGGTGTGGGGTCCATCCTTCAATATAAGGATTTTTTGCAGTCAGGGCCAGGGGCCCCTGGGCACATCCTTTTTCGATTTTCCCTGGGAAAGAAAACTCAGCAGTCCAGGTTCCTGATGTCAGTTTGTAGGGCTCCCTTGGGTGTATCAGGGCAGCACAAGTTTGAGGTGGGGACAACTTCGGTGTGGGGTCCATCCTTCGATATAAGGATTTTTTGTAGTCAGGGCCAGGGGCCCCCGGGCACATCCTTTTTCCATTTTCCCTGGGAAAGAAAACTCAGCAGTCCAGGTTCCTGATGTCAGTTTGTAGGGCTCCCTTGGGTGTATCAGGGCAGCACAAGTTTGAGGTGGGGACAACTTCGGTGTGGGTTCCATCCTTCGATATAAGGATTTTTTGCAGTCAGGGCCCAGCTCACGGCCTGGGGCCCCTGGGCACATCCTTTTTCCATTTTCCCTGGGAAAGAAAACTCAGCAGTCCAGGTTCCTGATGTCAGTTTGTAGGGCTCCCTTTGGTCTATCAGGGCAGCACAAGTTTGAGGTGGGGACAACTTCCGTGTGGGGTCCATCCTTCGATATAAGGATTCTTTGCAGTCAGGGCCAGGGGCCCCTGGGCACATCCTTTGGCCATTTTCCCTGGGAAAGAAAACTCAGCAGTCCAGGTTCCTGATGTCAGTTTGTAGGGCTCCCTTGGGTCTATCAGGGCAGCACAAGTTTGAGGTGGGGACAACTTCGGTGTGGGGTCCATCCTTCGATATAAGGATTCTTTGCAGTCAGGGCCAGGGGCCCCTGGGCACATCCTTTTTCGATTTTCCCTGAGAAAGAAAACTCAGCAGTCCAGGTTCCTGATGTCAGTTTGTAGGGCTCCCTTGGGTCTATCAGGGTAGCACAAGTTTGAGGTGGGGACAACTTCCGTGTGGGGTCCATCCTTCGATATAAGGATTCTTTGCAGTGAGGTCCCAGCCCAAGGCCAGGGGCCCCTGGGCACATCCTTTTTCCATTTTCCCTGGGAAAGAAACCTCAGCAGTCCAGGTTCCTGATGTCAGTTTGTAGGGCTCCCTTGGGTCTATCAGGATAGCACAAGTTTGAGGTGGGGACAACTTCGGTGTGGGGTCCATCCTTCGATATAAGGATTCTTTGCAGTCAGGGCCAGGGGCCCCTGGGCACATCCTTTTTCCATTTTCCCTGGGAAAGGAAACTCAGCAGTCCAGGTTCCTGATGTCAGTTTGTAGGGCTCCCTTGGGTCTATCAGGGCAGCACAAGTTTGAGGTGGGGACAGCTTCCGTGTGGGGTCCATCCTTCGATATAAGGATTCTTTGCAGTCAGGGCCGGGCCCAGGGCCAGGGGCCCCTGGGCACAGGCTTTTTCCATTTTCCCTGGGAAAGAAAACTCAGCAGTCCAGGTTCCTGATGTCAGTTTGTAGGGCTCCCTTGGGTGTATCAGGGCAGCACAAGTTTGAGGTGGGGACAACGTCGGTGTGGGGTCCATCCTTCGATATAAGGATTTTTTGCAGTCAGGGCCAGGGGCCCCTGGGCACACCCTTTTTCCATTTTCCCTGGGAAAGAAAACTCAGCAGTCCAGGTTCCTGATGTCAGTTTGTAGAGCTCCCTTGGGTCTATCAGGGCAGCACAAGTTTCAGGTGGGGACAACTTTGGTGTGGGGTCCATCCTTCGATATAAGGATTTGTTGCAGTCAGGGCCAGGGGCCCCTGGGCACATCCTTTGGCCATTTTCCCTGGGAAAGAAAACTCAGCAGTCCAGGTTCCTGATGTCAGTTTGTAGGGCTCCCTTGGGTCTATCAGGGCAGCACAAGTTTGAGGTGGGGACAACTTCGGTGTGGGGTCCATCCTTCGATATAAGGATTCTTTGCAGTCAGGGCCAGGGGCCCCTGGGCACATCCTTTTTCGATTTTCCCTGAGAAAGAAAACTCAGCAGTCCAGGTTCCTGATGTCAGTTTGTAGGGCTCCCTTGGGTCTATCAGGGTAGCACAAGTTTGAGGTGGGGACAACTTCCGTGTGGGGTCCATCCTTCGATATAAGGATTCTTTGCAGTGAGGTCCCAGCCCAAGGCCAGGGGCCCCTGGGCACATCCTTTTTCCATTTTCCCTGGGAAAGAAACCTCAGCAGTCCAGGTTCCTGATGTCAGTTTGTAGGGCTCCCTTGGGTCTATCAGGATAGCACAAGTTTGAGGTGGGGACAACTTCGGTGTGGGGTCCATCCTTCGATATAAGGATTCTTTGCAGTCAGGGCCAGGGGCCCCTGGGCACATCCTTTTTCCATTTTCCCTGGGAAAGGAAACTCAGCAGTCCAGGTTCCTGATGTCAGTTTGTAGGGCTCCCTTGGGTCTATCAGGGCAGCACAAGTTTGAGGTGGGGACAGCTTCCGTGTGGGGTCCATCCTTCGATATAAGGATTCTTTGCAGTCAGGGCCGGGCCCAGGGCCAGGGGCCCCTGGGCACAGGCTTTTTCCATTTTCCCTGGGAAAGAAAACTCAGCAGTCCAGGTTCCTGATGTCAGTTTGTAGGGCTCCCTTGGGTGTATCAGGGCAGCACAAGTTTGAGGTGGGGACAACGTCGGTGTGGGGTCCATCCTTCGATATAAGGATTTTTTGCAGTCAGGGCCAGGGGCCCCTGGGCACACCCTTTTTCCATTTTCCCTGGGAAAGAAAACTCAGCAGTCCAGGTTCCTGATGTCAGTTTGTAGAGCTCCCTTGGGTCTATCAGGGCAGCACAAGTTTCAGGTGGGGACAACTTTGGTGTGGGGTCCATCCTTCGATATAAGGATTTGTTGCAGTGAGGTCCCTGCACAGGGCCAGGGGCCCCTGGGCACATCCTTTTTCCATTTTCCCTGGGAAAGAAAACTCAGCAGTCCAGGTTCCTGATGTCAGTTTGTAGGGCTCCCTTGGGTCTATCAGGGCAGCACACGTTTGAGGTGGGGACAACTTCGGTGTGGGTTCCATCCTTCGATATAAGGATTTTTTGCAGTCAGGGCCAGGGGCCCCTGGGCACAACCTTTTTCCATTTTCCCTGGGAAAGAAAACTCAGCAGTCCAGGTTCCTGATGTCAGTTTGTAGAGCTCCCTTGGGTCTATCAGGGCAGCACAAGTTTGAGGTGGGGACAACATTGGTGTGGGGTCCATCCTTCGATATAAGGATTTGTTGCAGTGAGGTCCCTGCACAGGGCCAGGGGCCCCTGGGCACATCCTTTTTCCATTTTCCCTGGGAAAGAAAACTCAGCAGTCCAGGTTCCTGATGTCAGTTTGTAGGGCTCCCTTGGGTCTATCAGGGTAGCACAAGTTTGAGGTGGGGACAACTTTGGTGTGGGGTCCATCCTTCGATATAAGGATTTTTTAGAGTGCGGTCCCTGTCCAGCGCCAGGGGCCCCTGTGCACATCTTTTTCCATTTTCCCTGGGAAAGAAAACTCAGCAGTCCAGGTTCCTGATGTCAGTTTGTAGAGCTCCCTTCGGTGTATCAGGGCAGCACAAGTTTGAGGTGGGGACAACTTCGGTGTGGGGTCCATCCTTCGATATAAGGATTTTTTGCAGTCAGGGCCAGGGACCCCCGGGCACATCCTTTTTCCATTTTCCCTGGGAAAGAAAACTCAGCAGTCCAGGTTCCTGATGTCAGTTTGTAGGCCTCCCTTGGGTCTATCAGGGCAGCACAAGTTTGAGGTGGGGACAACTTCGGTGTGGCGTCCATCCTTCGATATAAGGATTCTTTGCAGTCAGGGCTAGGGGCCCCTGGGCACATCCTTTTTCCATTTTCCCTGGGAAAGAAAACTCAGCAGTACAGGTTCCTGATGTCAGTTTGTAGGCCTCCCTTGGGTGTATCAGGGCAGCACAAGTTTGAGGTGGGGACAACTTCGGTGTGGGGTCCATCCTTCGATATAAGGATTTTTTGCAGTCAGGGCCAGGGGCCCGTGGGCACATCCTTTTTCCATTTTCCCTGGGAAAGAAAACTCAGCAGTCCAGGTTCCTGATGTCAGTTTGTAGAGCTCCCTTGGGTCTATCAGGGCAGCACAAGTTTGAGGTGGGGACAATTTCGATGTGGGGTCCATCCTCCGATATAAGGATTTTTTGCAGTGAGGTCCCTGCACAGGGCCAGGGGCCCCTGGGCACATCCTTTTTCCATTTTCCCTGGGAAAGAAAACTCAGCAGTCCAGGTTCCTGATGTCAGTTTGTAGGGCTACCTTGGGTCTATCAGGGTAGCACAAGTTTGAGGTGGGGACAACTTCGGTGTGGCGTCCATCCTTCGATATAAGGATTCTTTGCAGTCAGGGCTAGGGGCCCCTGGGCACATCCTTTTTCCATTTTCCCTGGGAAAGAAAACTCAGCAGTCCAGGTTCCTGATGTCAGTTTGTAGGGCTCCCTTGGGTCTATCAGGGCAGCACAAGTTTGAGGTGGGGACAACTTCGGTGTGATGTCCATCCTTCGATATAAGGATTCTTTGCAGTCAGGGCCAGGGCCCCTGGGCACACCCTTTTTCCATTTTCCCTGGGAAAGAAAAATCAGCAGTCCAGGTTCCTGATGTCAGTTTGTAGGGCTCCCTTGGGTCTATCAGGGTAGCACAAGTTTGAGGTGGGGACAACTTCCGTGTGGGGTCCATCCTTCGATATAAGGATTCTTTGCAGTCAGGGCCAGGGGCCCATGGGCACATCCTTTGGCCATTTTCCCTGGGAAAGAAAACTCAGCAGTCCAGGTTCCTGATGTCAGTTTGTAGGGCTCCCTTGGGTCTATCAGGGCAGCACAAGTTTGAGGTGGGGACAACTTCGGTGTGGGGTCCATCCTTCGATATAAGGATTCTTTGCAGTCAGGGCCAGGGGCCCCTGGGCACATCCTTTTTCGATTTTCCCTGAGAAAGAAAACTCAGCAGTCCAGGATCCTGATGTCAGTTTGTAGGGCTCCCTTGGGTCTATCAGGGTAGCACAAGTTTGAGGTGGGGACAACTTCCGTGTGGGGTCCATCCTTCGATATAAGGATTCTTTGCAGTGAGGTCCCAGCCCAAGGCCAGGGGCCCCTGGGCACATCCTTTTTCCATTTTCCCTGGGAAAGAAACCTCAGCAGTCCAGGTTCCTGATGTCAGTTTGTAGGGCTCCCTTGGGTCTATCAGGATAGCACAAGTTTGAGGTGGGGACAACTTCGGTGTGGGGTCCATCCTTCGATATAAGGATTCTTTGCAGTCAGGGCCAGGGGCCCCTGGGCACATCCTTTTTCCATTTTCCCTGGGAAAGGAAACTCAGCAGTCCAGGTTCCTGATGTCAGTTTGTAGGGCTCCCTTGGGTCTATCAGGGCAGCACAAGTTTGAGGTGGGGACAGCTTCCGTGTGGGGTCCATCCTTCGATATAAGGATTCTTTGCAGTCAGGGCCGGGCCCAGGGCCAGGGGCCCCTGGGCACAGGCTTTTTCCATTTTCCCTGGGAAAGAAAACTCAGCAGTCCAGGTTCCTGATGTCAGTTTGTAGGGCTCCCTTGGGTGTATCAGGGAAGCACAAGTTTGAGGTGGGGACAACGTCGGTGTGGGGTCCATCCTTCGATATAAGGAATTTTTGCAGTCAGGGCCAGGGGCCCCTGGGCACAACCTTTTTCCATTTTCCCTGGGAAAGAAAACTCAGCAGTCCAGGTTCCTGATGTCAGTTTGTAGAGCTCCCTTGGGTCTATCAGGGCAGCACAAGTGTGAGGTGGGGACAACTTTGGTGTGGGGTCCATCCTTCGATATAAGGATTTGTTGCAGTGAGGTCCCTGCACAGGGCCAGGGGCCCCTGGGCACATCCTTTTTCCATTTTCCCTGGGAAAGAAAACTCAGCAGTCCAGGTTCCTGATGTCAGTTTGTAGGGCTCCCTTGGGTCTATCAGGGCAGCACACGTTTGAGGTGGGGACAACTTCGGTGTGGGTTCCATCCTTCGATATAAGGATTTTTTGCAGTCAGGGCCAGGGGCCCCTGGGCACAACCTTTTTCCATTTTCCCTGGGAAAGAAAACTCAGCAGTCCAGGTTCCTGATGTCAGTTTGTAGAGCTCCCTTGGGTCTATCAGGGCAGCACAAGTTTGAGGTGGGGACAACATTGGTGTGGGGTCCATCCTTCGATATAAGGATTTGTTGCAGTGAGGTCCCTGCACAGGGCCAGGGGCCCCTGGGCACATCCTTTTTCCATTTTCCCTGGGAAAGAAAACTCAGCAGTCCAGGTTCCTGATGTCAGTTTGTAGGGCTCCCTTGGGTCTATCAGGATAGCACAAGTTTGAGGTGGGGACAACTTTGGTGTGGGGTCCATCCTTCGATATAAGGATTTTTTAGAGTGCGGTCCCTGTCCAGCGCCAGGGGCCCCTGTGCACATCTTTTTCCATTTTCCCTGGGAAAGAAAACTCAGCAGTCCAGGTTCCTGATGTCAGTTTGTAGGCCTCCCTTCGGTGTATCAGGGCAGCACAAGTTTGAGGTGGGGACAACTTCGGTGTGGGGTCCATCCTTCGATATAAGGATTTTTTGCAGTCAGGGCCAGGGACCCCCGGGCACATCCTTTTTCCATTTTCCCTGGGAAAGAAAACTCAGCAGTCCAGGTTCCTGATGTCAGTTTGTAGGGCTCCCTTGGGTGTATCAGGGCAGCACAAGTTTGAGGTGGGGACAACTTCGGTGTGGGGTCCATCCTTCGATATAAGGATTTTTTGCAGTCAGGGCCAGGGACCCCCGGGCACATCCTTTTTCCATTTTCCCTGGGAAAGAAAACTCAGCAGTCCAGGTTCCTGATGTCAGTTTGTAGGCCTCCCTTGGGTGTATCAGGGCAGCACAAGTTTGAGGTGGGGACAACTTCGGTGTGGGGTCCATCCTTCGATATAAGGATTTTTTGCAGTCAGGGCCAGGGGCCCGTGGGCACATCCTTTTTCCATTTTCCCTGGGAAAGAAAACTCAGCAGTCCAGGTTCCTGATGTCAGTTTGTAGAGCTCCCTTGGGTCTATCAGGGCAGCACAAGTTTGAGGTGGGGACAATTTCGATGTGGGGTCCATCCTCCGATATAAGGATTTTTTGCAGTGAGGTTCCTGCACAGGGCCAGGGGCCCCTGGGCACGTCCTTTTTCCATTTTCCCTGGGAAAAAAAACTCAGCAGTCCAGGTTCCTGATGTCAGTTTGTAGGGCTCCCTTGGGTGTATCAGGGCAGCACAAGTTTGAGGTGGGGACAACTTTGGTGTGGGGTCCATCCTTCGATATAAGGATTTTTTGCAGTCAGGGCCAGGGGCCCCTGGGCACAACCTTTTTCCATTTTCCCTGGGAAAGAAAACTCAGCAGTCCAGGTTCCTGATGTCAGTTTGTAGAGCTCCCTTGGGTCTATCAGGGCAGCACAAGTTTGAGGTGGGGACAACTTTGGTGTGGGGTCCATCCTTCGATATAAGGATTTCTTGCAGTGAGGTCCCTGCACAGGGCCAGGGGCCCCTGGGCACATCCTTTTTCCATTTTCCCTGGGAAAGAAAACTCAGCAGTCCAGGTTCCTGATGTCAGTTTGTAGGGCTACCTTGGGTCTATCAGGGTAGCACAAGTTTGAGGTGGGGACAACTTCGGTGTGGCGTCCATCCTTCGATATAAGGATTCTTTGCAGTCAGGGCTAGGGGCCCCTGGGCACATCCTTTTTCCATTTTCCCTGGGAAAGAAAACTCAGCAGTCCAGGTTCCTGATGTCAGTTTGTAGGGCTCCCTTGGGTCTATCAGGGCAGCACAAGTTTGAGGTGGGGACAACTTCGGTGTGATGTCCATCCTTCGATATAAGGATTCTTTGCAGTCAGGGCCAGGGCCCCTGGGCACACCCTTTTTCCATTTTCCCTGGGAAAGAAAAATCAGCAGTCCAGGTTCCTGATGTCAGTTTGTAGGGCTCCCTTGGGTCTATCAGGGTAGCACAAGTTTGAGGTGGGGACAACTTCGGTGTGGGGTCCATCCTTCGATATAAGGATTTTTTGCAGTCAGGGCCAGGAGCCCCTGGGCACATCCTTTTTCCATTTTCCTTGGAAAAGAAAACTCAGCAGTCCAGGTTCCTGATGTCAGTTTGTAGGGCTACCTTGGGTCTATCAGGGTAGCACAAGTTTGAGGTGGGGACAACTTCGGTGTGGCGTCCATCCTTCGATATAAGGATTCTTTGCAGTCAGGGCTAGGGGCCCCTGGGCACATCCTTTTTCCATTTTCCCTGGGAAAGAAAACTCAGCAGTCCAGGTTCCTGATGTCAGTTTGTAGGGCTCCCTTGGGTCTATCAGGGCAGCACAAGTTTGAGGTGGGGACAACTTCGGTGTGATGTCCATCCTTCGATATAAGGATTCTTTGCAGTCAGGGCCAGGGCCCCTGGGCACACCCTTTTTCCATTTTCCCTGGGAAAGAAAAATCAGCAGTCCAGGTTCCTGATGTCAGTTTGTAGGGCTCCCTTGGGTCTATCAGGGTAGCACAAGTTTGAGGTGGGGACAACTTCGGTGTGGGGTCCATCCTTCGATATAAGGATTTTTTGCAGTCAGGGCCAGGAGCCCCTGGGCACATCCTTTTTCCATTTTCCTTGGAAAAGAAAACTCAGCAGTCCAGGTTCCTGATGTCAGTTTGTAGGGCTCCCTTGGGTCTATCAGGGTAGCACAAGTTTGAGGTGGGGACAACTTTGGTGTGGGGTCCATCCTTCAATATAAGGATTTTTTGCAGTCAGGGCCAGGGGCCCCTGGGCACATCCTTTTTCGATTTTCCCTGGGAAAGAAAACTCAGCAGTCCAGGTTCCTGATGTCAGTTTGTAGGCCTCCCTTGGGTCTATCAGGGCAGCACAAGTTTGAGGTGGGGACAACTTCGGTGTGGGGTCCATCCTTCGATATAAGGATTTTTTAGAGTGCGGTCCCTGTCCAGCGCCAGGGGCCCCTGTGCACATCTTTTTCCATTTTCCCTGGGAAAGAAAACTCAGCAGTCCAGGTTCCTGATGTCAGTTTGTAGGCCTCCCTTCGGTGTATCAGGGCAGCACAAGTTTGAGGTGGGGACAACTTCGGTGTGGGGTCCATCCTTCGATATAAGGATTTTTTGCAGTCAGGGCCAGGGACCCCCGGGCACATCCTTTTTCCATTTTCCCTGGGAAAGAAAACTCAGCAGTCCAGGTTCCTGATGTCAGTTTGTAGGGCTCCCTTGGGTGTATCAGGGCAGCACAAGTTTGAGGTGGGGACAACTTCGGTGTGGGGTCCATCCTTCGATATAAGGATTTTTTGCAGTCAGGGCCAGGGACCCCCGGGCACATCCTTTTTCCATTTACCCTGGGAAAGAAAACTCAGCAGTCCAGGTTCCTGATGTCAGTTTGTAGGCCTCCCTTCGGTGTATCAGGGCAGCACAAGTTTGAGGTGGGGACAACTTCGGTGTGGGGTCCATCCTTCGATATAAGGATTTTTTGCAGTCAGGGCCAGGGACCCCCGGGCACATCCTTTTTCCATTTTCCCTGGGAAAGAAAACTCAGCAGTCCAGGTTCCTGATGTCAGTTTGTAGGGCTCCCTTGGGTCTATCAGGGTACCACAAGTTTGAGGTGGGGACAACTTTGGTGTGGGGTCCATCCTTCGATATAAGGATTATTTAGAGTGCGGTCCCTGTCCAGCGCCAGGGGCCCCTGTGCACATCTTTTTCCATTTTCCCTGGGAAAGAAAACTCAGCAGTCCAGGTTCCTCATGTCAGTTTGTAGGCCTCCCTTGGGTCTATCAGGGCAGCACAAGTTTGAGGTGGGGACAACTTCGGTGTGGCGTCCATCCTTCGATATAAGGATTCTTTGCAGTCAGGGCTAGGGGCCCCTGGGCACATCCTTTTTCCATTTTCCCTGGGAAAGAAAACTCAGCAGTACAGGTTCCTGATGTCAGTTTGTAGGCCTCCCTTGGGTGTATCAGGGCAGCACAAGTTTGAGGTGGGGACAACTTCGGTGTGGGGTCCATCCTTCGATATAAGGATTTTTTGCAGTCAGGGCCAGGGGCCCGTGGGCACATCCTTTTTCCATTTTCCCTGGGAAAGAAAACTCAGCAGTCCAGGTTCCTGATGTCAGTTTGTAGAGCTCCCTTGGGTCTATCAGGGCAGCACAAGTTTGAGGTGGGGACAATTTCGATGTGGGGTCCATCCTCCGATATAAGGATTTTTTGCAGTGAGGTTCCTGCACAGGGCCAGGGGCCCCTGGGCACGTCCTTTTTCCATTTTCCCTGGGAAAAAAAACTCAGCAGTCCAGGTTCCTGATGTCAGTTTGTAGGGCTACCTTGGGTGTATCAGGGCAGCACAAGTTTGAGGTGGGGACAACTTTGGTGTGGGGTCCATCCTTCGATATAAGGATTTTTTGCAGTCAGGGCCAGGGGCCCCTGGGCACATCCTTTTTCCATTTTCCCTGGGAAAGAAAACTCAGCAGTCCAGGTTCCTGATGTCAGTTTGTAGGGCTACCTTGGGTCTATCAGGGTAGCACAAGTTTGAGGTGGGGACAACTTCGGTGTGGCGTCCATCCTTCGATATAAGGATTCTTTGCAGTCAGGGCTAGGGGCCCCTGGGCACATCCTTTTTCCATTTTCCCTGGGAAAGAAAACTCAGCAGTCCAGGTTCCTGATGTCAGTTTGTAGGGCTACCTTGGGTCTATCAGGGTAGCACAAGTTTGAGGTGGGGACAACTTCGGTGTGGCGTCCATCCTTCGATATAAGGATTCTTTGCAGTCAGGGCTAGGGGCCCCTGGGCACATCCTTTTTCCATTTTCCCTGGGAAAGAAAACTCAGCAGTCCAGGTTCCTGATGTCAGTTTGTAGGGCTCCCTTGGGTCTATCAGGGCAGCACAAGTTTGAGGTGGGGACAACTTCGGTGTGATGTCCATCCTTCGATATAAGGATTCTTTGCAGTCAGGGCCAGGGCCCCTGGGCACACCCTTTTTCCATTTTCCCTGGGAAAGAAAAATCAGCAGTCCAGGTTCCTGATGTCAGTTTGTAGGGCTCCCTTGGGTCTATCAGGGTAGCACAAGTTTGAGGTGGGGACAACTTCCGTGTGGGGTCCATCCTTCGATATAAGGATTCTTTGCAGTCAGGGCCAGGGGCCCCTGGGCACATCCTTTGGCCATTTTCCCTGGGAAAGAAAACTCAGCAGTCCAGGTTCCTGATGTCAGTTTGTAGGGCTCCCTTGGGTCTATCAGGGCAGCACAAGTTTGAGGTGGGGACAACTTCGGTGTGGGGTCCATCCTTCGATATAAGGATTCTTTGCAGTCAGGGCCAGGGGCCCCTGGGCACATCCTTTTTCGATTTTCCCTGAGAAAGAAAACTCAGCAGTCCAGGTTCCTGATGTCAGTTTGTAGGGCTCCCTTGGGTCTATCGGGGTAGCACAAGTTTGAGGTGGGGACAACTTCCGTGTGGGGTCCATCCTTCGATATAAGGATTCTTTGCAGTGAGGTCCCAGCCCAAGGCCAGGGGCCCCTGGGCACATCCTTTTTCCATTTTCCCTGGGAAAGAAACCTCAGCAGTCCAGGTTCCTGATGTCAGTTTGTAGGGCTCCCTTGGGTCTATCAGGATAGCACAAGTTTGAGGTGGGGACAACTTCGGTGTGGGGTCCATCCTTCGATATAAGGATTCTTTGCAGTCAGGGCCAGGGGCCCCTGGGCACATCCTTTTTCCATTTTCCCTGGGAAAGGAAACTCAGCAGTCCAGGTTCCTGATGTCAGTTTGTAGGGCTCCCTTGGGTCTATCAGGGTAGCACAAGTTTGAGGTGGGGACAGCTTCCGTGTGGGGTCCATCCTTCGATATAAGGATTCTTTGCAGTCAGGGCCGGGCCCAGGGCCAGGGGCCCCTGGGCACAGGCTTTTTCCATTTTCCCTGGGAAAGAAAACTCAGCAGTCCAGGTTCCTGATGTCAGTTTGTAGGGCTCCCTTGGGTGTATCAGGGAAGCACAAGTTTGAGGTGGGGACAACGTCGGTGTGGGGTCCATCCTTCGATATAAGGATTTTTTGCAGTCAGGGCCAGGGGCCCCTGGGCACAACCTTTTTCCATTTTCCCTGGGAAAGAAAACTCAGCAGTCCAGGTTCCTGATGTCAGTTTGTAGAGCTCCCTTGGGTCTATCAGGGCAGCACAAGTTTGAGGTGGGGACAACTTTGGTGTGGGGTCCATCCTTCGATATAAGGATTTGTTGCAGTGAGGTCCCTGCACAGGGCCAGGGGCCCCTGGGCACATCCTTTTTCCATTTTCCCTGGGAAAGAAAACTCAGCAGTCCAGGTTCCTGATGTCAGTTTGTAGGGCTACCTTGGGTCTATCAGGGCAGCACACGTTTGAGGTGGGGACAACTTCGGTGTGGGTTCCATCCTTCGATATAAGGATTTTTTGCAGTCAGGGCCAGGGGCCCCTGGGCACAACCTTTTTCCATTTTCCCTGGGAAAGAAAACTCAGCAGTCCAGGTTCCTGATGTCAGTTTGTAGAGCTCCCTTGGGTCTATCAGGGCAGCACAAGTTTGAGGTGGGGACAACATTGGTGTGGGGTCCATCCTTCGATATAAGGATTTGTTGCAGTGAGGTCCCTGCACAGGGCCAGGGGCCCCTGGGCACATCCTTTTTCCATTTTCCCTGGGAAAGAAAACTCAGCAGTCCAGGTTCCTGATGTCAGTTTGTAGGGCTCCCTTGGGTCTATCAGGGTAGCACAAGTTTGAGGTGGGGACAACTTTGGTGTGGGGTCCATCCTTCGATATAAGGATTTTTTAGAGTGCGGTCCCTGTCCAGCGCCAGGGGCCCCTGTGCACATCTTTTTCCATTTTCCCTGGGAAAGAAAACTCAGCAGTCCAGGTTCCTGATGTCAGTTTGTAGGCCTCCCTTCGGTGTATCAGGGCAGCACAAGTTTGAGGTGGGGACAACTTCGGTGTGGGGTCCATCCTTCGATATAAGGATTTTTTGCAGTCAGGGCCAGGGACCCCCGGGCACATCCTTTTTCCATTTTCCCTGGGAAAGAAAACTCAGCAGTCCAGGTTCCTGATGTCAGTTTGTAGGGCTCCCTTGGGTGTATCAGGGCAGCACAAGTTTGAGGTGGGGACAACTTCGGTGTGGGGTCCATCCTTCGATATAAGGATTTTTTGCAGTCAGGGCCAGGGACCCCCGGGCACATCCTTTTTCCATTTTCCCTGGGAAAGAAAACTCAGCAGTCCAGGTTCCTGATGTCAGTTTGTAGGCCTCCCTTCGGTGTATCAGGGCAGCACAAGTTTGAGGTGGGGACAACTTCGGTGTGGGGTCCATCCTTCGATATAAGGATTTTTTGCAGTCAGGGCCAGGGACCCCCGGGCACATCCTTTTTCCATTTTCCCTGGGAAAGAAAACTCAGCAGTCCAGGTTCCTGATGTCAGTTTGTAGGGCTCCCTTGGGTCTATCAGGGTACCACAAGTTTGAGGTGGGGACAACTTTGGTGTGGGGTCCATCCTTCGATATAAGGATTTTTTAGAGTGCGGTCCCTGTCCAGCGCCAGGGGCCCCTGTGCACATCTTTTTCCATTTTCCCTGGGAAAGAAAACTCAGCAGTCCAGGTTCCTGATGTCAGTTTGTAGGCCTCCCTTGGGTCTATCAGGGCAGCACAAGTTTGAGGTGGGGACAACTTCGGTGTGGCGTCCATCCTTCGATATAAGGATTCTTTGCAGTCAGGGCTAGGGGCCCCTGGGCACATCCTTTTTCCATTTTCCCTGGGAAAGAAAACTCAGCAGTCCAGGTTCCTGATGTCAGTTTGTAGGCCTCCCTTGGGTGTATCAGGGCAGCACAAGTTTGAGGTGGGGACAACTTCGGTGTGGGGTCCATCCTTCGATATAAGGATTTTTTGCAGTCAGGGCCAGGGGCCCGTGGGCACATCCTTTTTCCATTTTCCCTGGGAAAGAAAACTCAGCAGTCCAGGTTCCTGATGTCAGTTTGTAGAGCTCCCTTGGGTCTATCAGGGCAGCACAAGTTTGAGGTGGGGACAATTTCGATGTGGGGTCCATCCTCCGATATAAGGATTTTTTGCAGTGAGGTTCCTGCACAGGGCCAGGGGCCCCTGGGCACGTCCTTTTTCCATTTTCCCTGGGAAAAAAAACTCAGCAGTCCAGGTTCCTGATGTCAGTTTGTAGGGCTCCCTTGGGTGTATCAGGGCAGCACAAGTTTGAGGTGGGGACAACTTTGGTGTGGGGTCCATCCTTCGATATAAGGATTTTTTGCAGTCAGGGCCAGGGGCCCCTGGGCACAACCTTTTTCCATTTTCCCTGGGAAAGAAAACTCAGCAGTCCAGGTTCCTGATGTCAGTTTGTAGAGCTCCCTTGGGTCTATCAGGGCAGCACAAGTTTGAGGTGGGGACAACTTTGGTGTGGGGTCCATCCTTCGATATAAGGATTTCTTGCAGTGAGGTCCCTGCACAGGGCCAGGGGCCCCTGGGCACATCCTTTTTCCATTTTCCCTGGGAAAGAAAACTCAGCAGTCCAGGTTCCTGATGTCAGTTTGTAGGGCTACCTTGGGTCTATCAGGGTAGCACAAGTTTGAGGTGGGGACAACTTCGGTGTGGCGTCCATCCTTCGATATAAGGATTCTTTGCAGTCAGGGCTAGGGGCCCCTGGGCACATCCTTTTTCCATTTTCCCTGGGAAAGAAAACTCAGCAGTCCAGGTTCCTGATGTCAGTTTGTAGGGCTCCCTTGGGTCTATCAGGGCAGCACAAGTTTGAGGTGGGGACAACTTCGGTGTGATGTCCATCCTTCGATATAAGGATTCTTTGCAGTCAGGGCCAGGGCCCCTGGGCACACCCTTTTTCCATTTTCCCTGGGAAAGAAAAATCAGCAGTCCAGGTTCCTGATGTCAGTTTGTAGGGCTCCCTTGGGTCTATCAGGGTAGCACAAGTTTGAGGTGGGGACAACTTCGGTGTGGGGTCCATCCTTCGATATAAGGATTTTTTGCAGTCAGGGCCAGGAGCCCCTGGGCACATCCTTTTTCCATTTTCCTTGGAAAAGAAAACTCAGCAGTCCAGGTTCCTGATGTCAGTTTGTAGGGCTACCTTGGGTCTATCAGGGTAGCACAAGTTTGAGGTGGGGACAACTTCGTTGTGGCGTCCATCCTTCGATATAAGGATTCTTTGCAGTCAGGGCTAGGGGCCCCTGGGCACATCCTTTTTCCATTTTCCCTGGGAAAGAAAACTCAGCAGTCCAGGTTCCTGATGTCAGTTTGTAGGGCTCCCTTGGGTCTATCAGGGCAGCACAAGTTTGAGGTGGGGACAACTTCGGTGTGATGTCCATCCTTCGATATAAGGATTCTTTGCAGTCAGGGCCAGGGCCCCTGGGCACACCCTTTTTCCATTTTCCCTGGGAAAGAAAAATCAGCAGTCCAGGTTCCTGATGTCAGTTTGTAGGGCTCCCTTGGGTCTATCAGGATAGCACAAGTTTGAGGTGGGGACAACTTCGGTGTGGGGTCCATCCTTCGATATAAGGATTTTTTGCAGTCAGGGCCAGGAGCCCCTGGGCACATCCTTTTTCCATTTTCCTTGGAAAAGAAAACTCAGCAGTCCAGGTTCCTGATGTCAGTTTGTAGGGCTCCCTTGGGTCTATCAGGGTAGCACAAGTTTGAGGTGGGGACAACTTTGGTGTGGGGTCCATCCTTCAATATAAGGATTTTTTGCAGTCAGGGCCAGGGGCCCCTGGGCACATCCTTTTTCGATTTTCCCTGGGAAAGAAAACTCAGCAGTCCAGGTTCCTGATGTCAGTTTGTAGGCCTCCCTTGGGTGTATCAGGGCAGCACAAGTTTGAGGTGGGGACAACTTCGGTGTGGGGTCCATCCTTCGATATAAGGATTTTTTGTAGTCAGGGCCAGGGGCCCCCGGGCACATCCTTTTTCCATTTTCCCTGGGAAAGAAAACTCAGCAGTCCAGGTTCCTGATGTCAGTTTGTAGGGCTCCCTTGGGTGTATCAGGGCAGCACAAGTTTGAGGTGGGGACAACTTCGGTGTGGGTTCCATCCTTCGATATAAGGATTTTTTGCAGTCAGGGCCCAGCTCACGGCCTGGGGCCCCTGGGCACATCCTTTTTCCATTTTCCCTGGGAAAGAAAACTCAGCAGTCCAGGTTCCTGATGTCAGTTTGTAGGGCTCCCTTTGGTCTATCAGGGCAGCACAAGTTTGAGGTGGGGACAACTTCCGTGTGGGGTCCATCCTTCGATATAAGGATTCTTTGCAGTCAGGGCCAGGGGCCCCTGGGCACATCCTTTGGCCATTTTCCCTGGGAAAGAAAACTCAGCAGTCCAGGTTCCTGATGTCAGTTTGTAGGGCTCCCTTGGGTCTATCAGGGCAGCACAAGTTTGAGGTGGGGACAACTTCGGTGTGGGGTCCATCCTTCGATATAAGGATTCTTTGCAGTCAGGGCCAGGGGCCCCTGGGCACATCCTTTTTCGATTTTCCCTGAGAAAGAAAACTCAGCAGTCCAGGTTCCTGATGTCAGTTTGTAGGGCTCCCTTGGGTCTATCAGGGTAGCACAAGTTTGAGGTGGGGACAACTTCCGTGTGGGGTCCATCCTTCGATATAAGGATTCTTTGCAGTGAGGTCCCAGCCCAAGGCCAGGGGCCCCTGGGCACATCCTTTTTCCATTTTCCCTGGGAAAGAAACCTCAGCAGTCCAGGTTCCTGATGTCAGTTTGTAGGGCTCCCTTGGGTCTATCAGGATAGCACAAGTTTGAGGTGGGGACAACTTCGGTGTGGGGTCCATCCTTCGATATAAGGATTCTTTGCAGTCAGGGCCAGGGGCCCCTGGGCACATCCTTTTTCCATTTTCCCTGGGAAAGGAAACTCAGCAGTCCAGGTTCCTGATGTCAGTTTGTAGGGCTCCCTTGGGTCTATCAGGGCAGCACAAGTTTGAGGTGGGGACAGCTTCCGTGTGGGGTCCATCCTTCGATATAAGGATTCTTTGCAGTCAGGGCCGGGCCCAGGGCCAGGGGCCCCTGGGCACAGGCTTTTTCCATTTTCCCTGGGAAAGAAAACTCAGCAGTCCAGGTTCCTGATGTCAGTTTGTAGGGCTCCCTTGGGTCTATCAGGGTAGCACAAGTTTGAGGTGGGGACAACTTTGGTGTGGGGTCCATCCTTCGATATAAGGATTTTTTAGAGTGCGGTCCCTGTCCAGCGCCAGGGGCCCCTGTGCACATCTTTTTCCATTTTCCCTGGGAAAGAAAACTCAGCAGTCCAGGTTCCTGATGTCAGTTTGTAGGCCTCCCTTCGGTGTATCAGGGCAGCACAAGTTTGAGGTGGGGACAACTTCGGTGTGGGGTCCATCCTTCGATATAAGGATTTTTTGCAGTCAGGGCCAGGGACCCCCGGGCACATCCTTTTTCCATTTTCCCTGGGAAAGAAAACTCAGCAGTCCAGGTTCCTGATGTCAGTTTGTAGGGCTCCCTTGGGTGTATCAGGGCAGCACAAGTTTGAGGTGGGGACAACTTCGGTGTGGGGTCCATCCTTCGATATAAGGATTTTTTGCAGTCAGGGCCAGGGACCCCCGGGCACATCCTTTTTCCATTTTCCCTGGGAAAGAAAACTCAGCAGTCCAGGTTCCTGATGTCAGTTTGTAGGCCTCCCTTCGGTGTATCAGGGCAGCACAAGTTTGAGGTGGGGACAACTTCGGTGTGGGGTCCATCCTTCGATATAAGGATTTTTTGCAGTCAGGGCCAGGGACCCCCGGGCACATCCTTTTTCCATTTTCCCTGGGAAAGAAAACTCAGCAGTCCAGGTTCCTGATGTCAGTTTGTAGGGCTCCCTTGGGTCTATCAGGGTACCACAAGTTTGAGGTGGGGACAACTTTGGTGTGGGGTCCATCCTTCGATATAAGGATTTTTTAGAGTGCGGTCCCTGTCCAGCGCCAGGGGCCCCTGTGCACATCTTTTTCCATTTTCCCTGGGAAAGAAAACTCAGCAGTCCAGGTTCCTGATGTCAGTTTGTAGGCCTCCCTTGGGTCTATCAGGGCAGCACAAGTTTGAGGTGGGGACAACTTCGGTGTGGCGTCCATCCTTCGATATAAGGATTCTTTGCAGTCAGGGCTAGGGGCCCCTGGGCACATCCTTTTTCCATTTTCCCTGGGGAAGAAAACTCAGCAGTCCAGGTTCCTGAATGTCAGTTTGTAGGCCTCCCTTGGGTGTATCAGGGCAGCACAAGTTTGAGGTGGGGACAACTTCGGTGTGGGGTCCATCCTTCGATATAAGGATTTTTTGCAGTCAGGGCCAGGGGCCCGTGGGCACATCCTTTTTCCATTTTCCCTGGGAAAGAAAACTCAGCAGTCCAGGTTCCTGATGTCAGTTTGTAGAGCTCCCTTGGGTCTATCAGGGCAGCACAAGTTTGAGGTGGGGACAATTTCGATGTGGGGTCCATCCTCCGATATAAGGATTTTTTCCAGTGAGGTTCCTGCACAGGGCCAGGGGCCCCTGGGCACGTCCTTTTTCCATTTTCCCTGGGAAAAAAAACTCAGCAGTCCAGGTTCCTGATGTCAGTTTGTAGGGCTACCTTGGGTGTATCAGGGCAGCACAAGTTTGAGGTGGGGACAACTTTGGTGTGGGGTCCATCCTTCGATATAAGGATTTTTTGCAGTCAGGGCCAGGGGCCCCTGGGCACAACCTTTTTCCATTTTCCCTGGGAAAGAAAACTCAGCAGTCCAGGTTCCTGATGTCAGTTTGTAGGGCTCCCTTGGGTCTATCAGGGCAGCACAAGTTTGAGGTGGGGACAACTTCGGTGTGATGTCCATCCTTCGATATAAGGATTCTTTGCAGTCAGGGCCAGGGCCCCTGGGCACACCCTTTTTCCATTTTCCCTGGGAAAGAAAAATCAGCAGTCCAGGTTCCTGATGTCAGTTTGTAGGGCTCCCTTGGGTCTATCAGGGTAGCACAAGTTTGAGGTGGGGACAACTTCGGTGTGGGGTCCATCCTTCGATATAAGGATTTTTTGCAGTCAGGGCCAGGAGCCCCTGGGCACATCCTTTTTCCAATTTCCTTGGAAAAGAAAACTCAGCAGTCCAGGTTCCTGATGTCAGTTTGTAGGGCTCCCTTGGGTCTATCAGGGTACCACAAGTTTGAGGTGGGGACAACTTTGGTGTGGGGTCCATCCTTCGATATAAGGATTTTTTAGAGTGCGGTCCCTGTCCAGCGCCAGGGGCCCCTGTGCACATCCTTTTTCCATTTTCCCTGGGAAAGAAAACTCAGCAGTCCAGGTTCCTGATGTCAGTTTGTAGGCCTCCCTTGGGTGTATCAGGGCAGCACAAGTTTAAGGTGGGGACAACTTCGGTGTGGCGTCCATCCTTCGATATAAGGATTCTTTGCAGTCAGGGCTAGGGGCCCCTGGGCACATCCTTTTTCCATTTTCCCTGGGAAAGAAAACTCAGCAGTCCAGGTTCCTGATGTCAGTTTGTAGGGCTCCCTTCGGTCGATCAGGGCAGCACAAGTTTGAGGTGGGGACAACTTCGGTGTGGGGTCCATCCTTCGATATAAGGATTTTTTGCAGTCAGGGCCAGGGGCCCCCGGGCACATCCTTTTTCCATTTTCCCTGGGAAAGAAAACTCAGCAGTCCAGGTTCCTGATGTCAGTTTGTAGGGCTCCCTTGGGTGTATCAGGGCAGCACAAGTTTGAGGTGGGGACAACTTCCGTGTGGGGTCCATCCTTCGATATAAGGATTCTTTGCAGTGAGGTCCCAGCCCAAGGCCAGGGGCCCCTGGGCACATCCTTTTTCCATTTTCCCTGGGAAAGAAAACTCAGCAGTCCAGGTTCCTGATGTCAGTTTGTAGGCCTCCCTTGGGTCTATCAGGGCAGCACAAGTTTGAGGTGGGGACAACTTCGGTGTGGCGTCCATCCTTCGATATAAGGATTCTTTGCAGTCAGGGCTAGGGGCCCCTGGGCACATCCTTTTTCCATTTTCCCTGGGAAAGAAAACTCAGCAGTCCAGGTTCCTGATGTCAGTTTGTAGGCCTCCCTTGGGTGTATCAGGGCAGCACAAGTTTGAGGTGGGGACAACTTCGGTGTGGGGTCCATCCTTCGATATAAGGATTTTTTGCAGTCAGGGCCAGGGGCCCGTGGGCACATCCTTTTTCCATTTTCCCTGGGAAAGAAAACTCAGCAGTCCAGGTTCCTGATGTCAGTTTGTAGAGCTCCCTTGGGTCTATCAGGGCAGCACAAGTTTGAGGTGGGGACAATTTCGATGTGGGGTCCATCCTCCGATATAAGGATTTTTTGCAGTGAGGTTCCTGCACAGGGCCAGGGGCCCCTGGGCACGTCCTTTTTCCATTTTCCCTGGGAAAAAAAACTCAGCAGTCCAGGTTCCTGATGTCAGTTTGTAGGGCTCCCTTGGGTGTATCAGGGCAGCACAAGTTTGAGGTGGGGACAACTTTGGTGTGGGGTCCATCCTTCGATATAAGGATTTTTTGCAATCAGGGCCAGGGGCCCCTGGGCACAACCTTTTTCCATTTTCCCTGGGAAAGAAAACTCAGCAGTCCAGGTTCCTGATGTCAGTTTGTAGAGCTCCCTTGGGTCTATCAGGGCAGCACAAGTTTGAGGTGGGGACAATTTTGGTGTGGGGTCCATCCTTCGATATAAGGATTTCTTGCAGTGAGGTCCCTGCACAGGGCCAGGGGCCCCTGGGCACATCCTTTTTCCATTTTCCCTGGGAAAGAAAACTCAGCAGTCCAGGTTCCTGATGTCAGTTTGTAGGGCTACCTTGGGTCTATCAGGGTAGCACAAGTTTGAGGTGGGGACAACTTCGGTGTGGCGTCCATCCTTCGATATAAGGATTCTTTGCAGTCAGGGCTAGGGGCCCCTGGGCACATCCTTTTTCCATTTTCCCTGGGAAAGAAAACTCAGCAGTCCAGGTTCCTGATGTCAGTTTGTAGGGCTCCCTTGGGTCTATCAGGGCAGCACAAGTTTGAGGTGGGGACAACTTCGGTGTGATGTCCATCCTTCGATATAAGGATTCTTTGCAGTCAGGGCCAGGGCCCCTGGGCACATCCTTTTTCCATTTTCCCTGGGAAAGAAAAATCAGCAGTCCAGGTTCCTGATGTCAGTTTGTAGGGCTCCCTTGGGTCTATCAGGGTAGCACAAGTTTGAGGTGGGGACAACTTCGGTGTGGGGTCCATCCTTCGATATAAGGATTTTTTGCAGTCAGGGCCAGGAGCCCCTGGGCACATCCTTTTTCCATTTTCCTTGGAAAAGAAAACTCAGCAGTCCAGGTTCCTGATGTCAGTTTGTAGGGCTCCCTTGGGTGTATCAGGGTAGCACAAGTTTGAGGTGGGGACAACTTTGGTGTGGGGTCCATCCTTCAATATAAGGATTTTTTGCAGTCAGGGCCAGGGGCCCCTGGGCACATCCTTTTTCGATTTTCCCTGGGAAAGAAAACTCAGCAGTCCAGGTTCCTGATGTCAGTTTGTAGGGCTCCCTTGGGTGTATCAGGGCAGCACAAGTTTGAGGTGGGGACAACTTCGGTGTGGGGTCCATCCTTCGATATAAGGATTTTTTGTAGTCAGGGCCAGGGGCCCCCGGGCACATCCTTTTTCCATTTTCCCTGGGAAAGAAAACTCAGCAGTCCAGGTTCCTGATGTCAGTTTGTAGGGCTCCCTTGGGTGTATCAGGGCAGCACAAGTTTGAGGTGGGGACAACTTCGGTGTGGGTTCCATCCTTCGATATAAGGATTTTTTGCAGTCAGGGCCCAGCTCACGGCCTGGGGCCCCTGGGCACATCCTTTTTCCATTTTCCCTGGGAAAGAAAACTCAGCAGTCCAGGTTCCTGATGTCAGTTTGTAGGGCTCCCTTGGGTCTATCAGGGCAGCACAAGTTTGAGGTGGGGACAACTTCCGTGTGGGGTCCATCCTTCGATATAAGGATTCTTTGCAGTCAGGGCCAGGGGCCCCTGGGCACATCCTTTGGCCATTTTCCCTGGGAAAGAAAACTCAGCAGTCCAGGTTCCTGATGTCAGTTTGTAGGGCTCCCTTGGGTCTATCAGGGCAGCACAAGTTTGAGGTGGGGACAACTTCGGTGTGGGGTCCATCCTTCGATATAAGGATTCTTTGCAGTCAGGGCCAGGGGCCCCTGGGCACATCCTTTTTCGATTTTCCCTGAGAAAGAAAACTCAGCAGTCCAGGTTCCTGATGTCAGTTTGTAGGGCTCCCTTGGGTCTATCAGGGTAGCACAAGTTTGAGGTGGGGACAACTTCCGTGTGGGGTCCATCCTTCGATATAAGGATTCTTTGCAGTGAGGTCCCAGCCCAAGGCCAGGGGCCCCTGGGCACATCCTTTTTCCATTTTCCCTGGGAAAGAAACCTCAGCAGTCCAGGTTCCTGATGTCAGTTTGTAGGGCTCCCTTGGGTCTATCAGGATAGCACAAGTTTGAGGTGGGGACAACTTCGGTGTGGGGTCCATCCTTCGATATAAGGATTCTTTGCAGTCAGGGCCAGGGGCCCCTGGGCACATCCTTTTTCCATTTTCCCTGGGAAAGGAAACTCAGCAGTCCAGGTTCCTGATGTCAGTTTGTAGGGCTCCCTTGGGTCTATCAGGGCAGCACAAGTTTGAGGTGGGGACAGCTTCCGTGTGGGGTCCATCCTTCGATATAAGGATTCTTTGCAGTCAGGGCCGGGCCCAGGGCCAGGGGCCCCTGGGCACAGGCTTTTTCCATTTTCCCTGGGAAAGAAAACTCAGCAGTCCAGGTTCCTGATGTCAGTTTGTAGGGCTCCCTTGGGTGTATCAGGGCAGCACAAGTTTGAGGTGGGGACAACGTCGGTGTGGGGTCCATCCTTCGATATAAGGATTTTTTGCAGTCAGGGCCAGGGGCCCCTGGGCACATCCTTTTTCCATTTTCCCTGGGAAAGAAAACTCAGCAGTCCAGGTTCCTGATGTCAGTTTGTAGAGCTCCCTTGGGTCTATCAGGGCAGCACAAGTTTGAGGTGGGGACAACATTGGTGTGGGGTCCATCCTTCGATATAAGGATTTGTTGCAGTGAGGTCCCTGCACAGGGCCAGGGGCCCCTGGGCACATCCTTTTTCCATTTTCCCTGGGAAAGAAAACTCAGCAGTCCAGGTTCCTGATGTCAGTTTGTAGGGCTCCCTTGGGTCTATCAGGGTAGCACAAGTTTGAGGTGGGGACAACTTTGGTGTGGGGTCCATCCTTCGATATAAGGATTTTTTAGAGTGCGGTCCCTGTCCAGCGCCAGGGGCCCCTGTGCACATCTTTTTCCATTTTCCCTGGGAAAGAAAACTCAGCAGTCCAGGTTCCTGATGTCAGTTTGTAGGCCTCCCTTCGGTGTATCAGGGCAGCACAAGTTTGAGGTGGGGACAACTTCGGTGTGGGGTCCATCCTTCGATATAAGGATTTTTTGCAGTCAGGGCCAGGGACCCCCGGGCACATCCTTTTTCCATTTTCCCTGGGAAAGAAAACTCAGCAGTCCAGGTTCCTGATGTCAGTTTGTAGGGCTCCCTTGGGTGTATCAGGGCAGCACAAGTTTGAGGTGGGGACAACTTCGGTGTGGGGTCCATCCTTCGATATAAGGATTTTTTGCAGTCAGGGCCAGGGACCCCCGGGCACATCCTTTTTCCATTTACCCTGGGAAAGAAAACTCAGCAGTCCAGGTTCCTGATGTCAGTTTGTAGGCCTCCCTTCGGTGTATCAGGGCAGCACAAGTTTGAGGTGGGGACAACTTCGGTGTGGGGTCCATCCTTCGATATAAGGATTTTTTGCAGTCAGGGCCAGGGACCCCCGGGCACATCCTTTTTCCATTTTCCCTGGGAAAGAAAACTCAGCAGTCCAGGTTCCTGATGTCAGTTTGTAGGGCTCCCTTGGGTCTATCAGGGTACCACAAGTTTGAGGTGGGGACAACTTTGGTGTGGGGTCCATCCTTCGATATAAGGATTTTTTAGAGTGCGGTCCCTGTCCAGCGCCAGGGGCCCCTGTGCACATCTTTTTCCATTTTCCCTGGGAAAGAAAACTCAGCAGTCCAGGTTCCTGATGTCAGTTTGTAGGCCTCCCTTGGGTCTATCAGGGCAGCACAAGTTTGAGGTGGGGACAACTTCGGTGTGGCGTCCATCCTTCGATATAAGGATTCTTTGCAGTCAGGGCTAGGGGCCCCTGGGCACATCCTTTTTCCATTTTCCCTGGGAAAGAAAACTCAGCAGTCCAGGTTCCTGATGTCAGTTTGTAGGCCTCCCTTGGGTGTATCAGGGCAGCACAAGTTTGAGGTGGGGACAACTTCGGTGTGGGGTCCATCCTTCGATATAAGGATTTTTTGCAGTCAGGGCCAGGGGCCCGTGGGCACATCCTTTTTCCATTTTCCCTGGGAAAGAAAACTCAGCAGTCCAGGTTCCTGATGTCAGTTTGTAGAGCTCCCTTGGGTCTATCAGGGCAGCACAAGTTTGAGGTGGGGACAATTTCGATGTGGGGTCCATCCTCCGATATAAGGATTTTTTGCAGTGAGGTTCCTGCACAGGGCCAGGGGCCCCTGGGCACGTCCTTTTTCCATTTTCCCTGGGAAAAAAAACTCAGCAGTCCAGGTTCCTGATGTCAGTTTGTAGGGCTACCTTGGGTGTATCAGGGCAGCACAAGTTTGAGGTGGGGACAACTTTGGTGTGGGGTCCATCCTTCGATATAAGGATTTTTTGCAGTCAGGGCCAGGGGCCCCTGGGCACAACCTTTTTCCATTTTCCCTGGGAAAGAAAACTCAGCAGTCCAGGTTCCTGATGTCAGTTTGTAGAGCTCCCTTGGGTCTATCAGGGCAGCACAAGTTTGAGGTGGGGACAACTTTGGTGTGGGGTCCATCCTTCGATATAAGGATTTCTTGCAGTGAGGTCCCTGCACAGGGCCAGGGGCCCCTGGGCACATCCTTTTTCCATTTTCCCTGGGAAAGAAAACTCAGCAGTCCAGGTTCCTGATGTCAGTTTGTAGGGCTACCTTGGGTCTATCAGGGTAGCACAAGTTTGAGGTGGGGACAACTTCGGTGTGGCGTCCATCCTTCGATATAAGGATTCTTTGCAGTCAGGGCTAGGGGCCCCTGGGCACATCCTTTTTCCATTTTCCCTGGGAAAGAAAACTCAGCAGTCCAGGTTCCTGATGTCAGTTTGTAGGGCTCCCTTGGGTCTATCAGGGCAGCACAAGTTTGAGGTGGGGACAACTTCGGTGTGATGTCCATCCTTCGATATAAGGATTCTTTGCAGTCAGGGCCAGGGCCCCTGGGCACACCCTTTTTCCATTTTCCCTGGGAAAGAAAAATCAGCAGTCCAGGTTCCTGATGTCAGTTTGTAGGGCTCCCTTGGGTCTATCAGGGTAGCACAAGTTTGAGGTGGGGACAACTTCGGTGTGGGGTCCATCCTTCGATATAAGGATTCTTTGCAGTCAGGGCCAGGGGCCCCTGGGCACATCCTTTGGCCATTTTCCCTGGGAAAGAAAACTCAGCAGTCCAGGTTCCTGATGTCAGTTTGTAGGGCTCCCTTGGGTCTATCAGGGCAGCACAAGTTTGAGGTGGGGACAACTTCGGTGTGGGGTCCATCCTTCGATATAAGGATTCTTTGCAGTCAGGGCCAGGGGCCCCTGGGCACATCCTTTTTCGATTTTCCCTGAGAAAGAAAACTCAGCAGTCCAGGTTCCTGATGTCAGTTTGTAGGGCTCCCTTGGGTCTATCAGGGTAGCACAAGTTTGAGGTGGGGACAACTTCCGTGTGGGGTCCATCCTTCGATATAAGGATTCTTTGCAGTGAGGTCCCAGCCCAAGGCCAGGGGCCCCTGGGCACATCCTTTTTCCATTTTCCCTGGGAAAGAAACCTCAGCAGTCCAGGTTCCTGATGTCAGTTTGTAGGGCTCCCTTGGGTCTATCAGGATAGCACAAGTTTGAGGTGGGGACAACTTCGGTGTGGGGTCCATCCTTCGATATAAGGATTCTTTGCAGTCAGGGCCAGGGGCCCCTGGGCACATCCTTTTTCCATTTTCCCTGGGAAAGGAAACTCAGCAGTCCAGGTTCCTGATGTCAGTTTGTAGGGCTCCCTTGGGTCTATCAGGGCAGCACAAGTTTGAGGTGGGGACAGCTTCCGTGTGGGGTCCATCCTTCGATATAAGGATTCTTTGCAGTCAGGGCCGGGCCCAGGGCCAGGGGCCCCTGGGCACAGGCTTTTTCCATTTTCCCTGGGAAAGAAAACTCAGCAGTCCAGGTTCCTGATGTCAGTTTGTAGGGCTCCCTTGGGTGTATCAGGGCAGCACAAGTTTGAGGTGGGGACAACGTCGGTGTGGGGTCCATCCTTCGATATAAGGATTTTTTGCAGTCAGGGCCAGGGGCCCCTGGGCACACCCTTTTTCCATTTTCCCTGGGAAAGAAAACTCAGCAGTCCAGGTTCCTGATGTCAGTTTGTAGAGCTCCCTTGGGTCTATCAGGGCAGCACAAGTTTCAGGTGGGGACAACTTTGGTGTGGGGTCCATCCTTCGATATAAGGATTTGTTGCAGTGAGGTCCCTGCACAGGGCCAGGGGCCCCTGGGCACATCCTTTTTCCATTTTCCCTGGGAAAGAAAACTCAGCAGTCCAGGTTCCTGATGTCAGTTTGTAGGGCTCCCTTGGGTCTATCAGGGCAGCACACGTTTGAGGTGGGGACAACTTCGGTGTGGGTTCCATCCTTCGATAAAAGGATTTTTTGCAGTCAGGGCCAGGGGCCCCTGGGCACAACCTTTTTCCATTTTCCCTGGGAAAGAAAACTCAGCAGTCCAGGTTCCTGATGTCAGTTTGTAGAGCTCCCTTGGGTCTATCAGGGCAGCACAAGTTTGAGGTGGGGACAACATTGGTGTGGGGTCCATCCTTCGATATAAGGATTTGTTGCAGTGAGGTCCCTGCACAGGGCCAGGGGCCCCTGGGCACATCCTTTTTCCATTTTCCCTGGGAAAGAAAACTCAGCAGTCCAGGTTCCTGATGTCAGTTTGTAGGGCTCCCTTGGGTCTATCAGGGTAGCACAAGTTTGAGGTGGGGACAACTTTGGTGTGGGGTCCATCCTTCGATATAAGGATTTTTTAGAGTGCGGTCCCTGTCCAGCGCCAGGGGCCCCTGTGCACATCTTTTTCCATTTTCCCTGGGAAAGAAAACTCAGCAGTCCAGGTTCCTGATGTCAGTTTGTAGGCCTCCCTTCGGTGTATCAGGGCAGCACAAGTTTGAGGTGGGGACAACTTCGGTGTGGGGTCCATCCTTCGATATAAGGATTTTTTGCAGTCAGGGCCAGGGACCCCCGGGCACATCCTTTTTCCATTTTCCCTGGGAAAGAAAACTCAGCAGTCCAGGTTCCTGATGTCAGTTTGTAGGGCTCCCTTGGGTGTATCAGGGCAGCACAAGTTTGAGGTGGGGACAACTTCGGTGTGGGGTCCATCCTTCGATATAAGGATTTTTTGCAGTCAGGGCCAGGGACCCCCGGGCACATCCTTTTTCCATTTACCCTGGGAAAGAAAACTCAGCAGTCCAGGTTCCTGATGTCAGTTTGTAGGCCTCCCTTCGGTGTATCAGGGCAGCACAAGTTTGAGGTGGGGACAACTTCGGTGTGGGGTCCATCCTTCGATATAAGGATTTTTTGCAGTCAGGGCCAGGGACCCCCGGGCACATCCTTTTTCCATTTTCCCTGGGAAAGAAAACTCAGCAGTCCAGGTTCCTGATGTCAGTTTGTAGGGCTCCCTTGGGTCTATCAGGGTACCACAAGTTTGAGGTGGGGACAACTTTGGTGTGGGGTCCATCCTTCGATATAAGGATTTTTTAGAGTGCGGTCCCTGTCCAGCGCCAGGGGCCCCTGTGCACATCTTTTTCCATTTTCCCTGGGAAAGAAAACTCAGCAGTCCAGGTTCCTGATGTCAGTTTGTAGGCCTCCCTTGGGTCTATCAGGGCAGCACAAGTTTGAGGTGGGGACAACTTCGGTGTGGCGTCCATCCTTCGATATAAGGATTCTTTGCAGTCAGGGCTAGGGGCCCCTGGGCACATCCTTTTTCCATTTTCCCTGGGAAAGAAAACTCAGCAGTCCAGGTTCCTGATGTCAGTTTGTAGGCCTCCCTTGGGTGTATCAGGGCAGCACAAGTTTGAGGTGGGGACAACTTCGGTGTGGGGTCCATCCTTCGATATAAGGATTTTTTGCAGTCAGGGCCAGGGGCCCGTGGGCACATCCTTTTTCCATTTTCCCTGGGAAAGAAAACTCAGCAGTCCAGGTTCCTGATGTCAGTTTGTAGAGCTCCCTTGGGTCTATCAGGGCAGCACAAGTTTGAGGTGGGGACAATTTCGATGTGGGGTCCATCCTCCGATATAAGGATTTTTTGCAGTGAGGTTCCTGCACAGGGCCAGGGGCCCCTGGGCACGTCCTTTTTCCATTTTCCCTGGGAAAAAAAACTCAGCAGTCCAGGTTCCTGATGTCAGTTTGTAGGGCTACCTTGGGTGTATCAGGGCAGCACAAGTTTGAGGTGGGGACAACTTTGGTGTGGGGTCCATCCTTCGATATAAGGATTTTTTGCAGTCAGGGCCAGGGGCCCCTGGGCACAACCTTTTTCCATTTTCCCTGGGAAAGAAAACTCAGCAGTCCAGGTTCCTGATGTCAGTTTGTAGAGCTCCCTTGGGTCTATCAGGGCAGCACAAGTTTGAGGTGGGGACAACTTTGGTGTGGGGTCCATCCTTCGATATAAGGATTTCTTGCAGTGAGGTCCCTGCACAGGGCCAGGGGCCCCTGGGCACATCCTTTTTCCATTTTCCCTGGGAAAGAAAACTCAGCAGTCCAGGTTCCTGATGTCAGTTTGTAGGGCTACCTTGGGTCTATCAGGGTAGCACAAGTTTGAGGTGGGGACAACTTCGGTGTGGCGTCCATCCTTCGATATAAGGATTCTTTGCAGTCAGGGCTAGGGGCCCCTGGGCACATCCTTTTTCCATTTTCCCTGGGAAAGAAAACTCAGCAGTCCAGGTTCCTGATGTCAGTTTGTAGGGCTCCCTTGGGTCTATCAGGGCAGCACAAGTTTGAGGTGGGGACAACTTCGGTGTGATGTCCATCCTTCGATATAAGGATTCTTTGCAGTCAGGGCCAGGGCCCCTGGGCACACCCTTTTTCCATTTTCCCTGGGAAAGAAAAATCAGCAGTCCAGGTTCCTGATGTCAGTTTGTAGGGCTCCCTTGGGTCTATCAGGGTAGCACAAGTTTGAGGTGGGGACAACTTCGGTGTGGGGTCCATCCTTCGATATAAGGATTCTTTGCAGTCAGGGCCAGGGGCCCCTGGGCACATCCTTTGGCCATTTTCCCTGGGAAAGAAAACTCAGCAGTCCAGGTTCCTGATGTCAGTTTGTAGGGCTCCCTTGGGTCTATCAGGGCAGCACAAGTTTGAGGTGGGGACAACTTCGGTGTGGGGTCCATCCTTCGATATAAGGATTCTTTGCAGTCAGGGCCAGGGGCCCCTGGGCACATCCTTTTTCGATTTTCCCTGAGAAAGAAAACTCAGCAGTCCAGGTTCCTGATGTCAGTTTGTAGGGCTCCCTTGGGTCTATCAGGGTAGCACAAGTTTGAGGTGGGGACAACTTCCGTGTGGGGTCCATCCTTCGATATAAGGATTCTTTGCAGTGAGGTCCCAGCCCAAGGCCAGGGGCCCCTGGGCACATCCTTTTTCCATTTTCCCTGGGAAAGAAACCTCAGCAGTCCAGGTTCCTGATGTCAGTTTGTAGGGCTCCCTTGGGTCTATCAGGATAGCACAAGTTTGAGGTGGGGACAACTTCGGTGTGGGGTCCATCCTTCGATATAAGGATTCTTTGCAGTCAGGGCCAGGGGCCCCTGGGCACATCCTTTTTCCATTTTCCCTGGGAAAGGAAACTCAGCAGTCCAGGTTCCTGATGTCAGTTTGTAGGGCTCCCTTGGGTCTATCAGGGCAGCACAAGTTTGAGGTGGGGACAGCTTCCGTGTGGGGTCCATCCTTCGATATAAGGATTCTTTGCAGTCAGGGCCGGGCCCAGGGCCAGGGGCCCCTGGGCACAGGCTTTTTCCATTTTCCCTGGGAAAGAAAACTCAGCAGTCCAGGTTCCTGATGTCAGTTTGTAGGGCTCCCTTGGGTGTATCAGGGCAGCACAAGTTTGAGGTGGGGACAACGTCGGTGTGGGGTCCATCCTTCGATATAAGGATTTTTTGCAGTCAGGGCCAGGGGCCCCTGGGCACAACCTTTTTCCATTTTCCCTGGGAAAGAAAACTCAGCAGTCCAGGTTCCTGATGTCAGTTTGTAGAGCTCCCTTGGGTCTATCAGGGCAGCACAAGTTTGAGGTGGGGACAACTTTGGTGTGGGGTCCATCCTTCGATATAAGGATTTGTTGCAGTGAGGTCCCTGCACAGGGCCAGGGGCCCCTGGGCACATCCTTTTTCCATTTTCCCTGGGAAAGAAAACTCAGCAGTCCAGGTTCCTGATGTCAGTTTGTAGGGCTCCCTTGGGTCTATCAGGGCAGCACACGTTTGAGGTGGGGACAACTTCGGTGTGGGTTCCATCCTTCGATATAAGGATTTTTTGCAGTCAGGGCCAGGGGCCCCTGGGCACAACCTTTTTCCATTTTCCCTGGGAAAGAAAACTCAGCAGTCCAGGTTCCTGATGTCAGTTTGTAGAGCTCCCTTGGGTCTATCAGGGCAGCACAAGTTTGAGGTGGGGACAACATTGGTGTGGGGTCCATCCTTCGATATAAGGATTTCTTGCAGTGAGGTCCCTGCACAGGGCCAGGGGCCCCTGGGCACATCCTTTTTCCATTTTCCCTGGGAAAGAAAACTCAGCAGTCCAGGTTCCTGATGTCAGTTTGTAGGGCTCCCTTGGGTCTATCAGGGTAGCACAAGTTTGAGGTGGGGACAACTTTGGTGTGGGGTCCATCCTTCGATATAAGGATTTTTTAGAGTGCGGTCCCTGTCCAGCGCCAGGGGCCCCTGTGCACATCTTTTTCCATTTTCCCTGGGAAAGAAAACTCAGCAGTCCAGGTTCCTGATGTCAGTTTGTAGGCCTCCCTTCGGTGTATCAGGGCAGCACAAGTTTGAGGTGGGGACAACTTCGGTGTGGGGTCCATCCTTCGATATAAGGATTTTTTGCAGTCAGGGCCAGGGACCCCCGGGCACATCCTTTTTCCATTTTCCCTGGGAAAGAAAACTCAGCAGTCCAGGTTCCTGATGTCAGTTTGTAGGGCTCCCTTGGGTGTATCAGGGCAGCACAAGTTTGAGGTGGGGACAACTTCGGTGTGGGGTCCATCCTTCGATATAAGGATTTTTTGCAGTCAGGGCCAGGGACCCCCGGGCACATCCTTTTTCCATTTTCCCTGGGAAAGAAAACTCAGCAGTCCAGGTTCCTGATGTCAGTTTGTAGGCCTCCCTTCGGTGTATCAGGGCAGCACAAGTTTGAGGTGGGGACAACTTCGGTGTGGGGTCCATCCTTCGATATAAGGATTTTTTGCAGTCAGGGCCAGGGACCCCCGGGCACATCCTTTTTCCATTTTCCCTGGGAAAGAAAACTCAGCAGTCCAGGTTCCTGATGTCAGTTTGTAGGGCTCCCTTGGGTCTATCAGGGTACCACAAGTTTGAGGTGGGGACAACTTTGGTGTGGGGTCCATCCTTCGATATACTGATTTTTTAGAGTGCGGTCCCTGTCCAGCGCCAGGGGCCCCTGTGCACATCTTTTTCCATTTTCCCTGGGAAAGAAAACTCAGCAGTCCAGGTTCCTGATGTCAGTTTGTAGGCCTCCCTTGGGTCTATCAGGGCAGCACAAGTTTGAGGTGGGGACAACTTCGGTGTGGCGTCCATCCTTCGATATAAGGATTCTTTGCAGTCAGGGCTAGGGGCCCCTGGGCACATCCTTTTTCCATTTTCCCTGGGAAAGAAAACTCAGCAGTCCAGGTTCCTGATGTCAGTTTGTAGGCCTCCCTTGGGTGTATCAGGGCAGCACAAGTTTGAGGTGGGGACAACTTCGGTGTGGGGTCCATCCTTCGATATAAGGATTTTTTGCAGTCAGGGCCAGGGGCCCGTGGGCACATCCTTTTTCCATTTTCCCTGGGAAAGAAAACTCAGCAGTCCAGGTTCCTGATGTCAGTTTGTAGAGCTCCCTTGGGTCTATCAGGGCAGCACAAGTTTGAGGTGGGGACAATTTCGATGTGGGGTCCATCCTCCGATATAAGGATTTTTTGCAGTGAGGTTCCTGCACAGGGCCAGGGGCCCCTGGGCACGTCCTTTTTCCATTTTCCCTGGGAAAGAAAACTCAGCAGTCCAGGTTCCTGATGTCAGTTTGTAGGGCTCCCTTGGGTCTATCAGGGCAGCACAAGTTTGAGGTGGGGACAACTTCGGTGTGATGTCCATCCTTCGATATAAGGATTCTTTGCAGTCAGGGCCAGGGCCCCTGGGCACACCCTTTTTCCATTTTCCCTGGGAAAGAAAAATCAGCAGTCCAGGTTCCTGATGTCAGTTTGTAGGGCTCCCTTGGGTCTATCAGGGTAGCACAAGTTTGAGGTGGGGACAACTTCGGTGTGGGGTCCATCCTTCGATATAAGGATTTTTTGCAGTCAGGGCCAGGAGCCCCTGGGCACATCCTTTTTCCATTTTCCTTGGAAAAGAAAACTCAGCAGTCCAGGTTCCTGATGTCAGTTTGTAGGGCTCCCTTGGGTCTATCAGGGTAGCACAAGTTTGAGGTGGGGACAACTTTGGTGTGGGGTCCATCCTTCAATATAAGGATTTTTTGCAGTCAGGGCCAGGGGCCCCTGGGCACATCCTTTTTCGATTTTCCCTGGGAAAGAAAACTCAGCAGTCCAGGTTCCTGATGTCAGTTTGTAGGCCTCCCTTGGGTGTATCAGGGCAGCACAAGTTTGAGGTGGGGACAACTTCGGTGTGGGGTCCATCCTTCGATATAAGGATTTTTTGTAGTCAGGGCCAGGGGCCCCCGGGCACATCCTTTTTCCATTTTCCCTGGGAAAGAAAACTCAGCAGTCCAGGTTCCTGATGTCAGTTTGTAGGGCTCCCTTGGGTCTATCAGGGCAGCACAAGTTTGAGGTGGGGACAACTTCGGTGTGGGTTCCATCCTTTGATATAAGGATTTTTTGCAGTCAGGGCCCAGCTCACGGCCTGGGGCCCCTGGGCACATCCTTTTTCCATTTTCCCTGGGAAAGAAAACTCAGCAGTCCAGGTTCCTGATGTCAGTTTGTAGGGCTCCCTTGGGTCTATCAGGGCAGCACACGTTTGAGGTGGGGACAACTTCGGTGTGGGTTCCATCCTTCGATATAAGGATTTTTTGCAGTCAGGGCCAGGGGCCCCTGGGCACAACCTTTTTCCATTTTCCCTGGGAAAGAAAACTCAGCAGTCCAGGTTCCTGATGTCAGTTTGTAGAGCTCCCTTGGGTCTATCAGGGCAGCACAAGTTTGAGGTGGGGACAACATTGGTGTGGGGTCCATCCTTCGATATAAGGATTTGTTGCAGTGAGGTCCCTGCACAGGGCCAGGGGCCCCTGGGCACATCCTTTTTCCATTTTCCCTGGGAAAGAAAACTCAGCAGTCCAGGTTCCTGATGTCAGTTTGTAGGGCTCCCTTGGGTCTATCAGGGTAGCACAAGTTTGAGGTGGGGACAACTTTGGTGTGGGGTCCATCCTTCGATATAAGGATTTTTTAGAGTGCGGTCCCTGTCCAGCGCCAGGGGCCCCTGTGCACATCTTTTTCCATTTTCCCTGAGAAAGAAAACTCAGCAGTCCAGGTTCCTGATGTCAGTTTGTAGGCCTCCCTTCGGTGTATCAGGGCAGCACAAGTTTGAGGTGGGGACAACTTCGGTGTGGGGTCCATCCTTCGATATAAGGATTTTTTGCAGTCAGGGCCAGGGACCCCCGGGCACATCCTTTTTCCATTTTCCCTGGGAAAGAAAACTCAGCAGTCCAGGTTCCTGATGTCAGTTTGTAGGGCTCCCTTGGGTGTATCAGGGCAGCACAAGTTTGAGGTGGGGACAACTTCGGTGTGGGGTCCATCCTTCGATATAAGGATTTTTTGCAGTCAGGGCCAGGGACCCCCGGGCACATCCTTTTTCCATTTTCCCTGGGAAAGAAAACTCAGCAGTCCAGGTTCCTGATGTCAGTTTGTAGGCCTCCCTTCGGTGTATCAGGGCAGCACAAGTTTGAGGTGGGGACAACTTCGGTGTGGGGTCCATCCTTCGATATAAGGATTTTTTGCAGTCAGGGCCAGGGACCCCCGGGCACATCCTTTTTCCATTTTCCCTGGGAAAGAAAACTCAGCAGTCCAGGTTCCTGATGTCAGTTTGTAGGGCTCCCTTGGGTCTATCAGGGTACCACAAGTTTGAGGTGGGGACAACTTTGGTGTGGGGTCCATCCTTCGATATAAGGATTTTTTAGAGTGCGGTCCCTGTCCAGCGCCAGGGGCCCCTGTGCACATCTTTTTCCATTTTCCCTGGGAAAGAAAACTCAGCAGTCCAGGTTCCTGATGTCAGTTTGTAGGCCTCCCTTGGGTCTATCAGGGCAGCACAAGTTTGAGGTGGGGACAACTTCGGTGTGGCGTCCATCCTTCGATATAAGGATTCTTTGCAGTCAGGGCTAGGGGCCCCTGGGCACATCCTTTTTCCATTTTCCCTGGGAAAGAAAACTCAGCAGTCCAGGTTCCTGATGTCAGTTTGTAGGCCTCCCTTGGGTCTATCAGGGCAGCACAAGTTTGAGGTGGGGACAACTTCGGTGTGGGGTCCATCCTTCGATATAAGGATTTTTTGCAGTCAGGGCCAGGGGCCCGTGGGCACACCCTTTTTCCATTTTCCCTGGGAAAGAAAACTCAGCAGTCCAGGTTCCTGATGTCAGTTTGTAGAGCTCCCTTGGGTCTATCAGGGCAGCACAAGTTTGAGGTGGGGACAATTTCGATGTGGGGTCCATCCTCCGATATAAGGATTTTATGCAGTGAGGTTCCTGTACAGGGCCAGGGGCCCCTGGGCACGTCCTTTTTCCATTTTCCCTGGGAAAAAAAACTCAGCAGTCCAGGTTCCTGATGTCAGTTTGTAGGGCTACCTTGGGTCTATCAGGGTAGCACAAGTTTGAGGTGGGGACAACTTCGGTGTGGCGTCCATCCTTCGATATAAGGATTCTTTGCAGTCAGGGCTAGGGGCCCCTGGGCACATCCTTTTTCCATTTTCCCTGGGAAAGAAAACTCAGCAGTCCAGGTTCCTGATGTCAGTTTGTAGGGCTCCCTTGGGTCTATCAGGGCAGCACAAGTTTGAGGTGGGGACAACTTCGGTGTGATGTCCATCCTTCGATATAAGGATTCTTTGCAGTCAGGGCCAGGGCCCCTGGGCACACCCTTTTTCCATTTTCCCTGGGAAAGAAAAATCAGCAGTCCAGGTTCCTGATGTCAGTTTGTAGGGCTACCTTGGGTCTATCAGGGTAGCACAAGTTTGAGGTGGGGACAACTTCGGTGTGGGGTCCATCCTTCGATATAAGGATTTTTTGCAGTCAGGGCCAGGAGCCCCTGGGCACATCCTTTTTCCATTTTCCTTGGAAAAGAAAACTCAGCAGTCCAGGTTCCTGATGTCAGTTTGTAGGGCTCCCTTGGGTCTATCAGGGTAGCACAAGTTTGAGGTGGGGACAACTTTGGTGTGGGGTCCATCCTTCAATATAAGGATTTTTTGCAGTCAGGGCCAGGGGCCCCTGGGCACATCCTTTTTCGATTTTCCCTGGGAAAGAAAACTCAGCAGTCCAGGTTCCTGATGTCAGTTTGTAGGCCTCCCTTGGGTGTATCAGGGCAGCACAAGTTTGAGGTGGGGACAACTTCGGTGTGGGGTCCATCCTTCGATATAAGGATTTTTTGTAGTCAGGGCCAGGGGCCCCCGGGCACATCCTTTTTCCATTTTCCCTGGGAAAGAAAACTCAGCAGTCCAGGTTCCTGATGTCAGTTTGTAGGGCTCCCTTGGGTGTATCAGGGCAGCACAAGTTTGAGGTGGGGACAACTTCGGTGTGGGTTCCATCCTTTGATATAAGGATTTTTTGCAGTCAGGGCCCAGCTCACGGCCTGGGGCCCCTGGGCACATCCTTTTTCCATTTTCCCTGGGAAAGAAAACTCAGCAGTCCAGGTTCCTGATGTCAGTTTGTAGGGCTCCCTTTGGTCTATCAGGGCAGCACAAGTTTGAGGTGGGGACAACTTCCGTGTGGGGTCCATCCTTCGATATAAGGATTCTTTGCAGTCAGGGCCAGGGGCCCCTGGGCACATCCTTTGGCCATTTTCCCTGGGAAAGAAAACTCAGCAGTCCAGGTTCCTGATGTCAGTTTGTAGGGCTCCCTTGGGTCTATCAGGGCAGCACAAGTTTGAGGTGGGGACAACTTCGGTGTGGGGTCCATCCTTCGATATAAGGATTCTTTGCAGTCAGGGCCAGGGGCCCCTGGGCACATCCTTTTTCGATTTTCCCTGAGAAAGAAAACTCAGCAGTCCAGGTTCCTGATGTCAGTTTGTAGGGCTCCCTTGGGTCTATCAGGGTAGCACAAGTTTGAGGTGGGGACAACTTCCGTGTGGGGTCCATCCTTCGATATAAGGATTCTTTGCAGTGAGGTCCCAGCCCAAGGCCAGGGGCCCCTGGGCACATCCTTTTTCCATTTTCCCTGGGAAAGAAACCTCAGCAGTCCAGGTTCCTGATGTCAGTTTGTAGGGCTCCCTTGGGTCTATCAGGATAGCACAAGTTTGAGGTGGGGACAACTTCGGTGTGGGGTCCATCCTTCGATATAAGGATTCTTTGCAGTCAGGGCCAGGGGCCCCTGGGCACATCCTTTTTCCATTTTCCCTGGGAAAGGAAACTCAGCAGTCCAGGTTCCTGATGTCAGTTTGTAGGGCTCCCTTGGGTCTATCAGGGCAGCACAAGTTTGAGGTGGGGACAGCTTCCGTGTGGGGTCCATCCTTCGATATAAGGATTCTTTGCAGTCAGGGCCGGGCCCAGGGCCAGGGGCCCCTGGGCACAGGCTTTTTCCATTTTCCCTGGGAAAGAAAACTCAGCAGTCCAGGTTCCTGATGTCAGTTTGTAGGGCTCCCTTGGGTGTATCAGGGCAGCACAAGTTTGAGGTGGGGACAACGTCGGTGTGGGGTCCATCCTTCGATATAAGGATTTTTTGCAGTCAGGGCCAGGGGCCCCTGGGCGCACACTTTTTCCATTTTCCCTGGGAAAGAAAACTCAGCAGTCCAGGTTCCTGATGTCAGTTTGTAGAGCTCCCTTGGGTCTATCAGGGCAGCACAAGTTTCAGGTGGGGACAACTTTGGTGTGGGGTCCATCCTTCGATATAAGGATTTCTTGCAGTGAGGTCCCTGCACAGGGCCAGGGGCCCCTGGGCACATCCTTTTTCCATTTTCCCTGGGAAAGAAAACTCAGCAGTCCAGGTTCCTGATGTCAGTTTGTAGGGCTCCCTTGGGTCTATCAGGGCAGCACACGTTTGAGGTGGGGACAACTTCGGTGTGGGTTCCATCCTTCGATATAAGGATTTTTTGCAGTCAGGGCCAGGGGCCCCTGGGCACAACCTTTTTCCATTTTCCCTGGGAAAGAAAACTCAGCAGTCCAGGTTCCTGATGTCAGTTTGTAGAGCTCCCTTGGGTCTATCAGGGCAGCACAAGTTTGAGGTGGGGACAACTTCGGTGTGATGTCCATCCTTCGATATAAGGATTCTTTGCAGTCAGGGCCAGGGCCCCTGGGCACACCCTTTTTCCATTTTCCCTGGGAAAGAAAAATCAGCAGTCCAGGTTCCTGATGTCAGTTTGTAGGGCTCCCTTGGGTCTATCAGGGTAGCACAAGTTTGAGGTGGGGACAACTTCGGTGTGGGGTCCATCCTTCGATATAAGGATTTTTTGCAGTCAGGGCCAGGAGCCCCTGGGCACATCCTTTTTCCATTTTCCTTGGAAAAGAAAACTCAGCAGTCCAGGTTCCTGATGTCAGTTTGTAGGGCTCCCTTGGGTCTATCAGGGTAGCACAAGTTTGAGGTGGGGACAACTTTGGTGTGGGGTCCATCCTTCAATATAAGGATTTTTTGCAGTCAGGGCCAGGGGCCCCTGGGCACATCCTTTTTCGATTTTCCCTGGGAAAGAAAACTCAGCAGTCCAGGTTCCTGATGTCAGTTTGTAGGCCTCCCTTGGGTGTATCAGGGCAGCACAAGTTTGAGGTGGGGACAACTTCGGTGTGGGGTCCATCCTTCGATATAAGGATTTTTTGTAGTCAGGGCCAGGGGCCCCCGGGCACATCCTTTTTCCATTTTCCCTGGGAAAGAAAACTCAGCAGTCCAGGTTCCTGATGTCAGTTTGTAGGGCTCCCTTGGGTCTATCAGGGCAGCACAAGTTTGAGGTGGGGACAACTTCGGTGTGGGTTCCATCCTTTGATATAAGGATTTTTTGCAGTCAGGGCCCAGCTCACGGCCTGGGGCCCCTGGGCACATCCTTTTTCCATTTTCCCTGGGAAAGAAAACTCAGCAGTCCAGGTTCCTGATGTCAGTTTGTAGGGCTCCCTTGGGTCTATCAGGGCAGCACACGTTTGAGGTGGGGACAACTTCGGTGTGGGTTCCATCCTTCGATATAAGGATTTTTTGCAGTCAGGGCCAGGGGCCCCTGGGCACAACCTTTTTCCATTTTCCCTGGGAAAGAAAACTCAGCAGTCCAGGTTCCTGATGTCAGTTTGTAGAGCTCCCTTGGGTCTATCAGGGCAGCACAAGTTTGAGGTGGGGACAACATTGGTGTGGGGTCCATCCTTCGATATAAGGATTTGTTGCAGTGAGGTCCCTGCACAGGGCCAGGGGCCCCTGGGCACATCCTTTTTCCATTTTCCCTGGGAAAGAAAACTCAGCAGTCCAGGTTCCTGATGTCAGTTTGTAGGGCTCCCTTGGGTCTATCAGGGTAGCACAAGTTTGAGGTGGGGACAACTTTGGTGTGGGGTCCATCCTTCGATATAAGGATTTTTTAGAGTGCGGTCCCTGTCCAGCGCCAGGGGCCCCTGTGCACATCTTTTTCCATTTTCCCTGAGAAAGAAAACTCAGCAGTCCAGGTTCCTGATGTCAGTTTGTAGGCCTCCCTTCGGTGTATCAGGGCAGCACAAGTTTGAGGTGGGGACAACTTCGGTGTGGGGTCCATCCTTCGATATAAGGATTTTTTGCAGTCAGGGCCAGGGACCCCCGGGCACATCCTTTTTCCATTTTCCCTGGGAAAGAAAACTCAGCAGTCCAGGTTCCTGATGTCAGTTTGTAGGGCTCCCTTGGGTGTATCAGGGCAGCACAAGTTTGAGGTGGGGACAACTTCGGTGTGGGGTCCATCCTTCGATATAAGGATTTTTTGCAGTCAGGGCCAGGGACCCCCGGGCACATCCTTTTTCCATTTTCCCTGGGAAAGAAAACTCAGCAGTCCAGGTTCCTGATGTCAGTTTGTAGGCCTCCCTTCGGTGTATCAGGGCAGCACAAGTTTGAGGTGGGGACAACTTCGGTGTGGGGTCCATCCTTCGATATAAGGATTTTTTGCAGTCAGGGCCAGGGGCCCCTGGGCACATCCTTTTTCGATTTTCCCTGGGAAAGAAAACTCAGCAGTCCAGGTTCCTGATGTCAGTTTGTAGGCCTCCCTTGGGTGTATCAGGGCAGCACAAGTTTGAGGTGGGGACAACTTCGGTGTGGGGTCCATCCTTCGATATAAGGATTTTTTGTAGTCAGGGCCAGGGGCCCCCGGGCACATCCTTTTTCCATTTTCCCTGGGAAAGAAAACTCAGCAGTCCAGGTTCCTGATGTCAGTTTGTAGGGCTCCCTTGGGTGTATCAGGGCAGCACAAGTTTGAGGTGGGGACAACTTCGGTGTGGGTTCCATCCTTTGATATAAGGATTTTTTGCAGTCAGGGCCCAGCTCACGGCCTGGGGCCCCTGGGCACATCCTTTTTCCATTTTCCCTGGGAAAGAAAACTCAGCAGTCCAGGTTCCTGATGTCAGTTTGTAGGGCTCCCTTTGGTCTATCAGGGCAGCACAAGTTTGAGGTGGGGACAACTTCCGTGTGGGGTCCATCCTTCGATATAAGGATTCTTTGCAGTCAGGGCCAGGGGCCCCTGGGCACATCCTTTGGCCATTTTCCCTGGGAAAGAAAACTCAGCAGTCCAGGTTCCTGATGTCAGTTTGTAGGGCTCCCTTGGGTCTATCAGGGCAGCACAAGTTTGAGGTGGGGACAACTTCGGTGTGGGGTCCATCCTTCGATATAAGGATTCTTTGCAGTCAGGGCCAGGGGCCCCTGGGCACATCCTTTTTCGATTTTCCCTGAGAAAGAAAACTCAGCAGTCCAGGTTCCTGATGTCAGTTTGTAGGGCTCCCTTGGGTCTATCAGGGTAGCACAAGTTTGAGGTGGGGACAACTTCCGTGTGGGGTCCATCCTTCGATATAAGGATTCTTTGCAGTGAGGTCCCAGCCCAAGGCCAGGGGCCCCTGGGCACATCCTTTTTCCATTTTCCCTGGGAAAGAAACCTCAGCAGTCCAGGTTCCTGATGTCAGTTTGTAGGGCTCCCTTGGGTCTATCAGGATAGCACAAGTTTGAGGTGGGGACAACTTCGGTGTGGGGTCCATCCTTCGATATAAGGATTCTTTGCAGTCAGGGCCAGGGGCCCCTGGGCACATCCTTTTTCCATTTTCCCTGGGAAAGGAAACTCAGCAGTCCAGGTTCCTGATGTCAGTTTGTAGGGCTCCCTTGGGTCTATCAGGGTACCACAAGTTTGAGGTGGGGACAACTTTGGTGTGGGGTCCATCCTTCGATATACTGATTTTTTAGAGTGCGGTCCCTGTCCAGCGCCAGGGGCCCCTGTGCACATCTTTTTCCATTTTCCCTGGGAAAGAAAACTCAGCAGTCCAGGTTCCTGATGTCAGTTTGTAGGCCTCCCTTGGGTCTATCAGGGCAGCACAAGTTTGAGGTGGGGACAACTTCGGTGTGGCGTCCATCCTTCGATATAAGGATTCTTTGCAGTCAGGGCTAGGGGCCCCTGGGCACATCCTTTTTCCATTTTCCCTGGGAAAGAAAACTCAGCAGTCCAGGTTCCTGATGTCAGTTTGTAGGCCTCCCTTGGGTGTATCAGGGCAGCACAAGTTTGAGGTGGGGACAACTTCGGTGTGGGGTCCATCCTTCGATATAAGGATTTTTTGCAGTCAGGGCCAGGGGCCCGTGGGCACATCCTTTTTCCATTTTCCCTGGGAAAGAAAACTCAGCAGTCCAGGTTCCTGATGTCAGTTTGTAGAGCTCCCTTGGGTCTATCAGGGCAGCACAAGTTTGAGGTGGGGACAATTTCGATGTGGGGTCCATCCTCCGATATAAGGATTTTTTGCAGTGAGGTTCCTGCACAGGGCCAGGGGCCCCTGGGCACGTCCTTTTTCCATTTTCCCTGGGAAAGAAAACTCAGCAGTCCAGGTTCCTGATGTCAGTTTGTAGGGCTCCCTTGGGTCTATCAGGGCAGCACAAGTTTGAGGTGGGGACAACATTGGTGTGGGGTCCATCCTTCGATATAAGGATTTGTTGCAGTGAGGTCCCTGCACAGGGCCAGGGGCCCCTGGGCACATCCTTTTTCCATTTTCCCTGGGAAAGAAAACTCAGCAGTCCAGGTTCCTGATGTCAGTTTGTAGGGCTCCCTTGGGTCTATCAGGGTAGCACAAGTTTGAGGTGGGGACAACTTTGGTGTGGGGTCCATCCTTCGATATAAGGATTTTTTAGAGTGCGGTCCCTGTCCAGCGCCAGGGGCCCCTGTGCACATCTTTTTCCATTTTCCCTGGGAAAGAAAACTCAGCAGTCCAGGTTCCTGATGTCAGTTTGTAGGGCTCCCTTCGGTCGATCAGGGCAGCACAAGTTTGAGGTGGGGACAACTTCGGTGTGGGGTCCATCCTTCGATATAAGGATTTTTTGCAGTCAGGGCCAGGGACCCCCGGGCACATCCTTTTTCCATTTTCCCTGGGAAAGAAAACTCAGCAGTCCAGGTTCCTGATGTCAGTTTGTAGGGCTCCCTTGGGTGTATCAGGGCAGCACAAGTTTGAGGTGGGGACAACTTCGGTGTGGGGTCCATCCTTCGATATAAGGATTTTTTGCAGTCAGGGCCAGGGACCCCCGGGCACATCCTTTTTCCATTTTCCCTGGGAAAGAAAACTCAGCAGTCCAGGTTCCTGATGTCAGTTTGTAGGCCTCCCTTCGGTGTATCAGGGCAGCACAAGTTTGAGGTGGGGACAACTTCGGTGTGGGGTCCATCCTTCGATATAAGGATTTTTTGCAGTCAGGGCCAGGGACCCCCGGGCACATCCTTTTTCCATTTTCCCTGGGAAAGAAAACTCAGCAGTCCAGGTTCCTGATGTCAGTTTGTAGGGCTCCCTTGGGTCTATCAGGGTACCACAAGTTTGAGGTGGGGACAACTTTGGTGTGGGGTCCATCCTTCGATATAAGGATTTTTTAGAGTGCGGTCCCTGTCCAGCGCCAGGGGCCCCTGTGCACATCTTTTTCCATTTTCCCTGGGAAAGAAAACTCAGCAGTCCAGGTTCCTGATGTCAGTTTGTAGGCCTCCCTTGGGTCTATCAGGGCAGCACAAGTTTGAGGTGGGGACAACTTCGGTGTGGCGTCCATCCTTCGATATAAGGATTCTTTGCAGTCAGGGCTAGGGGCCCCTGGGCACATCCTTTTTCCATTTTCCCTGGGAAAGAAAACTCAGCAGTCCAGGTTCCTGATGTCAGTTTGTAGGCCTCCCTTGGGTGTATCAGGGCAGCACAAGTTTGAGGTGGGGACAACTTCCGTGTGGGGTCCATCCTTCGATATAAGGATTTTTTGCAGTCAGGGCCAGGGGCCCGTGGGCACATCCTTTTTCCATTTTCCCTGGGAAAGAAAACTCAGCAGTCCAGGTTCCTGATGTCAGTTTGTAGAGCTCCCTTGGGTCTATCAGGGCAGCACAAGTTTGAGGTGGGGACAATTTCGATGTGGGGTCCATCCTCCGATATAAGGATTTTTTGCAGTGAGGTTCCTGCACAGGGCCAGGGGCCCCTGGGCACGTCCTTTTTCCATTTTCCCTGGGAAAAAAAACTCAGCAGTCCAGGTTCCTGATGTCAGTTTGTAGGGCTACCTTGGGTGTATCAGGGCAGCACAAGTTTGAGGTGGGGACAACTTTGGTGTGGGGTCCATCCTTCGATATAAGGATTTTTTGCAGTCAGGGCCAGGGGCCCCTGGGCACAACCTTTTTCCATTTTCCCTGGGAAAGAAAACTCAGCAGTCCAGGTTCCTGATGTCAGTTTGTAGAGCTCCCTTGGGTCTATCAGGGCAGCACAAGTTTGAGGTGGGGACAACTTTGGTGTGGGGTCCATCCTTCGATATAAGGATTTCTTGCAGTGAGGTCCCTGCACAGGGCCAGGGGCCCCTGGGCACATCCTTTTTCCATTTTCCCTGGGAAAGAAAACTCAGCAGTCCAGGTTCCTGATGTCAGTTTGTAGGGCTACCTTGGGTCTATCAGGGTAGCACAAGTTTGAGGTGGGGACAACTTCGGTGTGGCGTCCATCCTTCGATATAAGGATTCTTTGCAGTCAGGGCTAGGGGCCCCTGGGCACATCCTTTTTCCATTTTCCCTGGGAAAGAAAACTCAGCAGTCCAGGTTCCTGATGTCAGTTTGTAGGGCTCCCTTGGGTCTATCAGGGCAGCACAAGTTTGAGGTGGGGACAACTTCGGTGTGATGTCCATCCTTCGATATAAGGATTCTTTGCAGTCAGGGCCAGGGCCCCTGGGCACACCCTTTTTCCATTTTCCCTGGGAAAGAAAAATCAGCAGTCCAGGTTCCTGATGTCAGTTTGTAGGGCTCCCTTGGGTCTATCAGGGTAGCACAAGTTTGAGGTGGGGACAACTTCGGTGTGGGGTCCATCCTTCGATATAAGGATTTTTTGCAGTCAGGGCCAGGAGCCCCTGGGCACATCCTTTTTCCATTTTCCTTGGAAAAGAAAACTCAGCAGTCCAGGTTCCTGATGTCAGTTTGTAGGGCTCCCTTGGGTCTATCAGGGTACCACAAGTTTGAGGTGGGGACAACTTTGGTGTGGGGTCCATCCTTCGATATAAGGATTTTTTAGAGTGCGGTCCCTGTCCAGCGCCAGGGGCCCCTGTGCACATCCTTTTTCCATTTTCCCTGGGAAAGAAAACTCAGCAGTCCAGGTTCCTGATGTCAGTTTGTAGGCCTCCCTTGGGTGTATCAGGGCAGCACAAGTTTAAGGTGGGGACAACTTCGGTGTGGCGTCCATCCTTCGATATAAGGATTCTTTGCAGTCAGGGCTAGGGGCCCCTGGGCACATCCTTTTTCCATTTTCCCTGGGAAAGAAAACTCAGCAGTCCAGGTTCCTGATGTCAGTTTGTAGGGCTCCCTTCGGTCGATCAGGGCAGCACAAGTTTGAGGTGGGGACAACTTCGGTGTGGGGTCCATCCTTCGATATAAGGATTTTTTGCAGTCAGGGCCAGGGGCCCCCGGGCACATCCTTTTTCCATTTTCCCTGGGAAAGAAAACTCAGCAGTCCAGGTTCCTGATGTCAGTTTGTAGGGCTCCCTTGGGTGTATCAGGGCAGCACAAGTTTGAGGTGGGGACAACTTCCGTGTGGGGTCCATCCTTCGATATAAGGATTCTTTGCAGTGAGGTCCCAGCCCAAGGCCAGGGGCCCCTGGGCACATCCTTTTTCCATTTTCCCTGGGAAAGAAACCTCAGCAGTCCAGGTTCCTGATGTCAGTTTGTAGGGCTCCCTTGGGTCTATCAGGATAGCACAAGTTTGTGGTGGGGACAACTTCGGTGTGGGGTCCATCCTTCGATATAAGGATTCTTTGCAGTCAGGGCCAGGGGCCCCTGGGCACATCCTTTTTCCATTTTCCCTGGGAAAGAAAACTCAGCAGTCCAGGTTCCTGATGTCAGTTTGTAGGGCTCCCTTGGGTCTATCAGGGCAGCACAAGTTTGAGGTGGGGACATCTCTGGTGTGGGGTCCATCCTTCGATATAAGGATTCTTTGCAGTCAGGGCCGGGCCCAGGGCCAGGGGCCCCTGGGCACAGGCTTTTTCCATTTTCCCTGGGAAAGAAAACTCAGCAGTCCAGGTTCCTGATGTCAGTTTGTAGGGCTCCCTTGGGTGTATCAGGGCAGCACAAGTTTGAGGTGGGGACAACGTCGGTGTGGGGTCCATCCTTCGATATAAGGATTTTTTGCAGTCAGGGCCAGGGGCCCCTGGGCACACCCTTTTTCCATTTTCCCTGGGAAAGAAAACTCAGCAGTCCAGGTTCCTGATGTCAGTTTGTAGAGCTCCCTTGGGTCTATCAGGGCAGCACAAGTTTGAGGTGGGGACAACTTTGGTGTGGGGTCCATCCTTCGATATAAGGATTTGTTGCAGTGAGGTCCCTGCACAGGGCCAGGGGCCCCTGGGCACATCCTTTTTCCATTTTCCCTGGGAAAGAAAACTTGGCAGTCCAGGTTCCTGATGTCAGTTTGTAGGGCTCCCTTGGGTCTATCAGGGCAGCAAAAGTTTGAGGTGGGGACAACTTCGGTGTGGGGTCCATCCTTCGATATAAGGATTTTTTGCAGTCAGGGCCAGGGGCCCCTGGGCACAAACTTTTTCCATTTTCCCTGGGAAAGAAAACTCAGCAGTCCAGGTTCCTGATGTCAGTTTGTAGGCCTCCCTTGGGTCTATCAGGGCAGCACAAATTTGAGGTGGGGACAACTTCGGTGTGGCGTCCATCCTTCGATATAAGGATTCTTTGCAGTCAGGGCTAGGGGCCCCTGGGCACATCCTTTTTCCATTTTCCCTGGGAAAGAAAACTCAGCAGTCCAGGTTCCTGATGTCAGTTTGTAGGCCTCCCTTCGGTGTATCAGGGCAGCACAAGTTTGAGGTGGGGACAACTTCGGTGTGGGGTCCATCCTTCGATATAAGGATTTTTTGCAGTCAGGGCCAGGGGCCCCTGGGCACATCCTTTTTCCATTTTCCCTGGGAAAGAAAACTCAGCAGTCCAGGTTCCTGATGTCAGTTTGTAGGGCTCCCTTGGGTGTATCAGGGCAGCACAAGTTTGAGGTGGGGACAACTTCGGTGTGGGGTCCATCCTTCGATATAAGGATTCTTTGCAGTCAGGGCCAGGGCCCCCTGGGCACATCCTTTTTCGATTTTCCCTGAGAAAGAAAACTCAGCAGTCCAGGTTCCTGATGTCAGTTTGTAGGGCTCCCTTGGGTGTATCAGGGCAGCACAAGTTTGAGGTGGGGACAACTTTGGTGTGGGGTCCATCCTTCAATATAAGGATTTTTTGCAGTCAGGGCCAGGGGCCCCTGGGCACATCCTTTTTCGATTTTCCCTGGGAAAGAAAACTCAGCAGTCCAGGTTCCTGATGTCAGTTTGTAGGCCTCCCTTGGGTGTATCAGGGCAGCACAAGTTTGAGGTGGGGACAACTTCGGTGTGGGGTCCATCCTTCGATATAAGGATTTTTTGTAGTCAGGGCCAGGGGCCCCCGGGCACATCCTTTTTCCATTTTCCCTGGGAAAGAAAACTCAGCAGTCCAGGTTCCTGATGTCAGTTTGTAGGGCTCCCTTGGGTCTATCAGGGCAGCACAAGTTTGAGGTGGGGACAACTTCGGTGTGGGTTCCATCCTTCGATATAAGGATTTTTTGCAGTCAGGGCCCAGCTCACGGCCTGGGGCCCCTGGGCACATCCTTTTTCCATTTTCCCTGGGAAAGAAAACTCAGCAGTCCAGGTTCCTGATGTCAGTTTGTAGGGCTCCCTTTGGTCTATCAGGGCAGCACAAGTTTGAGGTGGGGACAACTTCCGTGTGGGGTCCATCCTTCGATATAAGGATTCTTTGCAGTCAGGGCCAGGGGCCCCTGGGCACATCCTTTGGCCATTTTCCCTGGGAAAGAAAACTCAGCAGTCCAGGTTCCTGATGTCAGTTTGTAGGGCTCCCTTGGGTCTATCAGGGCAGCACAAGTTTGAGGTGGGGACAACTTCGGTGTGGGGTCCATCCTTCGATATAAGGATTCTTTGCAGTCAGGGCCAGGGGCCCCTGGGCACATCCTTTTTCGATTTTCCCTGAGAAAGAAAACTCAGCAGTCCAGGTTCCTGATGTCAGTTTGTAGGGCTCCCTTGGGTCTATCAGGGTAGCACAAGTTTGAGGTGGGGACAACTTCCGTGTGGGGTCCATCCTTCGATATAAGGATTCTTTGCAGTCAGGGCCGGGCCCAGGGCCAGGGGCCCCTGGGCACAGGCTTTTTCCATTTTCCCTGGGAAAGAAAACTCAGCAGTCCAGGTTCCTGATGTCAGTTTGTAGGGCTCCCTTGGGTGTATCAGGGCAGCACAAGTTTGAGGTGGGGACAACGTCGGTCTGGGGTCCATCCTTCGATATAAGGATTTTTTGCAGTCAGGGCCAGGGGCCCCTGGGCACATCCTTTTTCCATTTTCCCTGGGAAAGAAAACTCAGCAGTCCAGGTTCCTGATGTCAGTTTGTAGAGCTCCCTTGGGTCTATCAGGGCAGCACAAGTTTGAGGTGGGGACAACTTTGGTGTGGGGTCCATCCTTCGATATAAGGATTTGTTGCAGTGAGGTCCCTGCACAGGGCCAGGGGCCCCTGGGCACATCCTTTTTCCATTTTCCCTGGGAAAGAAAACTCAGCAGTCCAGGTTCCTGATGTCAGTTTGTAGGGCTCCCTTGGGTCTATCAGGGCAGCAAAAGTTTGAGGTGGGGACAACTTCGGTGTGAGTTCCATCCTTCGATATAAGGATTTTTTGCAGTCAGGGCCAGGGGCCCCTGGGCACAACCTTTTTCCATTTTCCCTGGGAAAGAAAACTCAGCAGTCCAGGTTCCTGATGTCAGTTTGTAGAGCTCCCTTGGGTCTATCAGGGCAGCACAAGTTTGAGGTGGGGACAACTTCCGTGTGGGGTCCATCCTTCGATATAAGGATTCTTTGCAGTGAGGTCCCTGCACAGGGCCAGGGGCCCCTGGGCACATCCTTTTTCCATTTTCCCTGGGAAAGAAAACTCAGCAGTCCAGGTTCCTGATGTCAGTTTGTAGGGCTCCCTTGGGTCTATCAGGGTAGCACAAGTTTGAGGTGGGGACAACTTTGGTGTGGGGTCCATCCTTCGATATAAGGATTTTTTAGAGTGCGGTCCCTGTCCAGCGCCAGGGGCCCCTGTGCACATCTTTTTCCATTTTCCCTGGGAAAGAAAACTCAGCAGTCCAGGTTCCTGATGTCAGTTTGTAGGCCTCCCTTCGGTGTATCAGGGCAGCACAAGTTTGAGGTGGGGACAATTTCGTTGTGGGGTCCATCCTTCGATATAAGGATTTTTTGCAGTCAGGGCCAGGGACCCCCGGGCACATCCTTTTTCCATTTTCCCTGGGAAAGAAAACTCAGCAGTCCAGGTTCCTGATGTCAGTTTGTAGGGCTCCCTTGGGTGTATCAGGGCAGCACAAGTTTGAGGTGGGGACAACTTCGGTGTGGGGTCCATCCTTCGATATAAGGATTTTTTGCAGTCAGGGCCAGGGACCCCCGGGCACATCCTTTTTCCATTTTCCCTGGGAAAGAAAACTCAGCAGTCCAGGTTCCTGATGTCAGTTTGTAGGCCTCCCTTCGGTGTATCAGGGCAGCACAAGTTTGAGGTGGGGACAACTTCGGTGTGGGGTCCATCCTTCGATATAAGGATTTTTTGCAGTCAGGGCCAGGGACCCCCGGGCACATCCTTTTTCCATTTTCCCTGGGAAAGAAAACTCAGCAGTCCAGGTTCCTGATGTCAGTTTGTAGGGCTCCCTTGGGTGTATCAGGGCAGCACAAGTTTGAGGTGGGGACAACTTCGGTGTGGGGTCCATCCTTCGATATAAGGATTCTTTGCAGTCAGGGCCAGGGCCCCCTGGGCACATCCTTTTTCCATTTTCCCTGAGAAAGAAACCTCAGCAGTCCAGGTTCCTGATGTCAGTTTGTAGGGCTCCCTTGGGTCTATCAGGGCAGCACAAGTTTGAGGTGGGGACAGCTTCTGTGTGGGGTCCATCCTTTGATATAAGGATTCTTTGCAGTCAGGGCCCTGCCCAGGTCCAGGGGCCCCTGTGCACATCCTTTTTCCATTTTCCCTGGGAAAGAAAACTCAGCAGTCCAGGTTCCTGATGTCAGTTTGTAGGGCTCCCTTGGGTGTATCAGGGCAGCGCAAGTTTGAGGTGGGGACAACGTCGGTGTGGGGTCCATCCTTCAATATAAGGATTTTTTGCAGTCAGGGCCAGGGGCCCCTGGGCACATCCTTTTTCCATTTTCCCTGGGAAAGAAAACTCAGCAGTCCAGGTTCCTGATGTCAGTTTGTAGGCCTCCCTTGGGTGTATCAGGGCAGCACAAGTTTGAGGTGGGGACAACTTCGGTGTGGGGTCCATCCTTCGATATAAGGATTTTTTGCAGTCAGGGCCAGGGGCCCCCGGGCACATCCTTTTTCCATTTTCCCTGGGAAAGAAAACTCAGCAGTCCAGGTTCCTGATGTCAGTTTGTAGGGCTCCCTTGGGTGTATCAGGGCAGCACAAGTTTGAGGTGGGGACAACTTCGGTGTGGGTTCCATCCTTCGATATAAGGATTTTTTGAAGTCAGGGCCCAGCTCACGGCCTGGGGCCCCTGGGCACATCCTTTTTCCATTTTCCCTGGGAAAGAAACCTCAGCAGTCCAGGTTCCTGATGTCAGTTTGTAGGGCTCCCTTGGGTCTATCAGGATAGCACAAGTTTGAGGTGGGGACAACTTCGGTGTGGGGTCCATCCTTCGATATAAGGATTCTTTGCAGTCAGGGCCAGGGGCCCCTGGGCACATCCTTTTTCCATTTTCCCTGGGAAAGAAACCTCAGCAGTCCAGGTTCCTGATGTCAGTTTGTAGGGCTCCCTTGGGTCTATCAGGATAGCACAAGTTTGAGGTGGGGACAGCTTCCGTGTGGGGTCCATCCTTCGATATAAGGATTCTTTGCAGTCAGGGCCGGGCCCATGGCCAGGGGCCCCTGGGCACAGGCTTTTTCCATTTTCCCTGGGAAAGAAAACTCAGCAGTCCAGGTTCCTGATGTCAGTTTGTAGGGCTCCCTTGGGTGTATCAGGGCAGCACAAGTTTGAGGTGGGGACAACGTCGGTGTGGGGTCCATCCTTCGATATAAGGATTTTTTGCAGTCAGGGCCAGGGGCCCCTGGGCACACCCTTTTTCCATTTTCCCTGGGAAAGAAAACTCAGCAGTCCAGGTTCCTGATGTCAGTTTGTAGAGCTCCCTTGGGTCTATCAGGGTAGCACAAGTTTGAGGTGGGGACAACTTTGGTGTGGGGTCCATCCTTCGATATAAGGATTTTTTAGAGTGCGGTCCCTGTCCAGCGCCAGGGGCCCCTGTGCACATCTTTTTCCATTTTCCCTGGGAAAGAAAACTCAGCAGTCCAGGTTCCTGATGTCAGTTTGTAGGGCTCCCTTGGGTCTATCAGGGCAGCAAAAGTTTGAGGTGGGGACAACTTCGGTGTGGGTTCCATCCTTCGATATAAGGATTTTTTGCAGTCAGGGCCAGGGGCCCCTGGGCACAACCTTTTTCCATTTTCCCTGGGAAAGAAAACTCAGCAGTCCAGGTTCCTGATGTCAGTTTGTAGAGCTCCCTTGGGTCTATCAGGGCAGCACAAGTTTGAGGTGGGGACAACTTCCGTGTGGGGTCCATCCTTCGATATAAGGATTCTTTGCAGTGAGGTCCCTGCACAGGGCCAGGGGCCCCTGGGCACATCCTTTTTCCATTTTCCCTGGGAAAGAAAACTCAGCAGTCCAGGTTCCTGATGTCAGTTTGTAGGGCTCCCTTGGGTCTATCAGGGTAGCACAAGTTTGAGGTGGGGACAACTTTGGTGTGGGGTCCATCCTTCGATATAAGGATTTTTTAGAGTGCGGTCCCTGTCCAGCGCCAGGGGCCCCTGTGCACATCTTTTTCCATTTTCCCTGGGAAAGAAAACTCAGCAGTCCAGGTTCCTGATGTCAGTTTGTAGGCCTCCCTTCGGTGTATCAGGGCAGCACAAGTTTGAGGTGGGGACAACTTCGGTGTGGGGTCCATCCTTCGATATAAGGATTTTTTGCAGTCAGGGCCAGGGACCCCCGGGCACATCCTTTTTCCATTTTCCCTGGGAAAGAAAACTCAGCAGTCCAGGTTCCTGATGTCAGTTTGTAGGGCTCCCTTGGGTGTATCAGGGCAGCACAAGTTTGAGGTGGGGACAACTTCGGTGTGGGGTCCATCCTTCGATATAAGGATTTTTTGCAGTCAGGGCCAGGGACCCCCGGGCACATCCTTTTTCCATTTTCCCTGGGAAAGAAAACTCAGCAGTCCAGGTTCCTGATGTCAGTTTGTAGGCCTCCCTTCGGTGTATCAGGGCAGCACAAGTTTGAGGTGGGGACAACTTCGGTGTGGGGTCCATCCTTCGATATAAGGATTTTTTGCAGTCAGGGCCTGGGACCCCCGGGCACATCCTTTTTCCATTTTCCCTGGGAAAGAAAACTCAGCAGTCCAGGTTCCTGATGTCAGTTTGTAGGGCTCCCTTGGGTGTATCAGGGCAGCACAAGTTTGAGGTGGGGACAACTTCGGTGTGGGGTCCATCCTTCGATATAAGGATTCTTTGCAGTCAGGGCCAGGGCCCCCTGGGCACATCCTTTTTCCATTTTCCCTGAGAAAGAAAACTCAGCAGTCCAGGTTCCTGATGTCAGTTTGTAGGGCTCCCTTGGGTCTATCAGGGCAGCACAAGTTTGAGGTGGGGACAGCTTCTGTGTGGGGTCCATCCTTTGATATAAGGATTCTTTGCAGTCAGGGCCCTGCCCAGGTCCAGGGGCCCCTGTGCACATCCTTTTTCCATTTTCCCTGGGAAAGAAAACTCAGCAGTCCAGGTTCCTGATGTCAGTTTGTAGGGCTCCCTTGGGTGTATCAGGGCAGCGCAAGTTTGAGGTGGGGACAACGTCGGTGTGGGGTCCATCCTTCAATATAAGGATTTTTTGCAGTCAGGGCCAGGGGCCCCTGGGCACATCCTTTTTCCATTTTCCCTGGGAAAGAAAACTCAGCAGTCCAGGTTCCTGATGTCAGTTTGTAGGCCTCCCTTGGGTGTATCAGGGCAGCACAAGTTTGAGGTGGGGACAACTTCGGTGTGGGGTCCATCCTTCGATATAAGGATTTTTTGCAGTCAGGGCCAGGGGCCCCCGGGCACATCCTTTTTCCATTTTCCCTGGGAAAGAAAACTCAGCAGTCCAGGTTCCTGATGTCAGTTTGTAGGGCTCCCTTGGGTGTATCAGGGCAGCACAAGTTTGAGGTGGGGACAACTTCGGTGTGGGTTCCATCCTTCGATATAAGGATTTTTTGAAGTCAGGGCCCAGCTCACGGCCTGGGGCCCCTGGGCACATCCTTTTTCCATTTTCCCTGGGAAAGAAAACTCAGCAGTCCAGGTTCCTGATGTCAGTTTGTAGGGCTCCCTTGGGTCTATCAGGGCAGCACAAGTTTGAGGTGGGGACAACTTCGGTGTGATGTCCATCCTTCGATATAAGGATTCTTTGCAGTCAGGGCCAGGGCCCCTGGGCACACCCTTTTTCCATTTTCCCTGGGAAAGAAAAATCAGCAGTCCAGGTTCCTGATGTCAGTTTGTAGGGCTCCCTTGGATCTATCAGGGTAGCACAAGTTTGAGGTGGGGACAACTTCGGTGTGGGGTCCATCCTTCGATATAAGGATTTTTTGCAGTCAGGGCCAGGAGCCCCTGGGCACATCCTTTTTCCATTTTCCTTGGAAAAGAAAACTCAGCAGTCCAGGTTCCTGATGTCAGTTTGTAGGGCTCCCTTGGGTCTATCAGGGTAGCACAAGTTTGAGGTGGGGACAACTTGGGTGTGGGGTCCATCCTTCGATATAAGGATTTTTTAGAGTGTGGTCCCTGTCCAGGGCCAGGGGCCCCTGTGCACATCCTTTTTCCATTTTCCCTGGGAAAGAAAACTCAGCAGTCCAGGTTCCTGATGTCAGTTTGTAGGCCTCCCTTGGGTGTATCAGGGCAGCACAAGTTTAAGGTGGGGACAACTTCGGTGTGGCGTCCATCCTTCGATATAAGGATTCTTTGCAGTCAGGGCTAGGGGCCCCTGGGCACATCCTTTTTCCATTTTCCCTGGGAAAGAAAACTCAGCAGTCCAGGTTCCTGATGTCAGTTTGTAGGGCTCCCTTCGGTCGATCAGGGCAGCACAAGTTTGAGGTGGGGACAACTTTGGTGTGGGGTCCATCCTTCGATATAAGGATTTTTTGCAGTCAGGGCCAGGGGCCCCCGGGCACATCCTTTTTCCATTTTCCCTGGGAAAGAAAACTCAGCAGTCCAGGTTCCTGATGTCAGTTTGTAGGGCTCCCTTGGGTGTATCAGGGCAGCACAAGTTTGAGGTGGGGACAACTTCCGTGTGGGGTCCATCCTTCGATATAAGGATTCTTTGCAGTGAGGTCCCAGCCCAAGGCCAGGGGCCCCTGGGCACATCCTTTTTCCATTTTCCCTGGGAAAGAAACCTCAGCAGTCCAGGTTCCTGATGTCAGTTTGTAGGGCTCCCTTGGGTCTATCAGGATAGCACAAGTTTGTGGTGGGGACAACTTCGGTGTGGGGTCCATCCTTCGATATAAGGATTCTTTGCAGTCAGGGCCAGGGGCCCCTGGGCACATCCTTTTTCCATTTTCCCTGGGAAAGAAAACTCAGCAGTCCAGGTTCCTGATGTCAGTTTGTAGGGCTCCCTTGGGTCTATCAGGGCAGCACAAGTTTGAGGTGGGGACATCTCTGGTGTGGGGTCCATCCTTCGATATAAGGATTCTTTGCAGTCAGGGCCGGGCCCAGGGCCAGGGGCCCCTGCGCACAGGCTTTTTCCATTTTCCCTGGGAAAGAAAACTCAGCAGTCCAGGTTCCTGATGTCAGTTTGTAGGGCTCCCTTGGGTGTATCAGGGCAGCACAAGTTTGAGGTGGGGACAACGTCGGTGTGGGGTCCATCCTTCGATATAAGGATTTTTTGCAGTCAGGGCCAGGGGCCCCTGGGCACATCCTTTTTCCATTTTCCCTGGGAAAGAAAACTCAGCAGTCCAGGTTCCTGATGTCAGTTTGTAGAGCTCCCTTGGGTCTATCAGGGCAGCACAAGTTTGAGGTGGGGACAACTTTGGTGTGGGGTCCATCCTTCGATATAAGGATTTGTTGCAGTGAGGTCCCTGCACAGGGCCAGGGGCCCCTGGGCACATCCTTTTTCCATTTTCCCTGGGAAAGAAAACTCAGCAGTCCAGGTTCCTGATGTCAGTTTGTAGGGCTCCCTTGGGTCTATCAGGGCAGCAAAAGTTTGAGGTGGGGACAACTTCGGTGTGGGGTCCATCCTTCGATATAAGGATTTTTTGCAGTCAGGGCCAGGGGCCCCTGGGCACAAACTTTTTCCATTTTCCCTGGGAAAGAAAACTCAGCAGTCCAGGTTCCTGATGTCAGTTTGTAGGCCTCCCTTGGGTCTATCAGGGCAGCACAAATTTGAGGTGGGGACAACTTCGGTGTGGCGTCCATCCTTCGATATAAGGATTCTTTGCAGTCAGGGCTAGGGGCCCCTGGGCACATCCTTTTTCCATTTTCCCTGGGAAAGAAAACTCAGCAGTCCAGGTTCCTGATGTCAGTTTGTAGGCCTCCCTTCGGTGTATCAGGGCAGCACAAGTTTGAGGTGGGGACAACTTCGGTGTGGGGTCCATCCTTCGATATAAGGATTTTTTGCAGTCAGGGCCAGGGGCCCCTGGGCACATCCTTTTTCCATTTTCCCTGGGAAAGAAAACTCAGCAGTCCAGGTTCCTGATGTCAGTTTGTAGGGCTCCCTTGGGTGTATCAGGGCAGCACAAGTTTGAGGTGGGGACAACTTCGGTGTGGCGTCCATCCTTCGATATAAGGATTCTTTGCAGTCAGGGCCAGGGCCCCCTGGGCACATCCTTTTTCGATTTTCCCTGAGAAAGAAAACTCAGCAGTCCAGGTTCCTGATGTCAGTTTGTAGGGCTCCCTTGGGTGTATCAGGGCAGCACAAGTTTGAGGTGGGGACAACTTTGGTGTGGGGTCCATCCTTCAATATAAGGATTTTTTGCAGTCAGGGCCAGGGGCCCCTGGGCACATCCTTTTTCCATTTTCCCTGGGAAAGAAAACTCAGCAGTCCAGGTTCCTGATGTCAGTTTGTAGGCCTCCCTTGGGTGTATCAGGGCAGCACAAGTTTGAGGTGGGGACAACTTCGGTGTGGGGTCCATCCTTCGATATAAGGATTTTTTGTAGTCAGGGCCAGGGGCCCCCGGGCACATCCTTTTTCCATTTTCCCTGGGAAAGAAAACTCAGCAGTCCAGGTTCCTGATGTCAGTTTGTAGGGCTCCCTTGGGTCTATCAGGGCAGCACAAGTTTGAGGTGGGGACAACTTCGGTGTGGGTTCCATCCTTCGATATAAGGATTTTTTGCAGTCAGGGCCCAGCTCACGGCCTGGGGCCCCTGGGCACATCCTTTTTCCATTTTCCCTGGGAAAGAAAACTCAGCAGTCCAGGTTCCTGATGTCAGTTTGTAGGGCTCCCTTTGGTCTATCAGGGTAGCACAAGTTTGAGGTGGGGACAACTTCCGTGTGGGGTCCATCCTTCGATATAAGGATTCTTTGCAGTCAGGGCCAGGGGCCCCTGGGCACATCCTTTGGCCATTTTCCCTGGGAAAGAAAACTCAGCAGTCCAGGTTCCTGATGTCAGTTTGTAGGGCTCCCTTGGGTCTATCAGGGCAGCACAAGTTTGAGGTGGGGACAACTTCGGTGTGGGGTCCATCCTTCGATATAAGGATTCTTTGCAGTCAGGGCCAGGGGCCCCTGGGCACATCCTTTTTCGATTTTCCCTGAGAAAGAAAACTCAGCAGTCCAGGTTCCTGATGTCAGTTTGTAGGGCTCCCTTGGGTCTATCAGGGTAGCACAAGTTTGAGGTGGGGACAACTTCCGTGTGGGGTCCATCCTTCGATATAAGGATTCTTTGCAGTCAGGGCCGGGCCCAGGGCCAGGGGCCCCTGGGCACAGGCTTTTTCCATTTTCCCTGGGAAAGAAAACTCAGCAGTCCAGGTTCCTGATGTCAGTTTGTAGGGCTCCCTTGGGTGTATCAGGGCAGCACAAGTTTGAGGTGGGGACAACGTCGGTGTGGGGTCCATCCTTCGATATAAGGATTTTTTGCAGTCAGGGCCAGGGGCCCCTGGGCACACCCTTTTTCCATTTTCCCTGGGAAAGAAAACTCAGCAGTCCAGGTTCCTGATGTCAGTTTGTAGAGCTCCCTTGGGTCTATCAGGGTAGCACAAGTTTGAGGTGGGGACAACTTTGGTGTGGGGTCCATCCTTCGATATAAGGATTTTTTAGAGTGCGGTCCCTGTCCAGCGCCAGGGGCCCCTGTGCACATCTTTTTCCATTTTCCCTGGGAAAGAAAACTCAGCAGTCCAGGTTCCTGATGTCAGTTTGTAGGCCTCCCTTGGGTCTATCAGGGCAGCAAAAGTTTGAGGTGGGGACAACTTCGGTGTGGGTTCCATCCTTCGATATAAGGATTTTTTGCAGTCAGGGCCAGGGGCCCCTGGGCACAACCTTTTTCCATTTTCCCTGGGAAAGAAAACTCAGCAGTCCAGGTTCCTGATGTCAGTTTGTAGAGCTCCCTTGGGTCTATCAGGGCAGCACAAGTTTGAGGTGGGGACAACTTCCGTGTGGGGTCCATCCTTCGATATAAGGATTCTTTGCAGTGAGGTCCCTGCACAGGGCCAGGGGCCCCTGGGCACATCCTTTTTCCATTTTCCCTGGGAAAGAAAACTCAGCAGTCCAGGTTCCTGATGTCAGTTTGTAGGGCTCCCTTGGGTCTATCAGGGTAGCACAAGTTTGAGGTGGGGACAACTTTGGTGTGGGGTCCATCCTTCGATATAAGGATTTTTTAGAGTGCGGTCCCTGTCCAGCGCCAGGGGCCCCTGTGCACATCTTTTTCCATTTTCCCTGGGAAAGAAAACTCAGCAGTCCAGGTTCCTGATGTCAGTTTGTAGGCCTCCCTTCGGTGTATCAGGGCAGCACAAGTTTGAGGTGGGGACAACTTCGGTGTGGGGTCCATCCTTCGATATAAGGATTTTTTGCAGTCAGGGCCAGGGACCCCCGGGCACATCCTTTTTCCATTTTCCCTGGGAAAGAAAACTCAGCAGTCCAGGTTCCTGATGTCAGTTTGTAGGGCTCCCTTGGGTGTATCAGGGCAGCACAAGTTTGAGGTGGGGACAACTTCGGTGTGGGGTCCATCCTTCGATATAAGGATTTTTTGCAGTCAGGGCCAGGGACCCCCGGGCACATCCTTTTTCCATTTTCCCTGGGAAAGAAAACTCAGCAGTCCAGGTTCCTGATGTCAGTTTGTAGGCCTCCCTTCGGTGTATCAGGGCAGCACAAGTTTGAGGTGGGGACAACTTTGGTGTGGGGTCCATCCTTCGATATAAGGATTTTTTGCAGTCAGGGCCAGGGACCCCCGGGCACATCCTTTTTCCATTTTCCCTGGGAAAGAAAACTCAGCAGTCCAGGTTCCTGATGTCAGTTTGTAGGGCTCCCTTGGGTGTATCAGGGCAGCACAAGTTTGAGGTGGGGACAACTTCGGTGTGGGGTCCATCCTTCGATATAAGGATTCTTTGCAGTCAGGGCCAGGGCCCCCTGGGCACATCCTTTTTCCATTTTCCCTGAGAAAGAAACCTCAGCAGTCCAGGTTCCTGATGTCAGTTTGTAGGGCTCCCTTGGGTCTATCAGGGCAGCACAAGTTTGAGGTGGGGACAGCTTCTGTGTGGGGTCCATCCTTTGATATAAGGATTCTTTGCAGTCAGGGCCCTGCCCAGGTCCAGGGGCCCCTGTGCACATCCTTTTTCCATTTTCCCTGGGAAAGAAAACTCAGCAGTCCAGGTTCCTGATGTCAGTTTGTAGGGCTCCCTTGGGTGTATCAGGGCAGCGCAAGTTTGAGGTGGGGACAACGTCGGTGTGGGGTCCATCCTTCAATATAAGGATTTTTTGCAGTCAGGGCCAGGGGCCCCTGGGCACATCCTTTTTCCATTTTCCCTGGGAAAGAAAACTCAGCAGTCCAGGTTCCTGATGTCAGTTTGTAGGCCTCCCTTGGGTGTATCAGGGCAGCACAAGTTTGAGGTGGGGACAACTTCGGTGTGGGGTCCATCCTTCGATATAAGGATTTTTTGCAGTCAGGGCCAGGGGCCCCCGGGCACATCCTTTTTCCATTTTCCCTGGGAAAGAAAACTCAGCAGTCCAGGTTCCTGATGTCAGTTTGTAGGGCTCCCTTGGGTGTATCAGGGCAGCACAAGTTTGAGGTGGGGACAACTTCGGTGTGGGTTCCATCCTTCGATATAAGGATTTTTTGAAGTCAGGGCCCAGCTCACGGCCTGGGGCCCCTGGGCACATCCTTTTTCCATTTTCCCTGGGAAAGAAACCTCAGCAGTCCAGGTTCCTGATGTCAGTTTGTAGGGCTCCCTTGGGTCTATCAGGATAGCACAAGTTTGAGGTGGGGACAACTTCGGTGTGGGGTCCATCCTTCGATATAAGGATTTTTTGCAGTCAGGGCCAGGGGCCCCTGGGCACATCCTTTTTCCATTTTCCCTGGGAAAGAAACCTCAGCAGTCCAGGTTCCTGATGTCAGTTTGTAGGGCTCCCTTGGGTCTATCAGGATAGCGCAAGTTTGAGGTGGGGACAGCTTCCGTGTGGGGTCCATCCTTCGATATAAGGATTCTTTGCAGTCAGGGCCGGGCCCAGGGCCAGGGGCCCCTGGGCACAGGCTTTTTCCATTTTCCCTGGGAAAGAAAACTCAGCAGTCCAGGTTCCTGATGTCAGTTTGTAGGGCTCCCTTGGGTGTATCAGGGCAGCACAAGTTTGAGGTGGGGACAACGTCGGTGTGGGGTCCATCCTTCGATATAAGGATTTTTTGCAGTCAGGGCCAGGGGCCCCTGGGCACACCCTTTTTCCATTTTCCCTGGGAAAGAAAACTCAGCAGTCCAGGTTCCTGATGTCAGTTTGTAGAGCTCCCTTGGGTCTATCAGGGTAGCACAAGTTTGAGGTGGGGACAACTTTGGTGTGGGGTCCATCCTTCGATATAAGGATTTTTTAGAGTGCGGTCCCTGTCCAGCGCCAGGGGCCCCTGTGCACATCTTTTTCCATTTTCCCTGGGAAAGAAAACTCAGCAGTCCAGGTTCCTGATGTCAGTTTGTAGGCCTCCCTTGGGTCTATCAGGGCAGCAAAAGTTTGAGGTGGGGACAACTTCGGTGTGGGTTCCATCCTTCGATATAAGGATTTTTTGCAGTCAGGGCCAGGGGCCCCTGGGCACAACCTTTTTCCATTTTCCCTGGGAAAGAAAACTCAGCAGTCCAGGTTCCTGATGTCAGTTTGTAGAGCTCCCTTGGGTCTATCAGGGCAGCACAAGTTTGAGGTGGGGACAACTTCCGTGTGGGGTCCATCCTTCGATATAAGGATTCTTTGCAGTGAGGTCCCTGCACAGGGCCAGGGGCCCCTGGGCACATCCTTTTTCCATTTTCCCTGGGAAAGAAAACTCAGCAGTCCAGGTTCCTGATGTCAGTTTGTAGGGCTCCCTTGGGTCTATCAGGGTAGCACAAGTTTGAGGTGGGGACAACTTTGGTGTGGGGTCCATCCTTCGATATAAGGATTTTTTAGAGTGCGGTCCCTGTCCAGCGCCAGGGGCCCCTGTGCACATCTTTTTCCATTTTCCCTGGGAAAGAAAACTCAGCAGTCCAGGTTCCTGATGTCAGTTTGTAGGGCTCCCTTGGGTGTATCAGGGCAGCACAAGTTTGAGGTGGGGACAACTTCGGTGTGGGGTCCATCCTTCGATATAAGGATTTTTTGCAGTCAGGGCCAGGGACCCCCGGGCACATCTTTTTCCATTTTCCCTGGGAAAGAAAACTCAGCAGTCCAGGTTCTTGATGTCAGTTTGTAGGCCTCCCTTCGGTGTATCAGGGCAGCACAAGTTTGAGGTGGGGACAACTTCGGTGTGGCGTCCATCCTTCGATATAAGGATTTTTTGCAGTCAGGGCCAGGGACCCCCGGGCACATCCTTTTTCCATTTTCCCTGGGAAAGAAAACTCAGCAGTCCAGGTTCCTGATGTCAGTTTGTAGGCCTCCCTTCGGTGTATCAGGGCAGCACAAGTTTGAGGTGGGGACAACTTCGGTGTGGGGTCCATCCTTCGATATAAGGATTTTTTGCAGTCAGGGCCAGGGACCCCCGGGCACATCCTTTTTCCATTTTCCCTGGGAAAGAAAACTCAGCAGTCCAGGTTCCTGATGTCAGTTTGTAGGGCTCCCTTGGGTGTATCAGGGCAGCACAAGTTTGAGGTGGGGACAACTTCGGTGTGGGGTCCATCCTTCGATATAAGGATTTTTTGCAGTCAGGGCCAGGGACCCCCGGGCACATCCTTTTTCCATTTTCCCTGGGAAAGAAAACTCAGCAGTCCAGGTTCTTGATGTCAGTTTGTAGGCCTCCCTTCGGTGTATCAGGGCAGCACAAGTTTGAGGTGGGGACAACTTCGGTGTGGCGTCCATCCTTCGATATAAGGATTTTTTGCAGTCAGGGCCAGGGACCCCCGGGCACATCCTTTTTCCATTTTCCCTGGGAAAGAAAACTCAGCAGTCCAGGTTCCTGATGTCAGTTTGTAGGGCTCCCTTGAGTGTATCAGGGCAGCACAAGTTTGAGGTGGGGACAACTTCGGTGTGGGGTCCATCCTTCGATATAAGGATTCTTTGCAGTCAGGGCCAGGGCCCCCTGGGCACATCCTTTTTCCATTTTCCCTGAGAAAGAAAACTCAGCAGTCCAGGTTCCTGATGTCAGTTTGTAGGGCTCCCTTGGGTCTATCAGGGCAGCACAAGTTTGAGGTGGGGACAGCTTCTGTGTGGGGTCCATCCTTTGATATAAGGATTCTTTGCAGTCAGGGCCCTGCCCAGGTCCAGGGGCCCCTGTGCACATCCTTTTTCCATTTTCCCTGGGAAAGAAAACTCAGCAGTCCAGGTTCCTGATGTCAGTTTGTAGGGCTCCCTTGGGTGTATCAGGGCAGCGCAAGTTTGAGGTGGGGACAACGTCGGTGTGGGGTCCATCCTTCAATATAAGGATTTTTTGCAGTCAGGGCCAGGGGCCCCTGGGCACATCCTTTTTCCATTTTCCCTGGGAAAGAAAACTCAGCAGTCCAGGTTCCTGATGTCAGTTTGTAGGCCTCCCTTGGGTGTATCAGGGCAGCACAAGTTTGAGGTCGGGACAACTTTGGTGTGGGGTCCATCCTTCGATATAAGGATTTTTTGCAGTCAGGGCCAGGGGCCCCCGGGCACATCCTTTTTCCATTTTCCCTGGGAAAGAAAACTCAGCAGTCCAGGTTCCTGATGTCAGTTTGTAGGGCTCCCTTGGGTGTATCAGGGCAGCACAAGTTTGAGGTGGAAACAACTTCGGTGTGGGTTCCATCCTTCGATATAAGGATTTTTTGAAGTCAGGGCCCAGCTCACGGCCTGGGGCCCCTGGGCACATCCTTTTTCCATTTTCCCTGGGAAAGAAAACTCAGCAGTCCAGGTTCCTGATGTCAGTTTGTAGGGCTCCCTTGGGTCTATCAGGATAGCACAAGTTTGAGGTGGGGACAACTTCGGTGTGGGGTCCATCCTTCGATATAAGGATTTTTTGCAGTCAGGGCCAGGGGCCCCTGGGCACATCCTTTTTCCATTTTCCCTGGGAAAGAAACCTCAGCAGTCCAGGTTCCTGATGTCAGTTTGTAGGGCTCCCTTGGGTCTATCAGGATAGCACAAGTTTGAGGTGGGGACAGCTTCCGTGTGGGGTCCATCCTTCGATATAAGGATTCTTTGCAGTCAGGGCCGGGCCCAGGGCCAGGGGCCCCTGGGCACAGGCTTTTTCCATTTTCCCTGGGAAAGAAAACTCAGCAGTCCAGGTTCCTGATGTCAGTTTGTAGGGCTCCCTTGGGTGTATCAGGGCAGCACAAGTTTGAGGTGGGGACAACGTCGGTGTGGGGTCCATCCTTCGATATAAGGATTTTTTGCAGTCAGGGCCAGGGGCCCCTGGGCACACCCTTTTTCCATTTTCCCTGGGAAAGAAAACTCAGCAGTCCAGGTTCCTGATGTCAGTTTGTAGAGCTCCCTTGGGTCTATCAGGGCAGCACAAGTTTGAGGTGGGGACAACTTTGGTGTGGGGTCCATCCTTCGATATACGGATTTTTTAGAGTGCGGTCCCTGTCCAGCGCCAGGGGCCCCTGTGCACATCTTTTTCCATTTTCCCTGGGAAAGAAAACTCAGCAGTCCAGGTTCCTGATGTCAGTTTGTAGGCCTCCCTTGGGTCTATCAGGGCAGCACAAATTTGAGGTGGGGACAACTTCGGTGTGGCGTCCATCCTTCGATATAAGGATTCTTTGCAGTCAGGGCTAGGGGCCCCTGGGCACATCCTTTTTCCATTTTCCCTGGGAAAGAAAACTCAGCAGTCCAGGTTCCTGATGTCAGTTTGTAGGCCTCCCTTCGGTGTATCAGGGCAGCACAAGTTTGAGGTGGGGACAACTTCGGTGTGGGGTCCATCCTTCGATATAAGGATTTTTTGCAGTCAGGGCCAGGGGCCCCTGGGCACATCCTTTTTCCATTTTCCCTGGGAAAGAAACCTCAGCAGTCCAGGTTCCTGATGTCAGTTTGTAGGGCTCCCTTGGGTCTATCAGGATAGCACAAGTTTGAGGTGGGGACAGCTTCCGTGTGGGGTCCATCCTTCGATATAAGGATTCTTTGCAGTCAGGGCCGGGCCCAGGGCCAGGGGCCCCTGGGCACATCCTTTTTCCATTTTCCCTGGGAAAGAAAACTCAGCAGTCCAGGTTCCTGATGTCAGTTTGTAGGGCTCCCTTGGGTGTATCAGGGCAGCACAAGTTTGAGGTGGGGACAACGTCGGTGTGGGGTCCATCCTTCGATATAAGGATTTTTTGCAGTCAGGGCCAGGGGCCCCTGGGCACACCCTTTTTCCATTTTCCCTGGGAAAGAAAACTCAGCAGTCCAGGTTCCTGATGTCAGTTTGTAGAGCTCCCTTGGGTCTATCAGGGTAGCACAAGTTTGAGGTGGGGACAACTTTGGTGTGGGGTCCATCCTTCGATATAAGGATTTTTTATAGTGCGGTCCCTGTCCAGCGCCAGGGGCCCCTGTGCACATCTTTTTCCATTTTCCCTGGGAAAGAAAACTCAGCAGTCCAGGTTCCTGATGTCAGTTTGTAGGCCTCCCTTGGGTCTATCAGGGCAGCACAAATTTGAGGTGGGGACAACTTCGGTGTGGCGTCCATCCTTCGATATAAGGATTCTTTGTAGTCAGGGCTAGGGGCCCCTGGGCACATCCTTTTTCCATTTTCCCTGGGAAAGAAAACTCAGCAGTCCAGGTTCCTGATGTCAGTTTGTAGGCCTCCCTTCGGTGTATCAGGGCAGCACAAGTTTGAGGTGGGGACAACTTCGGTGTGGGGTCCATCCTTCGATATAAGGATTTTTTGCAGTCAGGGCCAGGGGCCCCTGGGCACATCCTTTTTCCATTTTCCCTGGGAAAGAAAACTCAGCAGTCCAGGTTCCTGATGTCAGTTTGTAGGGCTCCCTTGGGTGTATCAGGGCAGCACAAGTTTGAGGTGGGGACAACTTCGGTGTGGGGTCCATCCTTCGATATAAGGATTTTTTGCTGTCAGGGCCAGGGACCCCCGGGCACATCCTTTTTCCATTTTCCCTGGGAAAGAAAACTCAGCAGTCCAGGTTCCTGATGTCAGTTTGTAGGCCTCCCTTCGGTGTATCAGGGCAGCACAAGTTTGAGGTGGGGACAACTTTGGTGTGGGGTCCATCCTTCGATATAAGGATTTTTTGCAGTCAGGGCCAGGGACCCCCGGGCACATCCTTTTTCCATTTTCCCTGGGAAAGAAAACTCAGCAGTCCAGGTTCCTGATGTCAGTTTGTAGGGCTCCCTTGGGTGTATCAGGGCAGCACAAGTTTGAGGTGGGGACAACTTCGGTGTGGGGTCCATCCTTCGATATAAGGATTCTTTGCAGTCAGGGCCAGGGCCCCCTGGGCACATCCTTTTTCCATTTTCCCTGAGAAAGAAACCTCAGCAGTCCAGGTTCCTGATGTCAGTTTGTAGGGCTCCCTTGGGTCTATCAGGGCAGCACAAGTTTGAGGTGGGGACAGCTTCCGTGTGGGGTCCATCCTTCGATATAAGGATTTTTTGCAGTGAGGTCCCTGCACAGGGCCAGGGCCCCCTGGGCACATCCTTTTTCCATTTCCCCTGGGAAAGAAAACTCAGCAGTCCAGGTTCCTGATGTCAGTTTGTAGGGCTCCCTTGGGTCTATCAGGGCAGCACAAGTTTGAGGTGGGGACAACTTTGGTGTGGCATCCATCCTTCGATATAAGGATTCTTTGCAGTCAGGGCCAGGGGCCCCTCGGCACATCCTTTTTCCATTTTCCCTGGGAAAGAAAAATCAGCAGTCCAGGTTCCTGATGTCAGTTTGTAGGGCTCCCTTGGGTGTATCAGGGCAGCACAAGTTTGAGGTGGGGACAACTTTGGTGTGGCATCCATCCTTCGATATAAGGATTCTTTGCAGTCAGGGCCAGGGGCCCCTCGGCACATCCTTTTTCCATTTTCCCTGGGAAAGAAAAATCAGCAGTCCAGGTTCCTGATGTCAGTTTGTAGGGCTCCCTTGGGTGTATCAGGGCAGCACAAGTTTGAGGTGGGGACAACTTTGGTGTGGGGTCCATCCTTCAATATAAGGATTTTTTGCAGTCAGGGCCAGGGGCCCCTGGGCACATCCTTTTTCCATTTTCCCTGGGAAAGAAAACTCAGCAGTCCAGGTTCCTGATGTCAGTTTGTCGGGCTCCCTTGGGTGTATCAGGGCAGCACAAGTTTGAGGTGGGGACAACTTCGGTGTGGGTTCCATCCTTCGATATAAGGATTTTTTGCAGTCAGGGCCCAGCTCACGGCCTGGGGCCCCTGGGCACATCCTTTTTCCATTTTCCCTGGGAAAGAAAACTCAGCAGTCCAGGTTCCTGATGTCAGTTTGTAGGGCTCCCTTGGGTCTATCAGGGCAGCACAAGTTTGAGGTGGGGACAACTTCGGTGTGGGGTCCATCCTTCGATATAAGGATTCTTTGCAGTCAGGGCCAGGGGCCCCTGGGCACATCCTTTGGCCATTTTCCCTGGGAAAGAAAACTCAGCAGTCCAGGTTCCTGATGTCAGTTTGTAGGGCTCCCTTGGGTCTATCAGGGCAGCACAAGTTTGAGGTGGGGACAACTTCGGTGTGGGGTCCATCCTTCGATATAAGAATTTTTTGCAGTCAGGGCCAGGGGCCCCTGGGCACAACCTTTGTCCATTTTCCCTGGGAAAGAAAACTCAGCAGTCCAGGTTCCTGATGTCAGTTTGTAGGGCTCCCTTGGGTCTATCAGGATAGCACAATTTTGAGGTGGGGACAACTTCGGTGTGGGGTCCACCCTTCGATATAAGGATTCTTTGCAGTCAGGGCCAGGGGCCCCCGGGCACACCCTTTTTCCATTTTCCCTGGGAAAGAAAACTCAGCAGTCCAGGTTCCTGATGTCAGTTTGTAGGGCTCCCTTGGGTCTATCAGGGCAGCACAAGTTTGAGGTGGGGACAACTTCGGTGTGGGGTCCATCCTTCGATATAAGGATTTTTTGCAGTCAGGGCCAGGGGCCCCTGGGCACATCCTTTTTCCATTTTCCCTGGGAAATAAAACTCAGCAGTCCAGGTTCCTGATGTCAGTTTGTAGGGCTCCCTTGGGTCTATCAGGGCAGCACAAGTTTGAGGTGGGGACAGCTTCCGTGTGGGGTCCATCCTTCGATATAAGGATTTTTTGCAGTGAGGTCCCTGCACAGGGCCAGGGGCCCCTGGGCACATCCTTTTTCCATTTCCCCTGGGAAAGAAAACTCAGCAGTCCAGGTTCCTGATGTCAGTTTGTAGGGCTCCCTTGGGTCTATCAGGGCAGCACAAGTTTGAGGTGGGGACAACTTTGGTGTGGCATCCATCCTTCGATATAAGGATTCTTTGCAGTCAGGGCCAGGGGCCCCTCGGCACATCCTTTTTCCATTTTCCTTGGGAAAGAAAAATCAGCAGTCCAGGTTCCTGATGTCAGTTTGTAGGGCTCCCTTGGGTGTATCAGGGCAGCACAAGTTTGAGGTGGGGACAACTTTGGTGTGGCATCCATCCTTCGATATAAGGATTCTTTGCAGTCAGGGCCAGGGGCCCCTCGGCACATCCTTTTTCCATTTTCCCTGGGAAAGAAAAATCAGCAGTCCAGGTTCCTGATGTCAGTTTGTAGGGCTCCCTTGGGTCTATCAGGGCAGCACAAGTTTGAGGTGGGGACAACTTTGGTGTGGGGTCCATCCTTCAATATAAGGATTTTTTGCAGTCAGGGCCAGGGGCCCGTGGGCACATCCTTTTTCCATTTTCCCTGGGAAAGAAAACTCAGCAGTCCAGGTTCCTGATGTCAGTTTGTAGGCCTCCCTTGGGTCTATCAGGGCAGCACAAGTTTGAGGTGGGGACAACTTCGGTGTGGGGTCCATCCTTCGATATAAGGATTTTTTGCAGTCAGGGCCAGGGGCCCCCGGGCACATCCTTTTTCCATTTTCCCTGGGAAAGAAAACTCAGCAGTCCAGGTTCCTGATGTCAGTTTGTCGGGCTCCCTTGGGTGTATCAGGGCAGCACAAGTTTGAGGTGGGGACAACTTCGGTGTGGGTTCCATCCTTCGATATAAGGATTTTTTTCAGTCAGGGCCCAGCTCACGGCCTGGGGCCCCTGGGCACATCCTTTTTCCATTTTCCCTGGGAAAGAAAACTCAGCAGTCCAGGTTCCTGATGTCAGTTTGTAGGGCTCCCTTGGGTCTATCAGGGCAGCACAAGTTTGAGGTGGGGACAACTTCGGTGTGGGGTCCATCCTTCGATATAAGGATTCTTTGCAGTCAGGGCCAGGGGCCCCTGGGCACATCCTTTGGCCATTTTCCCTGGGAAAGAAAACTCAGCAGTCCAGGTTCCTGATGTCAGTTTCTAGGGCTCCCTTGGGTCTATCAGGGCAGCACAAGTTTGAGGTGGGGACAACTTCGGTGTGGGGTGCATCCTTCGATATAAAGATTTTTTGCAGTCAGGGCCAGGGGCCCCTGGGCACATTCTTTTTCCATTTTCCTTGGGAAAGAAAACTCAGCAGTCCAGGTTCCTGATGTCAGTTTGTAGGGCTCCCTTGGGTCTATCAGGGCAGCACAAGTTTGAGGTGGGGACAACTTCGGTGTGGGTTCAATCCTTTGATATAAGGATTTTTTGCAGTCAGGGCCAGGGGCCCCTGGGCACACCCTTTTTCCATTTTCCCTGGGAAAGAAAACTCAGCAGTCCAGGTTCCTGATGTCAGTTTGTAGAGCTCCCTTGGGTCTATCAGGGCAGCACAAGTTTGAGGTGGGGACAACTTCCGTGTGGGGTCCATCCTTCGATATAAGGATTTTTTGCAGTGAGGGCCCAGCTCACGGCCTGGGGGCCCTGGGCACATCCTTTTTCCATTTTCCCTGGGAAAGAAACCTCAGCAGTCCAGGTTCCTGATGTCAGTTTGTAGGGCTCCCTTGGGTCTATCAGGATAGCACAAGTTTGAGGTGGGGACAACTTCGGTGTGGGGTCCATCCTTCGATATAAGGATTCTTTGCAGTCAGGGCCAGGGGCCCCTGGGCACAGGCTTTTTCCATTTTCCCTGGGAAAGAAAACTCAGCAGTCCAGGTTCCTGATGTCAGTTTGTAGGGCTCCCTTGGGTGTATCAGGGCAGCACAAGTTTGAGGTGGGGACAACTTCGGTGTGGGGTCCATCCTTCGATATAAGGATTTTTTGCAGTCAGGGCCAGGGGCCCGTGGGCACATCCTTTTTCCATTTTCCCTGGGAAAGAAAACTCAGAAGTCCAGGTTCCTGATGTCAGTTTGTAGAGCTCCCTTGGGTCTATCAGGGCAGCACAAGTTTGAGGTGGGGACAACTTCGATGTGGGGTCCATCCTCCGATATAAGGATTTTTTGCAGTGAGGTCCCTGCACAGGGCCAGGGGCCCCTGGGCACATCCTTTTTCCATTTTCCCTGGGAAAAAAAACTCAGCAGTCCAGGTTCCTGATGTCAGTTTGTAGGGCTCCCTTGGGTGTATCAGGGCAGCACAAGTTTGAGGTGGGGACAACTTTGGTGTGGGGTCCATCCTTCGATATAAGGATTTTTTGCAGTCAGGGCCAGGGGCCCCTGGGCACATCCTTTTTCCATTTTCCCTGGGAAAGAAAACTCAGCAGTCCAGGTTCCTGATGTCAGTTTGTAGGGCTCCCTTGGGTCTATCAGGGCAGCACAAGTTTGAGGTGGGGACAACTTTGGTGTGGGGTCCATCCTTCGATATAAGGATTTTTTATAGTGCGGTCCCTGTCCAGCGCCAGGGGCCCCTGTGCACATCCTTTTTCCATTTTCCCTGGGAAAGAAAACTCAGCAGTCCAGGTTGCTTATGTCAGTTTGTAGGGCTCCCTTGGGTCTATCAGGGTAGCACAAGTTTGAGGTGGGGACAACTTCGGTGTGGCGTCCATCCTTCGATATAAGGATTTTTTGCAGTCAGGGCTAGGGGCCCCTGGGCACATCCTTTTTCCATTTTCCCTGGGAAAGAAAACTCAGCAGTCCAGGTTCCTGATGTCAGTTTGTAGGGCTCCCTTGGGTCTATCAGGGCAGCACAAGTTTGAGGTGGGGACAACTTCGGTGTGGGGTCCATCCTTCGATATAAGGATTCTTTGCAGTGAGGTCCCAGCCCAGGGCCAGGGACCCCTGGGCACATCCTTTTTCCATTTTCCCTGGGAAAGAAACCTCAGCAGTCCAGGTTCCTGATGTCAGTTTGTAGGGCTCCCTTGGGTCTATCAGGATAGCACAAGTTTGAGGTGGGGACAACTTCGGTGTGGGGTCCATCCTTCGATATAAGGATTCTTTGCAGTCAGGGCCAGGGGCCCCCGGGCACACCCTTTTTCCATTTTCCCTGGGAAAGAAAACTCAGCAGTCCAGGTTCCTGATGTCAGTTTGTAGGGCTCCCTTGGGTCTATCAGGGCAGCACAAGTTTGAGGTGGGGACAACTTCGGTGTGGGGTCCATCCTTCGATATAAGGATTTTTTGCAGTCAGGGCCAGGGGCCCCTGGGCACATCCTTTTTCCATTTTCCCTGGGAAATAAAACTCAGCAGTCCAGGTTCCTGATGTCAGTTTGTAGGGCTCGCTTGGGTCTATCAGGGCAGCACAAGTTTGAGGTGGGGACAGCTTCCGTGTGGGGTCCATCCTTCGATATAAGGATTTTTTGCAGTGAGGTCCCTCCACAGGGCCAGGGGCCCCTGGGCACATCCTTTTTCCATTTCCCCTGGGAAAGAAAACTCAGCAGTCCAGGTTCCTGATGTCAGTTTGTAGGGCTCCCTTGGGTCTATCAGGGCAGCACAAGTTTGAGGTGGGGACAACTTTGGTGTGGCATCCATCCTTCGATATAAGGATTCTTTGCAGTCAGGGCCAGGGGCCCCTCGGCACATCCTTTTTCCATTTTCCCTGGGAAAGAAAACTCAGCAGTCCAGGTTCCTGATGTCAGTTTGTAGGGCTCCCTTTGGTCTATCAGGGTAGCACAAGTTTGAGGTGGGGACAACTTCGGTGTGGGGTCCATCCTTCGATATAAGGATTTTTTGCAGTCAGGGCCAGGGGCCCCTGGGCACATTCTTTTTCCATTTTCCTTGGGAAAGAAAACTCAGCAGTCCAGGTTCCTGATGTCAGTTTGTAGGGCTCCCTTGGGTCTATCAGGGTAGCACAAGTTTGAGGTGGGGACAACTTTGGTGTGGGGTCCATCCTTCGATATAAGGATTTTTTAGAGTGCGGTCCCTGTCCAACGCCAGGGGCCCCTGTGCACATCCTTTTTCCATTTTCCCTGGGAAAGAAAACTCAGCAGTCCAGGTTCCTGATGTCAGTTTGTAGGCCTCCCTTGGGTCTATCAGGGCAGCACAAGTTTGAGGTGGGGACAACTTCGGTGTGGGGTCCATCCTTCGATATAAGGATTTTTTGCAGTCAGGGCCAGGGGCCCCCGGGCACATCCTTTTTCCATTTTCCCTGGGAAAGAAAACTCAGCAGTCCAGGTTCCTGATGTCAGTTTGTAGGGCTCCCTTGGGTCTATCAGGGCAGCACAAGTTTGAGGTGGGGACAACTTCGGTGTGGGGTCCATCCTTCGATATAAGGATTTTTTGCAGTCAGGGCCAGGGGCCCCCGGGCACACCCTTTTTCCATTTTCCCTGGGAAAGAAAACTCAGCAGTCCAGGTTCCTGATGTCAGTTTGTAGGGCTCCCTTGGGTCTATCAGGGCAGCACAAGTTTGAGGTGGGGACAACTTCGGTGTGGGTTCCATCCTTCGATATAAGGATTTTTTGCAGTCAGGGCCAGGGGCCCCTGGGCACACCCTTTTTCCATTTTCCCTGGGAAAGAAAACTCAGCAGTCCAGGTTCCTGATGTCAGTTTGTAGGGCTCCCTTGGGTCTATCAGGATAGCACAAGTTTGAGGTGGGGACAACTTCGGTGTGGGGTCCATCCTTCGATATAAGGATTCTTTGCAGTCAGGGCCAGGGGCCCCTGGGCACATCCTTTTTCCATTTTCCCTGGGAAAGAAAACTCAGCAGTCCAGGTTCCTGATGTCAGTTTGTAGGGCTCCCTTGGGTGTATCAGGGCAGCACAAGTTTGAGGTGGGGACAGCTTCCGTGTGGGGTCCATCCTTCGATATAAGGATTCTTTGCAGTCAGGGCCCGGCCCAGGGCCAGGGGCCCCTGGGCACATCCTTTTTCCATTTTCCCTGGGAAAGAAAACTCAGCAGTCCAGGTTCCTGATGTCAGTTTGTAGGGCTCCCTTGGGTCTATCAGGGCAGCACAAGTTTGAGGTGGGGACAACTTTGGTGTGGGGTCCATCCTTCGATATAAGGATTTTTTATAGTGCGGTCCCTGTCCAGCGCCAGGGGCCCCTGTGCACATCCTTTTTCCATTTCCCCTGGGAAAGAAAACTCAGCAGTCCAGGTTCCTGATGTCAGTTTGTAGGGCTCCCTTGGGTCTATCAGGGCAGCACAAGTTTGAGGTGGGGACAACTTTGGTGTGGCATCCATCCTTCGATATAAGGATTCTTTGCAGTCAGGGCCAGGGGCCCCCGGGCACATCCTTTTTCCATTTTCCCTGGGAAAGAAAACTCAGCAGTCCTGGTTCCTGATGTTAGTTTGTAGGGCTCCCTTGGGTCTATCAGGGCAGCACAAGTTTGAGGTGGGGACAACTTCGGTGTGGGTTCCATCCTTCGATATAAGGATTTTTTGCAGTCAGGGCCAGGGGCCCCTGGGCACACCCTTTTTCCATTTTCCCTGGGAAAGAAAACTCAGCAGTCCAGGTTCCTGATGTCAGTTTGTAGAGCTCCCTTGGGTCTATCAGGGCAGCACAAGTTTGAGGTGGGGACAACTTCCGTGTGGGGTCCATCCTTCGATATAAGGATTTTTTGCAGTGAGGGCCCAGCTCACGGCCTGGGGCCCCTGGGCACATCCTTTTTCCATTTTCCCTGGGAAAGAAACCTCAGCAGTCCAGGTTCCTGATGTCAGTTTGTAGGGCTCCCTTGGGTCTATCAGGATAGCACAAGTTTGAGGTGGGGACAACTTCGGTGTGGGGTCCATCCTTCGATATAAGGATTCTTTGCAGTCAGGGCCAGGGGCCCCTGGGCACATCCTTTTTCCATTTTCCCTGGGAAAGAAAACTCAGCAGTCCAGGTTCCTGATGTCAGTTTGTAGGGCTCCCTTGGGTCTATCAGGGTAGCACAAGTTTGAGGTGGGGACAACTTTGGTGTGGGGTCCATCCTTCGATATAAGGATTTTTTAGAGTGCGGTCCCTGTCCAACGCCAGGGGCCCCTGTGCACATCCTTTTTCCATTTTCCCTGGGAAAGAAAACTCAGCAGTCCAGGTTCCTGATGTCAGTTTGTAGGGCTCCCTTGGGTGTATCATGGCAGCACAAGTTTGAGGTGGGGACAACTTCGGTGTGGCGTCCATCCTTCGATATAATGATTCTTTGCAGTCAGGGCTAGGGGCCCCTGGGCACATCCTTTTTCCATTTTCCCTGGGAAAGAAAACTCAGCAGTCCAGGTTCCTGATGTCAGTTTGTAGGGCTCCCTTGGGTGTATCAGGGCAGCACAAGTTTGAGGTCGGGAAAACTTCGGTGTGGGGTCCATCCTTCGATATAAGGATTCTTTGCAGTCAGGGCCAGGGCCCCCTGGGCACATCCTTTTTCGATTTTCCCTGAGAAAGAAAACTCAGCAGTCCAGGTTCCTGATGTCAGTTTGTAGGGCTCCCTTGGGTCTATCAGGGCAGCACAATTTTGAGGTGGGGACAACTTCGGTGTGGGTTCCATCCTTCGATATAAGGATTTTTTGCAGTCAGGGGCCCCAGCCCAAGGCCAGGGGCCCCTGGGCACATCCTTTTTCCATTTTCCCTGGGAAAGAAACCTCAGCAGTCCAGGTTCCTGATGTCAGTTTGTAGGGCTCCCTTGGGTCTATCAGGATAGCACAAGTTTGAGGTGGGGACAACTTCGGTGTGGGGTCCATCCTTCGATATAAGGATTTTTTGCAGTCAGGGCCAGGGGCCCGTGGGCACATCCTTTTTCCATTTTCCCTGGGAAAGAAAACTCAGCAGTCCAGGTTCCTGATGTCAGTTTGTAGGGCTCCCTTGGGTCTATCAGGGCAGCACAAGTTTGAGGTGGGGACAGCTTCCGTGTGGGGTCCATCCTTCGATATAAGGATTTTTTGCAGTGAGGTCCCTGCACAGGGCCAGGGGCCCCTGGGCACATCCTTTTTCCATTTCCCCTGGGAAAGAAAACTCAGCAGTCCAGGTTCCTGATGTCAGTTTGTAGGGCTCCCTTGGGTCTATCAGGGCAGCACAAGTTTGAGGTGGGGACAACTTTGGTGTGGGGTCCATCCTTCGATATAAGGATTTTTTATAGTGCGGTCCCTGTCCAGCGCCAGGGGCCCCTGTGCACATCCTTTTTCCATTTTCCCTGGGAAAGAAAACTCAGCAGTCCAGGTTGCTGATGTCAGTTTGTAGGGCTCCCTTGGGTCTATCAGGGTAGCACAAGTTTGAGGTGGGGACAACTTCGGTGTGGCGTCCATCCTTCGATATAAGGATTTTTTGCAGTCAGGGCTAGGGGCCCCTGGGCACATCCTTTTTCCATTTTCCCTGGGAAAGAAAACTCAGCAGTCCAGGTTCCTGATGTCAGTTTGTAGGGCTCCCTTGGGTCTATCAGGGCAGCACAAGTTTGAGGTGGGGACAACTTCGGTGTGGGGTCCATCCTTCGATATAAGGATTCTTTGCAGTGAGGTCCCAGCCCAGGGCCAGGGACCCCTGGGCACATCCTTTTTCCATTTTCCCTGGGAAAGAAACCTCAGCAGTCCAGGTTCCTGATGTCAGTTTGTAGGGCTCCCTTGGGTCTATCAGGATAGCACAAGTTTGAGGTGGGGACAACTTCGGTGTGGGGTCCATCCTTCGATATAAGGATTCTTTGCAGTCAGGGCCAGGGGCCCCCGGGCACACCCTTTTTCCATTTTCCCTGGGAAAGAAAACTCAGCAGTCCAGGTTCCTGATGTCAGTTTGTAGGGCTCCCTTGGGTCTATCAGGGCAGCACAAGTTTGAGGTGGGGACAACTTCGGTGTGGGGTCCATCCTTCGATATAAGGATTTTTTGCAGTCAGGGCCAGGGGCCCCTGGGCACATCCTTTTTCCATTTTCCCTGGGAAATAAAACTCAGCAGTCCCGGTTCCTGATGTCAGTTTGTAGGGCTCCCTTGGGTCTATCAGGGCAGCACAAGTTTGAGGTGGGGACAGCTTCCGTGTGGGGTCCATCCTTCGATATAAGGATTTTTTGCAGTGAGGTCCCTGCACAGGGCCAGGGGCCCCTGGGCACATCCTTTTTCCATTTCCCCTGGGAAAGAAAACTCAGCAGTACAGGTTCCTGATGTCAGTTTGTAGGGCTCCCTTGGGTCTATCAGGGCAGCACAAGTTTGAGGTGGGGACAACTTTGGTGTGGCATCCATCCTTCGATATAATGATTCTTTGCAGTCAGGGCCAGGGGCCCCTCGGCACATCCTTTTTCCATTTTCCCTGGGAAAGAAAAATCAGCAGTCCAGGTTCCTGATGTCAGTTTGTAGGGCTCCCTTTGGTCTATCAGGGTAGCACAAGTTTGAGGTGGGGACAACTTCGGTGTGGGGTCCATCCTTCGATATAAGGATTTTTTGCAGTCAGGGCCAGGGGCCCCTGGGCACATTCTTTTTCCATTTTCCTTGGGAAAGAAAACTCAGCAGTCCAGGTTCCTGATGTCAGTTTGTAGGGCTCCCTTGGGTCTATCAGGGTAGCACAAGTTTGAGGTGGGGACAACTTTGGTGTGGGGTCCATCCTTCGATATAAGGATTTTTTAGAGTGCGGTCCCTGTCCAACGCCAGGGGCCCCTGTGCACATCCTTTTTCCATTTTCCCTGGGAAAGAAAACTCAGCAGTCCAGGTTCCTGATGTCAGTTTGTAGGCCTCCCTTGGGTCTATCAGGACAGCACAAGTTTGAGGTGGGGACAACTTCGGTGTGGGGTCCATCCTTCGATATAAGGATTTTTTGCAGTCAGGGCCAGGGGCCCCCGGGCACATCCTTTTTCCATTTTCCCTGGGAAAGAAAACTCAGCAGTCCAGGTTCCTGATGTCAGTTTGTAGGGCTCCCTTGGGTCTATCAGGGCAGCACAAGTTTGAGGTGGGGACAACTTCGGTGTGGGTTCCATCCTTCGATATAAGGATTTTTTGCAGTCAGGGCCAGGGGCCCCTGGGCACACCCTTTTTCCATTTTCCCTGGGAAAGAAAACTCAGCAGTCCAGGTTCCTGATGTCAGTTTGTAGGGCTCCCTTGGGTGTATCAGGGCAGCACAAGTTTGAGGTGGGGACAGCTTCCGTGTGGGGTCCATCCTTCGATATAAGGATTCTTTGCAGTCAGAGCCCGGCCCAGGGCCAGGGGCCCCTGGGCACATCCTTTTTCCATTTTCCCTGGGAAAGAAAACTCAGCAGTCCAGGTTCCTGATGTCAGTTTGTAGGGCTCCCTTGGGTCTATCAGGGCAGCACAAGTTTGAGGTGGGGACAACTTCGGTGTGGCGTCCATCCTTCGATATAATGATTCTTTGCAGTCAGGGCTAGGGGCCCCTGGGCACATCCTTTTTCCATTTTCCCTGGGAAAGAAAACTCAGCAGTCCAGGTTCCTGATGTCAGTTTGTAGGCCTCCCTTCGGTGTATCAGGGCAGCACAAGTTTGAGGTGGGGACAACTTCGGTGTGGGGTCCATCCTTCGATATAAGGATTTTTTGCAGTCAGGGCCAGGGGCCCCCGGGCACATCCTTTTTCCATTTTCCCTGGGAAAGAAAACTCAGCAGTCCAGGTTCCTGATGTCAGTTTGTAGGGCTCCCTTGGGTGTATCAGGGCAGCACAAGTTTGAGGTGGGGACAGCTTCCGTGTGGGGTCCATCCTTCGATATAAGGATTTTTTGCAGTGAGGTCCCTGCACAGGGCCAGGGGCCCCTGGGCACATCCTTTTTCCATTTCCCCTGGGAAAGAAAACTCAGCAGTCCAGGTTCCTGATGTCAGTTTGTAGGGCTCCCTTGGGTCTATCAGGGCAGCACAAGTTTGAGGTGGGGACAACTTTGGTGTGGCATCCATCCTTCGATATAAGGATTCTTTGCAGTCAGGGCCAGGGGCCCCTCGGCACATCCTTTTTCCATTTTCCCTGGGAAAGAAAAATCAGCAGTCCAGGTTCCTGATGTCAGTTTGTAGGGCTCCCTTTGGTCTATCAGGGTAGCACAAGTTTGAGGTGGGGACAACTTCGGTGTGGGGTCCATCCTTCGATATAAGGATTTTTTGCAGTCAGGGCCAGGGCCCCTGGGCACATTCTTTTTCCATTTTCCTTGGGAAAGAAAACTCAGCAGTCCAGGTTCCTGATGTCAGTTTGTAGGGCTCCCTTGGGTCTATCAGGGTAGCACAAGTTTGAGGTGGGGACAACTTTGGTGTGGGGTCCATCCTTCGATATAAGGATTTTTTAGAGTGCGGTCCCTGTCCAACGCCAGGGGCCCCTGTGCACATCCTTTTTCCATTTTCCCTGGGAAAGAAAACTCAGCAGTCCAGGTTCCTGATGTCAGTTTGTAGGCCTCCCTTGGGTCTATCAGGGCAGCACAAGTTTGAGGTGGGGACAACTTCGGTGTGGGGTCCATCCTTCGATATAAGGATTTTTTGCAGTCAGGGCCAGGGGCCCCCGGGCACATCCTTTTTCCATTTTCCCTGGGAAAGAAAACTCAGCAGTCCAGGTTCCTGATGTCAGTTTGTAGGGCTCCCTTGGGTCTATCAGGGCAGCACAAGTTTGAGGTGGGGACAACTTCGGTGTGGGGTCCATCCTTCGATATAAGGATTTTTTGCAGTCAGGGCCAGGGGCCCCCGGGCACATCCTTTTTCCATTTTCCCTGGGAAAGAAAACTCAGCAGTCCAGGTTCCTGATGTCAGTTTGTAGGGCTCCCTTGGGTCTATCAGGGCAGCACAAGTTTGAGGTGGGGACAACTTCGGTGTGGGTTCCATCCTTCGATATAAGGATTTTTTGCAGTCAGGGCCAGGGGCTCCTGGGCACACCCTTTTTCCATTTTCCCTGGGAAAGAAAACTCAGCAGTCCAGGTTCCTGATGTCAGTTTGTAGAGCTCCCTTGGGTCTATCAGGGCAGCACAAGTTTGAGTAGGGGACAACTTCGGTGTGGGGTCCATCCTTCGATATAAGGATTTTTTGCAGTGAGGGCCCAGCTCACGGCCTGGGGCCCCTGGGCACATCCTTTTTCCATTTTCCCTGGGAAAGAAACCTCAGCAGTCCAGGTTCTGGATGTCAGTTTGTAGGGCTCCCTTGGGTCTATCAGGATAGCACAAGTTTGAGGTGGGGACAACTTCGGTGTGGGGTCCATCCTTCGATATAAGGATTCTTTGCAGTCAGGGCCAGGGGCCCCTGGGCACATCCTTTTTCCATTTTCCCTGGGAAAGAAAACTCAGCAGTCCAGGTTCCTGATGTCAGTTTGTAGGGCTCCCTTGGGTCTATCAGGGCAGCACAAGTTTGAGGTGGGGACAGCTTCCGTGTGGGGTCCATCCTTCGATATAAGGATTTTTTGCAGTCAGGGCCCGGCCCAGGTCCAGGGGCCCCTGGGCACATCCTTTTTCCATTTTCCCTGGGAAAGAAAACTCAGCAGTCCAGGTTCCTGATGTCAGTTTGTAGGGCTCCCTTGGGTGTATCAGGGCAGCAGAAGTTTGAGGTGGGGACAACTTCGGTGTGGCGTCCATCCTTCGATATAATGATTCTTTGCAGTCAGGGCTAGGGGCCCCTGGGCACATCCTTTTTCCATTTTCCCTGGGAAAGAAAACTCAGCAGTCCAGGTTCCTGATGTCAGTTTGTAGGCCTCCCTTCGGTGTATCAGGGCAGCACAAGTTTGAGGTGGGGACAACTTCGGTGTGGGGTCCATCCTTCGATATAAGGATTTTTTGCAGTCAGGGCCAGGGGCCCCCGGGCACATCCTTTTTCCATTTTCCCTGGGAAAGAAAACTCAGCAGTCCAGGTTCCTGATGTCAGTTTGTAGGGCTCCCTTGGGTGTATCAGGGCAGCACAAGTTTGAGGTCGGGAAAACTTCGGTGTGGGGTCCATCCTTCGATATAAGGATTCTTTGCAGTCAGGGCCAGGGCCCCCTGGGCACATCCTTTTTCGATTTTCCCTGAGAAAGAAAACTCAGCAGTCCAGGTTCCTGATGTCAGTTTGTAGGGCTCCCTTGGGTCTATCAGGGCAGCACAATTTTGAGGTGGGGACAACTTCGTTGTGGGTTCCATCCTTCGATATAAGGATTTTTTGCAGTCAGGGGCCCCAGCCCAAGGCCAGGGGCCCCTGGGCACATCCTTTTTCCATTTTCCCTGGGAAAGAAACCTCAGCAGTCCAGGTTCCTGATGTCAGTTTGTAGGGCTCCCTTGGGTCTATCAGGATAGCACAAGTTTGAGGTGGGGACAACTTCGGTGTGGGGTCCATCCTTCGATATAAGGATTTTTTGCAGTCAGGGCCAGGGGCCCGTGGGCACATCCTTTTTCCATTTTCCCTGGGAAAGAAAACTCAGCAGTCCAGGTTCCTGATGTCAGTTTGTAGGGCTCCCTTGGGTCTATCAGGGCAGCACAAGTTTGAGGTGGGGACAGCTTCCGTGTGGGGTCCATCCTTCGATATAAGGATTTTTTGCAGTGAGGACCCTGCACAGGGCCAGGGGCCCCTGGGCACATCCTTTTTCCATTTCCCCTGGGAAAGAAAACTCAGCAGTCCAGGTTCCTGATGTCAGTTTGTAGGGCTCCCTTGGGTCTATCAGGGCAGCACAAGTTTGAGGTGGGGACAACTTTGGTGTGGGGTCCATCCTTCGATATAAGGATTTTTTATAGTGCGGTCCCTGTCCAGCGCCAGGGGCCCCTGTGCACATCCTTTTTCCATTTTCCCTGGGAAAGAAAACTCAGCAGTCCAGGTTGCTGATGTCAGTTTGTAGGGCTCCCTTGGGTCTATCAGGGTAGCACAAGTTTGAGGTGGGGACAACTTCGGTGTGGCGTCCATCCTTCGATATAAGGATTTTTTGCAGTCAGGGCTAGGGGCCCCTGGGCACATCCTTTTTCCATTTTCCCTGGGAAAGAAAACTCAGCAGTCCAGGTTCCTGATGTCAGTTTGTAGGGCTCCCTTGGGTCTATCAGGGCAGCACAAGTTTGAGGTGGGAACAACTTCGGTGTGGGGTCCATCCTTCGATATAAGGATTCTTTGCAGTGAGGTCCCAGCCCAGGGCCAGGGACCCCTGGGCACATCCTTTTTCCATTTTCCCTGGGAAAGAAACCTCAGCAGTCCAGGTTCCTGATGTCAGTTTGTAGGGCTCCCTTGGGTCTATCAGGATAGCACAAGTTTGAGGTGGGGACAACTTCGGTGTGGGGTCCATCCTTCGATATAAGGATTCTTTGCAGTCAGGGCCAGGGGCCCCCGGGCACACCCTTTTTCCATTTTCCCTGGGAAAGAAAACTCAGCAGTCCAGGTTCCTGATGTCAGTTTGTAGGGCTCCCTTGGGTCTATCAGGGCAGCACAAGTTTGAGGTGGGGACAACTTCGGTGTGGGGTCCATCCTTCGATATAAGGATTTTTTGCAGTCAGGGCCAGGGGCCCCTGGGCACACCCTTTTTCCATTTTCCCTGGGAAATAAAACTCAGCAGTCCAGGTTCCTGATGTCAGTTTGTAGGGCTCCCTTGGGTCTATCAGGGCAGCACAAGTTTGAGGTGGGGACAGCTGCCGTGTGGGGTCCATCCTTCGATATAAGGATTTTTTGCAGTGAGGTCCCTGCACAGGGCCAGGGGCCCCTGGGCACATCCTTTTTCCATTTCCCCTGGGAAAGAAAACTCAGCAGTCCAGGTTCCTGATGTCAGTTTGTAGGGCTCCCTTGGGTCTATCAGGGCAGCACAAGTTTGAGGTGGGGACAACTTTGGTGTGGCATCCATCCTTCGATATAAGGATTCTTTGCAGTCAGGGCCAGGGGCCCCTCGGCACATCCTTTTTCCATTTTCCCTGGGAAAGAAAAATCAGCAGTCCAGGTTCCTGATGTCAGTTTGTAGGGCTCCCTTTGGTCTATCAGGGTAGCACAAGTTTGAGGTGGGGACAACTTCGGTGTGGGGTCCATCCTTCGATATAAGGATTTTTTGCAGTCAGGGCCAGGGGCCCCTGGGCACATTCTTTTTCCATTTTCCTTGGGAAAGAAAACTCAGCAGTCCAGGTTCCTGATGTCAGTTTGTAGGGCTCCCTTGGGTCTATCAGGGTAGCACAAGTTTGAGGTGGGGACAACTTTGGTGTGGGGTCCATCCTTCGATATAAGGATTTTTTAGAGTGCGGTCCCTGTCCAACGCCAGGGGCCCCTGTGCACATCCTTTTTCCATTTTCCCTGGGAAAGAAAACTCAGCAGTCCAGGTTCCTGATGTCAGTTTGTAGGGCTCCCTTGGGTCTATCAGGGCAGCACAAGTTTGAGGTGGGGACAACTTTGGTGTGGGGTCCATCCTTCGATATAAGGATTTTTTATAGTGCGGTTCCTGTCCAGCGCCAGGGGCCCCTGTGCACATCCTTTTTCCATTTTCCCTGGGAAAGAAAACTCAGCAGTCCAGGTTCCTGATGTCAGTTTGTAGGGCTCCCTTGGGTCTATCAGGGTAGCACAAGTTTGAGGTGGGGACAACTTCGGTGTGGCGTCCATCCTTCGATATAAGGATTTTTTGCAGTCAGGGCTAGGGGCCCCTGGGCACATCCTTTTTCCATTTTCCCTGGGAAAGAAAACTCAGCAGTCCAGGTTCCTGATGTCAGTTTGTAGGGCTCCCTTGGGTCTATCAGGGCAGCACAAGTTTGAGGTGGGGACAACTTCGGTGTGGGGTCCATCCTTCGATATAAGGATTCTTTGCAGTGAGGTCCCAGCCCAGGGCCAGGGACCCCTGGGCACATCCTTTTTCCATTTTCCCTGGGAAAGAAACCTCAGCAGTCCAGGTTCCTGATGTCAGTTTGTAGGGCTCCCTTGGGTCTATCAGGAGAGCACAAGTGTGAGGTGGGGACAACTTCGGTGTGGGGTCCATCCTTCGATATAAGGATTCTTTGCAGTCAGGGCCAGGGGCCCCCGGGCACACCCTTTTTCCATTTTCCCTGGGAAAGAAAACTCAGCAGTCCAGGTTCCTGATGTCAGTTTGTAGGGCTCCCTTGGGTCTATCAGGGCAGCACAAGTTTGAGGTGGGGACAGCTTCCGTGTGGGGTCCATCCTTCGATATAAGGATTTTTTGCAGTGAGGTCCCTGCACAGGGCCAGGGGCCCCTGGGCACATCCTTTTTCCATTTCCCCTGGGAAAGAAAACTCAGCAGTCCAGGTTCCTGATGTCAGTTTGTACGGCTCCCTTGGGTCTATCAGGGCAGCACAAGTTTGAGGTGGGGACAACTTTGGTGTGGCATCCATCCTTCGATATAAGGACTCTTTGCAGTCAGGGCCAGGGGCCCCTCGGCACATCCTTTTTCCATTTTCCCTGGGAAAGAAAACTCAGCAGTCCAGGTTCCTGATGTCAGTTTGTAGGGCTCCCTTTGGTCTATCAGGGTAGCACAAGTTTGAGGTGGGGACAACTTCGGTGTGGGGTCCATCCTTCGATATAAGGATTTTTTGCAGTCAGGGCCAGGGCCCCTGGGCACATTCTTTTTCCATTTTCCTTGGGAAAGAAAACTCAGCAGTCCAGGTTCCTGATGTCAGTTTGTAGGGCTCCCTTGGGTCTATCAGGGTAGCACAAGTTTGAGGTGGGGACAACTTTGGTGTGGGGTCCATCCTTCGATATAAGGATTTTTTAGAGTGCGGTCCCTGTCCAACGCCAGGGGCCCCTGTGCACATCCTTTTTCCATTTTCCCTGGGAAAGAAAACTCAGCAGTCCAGGTTCCTGATGTCAGTTTGTAGGCCTCCCTTGGGTCTATCAGGGCAGCACAAGTTTGAGGTGGGGACAACTTCGGTGTGGGGTCCATCCTTCGATATAAGGATTTTTTGCAGTCAGGGCCAGGGGCCCCCGGGCACATCCTTTTTCCATTTTCCCTGGGAAAGAAAACTCAGCAGTCCAGGTTCCTGATGTCAGTTTGTAGGGCTCCCTTGGGTCTATCAGGGCAGCACAAGTTTGAGGTGGGGACAACTTCGGTGTGGGGTCCATCCTTTGATATAAGGATTTTTTGCAGTCAGGGCCAGGGGCCCCCGGGCACAACCTTTTTCCATTTTCCCTGGGAAAGAAAACTCAGCAGTCCAGGTTCCTGATGTCAGTTTGTAGGGCTCCCTTGGGTCTATCAGGGCAGCACAAGTTTGAGGTGGGGACAACTTCGGTGTGGGTTCCATCCTTCGATATAAGGATTTTTTGCAGTCAGGGCCAGGGGCCCCTGGGCACACCCTTTTTCCATTTTCCCTGGGAAAGAAAACTCAGCAGTCCAGGTTCCTGATGTCAGTTTGTACAGCTCCCGTGGGTCTATCAGGGCAGCACAAGTTTGAGGTGGGGACAACTTCCGTGTGGGGTCCATCCTTCGATATAAGGATTTTTTGCAGTGAGGGCCCAGCTCACGGCCTGGGGCCCCTGGGCACATCCTTTTTCCATTTTCCCTGGGAAAGAAACCTCAGCAGTCCAGGTTCCTGATGTCAGTTTGTAGGGCTCCCTTGGGTCTATCAGGGCAGCACAAGTTTGAGGTGGGGACAACTTCGGTGTGGGGTCCATCCTTCGATATAAGGATTCTTTGCAGTCAGGGCCAGGGGCCCCTGGGCACATCCTTTTTCCATTTTCCCTGGGAAAGAAAACTCAGCAGTCCAGGTTCCTGATGTCAGTTTGTAGGGCTCCCTTGGGTCTATCAGGGCAGCACAAGTTTGAGGTGGGGACAGCTTCCGTGTGGGGTCCATCCTTCGATATAAGGATTCTTTGCAGTCAGGGCCCGGCCCAGGGCCAGGGGCCCCTGGGCACATCCTTTTTCCATTTTCCCTGGGAAAGAAAACTCAGCAGTCCAGGTTCCTGATGTCAGTTTGTAGGGCTCCCTTGGGTGTATCAGGGCAGCACAAGTTTGAGGTGGGGACAACTTCGGTGTGGCGTCCATCCTTCGATATAATGATTCTTTGCAGTCAGGGCTAGGGGCCCCTGGGCACATCCTTTTTCCATTTTCCCTGGGAAAGAAAATTCAGCAGTCCAGGTTCCTGATGTCAGTTTGTAGGCCTCCCTTCGGTGTATCAGGGCAGCACAAGTTTGAGGTGGGGACAACTTCGGTGTGGGGTCCATCCTTCGATATAAGGATTTTTTGCAGTCAGGGCCAGGGGCCCCCGGGCACATCCTTTTTCCATTTTCCCTGGGAAAGAAAACTCAGCAGTCCAGGTTCCTGATGTCAGTTTGTAGAGCTCCCTTGGGTGTATCAGGGCAGCACAAGTTTGAGGTCGGGAAAACTTCGGTGTGGGGTCCATCCTTCGATATAAGGATTCTTTGCAGTCAGGGCCAGGGCCCCCTGGGCACATCCTTTTTCGATTTCCCCTGAGAAAGAAAACTCAGCAGTCCAGGTTCCTGATGTCAGTTTGTAGGGCTCCCTTGGGTCTATCAGGGCAGCACAATTTTGAGGTGGGGACAACTTCGATGTGGGTTCCATCCTTCGATATAAGGATTTTTTGCAGTCAGGGGCCCCAGCCCAAGGCCAGGGGCCCCTGGGCACATCCTTTTTCCATTTTCCCTGGGAAAGAAACCTCAGCAGTCCAGGTTCCTGATGTCAGTTTGTAGGGCTCCCTTGGGTCTATCAGGATAGCACAAGTTTGAGGTGGGGACAACTTCGGTGTGGGGTCCATCCTTCGATATAAGGATTTTTTGCAGTCAGGGCCAGGGGCCCGTGTGCACATCCTTTTTCCATTTTCCCTGGGAAAGAAAACTCAGCAGTCCAGGTTCCTGATGTCAGTTTGTAGGCCTCCCTTGGGTCTATCAGGGCAGCACAAGTTTGAGGTGGGGACAGCTTCCGTGTGGGGTCCATCCTTCGATATAAGGATTTTTTGCAGTGAGGCCCCTGCACAGGGCCAGGGGCCCCTGGGCACATCCTTTTTCCATTTCCCCTGGGAAAGAAAACTCAGCAGTCCAGGTTCCTGATGTCAGTTTGTAGGGCTCCCTTGGGTGTATCAGGGCAGCACAAGTTTGAGGTGGGGACAGCTTCCGTGTGGGGTCCATCCTTCGATATAAGGATTCTTTGCAGTCAGGGCCCGGCCCAGGGCCAGGGGCCCCTGGGCACATCCTTTTTCCATTTTCCCTGGGAAAGAAAACTCAGCAGTCCAGGTTCCTGATGTCAGTTTGTAGGGCTCCCTTGGGTCTATCAGGGCAGCACAAGTTTGAGGTGGGGACAACTTCGGTGTGGCGTCCATCCTTCGATATAATGATTCTTTGCAGTCAGGGCTAGGGGCCCCTGGGCACATCCTTTTTCCATTTTCCCTGGGAAAGAAAACTCAGCAGTCCAGGTTCCTGATGTCAGTTTGTAGGCCTCCCTTCGGTGTATCAGGGCAGCACAAGTTTGAGGTGGGGACAACTTCGGTGTGGGGTCCATCCTTCGATATAAGGATTTTTTGCAGTCAGGGCCAGGGGCCCCCGGGCACATCCTTTTTCCATTTTCCCTGGGAAAGAAAACTCAGCAGTCCAGGTTCCTGATGTCAGTTTGTAGAGCTCCCTTGGGTGTATCAGGGCAGCACAAGTTTGAGGTCGGGAAAACTTCGGTGTGGGGTCCATCCTTCGATATAAGGATTCTTTGCAGTCAGGGCCAGGGCCCCCTGGGCACATCCTTTTTCGATTTTCCCTGAGAAAGAAAACTCAGCAGTCCAGGTTCCTGATGTCAGTTTGTAGGGCTCCCTTGGGTCTATCAGGGCAGCACAAGTTTGAGGTGGGGACAACTTCGGTGTGGGTTCCATCCTTCGATATAAGGATTTTTTGCAGTCAGGGGCCCCAGCCCAAGGCCAGGGGCCCCTGGGCACATCCTTTTTCCATTTTCCCTGGGAAAGAAACCTCAGCAGTCCAGGTTCCTGATGTCAGTTTGTAGGGCTCCCTTGGGTCTATCAGGATAGCACAAGTTTGAGGTGGGGACAACTTCGGTGTGGGGTCCATCCTTCGATATAAGGATTCTTTGCAGTCAGGGCCAGGGGCCCCCGGGCACACCCTTTTTCCATTTTCCCTGGGAAAGAAAACTCAGCAGTCCAGGTTCCTGATGTCAGTTTGTAGGGCTCCCTTGGGTCTATCAGGGCAGCACAAGTTTGAGGTGGGGACAACTTCGGTGTGGGGTCCATCCTTCGATATAAGGATTTTTTGCAGTCAGGGCCAGGGGCCCCTGGGCACATCCTTTTTCCATTTTCCCTGGGAAATAAAACTCAGCAGTCCAGGTTCCTGATGTCAGTTTGTAGGGCTCCCTTGGGTGTATCAGGGCAGCACAAGTTTGAGGTGGGGACAACTTCGGTGTGGGGTCCATCCTTCGATATAAGGATTTTTTGCAGTGAGGTCCCTGCACAGGGCCAGGGGCCCCTGGGCACATCCTTTTTCCATTTCCCCTGGGAAAGAAAACTCAGCAGTCCAGGTTCCTGATGTCAGTTTGTAGGGCTCCCTTGGGTCTATCAGGGCAGCACAAGTTTGAGGTGGGGACAACTTTGGTGTGGCATCCATCCTTCGATATAATGATTCTTTGCAGTCAGGGCCAGGGGCCCCTCGGCACATCCTTTTTCCATTTTCCCTGGGAAAGAAAACTCAGCAGTCCAGGTTGCTGATGTCAGTTTGTAGGGCTCCCTTTGGTCTATCAGGGTAGCACAAGTTTGAGGTGGGGACAACTTCGGTGTGGGGTCCATCCTTCGATATAAGGATTTTTTGCAGTCAGGGCCAGGGGCCCCTGGGCACATTCTTTTTCCATTTTCCTTGGGAAAGAAAACTCAGCAGTCCAGGTTCCTGATGTCAGTTTGTAGGGCTCCCTTGGGTCTATCAGGGTAGCACAAGTTTGAGGTGGGGACAACTTTGGTGTGGGGTCCATCCTTCGATATAAGGATTTTTTAGAGTGCGGTCCCTGTCCAACGCCAGGGGCCCCTGTGCACATCCTTTTTCCATTTTCCCTGGGAAAGAAAACTCAGCAGTCCAGGTTCCTGATGTCAGTTTGTAGGCCTCCCTTGGGTCTATCAGGACAGCACAAGTTTGAGGTGGGGACAACTTCGGTGTGGGGTCCATCCTTCGATATAAGGATTTTTTGCAGCCAGGGCCAGGGGCCCCCGGGCACATCCTTTTTCCATTTTCCCTGGGAAAGAAAACTCAGCAGTCCAGGTTCCTGATGTCAGTTTGTAGGGCTCCCTTGGGTCTATCAGGGCAGCACAAGTTTGAGGTGGGGACAACTTCGGTGTGGGGTCCATCCTTCGATATAAGGATTTTTTGCAGTCAGGGCCAGGGGCCCCCGGGCACACCCTTTTTCCATTTTCCCTGGGAAAGAAAACTCAGCAGTCCAGGTTCCTGATGTCAGTTTGTAGGGCTCCCTTGGGTCTATCAGGGCAGCACAAGTTTGAGGTGGGGACAACTTCGGTGTGGGTTCCATCCTTCGATATAAGGATTTTTTGCAGTTAGGGCCAGGGGCCCCTGGGCACACCCTTTTTCCATTTTCCCTGGGAAAGAAAACTCAGCAGTCCAGGTTCCTGATGTCAGTTTGTAGGGCTCCCTTGGGTCTATCAGGATAGCACAAGTTTGAGGTGGGGACAACTTCGGTGTGGGGTCCATCCTTCGATATAAGGATTCTTTGCAGTCAGGGCCAGGGGCCCCTGGGCACATCCTTTTTCCATTTTCCCTGGGAAAGAAAACTCAGCAGTCCAGGTTCCTGATGTCAGTTTGTAGGGCTCCCTTGGGTGTATCAGGGCAGCACAAGTTTGAGGTGGGGACAGCTTCCGTGTGGGGTCCATCCTTCGATATAAGGATTCTTTGCAGTCAGGGCCCGGCCCAGGGCCAGGGGCCCCTGGGCACATCCTTTTTCCATTTTCCCTGGGAAAGAAAACTCAGCAGTCCAGGTTCCTGATGTCAGTTTGTAGGGCTCCCTTGGGTCTATCAGGGCAGCACAAGTTTGAGGTGGGGACAACTTCGGTGTGGCGTCCATCCTTCGATATAATGATTCTTTGCAGTCAGGGCTAGGGGCCCCTGGGCACATCCTTTTTCCATTTTCCCTGGGAAAGAAAACTCAGCAGTCCAGGTTCCTGATGTCAGTTTGTAGGCCTCCCTTCGGTGTATCAGGGCAGCACAAGTTTGAGGTGGGGACAACTTCGGTGTGGGGTCCATCCTTCAATATAAGGATTTTTTGCAGTCAGGGCCAGGGGCCCCTGGGCACATCCTTTTTCCATTTTCCCTGGGAAAGAAAACTCAGCAGTCCAGGTTCCTGATGTCAGTTTGTAGGGCTCCCTTGGGTGTATCAGGGCAGCACAAGTTTGAGGTGGGGACAACTTCGGTGTGGGGTCCATCCTTCGATATAAGGATTCTTTGCAGTGAGGTCCCAGCCCAGGGCCAGGGACCCCTGGGCACATCCTTTTTCCATTTTCCCTGGGAAAGAAACCTCAGCAGTCCAGGTTCCTGATGTCAGTTTGTAGGGCTCCCTTGGGTCTATCAGGGCAGCACAAGTTTGAGGTGGGGACAACTTTGGTGTGGGGTCCATCCTTCGATATAAGGATTTTTTATAGTGCGGTCCCTGTCCAGCGCCAGGGGCCCCTGTGCACATCCTTTTTCCATTTTCCCTGGGAAAGAAAACTCAGCAGTCCAGGTTGCTGATGTCAGTTTGTAGGGCTCCCTTGGGTCTATCAGGGTAGCACAAGTTTGAGGTGGGGACAACTTCGGTGTGGCGTCCATCCTTCGATATAAGGATTTTTTGCAGTCAGGTCTAGGGGCCCCTGGGCACATCCTTTTTCCATTTTCCCTGGGAAAGAAAACTCAGCAGTCCAGGTTCCTGATGTCAGTTTGTAGGGCTCCCTTGGGTCTATCAGGGCAGCACAAGTTTGAGGTGGGGACAACTTCGGTGTGGGGTCCATCCTTCGATATAAGGATTCTTTGCAGTGAGGTCCCAGCCCAGGGCCAGGGACCCCTGGGCACATCCTTTTTCCATTTTCCCTGGGAAAGAAACCTCAGCAGTCCAGGTTCCTGATGTCAGTTTGTAGGGCTCCCTTGGGTCTATCAGGATAGCACAAGTTTGAGGTGGGGACAACTTCGGTGTGGGGTCCATCCTTCGATATAAGGATTCTTTGCAGTCAGGGCCAGGGGCCCCCGGGCACACCCTTTTTCCATTTTCCCTGGGAAAGAAAACTCAGCAGTCCAGGTTCCTGATGTCAGTTTGTAGGGCTCCCTTGGGTCTATCAGGGCAGCACAAGTTTGAGGTGGGGACAACTTCGGTGTGGGGTCCATCCTTCGATATAAGGATTTTTTGCAGTCAGGGCCAGGGGCCCCTGGGCACATCCTTTTTCCATTTTCCCTGGGAAAGAAAACTCAGCAGTCCAGGTTCCTGATGTCAGTTTGTAGGGCTCCCTTGGGTCTATCAGGGCAGCACAAGTTTGAGGTGGGGACAGCTTCCGTGTGGGGTCCATCCTTCGATATAAGGATTTTTTGCAGTGAGGTCCCTGCACAGGGCCAGGGGCCCCTGGGCACATCCTTTTTCCATTTCCCCTGGGAAAGAAAACTCAGCAGTCCAGGTTCCTGATGTCAGTTTGTAGGGCTCCCTTGGTCCTATCAGGGCAGCACAAGTTTGAGGTGGGGACAACTTTGGTGTGGCGTCCATCCTTCGATATAAGGATTCTTTGCAGTCAGGGCCAGGGGCCCCTCGGCACATCCTTTTTCCATTTTCCCTGGGAAAGAAAAATCAGCAGTCCAGGTTCCTGATGTCAGTTTGTAGGGTTCTCTTTGGTCTATCAGGGTAGCACAAGTTTGAGGTGGGGACAACTTCGGTGTGGGGTCCATCCTTCGATATAAGGATTTTTTGCAGTCAGGGCCAGGGGCCCCTGGGCACATTCTTTTTCCATTTTCCTTGGGAAAGAAAACTCAGCAGTCCAGGTTCCTGATGTCAGTTTGTAGGGCTCCCTTGGGTCTATCAGGGTAGCACAAGTTTGAGGTGGGGACAACTTTGGTGTGGGGTCCATCCTTCGATATAAGGATTTTTTAGAGTGCGGTCCCTGTCCAACGCCAGGGGCCCCTGTGCACATCCTTTTTCCATTTTCCCTGGGAAAGAAAACTCAGCAGTCCAGGTTCCTGATGTCAGTTTGTAGGCCTCCCTTGGGTCTATCAGGGCAGCACAAGTTTGAGGTGGGGACAACTTCGGTGTGGGGTCCATCCTTCGATATAAGGATTTTTTGCAGTCAGGGCCAGGGGCCCCCGGGCACATCCTTTTTCCATTTTCCCTGGGAAAGAAAACTCAGCAGTCCAGGTTCCTGATGTCAGTTTGTAGGGCTCCCTTGGGTCTATCAGGGCAGCACAAGTTTGAGGTGGGGACAACTTCGGTGTGGGGTCCATCCTTCGATATAAGGATTTTTTGCAGTCAGGGCCAGGGGCCCCCGGGCACACCCTTTTTCCATTTTCCCTGGGAAAGAAAACTCAGCAGTCCAGGTTCCTGATGTCAGTTTGTAGGGCTCCCTTGGGTCTATCAGGGCAGCACAAGTTTGAGGTGGGGACAACTTCGGTGTGGGTTCCATCCTTCGATATAAGGATTTTTTGCAGTCAGGGCCAGGGGCCCCTGGGCACACCCTTTTTCCATTTTCCCTGGGAAAGAAAACTCAGCAGTCCAGGTTCCTGATGTCAGTTTGTAGGGCTCCCTTGGGTCTATCAGGATAGCACAAGTTTGAGGTGGGGACAACTTCGGTGTGGGGTCCATCCTTCGATATAAGGATTCTTTGCAGTCAGGGCCAGGGGCCCCTGGGCACATCCTTTTTCCATTTTCCCTGGGAAAGAAAACTCAGCAGTCCAGGTTCCTGATGTCAGTTTGTAGGGCTCCCTTGGGTCTATCAGGGCAGCACAAGTTTGAGGTGGGGACAGCTTCCGTGTGGGGTCCATCCTTCGATATAAGGATTCTTTGCAGTCAGAGCCCGGCCCAGGGCCAGGGGCCCCTGGGCACATCCTTTTTCCATTTTCCCTGGGAAAGAAAACTCAGCAGTCCAGGTTCCTGATGTCAGTTTGTAGGGCTCCCTTGGGTGTATCAGGGCAGCACAAGTTTGAGGTGGGGACAACTTCGGTGTGGCGTCCATCCTTCGATATAATGATTCTTTGCAGTCAGGGCTAGGGGCCCCTGGGCACATCCTTTTTCCATTTTCCCTGGGAAAGAAAACTCAGCAGTCCAGGTTCCTGATGTCAGTTTGTAGGCCTCCCTTCGGTGTATCAGGGCAGCACAAGTTTGAGGTGGGGACAACTTCGGTGTGGGGTCCATCCTTCGATATAAGGATTTTTTGCAGTCAGGGCCAGGGGCCCCCGGGCACATAGTTTTTCCATTTTCCCTGGGAAAGAAAACTCAGCAGTCCAGGTTCCTGATGTCAGTTTGTAGGGCTCCCTTGGGTGTATCAGGGCAGCACAAGTTTGAGGTGGGGACAACTTCGGTGTGGGGTCCATCCTTCGATATAAGGATTTTTTGCAGTCAGGGCCAGGGGCCCCTGGGCACATCCTTTTTCCATTTTCCCTGGGAAAGAAAACTCAGCAGTCCAGGTTCCTGATGTCAGTTTGTAGGGCTCCCTTGGGTCTATCAGGGCAGCACAAGTTTGAGGTGGGGACAGCTTCCGTGTGGGGTCCATCCTTCGATATAAGGATTTTTTGCAGTGAGGTCCCTGCACAGGGCCAGGAGCCCCTGGGCACATCCTTTTTCCATTTCCCCTGGGAAAGAAAACTCAGCAGTCCAGGTTCCTGATGTCAGTTTGTAGGGCTCCCTTGGGTCTATCAGGGTAGCACAAGTTTGAGGTGGGGACAACTTCGGTGTGGCGTCCATCCTTCGATATAAGGATTTTTTGCAGTCAGGTCTAGGGGCCCCTGGGCACATCCTTTTTCCATTTTCCCTGGGAAAGAAAACTCAGCAGTCCAGGTTCCTGATGTCAGTTTGTAGGGCTCCCTTGGGTCTATCAGGGCAGCACAAGTTTGAGGTGGGGACAACTTCGGTGTGGGGTCCATCCTTCGATATAAGGATTCTTTGCAGTGAGGTCCCAGCCCAGGGCCAGGGACCCCTGGGCACATCCTTTTTCCATTTTCCCTGGGAAAGAAACCTCAGCAGTCCAGGTTCCTGATGTCAGTTTGTAGGGCTCCCTTGGGTCTATCAGGATAGCACAAGTTTGAGGTGGGGACAACTTCGGTGTGGGGTCCATCCTTCGATATAAGGATTCTTTGCAGTCAGGGCCAGGGGCCCCCGGGCACACCCTTTTTCCATTTTCCCTGGGAAAGAAAACTCAGCAGTCCAGGTTCCTGATGTCAGTTTGTAGGGCTCCCTTGGGTCTATCAGGGCAGCACAAGTTTGAGGTGGGGACAACTTCGGTGTGGGGTCCATCCTTCGATATAAGGATTTTTTGCAGTCAGGGCCAGGGGCCCCTGGGCACATCCTTTTTCCATTTACCCTGGGAAAGAAAACTCAGCAGTCCAGGTTCCTGATGTCAGTTTGTAGGGCTCCCTTGGGTCTATCAGGGCAGCACAAGTTTGAGGTGGGGACAGCTTCCGTGTGGGGTCCATCCTTCGATATAAGGATTTTTTGCAGTGAGGTCCCTGCACAGGGCCAGGGGCCCCTGGGCACATCCTTTTTCCATTTCCCCTGGGAAAGAAAACTCAGCAGTCCAGGTTCCTGATGTCAGTTTGTAGGGCTCCCTTGGGTCTATCAGGGCAGCACAAGTTTGAGGTGGGGACAACTTTGGTGTGGCATCCATCCATTCGATATAAGGATTCTTTGCAGTCAGGGCCAGGGGCCCCTCGGCACATCCTTTTTCCATTTTCCCTGGGAAAGAAAAATCAGCAGTCCAGGTTCCTGATGTCAGTTTGTAGGGCTCCCTTTGGTCTATCAGGATAGCACAAGTTTGAGGTGGGGACAACTTCGGTGTGGGGTCCATCCTTCGATATAAGGATTTTTTGCAGTCAGGGCCAGGGGCCCGTGGGCACATCCTTTTTCCATTTTCCCTGGGAAAGAAAACTCAGCAGTCCAGGTTCCTGATGTCAGTTTGTAGGGCTCCCTTGGGTCTATCAGGGCAGCACAAGTTTGAGGTGGGGACAGCTTCCGTGTGGGGTCCATCCTTCGATATAAGGATTTTTTGCAGTGAGGTCCCTGCACAGGGCCAGGGGCCCCTGGGCACATCCTTTTTCCATTTCCCCTGGGAAAGAAAACTCAGCAGTCCAGGTTCCTGATGTCAGTTTGTAGGGCTCCCTTGGGTCTATCAGGGCAGCACAAGTTTGAGGTGGGGACAACTTCGGTGTGGGGTCCATCCTTCGATATAAGGATTTTTTATAGTGCGGTCCCTGTCCAGCGCCAGGGGCCCCTGTGCACATCCTTTTTCCATTTTCCCTGGGAAAGAAAACTCAGCAGTCCAGGTTGCTGATGTCAGTTTGTAGGGCTCCCTTGGGTCTATCAGGGTAGCACAAGTTTGAGGTGGGGACAACTTCGGTGTGGCGTCCATCCTTCGATATAAGGATTTTTTGCAGTCAGGGCTAGGGGCCCCTGGGCACATCCTTTTTCCATTTTCCCTGGGAAAGAAAACTCAGCAGTCCAGGTTCCTGATGTCAGTTTGTAGGGCTCCCTTGGGTCTATCAGGGCAGCACAAGTTTGAGGTGGGGACAACTTCGGTGTGGGGTCCATCCTTCGATATAAGGATTCTTTGCAGTGAGGTCCCAGCCCAGGGCCAGGGACCCCTGGGCACATCCTTTTTCCATTTTCCCTGGGAAAGAAACCTCAGCAGTCCAGGTTCCTGATGTCAGTTTGTAGGGCTCCCTTGGGTCTATCAGGATAGCACAAGTTTGAGGTGGGGACAACTTCGGTGTGGGGTCCATCCTTCGATATAAGGATTCTTTGCAGTCAGGGCCAGGGGCCCCCGGGCACACCCTTTTTCCATTTTCCCTGGGAAAGAAAACTCAGCAGTCCAGGTTCCTGATGTCAGTTTGTAGGGCTCCCTTGGGTCTATCAGGGCAGCACAAGTTTGAGGTGGGGACAACTTCGGTGTGGGGTCCATCCTTCGATATAAGGATTTTTTGCAGTCAGGGCCAGGGGCCCCTGGGCACATCCTTTTTCCATTTTCCCTGGGAAATAAAACTCAGCAGTCCCGGTTCCTGATGTCAGTTTGTAGGGCTCCCTTGGGTCTATCAGGGCAGCACAAGTTTGAGGTGGGGACAGCTTCCGTGTGGGGTCCATCCTTCGATATAAGGATTTTTTGCAGTGAGGTCCCTGCACAGGGCCAGGGGCCCCTGGGCACATCCTTTTTCCATTTCCCCTGGGAAAGAAAACTCAGCAGTCCAGGTTCCTGATGTCAGTTTGTAGGGCTCCCTTGGGTCTATCAGGGCAGCACAAGTTTGAGGTGGGGACAACTTTGGTGTGGCATCCATCCTTCGATATAATGATTCTTTGCAGTCAGGGCCAGGGGCCCCTCGGCACATCCTTTTTCCATTTTCCCTGGGAAAGAAAAATCAGCAGTCCAGGTTCCTGATGTCAGTTTGTAGGGCTCCCTTTGGTCTATCAGGGTAGCACAAGTTTGAGGTGGGGACAACTTCGGTGTGGGGTCCATCCTTCGATATAAGGATTTTTTGCAGTCAGGGCCAGGGGCCCCTGGGCACATTCTTTTTCCATTTTCCTTGGGAAAGAAAACTCAGCAGTCCAGGTTCCTGATGTCAGTTTGTAGGGCTCCCTTGGGTCTATCAGGGTAGCACAAGTTTGAGGTGGGGACAACTTTGGTGTGGGGTCCATCCTTCGATATAAGGATTTTTTAGAGTGCGGTCCCTGTCAAACGCCAGGGGCCACTGTGCACATCCTTTTTCCATTTTCCCTGGGAAAGAAAACTCAGCAGTCCAGGTTCCTGATGTCAGTTTGTAGGCCTCCCTTGGGTCTATCAGGACAGCACAAGTTTGAGGTGGGGACAACTTCGGTGTGGGGTCCATCCTTCGATATAAGGATTTTTTGCAGTCAGGGCCAGGGGCCCCCGGGCACATCCTTTTTCCATTTTCCCTGGGAAAGAAAACTCAGCAGTCCAGGTTCCTGATGTCAGTTTGTAGGGCTCCCTTGGGTCTATCAGGGCAGCACAAGTTTGAGGTGGGGACAACTTCGGTGTGGGTTCCATCCTTCGATATAAGGATTTTTTGCAGTCAGGGCCAGGGGCCCCTGGGCACACCCTTTTTCCATTTTCCCTGGGAAAGAAAACTCAGCAGTCCAGGTTCCTGATGTCAGTTTGTAGGGCTCCCTTGGGTGTATCAGGGCAGCACAAGTTTGAGGTGGGGACAGCTTCCGTGTGGGGTCCATCCTTCGATATAAGGATTCTTTGCAGTCAGAGCCCGGCCCAGGGCCAGGGGCCCCTGGGCACATCCTTTTTCCATTTTCCCTGGGAAAGAAAACTCAGCAGTCCAGGTTCCTGATGTCAGTTTGTAGGGCTCCCTTGGGTCTATCAGGGCAGCACAAGTTTGAGGTGGGGACAACTTCGGTGTGGCGTCCATCCTTCGATATAATGATTCTTTGCAGTCAGGGCTAGGGGCCCCTGGGCACATCCTTTTTCCATTTTCCCTGGGAAAGAAAACTCAGCAGTCCAGGTTCCTGATGTCAGTTTGTAGGCCTCCCTTCGGTGTATCAGGGCAGCACAAGTTTGAGGTGGGGACAACTTCGGTGTGGGGTCCATCCTTCGATATAAGGATTTTTTGCAGTCAGGGCCAGGGGCCCCCGGGCACATCCTTTTTCCATTTTCCCTGGGAAAGAAAACTCAGCAGTCCAGGTTCCTGATGTCAGTTTGTAGGGCTCCCTTGGGTGTATCAGGGCAGCACAAGTTTGAGGTGGGGACAGCTTCCGTGTGGGGTCCATCCTTCGATATAAGGATTTTTTGCAGTGAGGTCCCTGCACAGGGCCAGGGGCCCCTGGGCACATCCTTTTTCCATTTCCCCTGGGAAAGAAAACTCAGCAGTCCAGGTTCCTGATGTCAGTTTGTAGGGCTCCCTTGGGTCTATCAGGGCAGCACAAGTTTGAGGTGGGGACAACTTTGGTGTGGCATCCATCCTTCGATATAAGGATTCTTTGCAGTCAGGGCCAGGGGCCCCTCGGCACATCCTTTTTCCATTTTCCCTGGGAAAGAAAAATCAGCAGTCCAGGTTCCTGATGTCAGTTTGTAGGGCTCCCTTTGGTCTATCAGGGTAGCACAAGTTTGAGGTGGGGACAACTTCGGTGTGGGGTCCATCCTTCGATATAAGGATTTTTTGCAGTCAGGGCCAGGGCCCCTGGGCACATTCTTTTTCCATTTTCCTTGGGAAAGAAAACTCAGCAGTCCAGGTTCCTGATGTCAGTTTGTAGGGCTCCCTTGGGTCTATCAGGGTAGCACAAGTTTGAGGTGGGGACAACTTTGGTGTGGGGTCCATCCTTCGATATAAGGATTTTTTAGAGTGCGGTCCCTGTCCAACGCCAGGGGCCCCTGTGCACATCCTTTTTCCATTTTCCCTGGGAAAGAAAACTCAGCAGTCCAGGTTCCTGATGTCAGTTTGTAGGCCTCCCTTGGGTCTATCAGGGCAGCACAAGTTTGAGGTGGGGACAACTTCGGTGTGGGGTCCATCCTTCGATATAAGGATTTTTTGCAGTCAGGGCCAGGGGCCCCCGGGCACATCCTTTTTCCATTTTCCCTGGGAAAGAAAACTCAGCAGTCCAGGTTCCTGATGTCAGTTTGTAGGGCTCCCTTGGGTCTATCAGGGCAGCACAAGTTTGAGGTGGGGACAACTTCGGTGTGGGGTCCATCCTTCGATATAAGGATTTTTTGCAGTCAGGGCCAGGGGCCCCCGGGCACATCCTTTTTCCATTTTCCCTGGGAAAGAAAACTCAGCAGTCCAGGTTCCTGATGTCAGTTTGTAGGGCTCCCTTGGGTCTATCAGGGCAGCACAAGTTTGAGGTGGGGACAACTTCGGTGTGGGTTCCATCCTTCGATATAAGGATTTTTTGCAGTCAGGGCCAGGGGCCCCTGGGCACACCCTTTTTCCATTTTCCCTGGGAAAGAAAACTCAGCAGTCCAGGTTCCTGATGTCAGTTTGTAGAGCTCCCTTGGGTCTATCAGGGCAGCACAAGTTTGAGGTGGGGACAACTTCCGTGTGGGGTCCATCCTTCGATATAAGGATTTTTTGCAGTGAGGGCCCAGCTCACGGCCTGGGGCCCCTGGGCACATCCTTTTTCCATTTTCCCTGGGAAAGAAACCTCAGCAGTCCAGGTTCTGGATGTCAGTTTGTAGGGCTCCCTTGGGTCTATCAGGATAGCACAAGTTTGAGGTGGGGACAACTTCGGTGTGGGGTCCATCCTTCGATATAAGGATTCTTTGCAGTCAGGGCCAGGGGCCCCTGGGCACATCCTTTTTCCATTTTCCCTGGGAAAGAAAACTCAGCAGTCCAGGTTCCTGATGTCAGTTTGTAGGGCTCCCTTGGGTCTATCAGGGCAGCACAAGTTTGAGGTGGGGACAGCTTCCGTGTGGGGTCCATCCTTCGATATAAGGATTTTTTGCAGTCAGGGCCCGGCCCAGGTCCAGGGGCCCCTGGGCACATCCTTTTTCCATTTTCCCTGGGAAAGAAAACTCAGCAGTCCAGGTTCCTGATGTCAGTTTGTAGGGCTCCCTTGGGTCTATCAGGGCAGCACAAGTTTGAGGTGGGGACAACTTCGGTGTGGCGTCCATCCTTCGATATAATGATTCTTTGCAGTCAGGGCTAGGGGCCCCTGGGCACATCCTTTTTCCATTTTCCCTGGGAAAGAAAACTCAGCAGTCCAGGTTCCTGATGTCAGTTTGTAGGCCTCCCTTCGGTGTATCAGGGCAGCACAAGTTTGAGGTGGGGACAACTTCGGTGTGGGGTCCATCCTTCGATATAAGGATTTTTTGCAGTCAGGGCCAGGGGCCCCCGGGCACATCCTTTTTCCATTTTCCCTGGGAAAGAAAACTCAGCAGTCCAGGTTCCTGATGTCAGTTTGTAGGGCTCCCTTGGGTGTATCAGGGCAGCACAAGTTTGAGGTCGGGAAAACTTCGGTGTGGGGTCCATCCTTCGATATAAGGATTCTTTGCAGTCAGGGCCAGGGCCCCCTGGGCACATCCTTTTTCGATTTTCCCTGAGAAAGAAAACTCAGCAGTCCAGGTTCCTGATGTCAGTTTGTAGGGCTCCCTTGGGTCTATCAGGGCAGCACAATTTTGAGGTGGGGACAACTTCGTTGTGGGTTCCATCCTTCGATATAAGGATTTTTTGCAGTCAGGGGCCCCAGCCCAAGGCCAGGGGCCCCTGGGCACATCCTTTTTCCATTTTCCCTGGGAAAGAAACCTCAGCAGTCCAGGTTCCTGATGTCAGTTTGTAGGGCTCCCTTGGGTCTATCAGGATAGCACAAGTTTGAGGTGGGGACAACTTCGGTGTGGGGTCCATCCTTCGATATAAGGATTTTTTGCAGTCAGGGCCAGGGGCCCGTGGGCACATCCTTTATCCATTTTCCCTGGGAAAGAAAACTCAGCAGTCCAGGTTCCTGATGTCAGTTTGTAGGGCTCCCTTGGGTCTATCAGGGCAGCACAAGTTTGAGGTGGGGACAGCTTCCGTGTGGGGTCCATCCTTCGATATAAGGATTTTTTGCAGTGAGGTCCCTGCACAGGGCCAGGGGCCCCTGGGCACATCCTTTTTCCATTTCCCCTGGGAAAGAAAACTCAGCAGTCCAGGTTCCTGATGTCAGTTTGTAGGGCTCCCTTGGGTCTATCAGGGTAGCACAAGTTTGAGGTGGGGACAACTTTGGTGTGGGGTCCATCCTTCGATATAAGGATTTTTTAGAGTGCGGTCCCTGTCCAACGCCAGGGGCCCCTGTGCACATCCTTTTTCCATTTTCCCTGGGAAAGAAAACTCAGCAGTCCAGGTTCCTGATGTCAGTTTGTAGGCCTCCCTTGGGTCTATCAGGGCAGCACAAGTTTGAGGTGGGGACAACTTCGGTGTGGGGTCCATCCTTCGATATAAGGATTTTTTGCAGTCAGGGCCAGGGGCCCCCGGGCACATCCTTTTTCCATTTTCCCTGGGAAAGAAAACTCAGCAGTCCAGGTTCCTGATGTCAGTTTGTAGGGCTCCCTTGGGTCTATCAGGGCAGCACAAGTTTGAGGTGGGGACAACTTCGGTGTGGGGTCCATCCTTCGATATAAGGATTTTTTGCAGTCAGGGCCAGGGGCCCCCGGGCACATCCTTTTTCCATTTTCCCTGGGAAAGAAAACTCAGCAGTCCAGGTTCCTGATGTCAGTTTGTAGGGCTCCCTTGGGTCTATCAGGGCAGCACAAGTTTGAGGTGGGGACAACTTCGGTGTGGGTTCCATCCTTCGATATAAGGATTTTTTGCAGTCAGGGCCAGGGGCCCCTGGGCACACCCTTTTTCCATTTTCCCTGGGAAAGAAAACTCAGCAGTCCAGGTTCCTGATGTCAGTTTGTAGAGCTCCCTTGGGTCTATCAGGGCAGCACAAGTTTGAGGTGGGGACAACTTCCGTGTGGGGTCCATCCTTCGATATAAGGATTTTTTGCAGTGAGGGCCCAGCTCACGGCCTGGGGCCCCTGGGCACATCCTTTTTCCATTTTCCCTGGGAAAGAAACCTCAGCAGTCCAGGTTCTGGATGTCAGTTTGTAGGGCTCCCTTGGGTCTATCAGGATAGCACAAGTTTGAGGTGGGGACAACTTCGGTGTGGGGTCCATCCTTCGATATAAGGATTCTTTGCAGTCAGGGCCAGGGGCCCCTGGGCACATCCTTTTTCCATTTTCCCTGGGAAAGAAAACTCAGCAGTCCAGGTTCCTGATGTCAGTTTGTAGGGCTCCCTTGGGTCTATCAGGGCAGCACAAGTTTGAGGTGGGGACAGCTTCCGTGTGGGGTCCATCCTTCGATATAAGGATTTTTTGCAGTCAGGGCCCGGCCCAGGTCCAGGGGCCCCTGGGCACATCCTTTTTCCATTTTCCCTGGGAAAGAAAACTCAGCAGTCCAGGTTCCTGATGTCAGTTTGTAGGGCTCCCTTGGGTGTATCAGGGCAGCAGAAGTTTGAGGTGGGGACAACTTCGGTGTGGCGTCCATCCTTCGATATAATGATTCTTTGCAGTCAGGGCTAGGGGCCCCTGGGCACATCCTTTTTCCATTTTCCCTGGGAAAGAAAACTCAGCAGTCCAGGTTCCTGATGTCAGTTTGTAGGCCTCCCTTCGGTGTATCAGGGCAGCACAAGTTTGAGGTGGGGACAACTTCGGTGTGGGGTCCATCCTTCGATATAAGGATTTTTTGCAGTCAGGGCCAGGGGCCCCCGGGCACATCCTTTTTCCATTTTCCCTGGGAAAGAAAATTCAGCAGTCCAGGTTCCTGATGTCAGTTTGTAGGGCTCCCTTGGGTGTATCAGGGCAGCACAAGTTTGAGGTCGGGAAAACTTCGGTGTGGGGTCCATCCTTCGATATAAGGATTCTTTGCAGTCAGGGCCAGGGCCCCCTGGGCACATCCTTTTTCGATTTTCCCTGAGAAAGAAAACTCAGCAGTCCAGGTTCCTGATGTCAGTTTGTAGGGCTCCCTTGGGTCTATCAGGGCAGCACAATTTTGAGGTGGGGACAACTTCGTTGTGGGTTCCATCCTTCGATATAAGGATTTTTTGCAGTCAGGGGCCCCAGCCCAAGGCCAGGGGCCCCTGGGCACATCCTTTTTCCATTTTCCCTGGGAAAGAAACCTCAGCAGTCCAGGTTCCTGATGTCAGTTTGTAGGGCTCCCTTGGGTCTATCAGGATAGCACAAGTTTGAGGTGGGGACAACTTCGGTGTGGGGTCCATCCTTCGATATAAGGATTTTTTGCAGTCAGGGCCAGGGGCCCGTGGGCACATCCTTTTTCCATTTTCCCTGGGAAAGAAAACTCAGCAGTCCAGGTTCCTGATGTCAGTTTGTAGGGCTCCCTTGGGTCTATCAGGGCAGCACAAGTTTGAGGTGGGGACAGCTTCCGTGTGGGGTCCATCCTTCGATATAAGGATTTTTTGCAGTGAGGTCCCTGCACAGGGCCAGGGGCCCCTGGGCACATCCTTTTTCCATTTCCCCTGGGAAAGAAAACTCAGCAGTCCAGGTTCCTGATGTCAGTTTGTAGGGCTCCCTTGGGTCTATCAGGGCAGCACAAGTTTGAGGTGGGGACAACTTTGGTGTGGGGTCCATCCTTCGATATAAGGATTTTTTATAGTGCGGTCCCTGTCCAGCGCCAGGGGCCCCTGTGCACATCCTTTTTCCATTTTCCCTGGGAAAGAAAACTCAGCAGTCCAGGTTGCTGATGTCAGTTTGTAGGGCTCCCTTGGGTCTATCAGGGTAGCACAAGTTTGAGGTGGGGACAACTTCGGTGTGGCGTCCATCCTTCGATATAAGGATTTTTTGCAGTCAGGGCTAGGGGCCCCTGGGCACATCCTTTTTCCATTTTCCCTGGGAAAGAAAACTCAGCAGTCCAGGTTCCTGATGTCAGTTTGTAGGGCTCCCTTGGGTCTATCAGGGCAGCACAAGTTTGAGGTGGGAACAACTTCGGTGTGGGGTCCATCCTTCGATATAAGGATTCTTTGCAGTGAGGTCCCAGCCCAGGGCCAGGGACCCCTGGGCACATCCTTTTTCCATTTTCCCTGGGAAAGAAACCTCAGCAGTCCAGGTTCCTGATGTCAGTTTGTAGGGCTCCCTTGGGTCTATCAGGATAGCACAAGTTTGAGGTGGGGACAACTTCGGTGTGGGGTCCATCCTTCGATATAAGGATTCTTTGCAGTCAGGGCCAGGGGCCCCCGGGCACACCCTTTTTCCATTTTCCCTGGGAAAGAAAACTCAGCAGTCCAGGTTCCTGATGTCAGTTTGTAGGGCTCCCTTGGGTCTATCAGGGCAGCACAAGTTTGAGGTGGGGACAACTTCGGTGTGGGGTCCATCCTTCGATATAAGGATTTTTTGCAGTCAGGGCCAGGGGCCCCTGGGCACACCCTTTTTCCATTTTCCCTGGGAAATAAAACTCAGCAGTCCAGGTTCCTGATGTCAGTTTGTAGGGCTCCCTTGGGTCTATCAGGGCAGCACAAGTTTGAGGTGGGGACAGCTGCCGTGTGGGGTCCATCCTTCGATATAAGGATTTTTTGCAGTGAGGTCCCTGCACAGGGCCAGGGGCCCCTGGGCACATCCTTTTTCCATTTCCCCTGGGAAAGAAAACTCAGCAGTCCAGGTTCCTGATGTCAGTTTGTAGGGCTCCCTTGGGTCTATCAGGGCAGCACAAGTTTGAGGTGGGGACAACTTTGGTGTGGCATCCATCCTTCGATATAAGGATTCTTTGCAGTCAGGGCCAGGGGCCCCTCGGCACATCCTTTTTCCATTTTCCCTGGGAAAGAAAAATCAGCAGTCCAGGTTCCTGATGTCAGTTTGTAGGGCTCCCTTTGGTCTATCAGGGTAGCACAAGTTTGAGGTGGGGACAACTTCGGTGTGGGGTCCATCCTTCGATATAAGGATTTTTTGCAGTCAGGGCCAGGGGCCCCTGGGCACATTCTTTTTCCATTTTCCTTGGGAAAGAAAACTCAGCAGTCCAGGTTCCTGATGTCAGTTTGTAGGGCTCCCTTGGGTCTATCAGGGTAGCACATGTTTGAGGTGGGGACAACTTTGGTGTGGGGTCCATCCTTCGATATAAGGATTTTTTAGAGTGCGGTCCCTGTCCAACGCCAGGGGCCCCTGTGCACATCCTTTTTCCATTTTCCCTGGGAAAGAAAACTCAGCAGTCCAGGTTCCTGATGTCAGTTTGTAGGGCTCCCTTGGGTCTATCAGGGCAGCACAAGTTTGAGGTGGGGACAACTTTGGTGTGGGGTCCATCCTTCGATATAAGGATTTTTTATAGTGCGGTTCCTGTCCAGCGCCAGGGGCCCCTGTGCACATCCTTTTTCCATTTTCCCTGGGAAAGAAAACTCAGCAGTCCAGGTTCCTGATGTCAGTTTGTAGGGCTCCCTTGGGTCTATCAGGGTAGCACAAGTTTGAGGTGGGGACAACTTCGGTGTGGCGTCCATCCTTCGATATAAGGATTTTTTGCAGTCAGGGCTAGGGGCCCCTGGGCACATCCTTTTTCCATTTTCCCTGGGAAAGAAAACTCAGCAGTCCAGGTTCCTGATGTCAGTTTGTAGGGCTCCCTTGGGTCTATCAGGGCAGCACAAGTTTGAGGTGGGGACAACTTCGGTGTGGGGTCCATCCTTCGATATAAGGATTCTTTGCAGTGAGGTCCCAGCCCAGGGCCAGGGACCCCTGGGCACATCCTTTTTCCATTTTCCCTGGGAAAGAAACCTCAGCAGTCCAGGTTCCTGATGTCAGTTTGTAGGGCTCCCTTGGGTCTATCAGGAGAGCACAAGTGTGAGGTGGGGACAACTTCGGTGTGGGGTCCATCCTTCGATATAAGGATTCTTTGCAGTCAGGGCCAGGGGCCCCTGGGCACATCCTTTTTCCATTTTCCCTGGGAAAGAAAACTCAGCAGTCCAGGTTCCTGATGTCAGTTTGTAGGGCTCCCTTGGGTCTATCAGGGCAGCACAAGTTTGAGGTGGGGACAGCTTCCGTGTGGGGTCCATCCTTCGATATAAGGATTTTTTGCAGTGAGGTCCCTGCACAGGGCCAGGGGCCCCTGGGCACATCCTTTTTCCATTTCCCCTGGGAAAGAAAACTCAGCAGTCCAGGTTCCTGATGTCAGTTTGTAGGGCTCCCTTGGGTCTATCAGGGCAGCACAAGTTTGAGGTGGGGACAACTTTGGTGTGGCATCCATCCTTCGATATAAGGATTCTTTGCAGTCAGGGCCAGGGGCCCCTCGGCACATCCTTTTTCCATTTTCCCTGGGAAAGAAAACTCAGCAGTCCAGGTTCCTGATGTCAGTTTGTAGGGCTCCCTTTGGTCTATCAGGGTAGCACAAGTTTGAGGTGGGGACAACTTCGGTGTGGGGTCCATCCTTCGATATAAGGATTTTTTGCAGTCAGGGCCAGGGCCCCTGGGCACATTCTTTTTCCATTTTCCTTGGGAAAGAAAACTCAGCAGTCCAGGTTCCTGATGTCAGTTTGTAGGGCTCCCTTGGGTCTATCAGGGTAGCACAAGTTTGAGGTGGGGACAACTTTGGTGTGGGGTCCATCCTTCGATATAAGGATTTTTTAGAGTGCGGTCCCTGTCCAACGCCAGGGGCCCCTGTGCACATCCTTTTTCCATTTTCCCTGGGAAAGAAAACTCAGCAGTCCAGGTTCCTGATGTCAGTTTGTAGGCCTCCCTTGGGTCTATCAGGGCAGCACAAGTTTGAGGTGGGGACAACTTCGGTGTGGGGTCCATCCTTCGATATAAGGATTTTTTGCAGTCAGGGCCAGGGGCCCCCGGGCACATCCTTTTTCCATTTTCCCTGGGAAAGAAAACTCAGCAGTCCAGGTTCCTGATGTCAGTTTGTAGGGCTCCCTTGGGTCTATCAGGGCAGCACAAGTTTGAGGTGGGGACAACTTCGGTGTGGGGTCCATCCTTTGATGTAAGGATTTTTTGCAGTCAGGGCCAGGGGCCCCCGGGCACACCCTTTTTCCATTTTCCCTGGGAAAGAAAACTCAGCAGTCCAGGTTCCTGATGTCAGTTTGTAGGGCTCCCTTGGGTCTATCAGGGCAGCACAAGTTTGAGGTGGGGACAACTTCGGTGTGGGTTCCATCCTTCGATATAAGGATTTTTTGCAGTCAGGGCCAGGGGCCCCTGGGCACACCCTTTTTCCATTTTCCCTGGGAAAGAAAACTCAGCAGTCCAGGTTCCTGATGTCAGTTTGTACAGCTCCCGTGGGTCTATCAGGGCAGCACAAGTTTGAGGTGGGGACAACTTCCGTGTGGGGTCCATCCTTCGATATAAGGATTTTTTGCAGTGAGGGCCCAGCTCACGGCCTGGGGCCCCTGTGCACATCCTTTTTCCATTTTCCCTGGGAAAGAAACCTCAGCAGTCCAGGTTCCTGATGTCAGTTTGTAGGGCTCCCTTGGGTCTATCAGGATAGCACAAGTTTGAGGTGGGGACAACTTCGGTGTGGGGTCCATCCTTCGATATAAGGATTCTTTGCAGTCAGGGCCAGGGGCCCCTGGGCACATCCTTTTTCCATTTTCCCTGGGAATGAAAACTCAGCAGTCCAGGTTCCTGATGTCAGTTTGTAGGGCTCCCTTGGGTCTATCAGGGCAGCACAAGTTTGAGGTGGGGACAGCTTCCGTGTGGGGTCCATCCTTCGATATAAGGATTCTTTGCAGTCAGGGCCCGGCCCAGGGCCAGGGGCCCCTGGGCACATCCTTTTTCCATTTTCCCTGGGAAAGAAAACTCAGCAGTCCAGGTTCCTGATGTCAGTTTGTAGGGCTCCCTTGGGTGTATCAGGGCAGCACAAGTTTGAGGTGGGGACAACTTCGGTGTGGCGTCCATCCTTCGATATAATGATTCTTTGCAGTCAGGGCTAGGGGCCCCTGGGCACATCCTTTTTCCATTTTCCCTGGGAAAGAAAACTCAGCAGTCCAGGTTCCTGATGTCAGTTTGTAGGCCTCCCTTCGGTGTATCAGGGCAGCACAAGTTTGAGGTGGGGACAACTTCGGTGTGGGGTCCATCCTTCGATATAAGGATTTTTTGCAGTCAGGGCCAGGGGCCCCCGGGCACATCCTTTTTCCATTTTCCCTGGGAAAGAAAACTCAGCAGTCCAGGTTCCTGATGTCAGTTTGTAGAGCTCCCTTGGGTGTATCAGGGCAGCACAAGTTTGAGGTCGGGAAAACTTCGGTGTGGGGTCCATCCTTCGATATAAGGATTCTTTGCAGTCAGGGCCAGGGCCCCCTGGGCACATCCTTTTTCGATTTTCCCTGAGAAAGAAAACTCAGCAGTCCAGGTTCCTGATGTCAGTTTGTAGGGCTCCCTTGGGTCTATCAGGGCAGCACAATTTTGAGGTGGGGACAACTTCGATGTGGGTTCCATCCTTCGATATAAGGATTTTTTGCAGTCAGGGGCCCCAGCCCAAGGCCAGGGGCCCCTGGGCACATCCTTTTTCCATTTTCCCTGGGAAAGAAACCTCAGCAGTCCAGGTTCCTGATGTCAGTTTGTAGGGCTCCCTTGGGTCTATCAGGATAGCACAAGTTTGAGGTGGGGACAACTTCGGTGTGGGGTCCATCCTTCGATATAAGGATTTTTTGCAGTCAGGGCCAGGGGCCCGTGTGCACATCCTTTTTCCATTTTCCCTGGGAAAGAAAACTCAGCAGTCCAGGTTCCTGATGTCAGTTTGTAGGCCTCCCTTGGGTCTATCAGGGCAGCACAAGTTTGAGGTGGGGACAGCTTCCGTGTGGGGTCCATCCTTCGATATAAGGATTTTTTGCAGTGAGGTCCCTGCACAGGGCCAGGGGCCCCTGGGCACATCCTTTTTCCATTTCCCCTGGGAAAGAAAACTCAGCAGTCCAGGTTCCTGATGTCAGTTTGTAGGGCTCCCTTGGGTGTATCAGGGCAGCACAAGTTTGAGGTGGGGACAGCTTCCGTGTGGGGTCCATCCTTCGATATAAGGATTCTTTGCAGTCAGGGCCCGGCCCAGGGCCAGGGGCCCCTGGGCACATCCTTTTTCCATTTTCCCTGGGAAAGAAAACTCAGCAGTCCAGGTTCCTGATGTCAGTTTGTAGGGCTCCCTTGGGTGTATCAGGGCAGCACAAGTTTGAGGTGGGGACAACTTCGGTGTGGCGTCCATCCTTCGATATAATGATTCTTTGCAGTCAGGGCTAGGGGCCCCTGGGCACATCCTTTTTCCATTTTCCCTGGGAAAGAAAACTCAGCAGTCCAGGTTCCTGATGTCAGTTTGTAGGCCTCCCTTCGGTGTATCAGGGCAGCACAAGTTTGAGGTGGGGACAACTTCGGTGTGGGGTCCATCCTTCGATATAAGGATTTTTTGCAGTCAGGGCCAGGGGCCCCCGGGCACATCCTTTTTCCATTTTCCCTGGGAAAGAAAACTCAGCAGTCCAGGTTCCTGATGTCAGTTTGCAGAGCTCCCTTGGGTGTATCAGGGCAGCACAAGTTTGAGGTCGGGAAAACTTCGGTGTGGGGTCCATCCTTCGATATAAGGATTCTTTGCAGTCAGGGCCAGGGCCCCCTGGGCACATCCTTTTTCGATTTTCCCTGAGAAAGAAAACTCAGCAGTCCAGGTTCCTGATGTCAGTTTGTAGGGCTCCCTTGGGTCTATCAGGGCAGCACAAGTTTGAGGTGGGGACAACTTCGGTGTGGGTTCCATCCTTCGATATAAGGATTTTTTGCAGTCAGGGGCCCCAGCCCAAGGCCAGGGGCCCCTGGGCACATCCTTTTTCCATTTTCCCTGGGAAAGAAACCTCAGCAGTCCAGGTTCCTGATGTCAGTTTGTAGGGCTCCCTTGGGTCTATCAGGATAGCACAAGTTTGAGGTGGGGACAACTTCGGTGTGGGGTCCATCCTTCGATATAAGGATTCTTTGCAGTCAGGGCCAGGGGCCCCCGGGCACACCCTTTTTCCATTTTCCCTGGGAAAGAAAACTCAGCAGTCCAGGTTCCTGATGTCAGTTTGTAGGGCTCCCTTGGGTCTATCAGGGCAGCACAATTTTGAGGTGGGGACAACTTCGGTGTGGGGTCCATCCTTCGATATAAGGATTTTTTGCAGTCAGGGCCAGGGGCCCCTGGGCACATCCTTTTTCCATTTTCCCTGGGAAATAAAACTCAGCAGTCCAGGTTCCTGATGTCAGTTTGTAGGGCTCCCTTGGGTCTATCAGGGCAGCACAAGTTTGAGGTGGGGACAGCTTCCGTGTGGGGTCCATCCTTCGATATAAGGATTTTTTGCAGTGAGGTCCCTGCACAGGGCCAGGGGCCCCTGGGCACATCCTTTTTCCATTTCCCCTGGGAAAGAAAACTCAGCAGTCCAGGTTCCTGATGTCAGTTTGTAGGGCTCCCTTGGGTCTATCAGGGCAGCACAAGTTTGAGGTGGGGACAACTTTGGTGTGGCATCCATCCTTCGATATAATGATTCTTTGCAGTCAGGGCCAGGGGCCCCTCGGCACATCCTTTTTCCATTTTCCCTGGGAAAGAAAACTCAGCAGTCCAGGTTGCTGATGTCAGTTTGTAGGGCTCCCTTTGGTCTATCAGGGTAGCACAAGTTTGAGGTGGGGACAACTTCGGTGTGGGGTCCATCCTTCGATATAAGGATTTTTTGCAGTCAGGGCCAGGGGCCCCTGGGCACATTCTTTTTCCATTTTCCTTGGGAAAGAAAACTCAGCAGTCCAGGTTCCTGATGTCAGTTTGTAGGGCTCCCTTGGGTCTATCAGGGTAGCACAAGTTTGAGGTGGGGACAACTTTGGTGTGGGGTCCATCCTTCGATATAAGGATTTTTTAGAGTGCGGTCCCTGTCCAGCGCCAGGGGCCCCTGTGCACATCCTTTTTCCATTTTCCCTGGGAAAGAAAACTCAGCAGTCCAGGTTCCTGATGTCAGTTTGTAGGCCTCCCTTGGGTCTATCAGGACAGGAGAAGTTTGAGGTGGGGACAACTTCGGTGTGGGGTCCATCCTTCGATATAAGGATTTTTTGCAGCCAGGGCCAGGGGCCCCCGGGCACATCCTTTTTCCATTTTCCCTGGGAAAGAAAACTCAGCAGTCCAGGTTCCTGATGTCAGTTTGTAGGGCTCCCTTGGGTCTATCAGGGCAGCACAAGTTTGAGGTGGGGACAACTTCGGTGTGGGGTCCATCCTTCGATATAAGGATTTTTTGCAGTCAGGGCCAGGGGCCCCCGGGCACACCCTTTTTCCATTTTCCCTGGGAAAGAAAACTCAGCAGTCCAGGTTCCTGATGTCAGTTTGTAGGGCTCCCTTGGGTCTATCAGGGCAGCACAAGTTTGAGGTGGGGACAACTTCGGTGTGGGTTCCATCCTTCGATATAAGGATTTTTTGCAGTTAGGGCCAGGGGCCCCTGGGCACACCCTTTTTCCATTTTCCCTGGGAAAGAAAACTCAGCAGTCCAGGTTCCTGATGTCAGTTTGTAGGGCTCCCTTGGGTCTATCAGGATAGCACAAGTTTGAGGTGGGGACAACTTCGGTGTGGGGTCCATCCTTCGATATAAGGATTCTTTGCAGTCAGGGCCAGGGGCCCCTGGGCACATCCTTTTTCCATTTTCCCTGGGAAAGAAAACTCAGCAGTCCAGGTTCCTGATGTCAGTTTGTAGGGCTCCCTTGGGTGTATCAGGGCAGCACAAGTTTGAGGTGGGGACAGCTTCCGTGTGGGGTCCATCCTTCGATATAAGGATTCTTTGCAGTCAGGGCCCGGCCCAGGGCCAGGGGCCCCTGGGCACATCCTTTTTCCATTTTCCCTGGGAAAGAAAACTCAGCAGTCCAGGTTCCTGATGTCAGTTTGTAGGGCTCCCTTGGGTGTATCAGGGCAGCAGAAGTTTGAGGTGGGGACAACTTCGGTGTGGCGTCCATCCTTCGATATAATGATTCTTTGCAGTCAGGGCTAGGGGCCCCTGGGCACATCCTTTTTCCATTTTCCCTGGGAAAGAAAACTCAGCAGTCCAGGTTCCTGATGTCAGTTTGTAGGCCTCCCTTCGTTGTATCAGGGCAGCACAAGTTTGAGGTGGGGACAACTTCGGTGTGGGGTCCATCCTTCAATATAAGGATTTTTTGCAGTCAGGGCCAGGGGCCCCTGGGCACATCCTTTTTCCATTTTCCCTGGGAAAGAAAACTCAGCAGTCCAGGTTCCTGATGTCAGTTTGTAGGGCTCCCTTGGGTGTATCAGGGCAGCACAAGTTTGAGGTGGGGACAACTTCGGTGTGGGGTCCATCCTTCGATATAAGGATTCTTTGCAGTGAGGTCCCAGCCCAGGGCCAGGGACCCCTGGGCACATCCTTTTTCCATTTTCCCTGGGAAAGAAACCTCAGCAGTCCAGGTTCCTGATGTCAGTTTGTAGGGCTCCCTTGGGTCTATCAGGGCAGCACAAGTTTGAGGTGGGGACAACTTTGGTGTGGGGTCCATCCTTCGATATAAGGATTTTTTATAGTGCGGTCCCTGTCCAGCGCCAGGGGCCCCTGTGCACATCCTTTTTCCATTTTCCCTGGGAAAGAAAACTCAGCAGTCCAGGTTGCTGATGTCAGTTTGTAGGGCTCCCTTGGGTCTATCAGGGTAGCACAAGTTTGAGGTGGGGACAACTTCGGTGTGGCGTCCATCCTTCGATATAAGGATTTTTTGCAGTCAGGTCTAGGGGCCCCTGGGCACATCCTTTTTCCATTTTCCCTGGGAAAGAAAACTCAGCAGTCCAGGTTCCTGATGTCAGTTTGTAGGGCTCCCTTGGGTCTATCAGGGCAGCACAAGTTTGAGGTGGGGACAACTTCGGTGTGGGGTCCATCCTTCGATATAAGGATTCTTTGCAGTGAGGTCCCAGCCCAGGGCCAGGGACCCCTGGGCACATCCTTTTTCCATTTTCCCTGGGAAAGAAACCTCAGCAGTCCAGGTTCCTGATGTCAGTTTGTAGGGCTCCCTTGGGTCTATCAGGATAGCACAAGTTTGAGGTGGGGACAACTTCGGTGTGGGGTCCATCCTTCGATATAAGGATTCTTTGCAGTCAGGGCCAGGGGCCCCCGGGCACACCCTTTTTCCATTTTCCCTGGGAAAGAAAACTCAGCAGTCCAGGTTCCTGATGTCAGTTTGTAGGGCTCCCTTGGGTCTATCAGGGCAGCACAAGTTTGAGGTGGGGACAACTTCGGTGTGGGGTCCATCCTTCGATATAAGGATTTTTTGCAGTCAGGGCCAGGGGCCCCTGGGCACATCCTTTTTCCATTTTCCCTGGGAAAGAAAACTCAGCAGTCCAGGTTCCTGATGTCAGTTTGTAGGGCTCCCTTGGGTCTATCAGGGCAGCACAAGTTTGAGGTGGGGACAGCTTCCGTGTGGGGTCCATCCTTCGATATAAGGATTTTTTGCAGTGAGGTTCCTGCACAGGGCCAGGGGCCCCTGGGCACATCCTTTTTCCATTTCCCCTGGGAAAGAAAACTCAGCAGTCCAGGTTCCTGATGTCAGTTTGTAGGGCTCCGTTGGTCCTATCAGGGCAGCACAAGTTTGAGGTGGGGACAACTTTGGTGTGGCGTCCATCCTTCGATATAAGGATTCTTTGCAGTCAGGGCCAGGGGCCCCTCGGCACATCCTTTTTCCATTTTCCCTGGGAAAGAAAACTCAGCAGTCCAGGTTCCTGATGTCAGTTTGTAGGGTTCTCTTTGGTCTATCAGGGTAGCACAAGTTTGAGGTGGGGACAACTTCGGTGTGGGGTCCATCCTTCGATATAAGGATTTTTTGCAGTCAGGGCCAGGGGCCCCTGGGCACATTCTTTTTCCATTTTCCTTGGGAAAGAAAACTCAGCAGTCCAGGTTCCTGATGTCAGTTTGTAGGGCTCCCTTGGGTCTATCAGGGTAGCACAAGTTTGAGGTGGGGACAACTTTGGTGTGGGGTCCATCCTTCGATATAAGGATTTTTTAGAGTGCGGTCCCTGTCCAACGCCAGGGGCCCCTGTGCACATCCTTTTTCCATTTTCCCTGGGAAAGAAAACTCAGCAGTCCAGGTTCCTGATGTCAGTTTGTAGGCCTCCCTTGGGTCTATCAGGGCAGCACAAGTTTGAGGTGGGGACAACTTCGGTGTGGGGTCCATCCTTCGATATAAGGATTTTTTGCAGTCAGGGCCAGGGGCCCCCGGGCACATCCTTTTTCCATTTTCCCTGGGAAAGAAAACTCAGCAGTCCAGGTTCCTGATGTCAGTTTGTAGGGCTCCCTTGGGTCTATCAGGGCAGCACAAGTTTGAGGTGGGGACAACTTCGGTGTGGGGTCCATCCTTCGATATAAGGATTTTTTGCAGTCAGGGCCAGGGGCCCCCGGGCACACCCTTTTTCCATTTTCCCTGGGAAAGAAAACTCAGCAGTCCAGGTTCCTGATGTCAGTTTGTAGGGCTCCCTTGGGTCTATCAGGGCAGCACAAGTTTGAGGTGGGGACAACTTCGGTGTGGGTTCCATCCTTCGATATAAGGATTTTTTGCAGTCAGGGCCAGGGGCCCCTGGGCACACCCTTTTTCCATTTTCCCTGGGAAAGAAAACTCAGCAGTCCAGGTTCCTGATGTCAGTTTGTAGGGCTCCCTTGGGTCTATCAGGATAGCACAAGTTTGAGGTGGGGACAACTTCGGTGTGGGGTCCATCCTTCGATATAAGGATTCTTTGCAGTCAGGGCCAGGGGCCCCTGGGCACATCCTTTTTCCATTTTCCCTGGGAAAGAAAACTCAGCAGTCCAGGTTCCTGATGTCAGTTTGTAGGGCTCCCTTGGGTCTATCAGGGCAGCACAAGTTTGAGGTGGGGACAGCTTCCGTGTGGGGTCCATCCTTCGATATAAGGATTCTTTGCAGTCAGAGCCCGGCCCAGGGCCAGGGGCCCCTGGGCACATCCTTTTTCCATTTTCCCTGGGAAAGAAAACTCAGCAGTCCAGGTTCCTGATGTCAGTTTGTAGGGCTCCCTTGGGTGTATCAGGGCAGCACAAGTTTGAGGTGGGGACAACTTCGGTGTGGCGTCCATCCTTCGATATAATGATTCTTTGCAGTCAGGGCTAGGGGCCCCTGGGCACATCCTTTTTCCATTTTCCCTGGGAAAGAAAACTCAGCAGTCCAGGTTCCTGATGTCAGTTTGTAGGCCTCCCTTGGGTCTATCAGGGCAGCACAAGTTTGAGGTGGGGACAACTTCGGTGTGGGGTCCATCCTTCGATATAAGGATTCTTTGCAGTGAGGTCCCAGCCCAGGGCCAGGGACCCCTGGGCACATCCTTTTTCCATTTTCCCTGGGAAAGAAACCTCAGCAGTCCAGGTTCCTGATGTCAGTTTGTAGGGCTCCCTTGGGTCTATCAGGATAGCACAAGTTTGAGGTGGGGACAACTTCGGTGTGGGGTCCATCCTTCGATATAAGGATTCTTTGCAGTCAGGGCCAGGGGCCCCCGGGCACACCCTTTTTCCATTTTCCCTGGGAAAGAAAACTCAGCAGTCCAGGTTCCTGATGTCAGTTTGTAGGGCTCCCTTGGGTCTATCAGGGCAGCACAAGTTTGAGGTGGGGACAACTTCGGTGTGGGGTCCATCCTTCGATATAAGGATTTTTTGCAGTCAGGGCCAGGGGCCCCTGGGCACATCCTTTTTCCATTTTCCCTGGGAAAGAAAACTCAGCAGTCCAGGTTCCTGATGTCAGTTTGTAGGGCTCCCTTGGGTCTATCAGGGCAGCACAAGTTTGAGGTGGGGACAGCTTCCGTGTGGGGTCCATCCTTCGATATAAGGATTTTTTGCAGTGAGGTCCCTGCACAGGGCCAGGGGCCCCTGGGCACATCCTTTTTCCATTTCCCCTGGGAAAGAAAACTCAGCAGTCCAGGTTCCTGATGTCAGTTTGTAGGGCTCCCTTGGGTCTATCAGGGCAGCACAAGTTTGAGGTGGGGACAACTTTGGTGTGGCATCCATCCATTCGATATAAGGATTCTTTGCAGTCAGGGCCAGGGGCCCCTCGGCACATCCTTTTTCCATTTTCCCTGGGAAAGAAAAATCAGCAGTCCAGGTTCCTGATGTCAGTTTGTAGGGCTCCCTTTGGTCTATCAGGGTAGCACAAGTTTGAGGTGGGGACAACTTCGGTGTGGCGTCCATCCTTCGATATAAGGATTTTTTGCAGTCAGGTCTAGGGGCCCCTGGGCACATCCTTTTTCCATTTTCCCTGGGAAAGAAAACTCAGCAGTCCAGGTTCCTGATGTCAGTTTGTAGGGCTCCCTTGGGTCTATCAGGGCAGCACAAGTTTGAGGTGGGGACAACTTCGGTGTGGGGTCCATCCTTCGATATAAGGATTCTTTGCAGTGAGGTCCCAGCCCAGGGCCAGGGACCCCTGGGCACACCCTTTTTCCATTTTCCCTGGGAAAGAAACCTCAGCAGTCCAGGTTCCTGATGTCAGTTTGTAGGGCTCCCTTGGGTCTATCAGGATAGCACAAGTTTGAGGTGGGGACAACTTCGGTGTGGGGTCCATCCTTCGATATAAGGATTCTTTGCAGTCAGGGCCAGGGGCCCCCGGGCACACCCTTTTTCCATTTTCCCTGGGAAAGAAAACTCAGCAGTCCAGGTTCCTGATGTCAGTTTGTAGGGCTCCCTTGGGTCTATCAGGGCAGCACAAGTTTGAGGTGGGGACAACTTCGGTGTGGGGTCCATCCTTCGATATAAGGATTTTTTGCAGTCAGGGCCAGGGGCCCGTGGGCACATCCTTTTTCCATTTTCCCTGGGAAAGAAAACTCAGCAGTCCAGGTTCCTGATGTCAGTTTGTAGGGCTCCCTTAGGTCTATCAGGGCAGCACAAGTTTGAGGTGGGGACAGCTTCCGTGTGGGGTCCATCCTTCGATATAAGGATTTTTTGCAGTGAGGTCCCTGCACAGGGCCAGGGGCCCCTGGGCACATCCTTTTTCCATTTCCCCTGGGAAAGAAAACTCAGCAGTCCAGGTTCCTGATGTCAGTTTGTAGGGCTCCCTTGGGTCTATCAGGGCAGCACAAGTTTGAGGTGGGGACAACTTTGGTGTGGCATCCATCCTTCGATATAAGGATTCTTTGCAGTCAGGGCCAGGGGCCCCTCGGCACATCCTTTTTCCATTTTCCCTGGGAAAGAAAAATCAGCAGTCCAGGTTCCTGATGTCAGTTTGTAGGGCTCCCTTTGGTCTATCAGGGTAGCACAAGTTTGAGGTGGGGACAACTTCGGTGTGGGGTCCATCCTTCGATATAAGGATTTTTTGCAGTCAGGGCCAGGGGCCCCTGGGCACATTCTTTTTCCATTTTCCTTGGGAAAGAAAACTCAGCAGTCCAGGTTCCTGATGTCAGTTTGTAGGGCTCCCTTGGGTCTATCAGGGTAGCACAAGTTTGAGGTGGGGACAACTTTGGTGTGGGGTCCATCCTTCGATATAAGGATTTTTTAGAGTGCGGTCCCTGTCCAACGCCAGGGGCCCCTGTGCACATCCTTTTTCCATTTTCCCTGGGAAAGAAAACTCAGCAGTCCAGGTTCCTGATGTCAGTTTGTAGGCCTCCCTTGGGTCTATCAGGGCAGCACAAGTTTGAGGTGGGGACAACTTCGGTGTGGGGTCCATCCTTCGATATAAGGATTTTTTGCAGTCAGGGCCAGGGGCTCCCGGGCACATCCTTTTTCCATTTTCCCTGGGAAAGAAAACTCAGCAGTCCAGGTTCCTGATGTCAGTTTGTAGGCCTCCCTTGGGTCTATCAGGGCAGCACAAGTTTGAGGTGGGGACAACTTCGGTCTGGGGTCCATCCTTCGATATAAGGATTTTTTGCAGTCAGGGCCAGGGGCCCCCGGGCACACCCTTTTTCCATTTTCCCTGGGAAAGAAAACTCAGCAGTCCAGGTTCCTGATGTCAGTTTGTAGGGCTCCCTTGGGTCTATCAGGGCAGCACAAGTTTGAGGTGGGGACAACTTCGGTGTGGGTTCCATCCTTCGATATAAGGATTTTTTGCAGTCAGGGCCAGGGGCCCCTGGGCACACCCTTTTTCCATTTTCCCTGGGAAAGAAAACTCAGCAGTCCAGGTTCCTGATGTCAGTTTGTAGGGCTCCCTTGGGTCTATCAGGATAGCACAAGTTTGAGGTGGGGACAACTTCGGTGTGGGGTCCATCCTTCGATATAAGGATTCTTTGCAGTCAGGGCCAGGGGCCCCTGGGCACATCCTTTTTCCATTTTCCCTGGGAAAGAAAACTCAGCAGTCCAGGTTCCTGATGTCAGTTTGTAGGGCTCCCTTGGGTCTATCAGGGCAGCACAAGTTTGAGGTGGGGACAGCTTCCGTGTGGGGTCCATCCTTCGATATAAGGATTCTTTGCAGTCAGAGCCCGGCCCAGGGCCAGGGGCCCCTGGGCACATCCTTTTTCCATTTTCCCTGGGAAAGAAAACTCAGCAGTCCAGGTTCCTGATGTCAGTTTGTAGGGCTCCCTTGGGTCTATCAGGGCAGCACAAGTTTGAGGTGGGGACAACTTCGGTGTGGCGTCCATCCTTCGATATAATGATTCTTTGCAGTCAGGGCTAGGGGCCCCTGGGCACATCCTTTTTCCATTTTCCCTGGGAAAGAAAACTCAGCAGTCCAGGTTCCTGATGTCAGTTTGTAGGCCTCCCTTCGGTGTATCAGGGCAGCACAAGTTTGAGGTGGGGACAACTTCGGTGTGGGGTCCATCCTTCGATATAAGGATTTTTTGCAGTCAGGGCCAGGGGCCCCCGGGCACATCCTTTTTCCATTTTCCCTGGGAAAGAAAACTCAGCAGTCCAGGTTCCTGATGTCAGTTTGTAGGGCTCCCTTGGGTGTATCAGGGCAGCACAAGTTTGAGGTGGGGACAACTTCGGTGTGGGGTCCATCCTTCGATATAAGGATTTTTTGCAGTCAGGGCCAGGGGCCCCTGGGCACATCCTTTTTCCATTTTCCCTGGGAAAGAAAACTCAGCAGTCCAGGTTCCTGATGTCAGTTTGTAGGGCTCCCTTGGGTCTATCAGGGCAGCACAAGTTTGAGGTGGGGACAGCTTCCGTGTGGGGTCCATCCTTCGATATAAGGATTTTTTGCGGTGAGGTCCCTGCACAGGGCCAGGGGCCCCTGGGCACATCCTTTTTCCATTTTCCCTGGGAAAGAAAACTCAGCAGTCCAGGTTCCTGATGTCAGTTTGTAGGGCTCCCTTGGGTCTATCAGGGTAGCACAAGTTTGAGGTGGGGACAACTTCGGTGTGGCGTCCATCCTTCGATATAAGGATTTTTTGCAGTCAGGTCTAGGGGCCCCTGGGCACATCCTTTTTCCATTTTCCCTGGGAAAGAAAACTCAGCAGTCCAGGTTCCTGATGTCAGTTTGTAGGGCTCCCTTGGGTCTATCAGGGCAGCACAAGTTTGAGGTGGGGACAACTTCGGTGTGGGGTCCATCCTTCGATATAAGGATTCTTTGCAGTGAGGTCCCAGCCCAGGGCCAGGGACCCCTGCGCACATCCTTTTTCCATTTTCCCTGGGAAAGAAACCTCAGCAGTCCAGGTTCCTGATGTCAGTTTGTAGGGCTCCCTTGGGTCTATCAGGATAGCACAAGTTTGAGGTGGGGACAACTTCGGTGTGGGGTCCATCCTTCGATATAAGGATTCTTTGCAGTCAGGGCCAGGGGCCCCCGGGCACACCCTTTTTCCATTTTCCCTGGGAAAGAAAACTCAGCAGTCCAGGTTCCTGATGTCAGTTTGTAGGGCTCCCTTGGGTCTATCAGGGCAGCACAAGTTTGAGGTGGGGACAACTTTGGTGTGGCATCCATCCATTCGATATAAGGATTCTTTGCAGTCAGGGCCAGGGGCCCCTCGGCACATCCTTTTTCCATTTTCCCTGGGAAAGAAAAATCAGCAGTCCAGGTTCCTGATGTCAGTTTGTAGGGCTCCCTTTGGTCTATCAGGGTAGCACAAGTTTGAGGTGGGGACAACTTCGGTGTGGGGTCCATCCTTCGATATAAGGATTTTTTGCAGTCAGGGCCAGGGGCCCCTGGGCACATTCTTTTTCCATTTTCCTTGGGAAAGAAAACTCAGCAGTCCAGGTTCCTGATGTCGGTTTGTAGGGCTCCCTTGGGTCTATCAGGGTAGCACAAGTTTGAGGTGGGGACAACTTCGGTGTGGGGTCCATCCTTCGATATAAGGATTTTTTAGAGTGCGGTCCCTGTCCAACGCCAGGGGCCCCTGTGCACATCCTTTTTCCATTTTCCCTGGGAAAGAAAACTCAGCAGTCCAGGTTCCTGATGTCAGTTTGTAGGCCTCCCTTGGGTCTATCAGGGCAGCACAAGTTTGAGGTGGGGACAACTTCGGTGTGGGGTCCATCCTTCGATATAAGGATTTTTTGCAGTCAGGGCCAGGGGCCCCCGGGCACATCCTTTTTCCATTTTCCCTGGGAAAGAAAACTCAGCAGTCCAGGTTCCTGATGTCAGTTTGTAGGGCTCCCTTGGGTCTATCAGGGCAGCACAAGTTTGAGGTGGGGACAACTTCGGTGTGGGGTCCATCCTTCGATATAAGGATTTTTTGCAGTCAGGGCCAGGGGCCCCCGGGCACACCCTTTTTCCATTTTCCCTGGGAAAGAAAAATCAGCAGTCCAGGTTCCTGATGTCAGTTTGTAGGGCTCCCTTGGGTCTATCAGGGCAGCACAAGTTTGAGGTGGGGACAACTTCGGTGTGGGTTCCATCCTTCGATATAAGGATTTTTTGCAGTCAGGGCCAGGGGCCCCTGGGTACACCCTTTTTCCATTTTCCCTGGGAAAGAAAACTCAGCAGTCCAGGTTCCTGATGTCAGTTTGTAGGGCTCCCTTGGGTCTATCAGGGCAGCACAAGTTTGAGGTGGGGACAACTTCGGTGTGGGGTCCATCCTTCGATATAAGGATTCTTTGCAGTCAGGGCCAGGGGCCCCTGGGCACATCCTTTTTCCATTTTCCCTGGGAAAGAAAACTCAGCAGTCCAGGTTCCTGATGTCAGTTTGTAGGGCTCCCTTGGGTGTATCAGGGCAGCACAAGTTTGAGGTGGGGACAGCTTCCGTGTGGGGTCCATCCTTCGATATAAGGATTCTTTGCAGTCAGGGCCAGGCCCAGGGCCAGGGGCCCCTGGGCACATCCTTTTTCCATTTTCCCTGGGAAAGAAAACTCAGCAGTCCAGGTTCCTGATGTCAGTTTGTAGGGCTCCCTTGGGTCTATCAGGGCAGCACAAGTTTGAGGTGGGGACAACTTCGGTGTGACGTCCATCCTTCGATATAATGATTCTTTGCAGTCAGGGCTAGGGGCCCCTGGGCACATCCTTTTTCCATTTTCCCTGGGAAAGAAAACTCAGCAGTCCAGGTTCCTGATGTCAGTTTGTAGGCCTCCCTTCGGTGTATCAGGGCAGCACAAGTTTGAGGTGGGGACAACTTCGGTGTGGGGTCCATCCTTCAATATAAGGATTTTTTGCAGTCAGGGCCAGGGGCCCCTGGGCACATCCTTTTTCCATTTTCCCTGGGAAAGAAAACTCAGCAGTCCAGGTTCCTGATGTCAGTTTGTAGGGCTCCCTTGGGTGTATCAGGGCAGCACAAGTTTGAGGTCGGGAAAACTTCGGTGTGGGGTCCATCCTTCGATATAAGGATTCTTTGCAGTGAGGTCCCAGCCCAGGGCCAGGGACCCCTGGGCACATCCTTTTTCCATTTTCCCTGGGAAAGAAACCTCAGCAGTCCAGGTTCCTGATGTCAGTTTGTAGGGCTCCCTTGGGTCTATCAGGGCAGCACAAGTTTGAGGTGGGGACAACTTTGGTGTGGGGTCCATCCTTCGATATAAGGATTTTTTATAGTGCGGTCCCTGTCCAGCGCCAGGGGCCCCTGTGCACATCCTTTTTCCATTTTCCCTGGGAAAGAAAACTCAGCAGTCCAGGTTCCTGATGTCAGTTTGTAGGGCTCCCTTGGGTCTATCAGGGCAGCACAAGTTTGAGGTGGGGACAACTTCGGTGTGGGGTCCATCCTTCGATATAAGGATTCTTTGCAGTGAGGTCCCAGCCCAGGGCCAGGGACCCCTGGGCACATCCTTTTTCCATTTTCCCTGGGAAAGAAACCTCAGCAGTCCAGGTTCCTGATGTCAGTTTGTAGGGCTCCCTTGGGTCTATCAGGATAGCACAAGTTTGAGGTGGGGACAACTTCGGTGTGGGGTCCATCCTTCGATATAAGGATTCTTTGCAGTCAGGGCCAGGGGCCCCCGGGCACACCCTTTTTCCATTTTCCCTGGGAAAGAAAACTCAGCAGTCCAGGTTCCTGATGTCAGTTTGTAGGGCTCCCTTGGGTCTATCAAGGCAGCACAAGTTTGAGGTGGGGACAACTTCGGTGTGGGGTCCATCCTTCGATATAAGGATTTTTTGCAGTCAGGGCCAGGGGCCCCTGGGCACATCCTTTTTCCATTTTCCCTGGGAAAGAAAACTCAGCAGTCCAGGTTCCTGATGTCAGTTTGTAGGGCTCCCTTGGGTCTATCAGGGCAGCACAAGTTTGAGGTGGGGACAGCTTCCGTGTGGGGTCCATCCTTCGATATAAGGATTTTTTGCAGTGAGGTCCCTGCACAGGGCCAGGGGCCCCTGGGCACATCCTTTTTCCATTTCCCCTGGGAAAGAAAACTCAGCAGTCCAGGTTCCTGATGTCAGTTTGTAGGGCTCCCTTGGGTCTATCAGGGCAGCACAAGTTTGAGGTGGGGACAACTTTGGTGTGGCATCCATCCTTCGATATAAGGATTCTTTGCAGTCAGGGCCAGGGGCCCCTCGGCACATCCTTTTTCCATTTTCCCTGGGAAAGAAAAATCAGCAGTCCAGGTTCCTGATGTCAGTTTGTAGGGCTCCCTTTGGTCTATCAGGGTAGCACAAGTTTGAGGTGGGGACAACTTCGGTGTGGGGTCCATCCTTCGATATAAGGATTTTTTGCAGTCAGGGCCAGGGGCCCCTGGGCACATTCTTTTTCCATTTTCCTTGGGAAAGAAAACTCAGCAGTCCAGGTTCCTGATGTCAGTTTGTAGGGCTCCCTTGGGTCTATCAGGGCAGCACAAGTTTGAGGTGGGGACAACTTTGGTGTGGGGTCCATCCTTCGATATAAGGATTTTTTAGAGTGCGGTCCCTGTCCAACGCCAGGGGCCCCTGTGCACATCCTTTTTCCATTTTCCCTGGGAAAGAAAACTCAGCAGTCCAGGTTCCTGATGTCAGTTTGTAGGCCTCCCTTGGGTCTATCAGGGCAGCACAAGTTTGAGGTGGGGACAACTTCGGTGTGGGGTCCATCCTTCGATATAAGGATTTTTTGCAGTCAGGGCCAGGGGCCCCCGGGCACATCCTTTTTCCATTTTCCCTGGGAAAGAAAACTCAGCAGTCCAGGTTCCTGATGTCAGTTTGTAGGGCTCCCTTGGGTCTATCAGGGCAGCACAAGTTTGAGGTGGGGACAACTTCGGTCTGGGGTCCATCCTTCGATATAAGGATTTTTTGCAGTCAGGGCCAGGGGCCCCCGGGCACACCCTTTTTCCATTTTCCCTGGGAAAGAAAACTCAGCAGTCCAGGTTCCTGATGTCAGTTTGTAGGGCTCCCTTGGGTCTATCAGGGCAGCACAAGTTTGAGGTGGGGACAACTTCGGTGTGGGGTCCATCCTTCGATATAAGGATTTTTTGCAGTCAGGGCCAGGGGCCCCTGGGCACACCCTTTTTCCATTTTCCCTGGGAAAGAAAACTCAGCAGTCCAGGTTCCTGATGTCAGTTTGTAGGGCTCCCTTGGGTCTATCAGGATAGCACAAGTTTGAGGTGGGGACAACTTCGGTGTGGGGTCCATCCTTCGATATAAGGATTCTTTGCAGTCAGGGCCAGGGGCCCCTGGGCACATCCTTTTTCCATTTTCCCTGGGAAAGAAAACTCAGCAGTCCAGGTTCCTGATGTCAGTTTGTAGGGCTCCCTTGGGTCTATCAGGGCAGCACAAGTTTGAGGTGGGGACAGCTTCCGTGTGGGGTCCATCCTTCGATATAAGGATTCTTTGCAGTCAGAGCCCGGCCCAGGGCCAGGGGCCCCTGGGCACATCCTTTTTCCATTTTCCCTGGGAAAGAAAACTCAGCAGTCCAGGTTCCTGATGTCAGTTTGTAGGGCTCCCTTGGGTGTATCAGGGCAGCACAAGTTTGAGGTGGGGACAACTTCGGTGTGGCGTCCATCCTTCGATATAATGATTCTTTGCAGTCAGGGCTAGGGGCCCCTGGGCACATCCTTTTTCCATTTTCCCTGGGAAAGAAAACTCAGCAGTCCAGGTTCCTGATGTCAGTTTGTAGGCCTCCCTTCGGTGTATCAGGGCAGCACAAGTTTGAGGTGGGGACAACTTCGGTGTGGGGTCCATCCTTCGATATAAGGATTTTTTGCAGTCAGGGCCAGGGGCCCCCGGGCACATCCTTTTTCCATTTTCCCTGGGAAAGAAAACTCAGCAGTCCAGGTTCCTGATGTCAGTTTGTAGGGCTCCCTTGGGTGTATCAGGGCAGCACAAGTTTGAGGTGGGGACAACTTCGGTGTGGGGTCCATCCTTCGATATAAGGATTTTTTGCAGTCAGGGCCAGGGGCCCCTGGGCACATCCTTTTTCCATTTTCCCTGGGAAAGAAAACTCAGCAGTCCAGGTTCCTGATGTCAGTTTGTAGGGCTCCCTTGGGTCTATCAGGGCAGCACAAGTTTGAGGTGGGGACAGCTTCCGTGTGGGGTCCATCCTTCGATATAAGGATTTTTTGCGGTGAGGTCCCTGCACAGGGCCAGGGGCCCCTGGGCACATCCTTTTTCCATTTCCCCTGGGAAAGAAAACTCAGCAGTCCAGGTTCCTGATGTCAGTTTGTAGGGCTCCCTTGGGTCTATCAGGGTAGCACAAGTTTGAGGTGGGGACAACTTCGGTGTGGCGTCCATCCTTCGATATAAGATTTTTTGCAGTCAGGTCTAGGGGCCCCTGGGCACATCCTTTTTCCATTTTCCCTGGGAAAGAAAACTCAGCAGTCCAGGTTCCTGATGTCAGTTTGTAGGGCTCCCTTGGGTCTATCAGGGCAGCACAAGTTTGAGGTGGGGACAACTTCGGTGTGGGGTCCATCCTTCGATATAAGGATTCTTTGCAGTGAGGTCCCAGCCCAGGGCCAGGGACCCCTGCGCACATCCTTTTTCCATTTTCCCTGGGAAAGAAACCTCAGCAGTCCAGGTTCCTGATGTCAGTTTGTAGGGCTCCCTTGGGTCTATCAGGATAGCACAAGTTTGAGGTGGGGACAACTTCGGTGTGGGGTCCATCCTTCGATATAAGGATTCTTTGCAGTCAGGGCCAGGGGCCCCCGGGCACACCCTTTTTCCATTTTCCCTGGGAAAGAAAACTCAGCAGTCCAGGTTCCTGATGTCAGTTTGTAGGGCTCCCTTGGGTCTATCAGGGCAGCACAAGTTTGAGGTGGGGACAACTTCGGTGTGGGTTCCATCCTTCGATATAAGGATTTTTTGCAGTCAGGGCCAGGGGCCCCTGGGCACACCCTTTTTCCATTTTCCCTGGGAAAGAAAACTCAGCAGTCCAGGTTCCTGATGTCAGTTTGTAGGGCTCCCTTGGGTCTATCAGGATAGCACAAGTTTGAGGTGGGGACAACTTCGGTGTGGGGTCCATCCTTCGATATAAGGATTCTTTGCAGTCAGGGCCAGGGGCCCCTGGGCACATCCTTTTTCCATTTTCCCTGGGAAAGAAAACTCAGCAGTCCAGGTTCCTGATGTCAGTTTGTAGGGCTCCCTTGGGTCTATCAGGGCAGCACAAGTTTGAGGTGGGGACAGCTTCCGTGTGGGGTCCATCCTTCGATATAAGGATTCTTTGCAGTCAGAGCCCGGCCCAGGGCCAGGGGCCCCTGGGCACATCCTTTTTCCATTTTCCCTGGGAAAGAAAACTCAGCAGTCCAGGTTCCTGATGTCAGTTTGTAGGGCTCCCTTGGGTCTATCAGGGCAGCACAAGTTTGAGGTGGGGACAACTTCGGTGTGGCGTCCATCCTTCGATATAATGATTCTTTGCAGTCAGGGCTAGGGGCCCCTGGGCACATCCTTTTTCCATTTTCCCTGGGAAAGAAAACTCAGCAGTCCAGGTTCCTGATGTCAGTTTGTAGGCCTCCCTTCGGTGTATCAGGGCAGCACAAGTTTGAGGTGGGGACAACTTCGGTGTGGGGTCCATCCTTCGATATAAGGATTTTTTGCAGTCAGGGCCAGGGGCCCCCGGGCACATCCTTTTTCCATTTTCCCTGGGAAAGAAAACTCAGCAGTCCAGGTTCCTGATGTCAGTTTGTAGGGCTCCCTTGGGTGTATCAGGGCAGCACAAGTTTGAGGTGGGGACAACTTCGGTGTGGGGTCCATCCTTCGATATAAGGATTTTTTGCAGTCAGGGCCAGGGGCCCCTGGGCACATCCTTTTTCCATTTTCCCTGGGAAAGAAAACTCAGCAGTCCAGGTTCCTGATGTCAGTTTGTAGGGCTCCCTTGGGTCTATCAGGGCAGCACAAGTTTGAGGTGGGGACAGCTTCCGTGTGGGGTCCATCCTTCGATATAAGGATTTTTTGCGGTGAGGTCCCTGCACAGGGCCAGGGGCCCCTGGGCACATCCTTTTTCCATTTTCCCTGGGAAAGAAAACTCAGCAGTCCAGGTTCCTGATGTCAGTTTGTAGGGCTCCCTTGGGTCTATCAGGGTAGCACAAGTTTGAGGTGGGGACAACTTCGGTGTGGCGTCCATCCTTCGATATAAGGATTTTTTGCAGTCAGGTCTAGGGGCCCCTGGGCACATCCTTTTTCCATTTTCCCTGGGAAAGAAAACTCAGCAGTCCAGGTTCCTGATGTCAGTTTGTAGGGCTCCCTTGGGTCTATCAGGGCAGCACAAGTTTGAGGTGGGGACAACTTCGGTGTGGGGTCCATCCTTCGATATAAGGATTCTTTGCAGTGAGGTCCCAGCCCAGGGCCAGGGACCCCTGCGCACATCCTTTTTCCATTTTCCCTGGGAAAGAAACCTCAGCAGTCCAGGTTCCTGATGTCAGTTTGTAGGGCTCCCTTGGGTCTATCAGGATAGCACAAGTTTGAGGTGGGGACAACTTCGGTGTGGGGTCCATCCTTCGATATAAGGATTCTTTGCAGTCAGGGCCAGGGGCCCCCGGGCACACCCTTTTTCCATTTTCCCTGGGAAAGAAAACTCAGCAGTCCAGGTTCCTGATGTCAGTTTGTAGGGCTCCCTTGGGTCTATCAGGGCAGCACAAGTTTGAGGTGGGGACAACTTTGGTGTGGCATCCATCCATTCGATATAAGGATTCTTTGCAGTCAGGGCCAGGGGCCCCTCGGCACATCCTTTTTCCATTTTCCCTGGGAAAGAAAAATCAGCAGTCCAGGTTCCTGATGTCAGTTTGTAGGGCTCCCTTTGGTCTATCAGGGTAGCACAAGTTTGAGGTGGGGACAACTTCGGTGTGGGGTCCATCCTTCGATATAAGGATTTTTTGCAGTCAGGGCCAGGGGCCCCTGGGCACATTCTTTTTCCATTTTCCTTGGGAAAGAAAACTCAGCAGTCCAGGTTCCTGATGTCGGTTTGTAGGGCTCCCTTGGGTCTATCAGGGTAGCACAAGTTTGAGGTGGGGACAACTTCGGTGTGGGGTCCATCCTTCGATATAAGGATTTTTTAGAGTGCGGTCCCTGTCCAACGCCAGGGGCCCCTGTGCACATCCTTTTTCCATTTTCCCTGGGAAAGAAAACTCAGCAGTCCAGGTTCCTGATGTCAGTTTGTAGGCCTCCCTTGGGTCTATCAGGGCAGCACAAGTTTGAGGTGGGGACAACTTCGGTGTGGGGTCCATCCTTCGATATAAGGATTTTTTGCAGTCAGGGCCAGGGGCCCCCGGGCACATCCTTTTTCCATTTTCCCTGGGAAAGAAAACTCAGCAGTCCAGGTTCCTGATGTCAGTTTGTAGGGCTCCCTTGGGTCTATCAGGGCAGCACAAGTTTGAGGTGGGGACAACTTCGGTGTGGGGTCCATCCTTCGATATAAGGATTTTTTGCAGTCAGGGCCAGGGGCCCCCGGGCACACCCTTTTTCCATTTTCCCTGGGAAAGAAAAATCAGCAGTCCAGGTTCCTGATGTCAGTTTGTAGGGCTCCCTTGGGTCTATCAGGGCAGCACAAGTTTGAGGTGGGGACAACTTCGGTGTGGGTTCCATCCTTCGATATAAGGATTTTTTGCAGTCAGGGCCAGGGGCCCCTGGGTACACGCTTTTTCCATTTTCCCTGGGAAAGAAAACTCAGCAGTCCAGGTTCCTGATGTCAGTTTGTAGGGCTCCCTTGGGTCTATCAGGGCAGCACAAGTTTGAGGTGGGGACAACTTCGGTGTGGGGTCCATCCTTCGATATAAGGATTCTTTGCAGTCAGGGCCAGGGGCCCCTGGGCACATCCTTTTTCCATTTTCCCTGGGAAAGAAAACTCAGCAGTCCAGGTTCCTGATGTCAGTTTGTAGGGCTCCCTTGGGTGTATCAGGGCAGCACAAGTTTGAGGTGGGGACAGCTTCCGTGTGGGGTCCATCCTTCGATATAAGGATTCTTTGCAGTCAGGGCCAGGCCCAGGGCCAGGGGCCCCTGGGCACATCCTTTTTCCATTTTCCCTGGGAAAGAAAACTCAGCAGTCCAGGTTCCTGATGTCAGTTTGTAGGGCTCCCTTGGGTCTATCAGGGCAGCACAAGTTTGAGGTGGGGACAACTTCGGTGTGACGTCCATCCTTCGATATAATGATTCTTTGCAGTCAGGGCTAGGGGCCCCTGGGCACATCCTTTTTCCATTTTCCCTGGGAAAGAAAACTCAGCAGTCCAGGTTCCTGATGTCAGTTTGTAGGCCTCCCTTCGGTGTATCAGGGCAGCACAAGTTTGAGGTGGGGACAACTTCGGTGTGGGGTCCATCCTTCAATATAAGGATTTTTTGCAGTCAGGGCCAGGGGCCCCTGGGCACATCCTTTTTCCATTTTCCCTGGGAAAGAAAACTCAGCAGTCCAGGTTCCTGATGTCAGTTTGTAGGGCTCCCTTGGGTGTATCAGGGCAGCACAAGTTTGAGGTCGGGAAAACTTCGGTGTGGGGTCCATCCTTCGATATAAGGATTCTTTGCAGTGAGGTCCCAGCCCAGGGCCAGGGACCCCTGGGCACATCCTTTTTCCATTTTCCCTGGGAAAGAAACCTCAGCAGTCCAGGTTCCTGATGTCAGTTTGTAGGGCTCCCTTGGGTCTATCAGGGCAGCACAAGTTTGAGGTGGGGACAACTTTGGTGTGGGGTCCATCCTTCGATATAAGGATTTTTTATAGTGCGGTCCCTGTCCAGCGCCAGGGGCCCCTGTGCACATCCTTTTTCCATTTTCCCTGGGAAAGAAAACTCAGCAGTCCAGGTTCCTGATGTCAGTTTGTAGGGCTCCCTTGGGTCTATCAGGGCAGCACAAGTTTGAGGTGGGGACAACTTCGGTGTGGGGTCCATCCTTCGATATAAGGATTCTTTGCAGTGAGGTCCCAGCCCAGGGCCAGGGACCCCTGGGCACATCCTTTTTCCATTTTCCCTGGGAAAGAAACCTCAGCAGTCCAGGTTCCTGATGTCAGTTTGTAGGGCTCCCTTGGGTCTATCAGGATAGCACAAGTTTGAGGTGGGGACAACTTCGGTGTGGGGTCCATCCTTCGATATAAGGATTCTTTGCAGTCAGGGCCAGGGGCCCCCGGGCACACCCTTTTTCCATTTTCCCTGGGAAAGAAAACTCAGCAGTCCAGGTTCCTGATGTCAGTTTGTAGGGCTCCCTTGGGTCTATCAAGGCAGCACAAGTTTGAGGTGGGGACAACTTCGGTGTGGGGTCCATCCTTCGATATAAGGATTTTTTGCAGTCAGGGCCAGGGGCCCCTGGGCACATCCTTTTTCCATTTTCCCTGGGAAAGAAAACTCAGCAGTCCAGGTTCCTGATGTCAGTTTGTAGGGCTCCCTTGGGTCTATCAGGGCAGCACAAGTTTGAGGTGGGGACAGCTTCCGTGTGGGGTCCATCCTTCGATATAAGGATTTTTTGCAGTGAGGTCCCTGCACAGGGCCAGGGGCCCCTGGGCACATCCTTTTTCCATTTCCCCTGGGAAAGAAAACTCAGCAGTCCAGGTTCCTGATGTCAGTTTGTAGGGCTCCCTTGGGTCTATCAGGGCAGCACAAGTTTGAGGTGGGGACAACTTTGGTGTGGCATCCATCCTTCGATATAAGGATTCTTTGCAGTCAGGGCCAGGGGCCCCTCGGCACATCCTTTTTCCATTTTCCCTGGGAAAGAAAAATCAGCAGTCCAGGTTCCTGATGTCAGTTTGTAGGGCTCCCTTTGGTCTATCAGGGTAGCACAAGTTTGAGGTGGGGACAACTTCGGTGTGGGGTCCATCCTTCGATATAAGGATTTTTTGCAGTCAGGGCCAGGGGCCCCTGGGCACATTCTTTTTCCATTTTCCTTGGGAAAGAAAACTCAGCAGTCCAGGTTCCTGATGTCAGTTTGTAGGGCTCCCTTGGGTCTATCAGGGCAGCACAAGTTTGAGGTGGGGACAACTTTGGTGTGGGGTCCATCCTTCGATATAAGGATTTTTTAGAGTGCGGTCCCTGTCCAACGCCAGGGGCCCCTGTGCACATCCTTTTTCCATTTTCCCTGGGAAAGAAAACTCAGCAGTCCAGGTTCCTGATGTCAGTTTGTAGGCCTCCCTTGGGTCTATCAGGGCAGCACAAGTTTGAGGTGGGGACAACTTCGGTGTGGGGTCCATCCTTCGATATAAGGATTTTTTGCAGTCAGGGCCAGGGGCCCCCGGGCACATCCTTTTTCCATTTTCCCTGGGAAAGAAAACTCAGCAGTCCAGGTTCCTGATGTCAGTTTGTAGGGCTCCCTTGGGTCTATCAGGGCAGCACAAGTTTGAGGTGGGGACAACTTCGGTCTGGGGTCCATCCTTCGATATAAGGATTTTTTGCAGTCAGGGCCAGGGGCCCCCGGGCACACCCTTTTTCCATTTTCCCTGGGAAAGAAAACTCAGCAGTCCAGGTTCCTGATGTCAGTTTGTAGGGCTCCCTTGGGTCTATCAGGGCAGCACAAGTTTGAGGTGGGGACAACTTCGGTGTGGGGTCCATCCTTCGATATAAGGATTTTTTGCAGTCAGGGCCAGGGGCCCCTGGGCACACCCTTTTTCCATTTTCCCTGGGAAAGAAAACTCAGCAGTCCAGGTTCCTGATGTCAGTTTGTAGGGCTCCCTTGGGTCTATCAGGATAGCACAAGTTTGAGGTGGGGACAACTTCGGTGTGGGGTCCATCCTTCGATATAAGGATTCTTTGCAGTCAGGGCCAGGGGCCCCTGGGCACATCCTTTTTCCATTTTCCCTGGGAAAGAAAACTCAGCAGTCCAGGTTCCTGATGTCAGTTTGTAGGGCTCCCTTGGGTCTATCAGGGCAGCACAAGTTTGAGGTGGGGACAGCTTCCGTGTGGGGTCCATCCTTCGATATAAGGATTCTTTGCAGTCAGAGCCCGGCCCAGGGCCAGGGGCCCCTGGGCACATCCTTTTTCCATTTTCCCTGGGAAAGAAAACTCAGCAGTCCAGGTTCCTGATGTCAGTTTGTAGGGCTCCCTTGGGTGTATCAGGGCAGCACAAGTTTGAGGTGGGGACAACTTCGGTGTGGCGTCCATCCTTCGATATAATGATTCTTTGCAGTCAGGGCTAGGGGCCCCTGGGCACATCCTTTTTCCATTTTCCCTGGGAAAGAAAACTCAGCAGTCCAGGTTCCTGATGTCAGTTTGTAGGCCTCCCTTCGGTGTATCAGGGCAGCACAAGTTTGAGGTGGGGACAACTTCGGTGTGGGGTCCATCCTTCGATATAAGGATTTTTTGCAGTCAGGGCCAGGGGCCCCCGGGCACATCCTTTTTCCATTTTCCCTGGGAAAGAAAACTCAGCAGTCCAGGTTCCTGATGTCAGTTTGTAGGGCTCCCTTGGGTGTATCAGGGCAGCACAAGTTTGAGGTGGGGACAACTTCGGTGTGGGGTCCATCCTTCGATATAAGGATTTTTTGCAGTCAGGGCCAGGGGCCCCTGGGCACATCCTTTTTCCATTTTCCCTGGGAAAGAAAACTCAGCAGTCCAGGTTCCTGATGTCAGTTTGTAGGGCTCCCTTGGGTCTATCAGGGCAGCACAAGTTTGAGGTGGGGACAGCTTCCGTGTGGGGTCCATCCTTCGATATAAGGATTTTTTGCGGTGAGGTCCCTGCACAGGGCCAGGGGCCCCTGGGCACATCCTTTTTCCATTTCCCCTGGGAAAGAAAACTCAGCAGTCCAGGTTCCTGATGTCAGTTTGTAGGGCTCCCTTGGGTCTATCAGGGTAGCACAAGTTTGAGGTGGGGACAACTTCGGTGTGGCGTCCATCCTTCGATATAAGATTTTTTGCAGTCAGGTCTAGGGGCCCCTGGGCACATCCTTTTTCCATTTTCCCTGGGAAAGAAAACTCAGCAGTCCAGGTTCCTGATGTCAGTTTGTAGGGCTCCCTTGGGTCTATCAGGGCAGCACAAGTTTGAGGTGGGGACAACTTCGGTGTGGGGTCCATCCTTCGATATAAGGATTCTTTGCAGTGAGGTCCCAGCCCAGGGCCAGGGACCCCTGGGCACATCCTTTTTCCATTTTCCCTGGGAAAGAAACATCAGCAGTCCAGGTTCCTGATGTCAGTTTGTAGGGCTCCCTTGGGTCTATCAGGATAGCACAAGTTTGAGGTGGGGACAACTTCGGTGTGGGGTCCATCCTTCGATATAAGGATTCTTTGCAGTCAGGGCCAGGGGCCCCCGGGCACACCCTTTTTCCATTTTCCCTGGGAAAGAAAACTCAGCAGTCCAGGTTCCTGATGTCAGTTTGTAGGGCTCCCTTGGGTCTATCAGGGCAGCACAAGTTTGAGGTGGGGACAACTTCGGTGTGGGGTCCATCCTTCGATATAAGGATTTTTTGCAGTCAGGGCCAGGGGCCCCTGGGCACATCCTTTTTCCATTTTCCCTGGGAAAGAAAACTCAGCAGTCCAGGTTCCTGATGTCAGTTTGTAGGGCTCCCTTGGGTCTATCAGGGCAGCACAAGTTTGAGGTGGGGACAGCTTCCGTGTGGGGTCCATCCTTCGATATAAGGATTTTTTGCAGTGAGGTCCCTGCACAGGGCCAGGGGCCCCTGGGCACATCCTTTTTCCATTTCCCCTGGGAAAGAAAACTCAGCAGTCCAGGTTCCTGATGTCAGTTTGTAGGGCTCCCTTGGGTCTATCAGGGCAGCACAAGTTTGAGGTGGGGACAACTTCGGTGTGGGGTCCATCCTTCGATATAAGGATTCTTTGCAGTGAGGTCCCAGCCCAGGGCCAGGGACCCCTGGGCACATCCTTTTTCCATTTTCCCTGGGAAAGAAACCTCAGCAGTCCAGGTTCCTGATGTCAGTTTGTAGGGCTCCCTTGGGTCTATCAGGATAGCACAAGTTTGAGGTGGGGACAACTTCGGTGTGGGGTCCATCCTTCGATATAAGGATTCTTTGCAGTCAGGGCCAGGGGCCCCCGGGCACACCCTTTTTCCATTTTCCCTGGGAAAGAAAACTCAGCAGTCCAGGTTCCTGATGTCAGTTTGTAGGGCTCCCTTGGGTCTATCAGGGCAGCACAAGTTTGAGGTGGGGACAACTTCGGTGTGGGGTCCATCCTTCGATATAAGGATTTTTTGCAGTCAGGGCCAGGGGCCCGTGGGCACATCCTTTTTCCATTTTCCCTGGGAAATAAAACTCAGCAGTCCAGGTTCCTGATGTCAGTTTGTAGGGCTCCCTTGGGTCTATCAGGGCAGCACAAGTTTGAGGTGGGGACAGCTTCCGTGTGGGGTCCATCCTTCGATATAAGGATTTTTTGCAGTGAGGTCCCTGCACAGGGCCAGGGGCCCCTGGGCACATCCTTTTTCCATTTCCCCTGGGAAAGAAAACTCAGCAGTCCAGGTTCCTGATGTCAGTTTGTAGGGCTCCCTTGGGTCTATCAGGGCAGCACAAGTTTGAGGTGGGGACAACTTTGGTGTGGCATCCATCCTTCGATATAAGGATTCTTTGCAGTCAGGGCCAGGGGCCCCTCGGCACATCCTTTTTCCATTTTCCCTGGGAAAGAAAACTCAGCAGTCCAGGTTCCTGATGTCAGTTTGTAGGGCTCCCTTTGGTCTATCAGGGTAGCACAAGTTTGAGGTGGGGACAACTTCGGTGTGGGGTCCATCCTTCGATATAAGGATTTTTTGCAGTCAGGGCCAGGGGCCCCTGGGCACATTCTTTTTCCATTTTCCTTGGGAAAGAAAACTCAGCAGTCCAGGTTCCTGATGTCAGTTTGTAGGGCTCCCTTGGGTCTATCAGGGTAGCACAAGTTTGAGGTGGGGACAACTTTGGTGTGGGGTCCATCCTTCGATATAAGGATTTTTTAGAGTGCGGTCCCTGTCCAACGCCAGGGGCCCCTGTGCACATCCTTTTTCCATTTTCCCTGGGAAAGAAAACTCAGCAGTCCAGGTTCCTGATGTCAGTTTGTAGGGCTCCCTTGGGTCTATCAGGGCAGCACAAGTTTGAGGTGGGGACAACTTCGGTGTGGGGTCCATCCTTCGATATAAGGATTTTTTGCAGTCAGGGCCAGGGGCCCCCGGGCACATCCTTTTTCCATTTTCCCTGGGAAAGAAAACTCAGCAGTCCAGGTTCCTGATGTCAGTTTGTAGGGCTCCCTTGGGTCTATCAGGGCAGCACAAGTTTGAGGTGGGGACAACTTCGGTGTGGGGTCCATCCTTCGATATAAGGATTTTTTGCAGTCAGGGCCAGGGGCCCCCGGGCACACCCTTTTTCCATTTTCCCTGGGAAAGAAAACTCAGCAGTCCAGGTTCCTGATGTCAGTTTGTAGGGCTCCCTTGGGTCTATCAGGGCAGCACAAGTTTGAGGTGGGGACAACTTCGGTGTGGGGTCCATCCTTCGATATAAGGATTTTTTGCAGTCAGGGCCAGGGGCCCCTGGGCACACCCTTTTTCCATTTTCCCTGGGAAAGAAAACTCAGCAGTCCAGGTTCCTGATGTCAGTTTGTAGGGCTCCCTTGGGTCTATCAGGGCAGCACAAGTTTGAGGTGGGGACAACTTCGGTGTGGGGTCCATCCTTCGATATAAGGATTCTTTGCAGTCAGGGCCAGGGGCCCCTGGGCACATCCTTTTTCCATTTTCCCTGGGAAAGAAAACTCAGCAGTCCAGGTTCCTGATGTCAGTTTGTAGGGCTCCCTTGGGTGTATCAGGGCAGCACAAGTTTGAGGTGGGGACAGCTTCCGTGTGGGGTCCATCCTTCGATATAAGGATTCTTTGCAGTCAGGGCCCGGCCCAGGGCCAGGGGTTCCTGGGCACATCCTTTTTCCATTTTCCATGGGAAAGAAAACTCAGCAGTCCAGGTTCCTGATGTCAGTTTGTAGGCCTCCCTTCGGTGTATCAGGGCAGCACAAGTTTGAGGTGGGGACAACTTCGGTGTGGGGTCCATCCTTCAATATAAGGATTTTTTGCAGTCAGGGCCAGGGGCCCCTGGGCACATCCTTTTTCCATTTTCCCTGGGAAAGAAAACTCAGCAGTCCAGGTTCCTGATGTCAGTTTGTAGGGCTCCCTTGGGTGTATCAGGGCAGCACAAGTTTGAGGTCGGGAAAATTTCGGTGTGGGGTCCATCCTTCGATATAAGGATTCTTTGCAGTGAGGTCCCAGCCCAGGGCCAGGGACCCCTGGGCACATCCTTTTTCCATTTTCCCTGGGAAAGAAACCTCAGCAGTCCAGGTTCCTGATGTCAGTTTGTAGGGCTCCCTTGGGTCTATCAGGGCAGCACAAGTTTGAGGTGGGGACAACTTTGGTGTGGGGTCCATCCTTCGATATAAGGATTTTTTATAGTGCGGTCCCTGTCCAGCGCCAGGGGCCCCTGTGCACATCCTTTTTCCATTTTCCCTGGGAAAGAAAACTCAGCAGTCCAGGTTGCTGATGTCAGTTTGTAGGGCTCCCTTGGGTCTATCAGGGTAGCACAAGTTTGAGGTGGGGACAACTTCGGTGTGGCGTCCATCCTTCGATATAAGGATTTTTTGCAGTCAGGTCTAGGGGCCCCTGGGCACATCCTTTTTCCATTTTCCCTGGGAAAGAAAACTCAGCAGTCCAGGTTCCTGATGTCAGTTTGTAGGGCTCCCTTGGGTCTATCAGGGCAGCACAAGTTTGAGATGGGGACAACTTCGGTGTGGGGTCCATCCTTCGATATAAGGATTCTTTGCAGTGAGGTCCCAGCCCAGGGCCAGGGACCCCTGGGCACATCCTTTTTCCATTTTCCCTGGGAAAGAAACCTCAGCAGTCCAGGTTCCTGATGTCAGTTTGTAGGGCTCCCTTGGGTCTATCAGGATAGCACAAGTTTGAGGTGGGGACAACTTCGGTGTGGGGTCCATCCTTCGATATAAGGATTCTTTGCAGTCAGGGCCAGGGGCCCCCGGGCACACCCTTTTTCCATTTTCCCTGGGAAAGAAAACTCAGCAGTCCAGGTTCCTGATGTCAGTTTGTAGGGCTCCCTTGGGTCTATCAAGGCAGCACAAGTTTGAGGTGGGGACAACTTCGGTGTGGGGTCCATCCTTCGATATAAGGATTTTTTGCAGTCAGGGCCAGGGGCCCCTGGGCACATCCTTTTTCCATTTTCCCTGGGAAAGAAAACTCAGCAGTCCAGGTTCCTGATGTCAGTTTGTAGGGCTCCCTTGGGTCTATCAGGGCAGCACAAGTTTGAGGTGGGGACAGCTTCCGCGTGGGGTCCATCCTTCGATATAAGGATTTTTTGCAGTGAGGTCCCTGCACAGGGCCAGGGGCCCCTGGGCACATCCTTTTTCCATTTCCCCTGGGAAAGAAAACTCAGCAGTCCAGGTTCCTGATGTCAGTTTGTAGGGCTCCCTTGGGTCTATCAGGGCAGCACAAGTTTGAGGTGGGGACAACTTCGGTGTGGCGTCCATCCTTCGATATAATGATTCTTTGCAGTCAGGGCTAGGGGCCCCTGGGCACATCCTTTTTCCATTTTCCCTGGGAAAGAAAACTCAGCAGTCCAGGTTCCTGATGTCAGTTTGTAGGCCTCCCTTCGGTGTATCAGGGCAGCACAAGTTTGAGGTGGGGACAACTTCGGTGTGGGGTCCATCCTTCGATATAAGGATTTTTTGCAGTCAGGGCCAGGGGCCCCCGGGCACATCCTTTTTCCATTTTCCCTGGGAAAGAAAACTCAGCAGTCCAGGTTCCTGATGTCAGTTTGTAGGGCTCCCTTGGGTGTATCAGGGCAGCACAAGTTTGAGGTGGGGACAACTTCGGTGTGGGGTCCATCCTTCGATATAAGGATTTTTTGCAGTCAGGGCCAGGGGCCCCTGGGCACATCCTTTTTCCATTTTCCCTGGGAAAGAAAACTCAGCAGTCCAGGTTCCTGATGTCAGTTTGTAGGGCTCCCTTGGGTCTATCAGGGCAGCACAAGTTTGAGGTGGGGACAGCTTCCGTGTGGGGTCCATCCTTCGATATAAGGATTTTTTGCGGTGAGGTCCCTGCACAGGGCCAGGGGCCCCTGGGCACATCCTTTTTCCATTTCCCCTGGGAAAGAAAACTCAGCAGTCCAGGTTCCTGATGTCAGTTTGTAGGGCTCCCTTGGGTCTATCAGGGTAGCACAAGTTTGAGGTGGGGACAACTTCGGTGTGGCGTCCATCCTTCGATATAAGGATTTTTTGCAGTCAGGTCTAGGGGCCCCTGGGCACATCCTTTTTCCATTTTCCCTGGGAAAGAAAACTCAGCAGTCCAGGTTCCTGATGTCAGTTTGTAGGGCTCCCTTGGGTCTATCAGGGCAGCACAAGTTTGAGGTGGGGACAACTTCGGTGTGGGGTCCATCCTTCGATATAAGGATTCTTTGCAGTGAGGTCCCAGCCCAGGGCCAGGGACCCCTGGGCACATCCTTTTTCCATTTTCCCTGGGAAAGAAACCTCAGCAGTCCAGGTTGCTGATGTCAGTTTGTAGGGCTCCCTTGGGTCTATCAGGATAGCACAAGTTTGAGGTGGGGACAACTTCGGTGTGGGGTCCATCCTTCGATATAAGGATTCTTTGCAGTCAGGGCCAGGGGCCCCCGGGCACACCCTTTTTCCATTTTCCCTGGGAAAGAAAACTCAGCAGTCCAGGTTCCTGATGTCAGTTTGTAGGGCTCCCTTGGGTCTATCAGGGCAGCACAAGTTTGAGGTGGGGACAACTTCGGTGTGGGGTCCATCCTTCGATATAAGGATTTTTTGCAGTCAGGGCCAGGGGCCCCTGGGCACATCCTTTTTCCATTTTCCCTGGGAAAGAAAACTCAGCAGTCCAGGTTCCTGATGTCAGTTTGTAGGGCTCCCTTGGGTCTATCAGGGCAGCACAAGTTTGAGGTGGGGACAGCTTCCGTGTGGGGTCCATCCTTCGATATAAGGATTTTTTGCAGTGAGGTCCCTGCACAGGGCCAGGGGCCCCTGGGCACATCCTTTTTCCATTTCCCCTGGGAAAGAAAACTCAGCAGTCCAGGTTCCTGATGTCAGTTTGTAGGGCTCCCTTGGGTCTATCAGGGCAGCACAAGTTTGAGGTGGGGACAACTTCGGTGTGGGGTCCATCCTTCGATATAAGGATTCTTTGCAGTGAGGTCCCAGCCCAGGGCCAGGGACCCCTGGGCACATCCTTTTTCCATTTTCCCTGGGAAAGAAACCTCAGCAGTCCAGGTTCCTGATGTCAGTTTGTAGGGCTCCCTTGGGTCTATCAGGGCAGCACAAGTTTGAGGTGGGGACAACTTCGGTGTGGGGTCCATCCTTCGATATAAGGATTCTTTGCAGTCAGGGCCAGGGGCCCCCGGGCACACCCTTTTTCCATTTTCCCTGGGAAAGAAAACTCAGCAGTCCAGGTTCCTGATGTCAGTTTGTAGGGCTCCCTTGGGTCTATCAGGGCAGCACAAGTTTGAGGTGGGGACAACTTCGGTGTGGGGTCCATCCTTCGATATAAGGATTTTTTGCAGTCAGGGCCAGGGGCCCGTGGGCACATCCTTTTTCCATTTTCCCTGGGAAATAAAACTCAGCAGTCCAGGTTCCTGATGTCAGTTTGTAGGGCTCCCTTGGGTCTATCAGGGCAGCACAAGTTTGAGGTGGGGACAGCTTCCGTGTGGGGTCCATCCTTCGATATAAGGATTTTTTGCAGTGAGGTCCCTGCACAGGGCCAGGGGCCCCTGGGCACATCCTTTTTCCATTTCCCCTGGGAAAGAAAACTCAGCAGTCCAGGTTCCTGATGTCAGTTTGTAGGGCTCCCTTGGGTCTATCAGGGCAGCACAAGTTTGAGGTGGGGACAACTTTGGTGTGGCATCCATCCTTCGATATAAGGATTCTTTGCAGTCAGGGCCAGGGGCCCCTGGGCACATCCTTTTTCCATTTTCCCTGGGAAAGAAAACTCAGCAGTCCAGGTTCCTGATGTCAGTTTGTAGGGCTCCCTTTGGTCTATCAGGGTAGCACAAGTTTGAGGTGGGGACAACTTCGGTGTGGGGTCCATCCTTCGATATAAGGATTTTTTGCAGTCAGGGCCAGGGGCCCCTGGGCACATTCTTTTTCCATTTTCCTTGGGAAAGAAAACTCAGCAGTCCAGGTTCCTGATGTCAGTTTGTAGGGCTCCCTTGGGTCTATCAGGGTAGCACAAGTTTGAGGTGGGGACAACTTTGGTGTGGGGTCCATCCTTCGATATAAGGATTTTTTAGAGTGCGGTCCCTGTCCAACGCCAGGGGCCCCTGTGCACATCCTTTTTCCATTTTCCCTGGGAAAGAAAACTCAGCAGTCCAGGTTCCTGATGTCAGTTTGTAGGCCTCCCTTGGGTCTATCAGGGCAGCACAAGTTTGAGGTGGGGACAACTTCGGTGTCGGGTCCATCCTTCGATATAAGGATTTTTTGCAGTCAGGGCCAGGGGCCCCCGGGCACATCCTTTTTCCATTTTCCCTGGGAAAGAAAACTCAGCAGTCCAGGTTCCTGATGTCAGTTTGTAGGGCTCCCTTGGGTCTATCAGGGCAGCACAAGTTTGAGGTGGGGACAACTTCGGTGTGGGGTCCATCCTTCGATATAAGGATTTTTTGCAGTCAGGGCCAGGGGCCCCCGGGCACACCCTTTTTCCATTTTCCCTGGGAAAGAAAACTCAGCAGTCCAGGTTCCTGATGTCAGTTTGTAGGGCTCCCTTGGGTCTATCAGGGCAGCACAAGTTTGAGGTGGGGACAACTTCGGTGTGGGGTCCATCCTTCGATATAAGGATTTTTTGCAGTCAGGGCCAGGGGCCCCTGGGCACACCCTTTTTCCATTTTCCCTGGGAAAGAAAACTCAGCAGTCCAGGTTCCTGATGTCAGTTTGTAGGGCTCCCTTGGGTCTATCAGGGCAGCACAAGTTTGAGGTGGGGACAACTTCGGTGTGGGGTCCATCCTTCGATATAAGGATTCTTTGCAGTCAGGGCCAGGGGCCCCTGGGCACATCCTTTTTCCATTTTCCCTGGGAAAGAAAACTCAGCAGTCCAGGTTCCTGATGTCAGTTTGTAGGGCTCCCTTGGGTGTATCAGGGCAGCACAAGTTTGAGGTGGGGACAGCTTCCGTGTGGGGTCCATCCTTCGATATAAGGATTCTTTGCAGTCAGGGCCCGGCCCAGGGCCAGGGGCCCCTGGGCACATCCTTTTTCCATTTTCCCTGGGAAAGAAAACTCAGCAGTCCAGGTTCCTGATGTCAGTTTGTAGGCCTCCCTTCGGTGTATCAGGGCAGCACAAGTTTGAGGTGGGGACAACTTCGGTGTGGGGTCCATCCTTCAATATAAGGATTTTTTGCAGTCAGGGCCAGGGGCCCCTGGGCACATCCTTTTTCCATTTTCCCTGGGAAAGAAAACTCAGCAGTCCAGGTTCCTGATGTCAGTTTGTAGGGCTCCCTTGGGTGTATCAGGGCAGCACAAGTTTGAGGTCGGGAAAACTTCGGTGTGGGGTCCATCCTTCGATATAAGGATTCTTTGCAGTGAGGTCCCAGCCCAGGGCCAGGGACCCCTGGGCACATCCTTTTTCCATTTTCCCTGGGAAAGAAACCTCAGCAGTCCAGGTTCCTGATGTCAGTTTGTAGGGCTCCCTTGGGTCTATCAGGGCAGCACAAGTTTGAGGTGGGGACAACTTTGGTGTGGGGTCCATCCTTCGATATAAGGATTTTTTATAGTGCGGTCCCTGTCCAGCGCCAGGGGCCCCTGTGCACATCCTTTTTCCATTTTCCCTGGGAAAGAAAACTCAGCAGTCCAGGTTGCTGATGTCAGTTTGTAGGGCTCCCTTGGGTCTATCAGGGTAGCACAAGTTTGAGGTGGGGACAACTTCGGTGTGGCGTCCATCCTTCGATATAAGGATTTTTTGCAGTCAGGTCTAGGGGCCCCTGGGCACATCCTTTTTCCATTTTCCCTGGGAAAGAAAACTCAGCAGTCCAGGTTCCTGATGTCAGTTTGTAGGGCTCCCTTGGGTCTATCAGGGCAGCACAAGTTTGAGATGGGGACAACTTCGGTGTGGGGTCCATCCTTCGATATAAGGATTCTTTGCAGTGAGGTCCCAGCCCAGGGCCAGGGACCCCTGGGCACATCCTTTTTCCATTTTCCCTGGGAAAGAAACCTCAGCAGTCCAGGTTCCTGATGTCAGTTTGTAGGGCTCCCTTGGGTCTATCAGGATAGCACAAGTTTGAGGTGGGGACAACTTCGGTGTGGGGTCCATCCTTCGATATAAGGATTCTTTGCAGTCAGGGCCAGGGGCCCCCGGGCACAACCTTTTTCCATTTTCCCTGGGAAAGAAAACTCAGCAGTCCAGGTTCCTGATGTCAGTTTGTAGGGCTCCCTTGGGTCTATCAAGGCAGCACAAGTTTGAGGTGGGGACAACTTCGGTGTGGGGTCCATCCTTCGATATAAGGATTTTTTGCAGTCAGGGCCAGGGGCCCCTGGGCACATCCTTTTTCCATTTTCCCTGGGAAAGAAAACTCAGCAGTCCAGGTTCCTGATGTCAGTTTGTAGGGCTCCCTTGGGTCTATCAGGGCAGCACAAGTTTGAGGTGGGGACAGCTTCCGCGTGGGGTCCATCCTTCGATATAAGGATTTTTTGCAGTGAGGTCCCTGCACAGGGCCAGGGGCCCCTGGGCACATCCTTTTTCCATTTCCCCTGGGAAAGAAAACTCAGCAGTCTAGGTTCCTGATGTCAGTTTGTAGGGCTCCCTTGGGTCTATCAGGGCAGCACAAGTTTGAGGTGGGGACAACTTTGGTGTGGCATCCATCCTTCGATATAAGGATTCTTTGCAGTCAGGGCCAGGGGCCCCTCGGCACATCCTTTTTCCATTTTCCCTGGGAAAGAAAAATCAGCAGTCCAGGTTCCTGATGTCAGTTTGTAGGGCTCCCTTTGGTCTATCAGGGTAGCACAAGTTTGAGGTGGGGACAACTTCGGTGTGGGGTCCATCCTTCGATATAAGGATTTTTTGCAGTCAGGGCCAGGGGCCCCTGGGCACATTCTTTTTCCATTTTCCTTGGGAAAGAAAACTCAGCAGTCCAGGTTCCTGATGTCAGTTTGTAGGGCTCCCTTGGGTCTATCAGGGTAGCACAAGTTTGAGGTGGGGACAACTTTGGTGTGGGGTCCATCCTTCGATATAAGGATTTTTTAGAGTGCGGTCCCTGTCCAACGCCAGGGGCCCCTGTGCACATCCTTTTTCCATTTTCCCTGGGAAAGAAAACTCAGCAGTCCAGGTTCCTGATGTCAGTTTGTAGGCCTCCCTTGGGTCTATCAGGGCAGCACAAGTTTGAGGTGGGGACAACTTCGGTGTGGGGTCCATCCTTCGATATAAGGATTTTTTGCAGTCAGGGCCAGGGGCCCCCGGGCACATCCTTTTTCCATTTTCCCTGGGAAAGAAAACTCAGCAGTCCAGGTTCCTGATGTCAGTTTGTAGGGCTCCCTTGGGTCTATCAGGGCAGCACAAGTTTGAGGTGGGGACAACTTCGGTCTGGGGTCCATCCTTCGATATAAGGATTTTTTGCAGTCAGGGCCAGGGGCCCCCGGGCACATCCTTTTTCCATTTTCCCTGGGAAAGAAAACTCAGCAGTCCAGGTTCCTGATGTCAGTTTGTAGGGCTCCCTTGGGTCTATCAGGGCAGCACAAGTTTGAGGTGGGGACAACTTCGGTGTGGGTTCCATCCTTCGATATAAGGATTTTTTGCAGTCAGGGCCAGGGGCCCCTGGGCACACCCTTTTTCCATTTTCCCTGGGAAAGAAAACTCAGCAGTCCAGGTTCCTGATGTCAGTTTGTAGGGCTCCCTTGGGTCTATCAGGATAGCACAAGTTTGAGGTGGGGACAACTTCGGTGTGGGGTCCATCCTTCGATATAAGGATTCTTTGCAGTCAGGGCCAGGGGCCCCTGGGCACATCCTTTTTCCATTTTCCCTGGGAAAGAAAACTCAGCAGTCCAGGTTCCTGATGTCAGTTTGTAGGGCTCCCTTGGGTCTATCAGGGCAGCACAAGTTTGAGGTGGGGACAGCTTCCGTGTGGGGTCCATCCTTCGATATAAGGATTCTTTGCAGTCAGAGCCCGGCCCAGGGCCAGGGGCCCCTGGGCACATCCTTTTTCCATTTTCCCTGGGAAAGAAAACTCAGCAGTCCAGGTTCCTGATGTCAGTTTGTAGGGCTCCCTTGGGTGTATCAGGGCAGCACAAGTTTGAGGTGGGGACAACTTCGGTGTGGCGTCCATCCTTCGATATAATGATTCTTTGCAGTCAGGGCTAGGGGCCCCTGGGCACATCCTTTTTCCATTTTCCCTGGGAAAGAAAACTCAGCAGTCCAGGTTCCTGATGTCAGTTTGTAGGCCTCCCTTCGGTGTATCAGGGCAGCACAAGTTTGAGGTGGGGACAACTTCGGTGTGGGGTCCATCCTTCGATATAAGGATTTTTTGCAGTCAGGGCCAGGGGCCCCCGGGCACATCCTTTTTCCATTTTCCCTGGGAAAGAAAACTCAGCAGTCCAGGTTCCTGATGTCAGTTTGTAGGGCTCCCTTGGGTGTATCAGGGCAGCACAAGTTTGAGGTGGGGACAACTTCGGTGTGGGGTCCATCCTTCGATATAAGGATTTTTTGCAGTCAGGGCCAGGGGCCCCTGGGCACATCCTTTTTCCATTTTCCCTGGGAAAGAAAACTCAGCAGTCCAGGTTCCTGATGTCAGTTTGTAGGGCTCCCTTGGGTCTATCAGGGCAGCACAAGTTTGAGGTGGGGACAGCTTCCGTGTGGGGTCCATCCTTCGATATAAGGATTTTTTGCGGTGAGGTCCCTGCACAGGGCCAGGGGCCCCTGGGCACATCCTTTTTCCATTTCCCCTGGGAAAGAAAACTCAGCAGTCCAGGTTCCTGATGTCAGTTTGTAGGGCTCCCTTGGGTCTATCAGGGTAGCACAAGTTTGAGGTGGGGACAACTTCGGTGTGGCGTCCATCCTTCGATATAAGGATTTTTTGCAGTCAGGTCTAGGGGCCCCTGGGCACATCCTTTTTCCATTTTCCCTGGGAAAGAAAACTCAGCAGTCCAGGTTCCTGATGTCAGTTTGTAGGGCTCCCTTGGGTCTATCAGGGCAGCACAAGTTTGAGGTGGGGACAACTTCGGTGTGGGGTCCATCCTTCGATATAAGGATTCTTTGCAGTGAGGTCCCAGCCCAGGGCCAGGGACCCCTGGGCACATCCTTTTTCCATTTTCCCTGGGAAAGAAACCTCAGCAGTCCAGGTTCCTGATGTCAGTTTGTAGGGCTCCCTTGGGTCTATCAGGATAGCACAAGTTTGAGGTGGGGACAACTTCGGTGTGGGGTCCATCCTTCGATATAAGGATTCTTTGCAGTCAGGGCCAGGGGCCCCCGGGCACACCCTTTTTCCATTTTCCCTGGGAAAGAAAACTCAGCAGTCCAGGTTCCTGATGTCAGTTTGTAGGGCTCCCTTGGGTCTATCAGGGCAGCACAAGTTTGAGGTGGGGACAACTTCGGTGTGGGGTCCATCCTTCGATATAAGGATTTTTTGCAGTCAGGGCCAGGGGCCCCTGGGCACATCCTTTTTCCATTTTCCCTGGGAAAGAAAACTCAGCAGTCCAGGTTCCTGATGTCAGTTTGTAGGGCTCCCTTGGGTCTATCAGGGCAGCACAAGTTTGAGGTGGGGACAGCTTCCGTGTGGGGTCCATCCTTCGATATAAGGATTTTTTGCAGTGAGGTCCCTGCACAGGGCCAGGGGCCCCTGGGCACATCCTTTTTCCATTTCCCCTGGGAAAGAAAACTCAGCAGTCCAGGTTCCTGATGTCAGTTTGTAGGGCTCCCTTGGGTCTATCAGGGCAGCACAAGTTTGAGGTGGGGACAACTTCGGTGTGGGGTCCATCCTTCGATATAAGGATTCTTTGCAGTGAGGTCCCAGCCCAGGGCCAGGGACCCCTGGGCACATCCTTTTTCCATTTTCCCTGGGAAAGAAACCTCAGCAGTCCAGGTTCCTGATGTCAGTTTGTAGGGCTAACTTGGGTCTATCAGGATAGCACAAGTTTGAGGTGGGGACAACTTCGGTGTGGGGTCCATCCTTCGATATAAGGATTCTTTGCAGTCAGGGCCAGGGGCCCCCGGGCACACCCTTTTTCCATTTTCCCTGGGAAAGAAAACTCAGCAGTCCAGGTTCCTGATGTCAGTTTGTAGGGCTCCCTTGGGTCTATCAGGGCAGCACAAGTTTGAGGTGGGGACAACTTCGGTGTGGGGTCCATCCTTCGATATAAGGATTTTTTGCAGTCAGGGCCAGGGGCCCCTGGGCACATCCTTTTTCCATTTTCCCTGGGAAATAAAACTCAGCAGTCCAGGTTCCTGATGTCAGTTTGTAGGGCTCCCTTGGGTCTATCAGGGCAGCACAAGTTTGAGGTGGGGACAGCTTCCGTGTGGGGTCCATCCTTCGATATAAGGATTTTTTGCAGTGAGGTCCCTGCACAGGGCCAGGGGCCCCTGGGCACATCCTTTTTCCATTTCCCCTGGGAAAGAAAACTCAGCAGTCCAGGTTCCTGATGTCAGTTTGTAGGGCTCCCTTGGGTCTATCAGGGCAGCACAAGTTTGAGGTGGGGACAACTTTGGTGTGGCATCCATCCTTCGATATAAGGATTCTTTGCAGTCAGGGCCAGGGGCCCCTGGGCACATCCTTTTTCCATTTTCCCTGGGAAATAAAACTCAGCAGTCCAGGTTCCTGATGTCAGTTTGTAGGGCTCCCTTTGGTCTATCAGGGTAGCACAAGTTTGAGGTGGGGACAACTTCGGTGTGGGGTCCATCCTTCGATATAAGGATTTTTTGCAGTCAGGGCCAGGGGCCCCTGGGCACATTCTTTTTCCATTTTCCTTGGGAAAGAAAACTCAGCAGTCCAGGTTCCTGATGTCAGTTTGTAGGGCTCCCTTGGGTCTATCAGGGTAGCACAAGTTTGAGGTGGGGACAACTTTGGTGTGGGGTCCATCCTTCGATATAAGGATTTTTTAGAGTGCGGTCCCTGTCCAACGCCAGGGGCCCCTGTGCACATACTTTTTCCATTTTCCCTGGGAAAGAAAACTCAGCAGTCCAGGTTCCTGATGTCAGTTTGTAGGCCTCCCTTGGGTCTATCAGGGCAGCACAAGTTTGAGGTGGGGACAACTTCGGTGTGGGGTCCATCCTTCGATATAAGGATTTTTTGCAGTCAGGGCCAGGGGCCCCTGGGCACATCCTTTTTCCATTTTCCCTGGGAAAGAAAACTCAGCAGTCCAGGTTCCTGATGTCAGTTTGTAGGGCTCCCTTGGGTCTATCAGGGCAGCACAAGTTTGAGGTGGGGACAACTTCGGTGTGGGGTCCATCCTTCGATATATGGATTTTTTGCAGTCAGGGCCAGGGGCCCCCGGGCACACCCTTTTTCCATTTTCCCTGGGAAAGAAAACTCAGCAGTCCAGGTTCCTGATGTCAGTTTGTAGGGCTCCCTTGGGTCTATCAGGGCAGCACAAGTTTGAGGTGGGGACAACTTCGGTGTGGGTTCCATCCTTCGATATAAGGATTTTTTGCAGTCAGGGCCAGGGGCCCCTGGGCACACCCTTTTTCCATTTTCCCTGGGAAAGAAAACTCAGCAGTCCAGGTTCCTGATGTCAGTTTGTAGGGCTCCCTTGGGTCTATCAGGATAGCACAAGTTTGAGGTGGGGACAACTTCGGTGTGGGGTCCATCCTTCGATATAAGGATTCTTTGCAGTCAGGGCCAGGGGCCCCTGGGCACATCCTTTTTCCATTTTCCCTGGGAAAGAAAACTCAGCAGTCCAGGTTCCTGATGTCAGTTTGTAGGGCTACCTTGGGTCTATCAGGGCAGCACAAGTTTGAGGTGGGGACAGCTTCCGTGTGGGGTCCATCCTTCGATATAAGGATTCTTTGCAGTCAGGGCCCGGCCCAGGGCCAGGGGCCCCTGGGCACATCCTTTTTCCATTTTCCCTGGGAAAGAAAACTCAGCAGTCCAGGTTCCTGATGTCAGTTTGTAGGGCTCCCTTGGGTCTATCAGGGCAGCACAAGTTTGAGGTGGGGACAACTTTGGTGTGGGGTCCATCCTTCGATATAAGGATTTTTTATAGTGCGGTCCCTGTCCAGCGCCAGGGGCCCCTGTGCACATCCTTTTTCCATTTCCCCTGGGAAAGAAAACTCAGCAGTCCAGGTTCCTGATGTCAGTTTGTAGGGCTCCCTTGGGTCTATCAGGGCAGCACAAGTTTGAGGTGGGGACAACTTTGGTGTGGCATCCATCCTTCGATATAAGGATTCTTTGCAGTCAGGGCCAGGGGCCCCTGGGCACATCCTTTTTCCATTTTCCCTGGGAAAGAAAAATCAGCAGTCCAGGTTCCTGATGTCAGTTTGTAGGGCTCCCTTTGGTCTATCAGGGTAGCACAAGTTTGAGGTGGGGACAACTTCGGTGTGGGGTCCATCCTTCGATATAAGGATTTTTTGCAGTCAGGGCCAGGGCCCCTGGGCACATTCTTTTTCCATTTTCCTTGGGAAAGAAAACTCAGCAGTCCAGGTTCCTGATGTCAGTTTGTAGGGCTCCCTTGGGTCTATCAGGGTAGCACAAGTTTGAGGTGGGGACAACTTTGGTGTGGGGTCCATCCTTCGATATAAGGATTTTTTAGAGTGCGGTCCCTGTCCAACGCCAGGGGCCCCTGTGCACATCCTTTTTCCATTTTCCCTGGGAAAGAAAACTCAGCAGTCCAGGTTCCTGATGTCAGTTTGTAGGCCTCCCTTGGGTCTATCAGGGCAGCACAAGTTTGAGGTGGGGACAACTTCGGTGTGGGGTCCATCCTTCGATATAAGGATTTTTTGCAGTCAGGGCCAGAGGCCCCCGGGCACATCCTTTTTCCATTTTCCCTGGGAAAGAAAACTCAGCAGTCCAGGTTCCTGATGTCAGTTTGTAGGGCTCCCTTGGGTCTATCAGGGCAGCACAAGTTTGAGGTGGGGACAACTTCGGTGTGGGGTCCATCCTTCGATATAAGGATTTTTTGCAGTCAGGGCCAGGGGCCCCCGGGCACACCCTTTTTCCATTTTCCCTGGGAAAGAAAACTCAGCAGTCCAGGTTCCTGATGTCAGTTTGTAGGGCTCCCTTGGGTGTATCAGGGCAGCACAAGTTTGAGGTGGGGACAACTTCGGTGTGGGTTCCATCCTTCGATATAAGGATTTTTTGCAGTCAGGGCCAGGGGCCCCTGGGCACACCCTTTTTCCATTTTCCCTGGGAAAGAAAACTCAGCAGTCCAGGTTCCTGATGTCAGTTTGTAGAGCTCCCTTGGGTCTATCAGGGCAGCACAAGTTTGAGGTGGGGACAACTTCCGTGTGGGGTCCATCCTTCGATATAAGGATTTTTTGCAGTGAGGGCCCAGCTCACGGCCTGGGGCCCCTGGGCACATCCTTTTTCCATTTTCCCTGGGAAAGAAACCTCAGCAGTACAGGTTCCTGATGTCAGTTTGTAGGGCTCCCTTGGGTCTATCAGGATAGCACAAGTTTGAGGTGGGGACAACTTCGGTGTGGGGTCCATCCTTCGATATAAGGATTCTTTGCAGTCAGGGCCAGGGGCCCCTGGGCACATCCTTTTTCCATTTTCCCTGGGAAAGAAAACTCAGCAGTCCAGGTTCCTGATGTCAGTTTGTAGGGCTCCCTTGGGTCTATCAGGGCAGCACAAGTTTGAGGTGGGGACAGCTTCCGTGTGGGGTCCATCCTTCGATATAAGGATTCTTTGCAGTCAGGGCCCGGCCCAGGGCCAGGGGCCCCTGGGCACATCCTTTTTCCATTTTCCCTGGGAAAGAAAACTCAGCAGTCCAGGTTCCTGATGTCAGTTTGTAGGGCTCCCTTGGGTGTATCAGGGCAGCACAAGTTTGAGGTGGGGACAACTTCGGTGTGGCGTCCATCCTTCGATATAATGATTCTTTGCAGTCAGGGCTAGGGGCCCCTGGGCACATCCTTTTTCCATTTTCCCTGGGAAAGAAAACTCAGCAGTCCAGGTTCCTGATGTCAGTTTGTAGGGCTCCCTTGGGTGTATCAGGGCAGCACAAGTTTGAGTTCGGGAAAACTTCGGTGTGGGGTCCATCCTTCGATATAAGGATTCTTTGCAGTCAGGGCCAGGGCCCCCTGGGCACATCCTTTTTCGATTTTCCCTGAGAAAGAAAACTCAGCAGTCCAGGTTCCTGATGTCAGTTTGTAGGGCTCCCTTGGGTCTATCAGGGAAGCACAATTTTGAGGTGGGGACAACTTCGGTGTGGGGTCCATCCTTCGATATAAGGATTCTTTGCAGTGAGGTCCCAGCCCAGGGCCAGGGACCCCTGGGCACATCCTTTTTCCTTTTTCCCTGGGAAAGAAACCTCAGCAGTCCAGGTTCCTGATGTCAGTTTGTAGGGCTCCCTTGGGTCTATCAGGATAGCACAAGTTTGAGGTGGGGACAACTTCGGTGTGGGGTCCATCCTTCGATATAAGGATTCTTTGCAGTCAGGGCAGGGGCCCCCGGGCACACCCTTTTTCCATTTTCCCTGGGAAAGAAAACTCAGCAGTCCAGGTTCCTGATGTCAGTTTGTAGGGCTCCCTTGGGTCTATCAGGGCAGCACAAGTTTGAGGTGGGGACAACTTCGGTGTGGGGTCCATCCTTCGATATAAGGATTTTTTGCAGTCAGGGCCAGGGGCCCCTGTGCACATCCTTTTTCCATTTTCCCTGGGAAATAAAACTCAGCAGTCCAGGTTCCTGATGTCAGTTTGTAGGGCTCCCTTGGGTCTATCAGGGCAGCACAAGTTTGAGGTGGGGACAGCTTCCGTGTGGGGTCCATCCTTCGATATAAGGATTTTTTGCAGTGAGGTCCGTGCACAGGGCCAGGGGCCCCTGGGCACATCCTTTTTCCATTTCCCCTGGGAAAGAAAACTCAGCAGTCCAGGTTCCTGATGTCAGTTTGTAGGGCTCCCTTGGGTCTATCAGGGCAGCACAAGTTTGAGGTGGGGACAACTTCGGTGTGGGGTCCATCCTTCGATATAAGGATTCTTTGCAGTGAGGTCCCAGCCCAGGGCCAGGGACCCCTGGGCACATCCTTTTTCCATTTTCCCTGGGAAAGAAACCTCAGCAGTCCAGGTTCCTGATGTCAGTTTGTAGGGCTCCCTTGGGTCTATCAGGATAGCACAAGTTTGAGGTGGGGACAACTTCGGTGTGGGGTCCATCCTTCGATATAAGGATTCTTTGCAGTCAGGGCCAGGGGCCCCCGGGCACACCCTTTTTCCATTTTCCCTGGGAAAGAAAACTCAGCAGTCCAGGTTCCTGATGTCAGTTTGTAGGGCTCCCTTGGGTCTATCAGGGCAGCACAAGTTTGAGGTGGGGACAACTTTGGTGTGGCATCCATCCTTCGATATAAGGATTCTTTGCAGTCAGGGCCAGGGGCCCCTCGGCACATCCTTTTTCCATTTTCCCTGGGAAATAAAACTCAGCAGTCCAGGTTCCTGATGTCAGTTTGTAGGGCTCCCTTTGGTCTATCAGGGTAGCACAAGTTTGAGGTGGGGACAACTTCGGTGTGGGGTCCATCCTTCGATATAAGGATTTTTTGCAGTCAGGGCCAGGGGCCCCTGGGCACATTCTTTTTCCATTTTCCTTGGGAAAGAAAACTCAGCAGTCCAGGTTCCTGATGTCAGTTTGTAGGGCTCCCTTGGGTCTATCAGGGTAGCACAAGTTTGAGGTGGGGACAACTTTGGTGTGGGGTCCATCCTTCGATATAAGGATTTTTTAGAGTGCGGTCCCTGTCCAACGCCAGGGGCCCCTGTGCACATCCTTTTTCCATTTTCCCTGGGAAAGAAAACTCAGCAGTCCAGGTTCCTGATGTCAGTTTGTAGGCCTCCCTTGGGTCTATCAGGGCAGCACAAGTTTGAGGTGGGGACAACTTCGGTGTGGGGTCCATCCTTCGATATAAGGATTTTTTGCAGTCAGGGCCAGGGGCCCCCGGGCACAACCTTTTTCCATTTTCCCTGGGAAAGAAAACTCAGCAGTCCAGGTTCCTGATGTCAGTTTGTAGGGCTCCCTTGGGTCTATCAGGGCAGCACAAGTTTGAGGTGGGGACAACTTCGGTGTGGGGTACATCCTTCGATATAAGGATTTTTTGCAGTCAGGGCCAGGGGCCCCCGGGCACACCCTTTTTCCATTTTCCCTGGGAAAGAAAACTCAGCAGTCCAGGTTCCTGATGTCAGTTTGTAGGGCTCCCTTGGGTCTATCAGGGCAGCACAAGTTTGAGGTGGGGACAACTTCGGTGTGGGTTCCATCCTTCGATATAAGGATTTTTTGCAGTCAGGGCCAGGGGCCCCTGGGCACACCCTTTTTCCATTTTCCCTGGGAAAGAAAACTCAGCAGTCCAGGTTCCTGATGTCAGTTTGTAGGGCTCCCTTGGGTCTATCAGGATAGCACAAGTTTGAGGTGGGGACAACTTCGGTGTGGGGTCCATCCTTCGATATAAGGATTCTTTGCAGTCAGGGCCAGGGGCCCCTGGGCACATCCTTTTTCCATTTTCCCTGGGAAAGAAAACTCAGCAGTCCAGGTTCCTGATGTCAGTTTGTAGGGCTCCCTTGGGTGTATCAGGGCAGCACAAGTTTGAGGTGGGGACAGCTTCCGTGTGGGGTCCATCCTTCGATATAAGGATTCTTTGCAGTCAGGGCCCGGCCCAGGGCCAGGGGCCCCTGGGCACATCCTTTTTCCATTTTCCCTGGGAAAGAAAACTCAGCAGTCCAGGTTCCTGATGTCAGTTTGTAGGGCTCCCTTGGGTCTATCAGGGCAGCACAAGTTTGAGGTGGGGACAACTTTGGTGTGGGGTCCATCCTTCGATATAAGGATTTTTTATAGTGCGGTCCCTGTCCAGCGCCAGGGGCCCCTGTGCACATCCTTTTTCCATTTCCCCTGGGAAAGAAAACTCAGCAGTCCAGGTTCCTGATGTCAGTTTGTAGGGCTCCCTTGGGTCTATCAGGGCAGCACAAGTTTGAGGTGGGGACAACTTTGGTGTGGCATCCATCCTTCGATATAAGGATTCTTTGCAGTCAGGGCCAGGGGCCCCTGGGCACATCCTTTTTCCATTTTCCCTGGGAAAGAAAAATCAGCAGTCCAGGTTCCTGATGTCAGTTTGTAGGGCTCCCTTTGGTCTATCAGGGTAGCACAAGTTTGAGGTGGGGACAACTTCGGTGTGGGGTCCATCCTTCGATATAAGGATTTTTTGCAGTCAGGGCCAGGGCCCCTGGGCACATTCTTTTTCCATTTTCCTTGGGAAAGAAAACTCAGCAGTCCAGGTTCCTGATGTCAGTTTGTAGGGCTCCCTTGGGTCTATCAGGGTAGCACAAGTTTGAGGTGGGGACAACTTTGGTGTGGGGTCCATCCTTCGATATAAGGATTTTTTAGAGTGCGGTCCCTGTCCAACGCCAGGGGCCCCTGTGCACATCCTTTTTCCATTTTCCCTGGGAAAGAAAACTCAGCAGTCCAGGTTCCTGATGTCAGTTTGTAGGCCTCCCTTGGGTCTATCAGGGCAGCACAAGTTTGAGGTGGGGACAACTTCGGTGTGGGGTCCATCCTTCGATATAAGGATTTTTTGCAGTCAGGGCCAGAGGCCCCCGGGCACATCCTTTTTCCATTTTCCCTGGGAAAGAAAACTCAGCAGTCCAGGTTCCTGATGTCAGTTTGTAGGGCTCCCTTGGGTCTATCAGGGCAGCACAAGTTTGAGGTGGGGACAACTTCGGTGTGGGGTCCATCCTTCGATATAAGGATTTTTTGCAGTCAGGGCCAGGGGCCCCCGGGCACACCCTTTTTCCATTTTCCCTGGGAAAGAAAACTCAGCAGTCCAGGTTCCTGATGTCAGTTTGTAGGGCTCCCTTGGGTCTATCAGGGCAGCACAAGTTTGAGGTGGGGACAACTTCGGTGTGGGTTCCATCCTTCGATATAAGGATTTTTTGCAGTCAGGGCCAGGGGCCCCTGGGCACACCCTTTTTCCATTTTCCCTGGGAAAGAAAACTCAGCAGTCCAGGTTCCTGATGTCAGTTTGTAGAGCTCCCTTGGGTCTATCAGGGCAGCACAAGTTTGAGGTGGGGACAACTTCCGTGTGGGGTCCATCCTTCGATATAAGGATTTTTTGCAGTGAGGGCCCAGCTCACGGCCTGGGGCCCCTGGGCACATCCTTTTTCCATTTTCCCTGGGAAAGAAACCTCAGCAGTCCAGGTTCCTGATGTCAGTTTGTAGGGCTCCCTTGGGTCTATCAGGATAGCACAAGTTTGAGGTGGGGACAACTTCGGTGTGGGGTCCATCCTTCGATATAAGGATTCTTTGCAGTCAGGGCCAGGGGCCCCTGGGCACATCCTTTTTCCATTTTCCCTGGGAAAGAAAACTCAGCAGTCCAGGTTCCTGATGTCAGTTTGTAGGGCTCCCTTGGGTCTATCAGGGCAGCACAAGTTTGAGGTGGGGACAGCTTCCGTGTGGGGTCCATCCTTCGATATAAGGATTCTTTGCAGTCAGGGCCCGGCCCAGGGCCAGGGGCCCCTGGGCACATCCTTTTTCCATTTTCCCTGGGAAAGAAAACTCAGCAGTCCAGGTTCCTGATGTCAGTTTGTAGGGCTCCCTTGGGTGTATCAGGGCAGCACAAGTTTGAGGTGGGGACAACTTCGGTGTGGCGTCCATCCTTCGATATAATGATTCTTTGCAGTCAGGGCTAGGGGCCCCTGGGCACATCCTTTTTCCATTTTCCCTGGGAAAGAAAACTCAGCAGTCCAGGTTCCTGATGTCAGTTTGTAGGGCTCCCTTGGGTGTATCAGGGCAGCACAAGTTTGAGGTCGGGAAAACTTCGGTGTGGGGTCCATCCTTCGATATAAGGATTCTTTGCAGTCAGGGCCAGGGCCCCCTGGGCACATCCTTTTTCGATTTTCCCTGAGAAAGAAAACTCAGCAGTCCAGGTTCCTGATGTCAGTTTGTAGGGCTCCCTTGGGTCTATCAGGGAAGCACAATTTTGAGGTGGGGACAACTTCGGTGTGGGGTCCATCCTTCGATATAAGGATTCTTTGCAGTGAGGTCCCAGCCCAGGGCCAGGGACCCCTGGGCACATCCTTTTTCCATTTTCCCTGGGAAAGAAACCTCAGCAGTCCAGGTTCCTGATGTCAGTTTGTAGGGCTCCCTTGGGTCTATCAGGATAGCACAAGTTTGAGGTGGGGACAACTTCGGTGTGGGGTCCATCCTTCGATATAAGGATTCTTTGCAGTCAGGGCCAGGGGCCCCCGGGAACACCCTTTTTCCATTTTCCCTGGGAAAGAAAACTCAGCAGTCCAGGTTCCTGATGTCAGTTTGTAGGGCTCCCTTGGGTCTATCAGGGCAGCACAAGTTTGAGGTGGGGACAACTTCGGTGTGGGGTCCATCCTTCGATATAAGGATTTTTTGCAGTCAGGGCCAGGGGCCCCTGGGCACATCCTTTTTCCATTTTCCCTGGGAAATAAAACTCAGCAGTCCAGGTTCCTGATGTCAGTTTGTAGGGCTACCTTGGGTCTATCAGGGCAGCACAAGTTTGAGGTGGGGACAGCTTCCGTGTGGGGTCCATCCTTCGATATAAGGATTTTTTGCAGTGAGGTCCCTGCACAGGGCCAGGGGCCCCTGGGCACATCCTTTTTCCATTTCCCCTGGGAAAGAAAACTCAGCAGTCCAGGTTCCTGATGTCAGTTTGTAGGGCTCCCTTGGGTCTATCAGGGCAGCACAAGTTTGAGGTGGGGACAACTTTGGTGTGGCATCCATCCTTCGATATAATGATTCTTTGCAGTCAGGGCCAGGGGCCCCTCGGCACATCCTTTTTCCATTTTCCCTGGGAAAGAAAAATCAGCAGTCCAGGTTCCTGATGTCAGTTTGTAGGCCTCCCTTGGGTCTATCAGGGCAGCACAAGTTTGAGGTGGGGACAACTTCGGTGTGGGGTCCATCCTTCGATATAAGGATTTTTTGCAGTCAGGGCCAGGGGCCCCCGGGCACATCCTTTTTCCATTTTCCCTGGGAAAGAAAACTCAGCAGTCCAGGTTCCTGATGTCAGTTTGTAGGGCTCCCTTGGGTCTATCAGGGCAGCACAAGTTTGAGGTGGGGACAACTTCGGTGTGGGGTCCATCCTTCGATATAAGGATTTTTTGCAGTCAGGGCCAGGGGCCCCCGGGCACACCCTTTTTCCATTTTCCCTGGGAAAGAAAACTCAGCAGTCCAGGTTCCTGATGTCAGTTTGTAGGGCTCCCTTGGGTCTATCAGGGCAGCACAAGTTTGAGGTGGGGACAATTTCGGTGTGGGTTCCATCCTTCGATATAAGGATTTTTTGCAGTCAGGGCCAGGGCCCCCTGGGCACACCCTTTTTCCATTTTCCCTGGGAAAGAAAACTCAGCAGTCCAGGTTCCTGATGTCAGTTTGTAGGGCTCCCTTGGGTCTATCAGGATAGCACAAGTTTGAGGTGGGGACAACTTCGGTGTGGGGTCCATCCTTCGATATAAGGATTCTTTGCAGTCAGGGCCAGGGGCCCCTGGGCACATCCTTTTTCCATTTTCCCTGGGAAAGAAAACTCAGCAGTCCAGGTTCCTGATGTCAGTTTGTAGGGCTCCCTTGGGTGTATCAGGGCAGCACAAGTTTGAGGTGGGGACAGCTTCCGTGTGGGGTCCATCCTTCGATATAAGGATTCTTTGCAGTCAGAGCCCGGCCCAGGGCCAGGGGCCCCTGGGCACATCCTTTTTCCATTTTCCCTGGGAAAGAAAACTCAGCAGTCCAGGTTCCTGATGTCAGTTTGTAGGGCTCCCTTGGGTCTATCAGGGCAGCACAAGTTTGAGGTGGGGACAACTTCGGTGTGGCGTCCATCCTTCGATATAATGATTTTTTGCAGTCAGGGCTAGGGGCCCCTGGGCACATCCTTTTTCCATTTTCCCTGGGAAAGAAAACTCAGCAGTCCAGGTTCCTGATGTCAGTTTGTAGGGCTCCCTTGGGTCTATCAGGGCAGCACAAGTTTGAGGTGGGGACAACTTCGGTGTGGGGTCCATCCTTCGATATAAGGATTTTTTGCAGTCAGGGCCAGGGGCCCCCGGGCACATCCATTTTCCATTTTCCCTGGGAAAGAAAACTCAGCAGTCCAGGTTCCTGATGTCAGTTTGTAGGGCTCCCTTGGGTGTATCAGGGCAGCACAAGTTTGAGGTGGGGACAACTTCGGTGTGGGGTCCATCCTTCGATATAAGGATTTTTTGCAGTCAGGGCCAGGGGCCCCTGGGCACATCCTTTTTCCATTTTCCCTGGGAAAGAAAACTCAGCAGTCCAGGTTCCTGATGTCAGTTTGTAGGGCTCCCTTGGGTCTATCAGGGCAGCACAAGTTTGAGGTGGGGACAGCTTCCGTGTGGGGTCCATCCTTCGATATAAGGATTTTTTGCGGTGAGGTCCCTGCACAGGGCCAGGGGCCCCTGGGCACATCCATTTTCCCTGGGAAAGAAAACTCAGCAGTCCAGGTTCCTGATGTCAGTTTGTAGGGCTCCCTTGGGTCTATCAGGGCAGCACAAGTTTGAGGTGGGGACAACTTTGGTGTGGCATCCATCCTTCGATATAAGGATTCTTTGCAGTCAGGGCCAGGGGCCCCTCGGCACATCCTTTTTCCATTTTCCCTGGGAAAGAAAAATCAGCAGTCCAGGTTCCTGATGTCAGTTTGTAGGGCTCCCTTTGGTCTATCAGGGTAGCACAAGTTTGAGGTGGGGACAACTTCGGTGTGGGGTCCATCCTTCGATATAAGGATTTTTTGCAGTCAGGGCCAGGGCCCCTGGGCACATTCTTTTTCCATTTTCCTTGGGAAAGAAAACTCAGCAGTCCAGGTTCCTGATGTCAGTTTGTAGGGCTCCCTTGGGTCTATCAGGGTAGCACAAGTTTGAGGTGGGGACAACTTTGGTGTGGGGTCCATCCTTCGATATAAGGATTTTTTAGAGTGCGGTCCCTGTCCAACGCCAGGGGCCCCTGTGCACATCCTTTTTCCATTTTCCCTGGGAAAGAAAACTCAGCAGTCCAGGTTCCTGATGTCAGTTTGTAGGCCTCCCTTGGGTCTATCAGGGCAGCACAAGTTTGAGGTGGGGACAACTTCGGTGTGGGGTCCATCCTTCGATATAAGGATTTTTTGCAGTCAGGGCCAGGGGCCCCTGGGCACATCCTTTTTCCATTTTCCCTGGGAAAGAAAACTCAGCAGTCCAGGTTCCTGATGTCAGTTTGTAGGGCTCCTTTGGGTCTATCAGGGCAGCACAAGTTTGAGGTGGGGACAACTTCGGTGTGGGGTCCATCCTTCGATATAAGGATTTTTTGCAGTCAGGGCCAGGGGCCCCCGGGCACACCCTTTTTCCATTTTCCCTGGGAAAGAAAACTCAGCAGTCCAGGTTCCTGATGTCAGTTTGTAGGGCTCCCTTGGGTCTATCAGGGCAGCACAAGTTTGAGGTGGGGACAACTTCGGTGTGGGGTCCATCCTTCGATATAAGGATTTTTTGCAGTCAGGGCCAGTGGCCCCTGGGCACACCCTTTTTCCATTTTCCCTGGGAAAGAAAACTCAGCAGTCCAGGTTCCTGATGTCAGTTTGTAGAGCTCCCTTGGGTCTATCAGGGCAGCACAAGTTTGAGGTGGGGACAACTTCCGTGTGGGGTCCATCCTTCGATATAAGGATTTTTTGCAGTCAGGGCCCAGCTCACGGCCTGGGGCCCCTGGGCACATCCTTTTTCCATTTTCCCTGGGAAAGAAACCTCAGCAGTCCAGGTTCCGGATGTCAGTTTGTAGGGCTCCCTTGGGTCTATCAGGATAGCACAAGTTTGAGGTGGGGACAACTTCGGTGTGGGGTCCATCCTTCGATATAAGGATTCTTTGCAGTCAGGGCCAGGGGCCCCTGGGCACATCCTTTTTCCATTTTCCCTGGGAAAGAAAACTCAGCAGTCCAGGTTCCTGATGTCAGTTTGTAGGGCTCCCTTGGGTCTATCAGGGCAGCACAAGTTTGAGGTGGGGACAGCTTCCGTGTGGGGTCCATCCTTCGATATAAGGATTCTTTGCAGTCAGGGCCCGGCCCAGGTCCAGGGGCCCCTGGGCACATCCTTTTTCCATTTTCCCTGGGAAAGAAAACTCAGCAGTCCAGGTTCCTGATGTCAGTTTGTAGGGCTCCCTTGGGTGTATCAGGGCAGCAGAAGTTTGAGGTGGGGACAACTTCGGTGTGGCGTCCATCCTTCGATATAATGATTCTTTGCAGTCAGGGCTAGGGGCCCCTGGGCACATCCTTTTTCCATTTTCCCTGGGAAAGAAAACTCAGCAGTCCAGGTTCCTGATGTCAGTTTGTAGGCCTCCCTTCGGTGTATCAGGGCAGCACAAGTTTGAGGTGGGGACAACTTCGGTGTGGGGTCCATCCTTCGATATAAGGATTTTTTGCAGTCAGGGCCAGGGGCCCCCGGGCACATCCTTTTTCCATTTTCCCTGGGAAAGAAAACTCAGCAGTCCAGGTTCCTGATGTCAGTTTGTAGGGCTCCCTTGGGTGTATCAGGGCAGCACAAGTTTGAGGTCGGGAAAACTTCGGTGTGGGGTCCATCCTTCGATATAAGGATTCTTTGCAGTCAGGGCCAGGGCCCCCTGGGCACATCCTTTTTCGATTTTCCCTGAGAAAGAAAACTCAGCAGTCCAGGTTCCTGATGTCAGTTTGTAGGGCTCCCTTGGGTCTATCAGGGCAGCACAAGTTTGAGGTGGGGACAACTTCGTTGTGGGTTCCATCCTTCGATATAAGGATTTTTTGCAGTCAGGGGCCCCAGCCCAAGGCCAGGGGCCCCTGGGCACATCCTTTTTCCATTTTCCCTGGGAAAGAAACCTCAGCAGTCCAGGTTCCTGATGTCAGTTTGTAGGGCTCCCTTGGGTCTATCAGGATAGCACAAGTTTGAGGTGGGGACAACTTCGGTGTGGGGTCCATCCTTCGATATAAGGATTTTTTGCAGTCAGGGCCAGGGGCCCGTGGGCACATCCTTTTTCCATTTTCCCTGGGAAAGAAAACTCAGCAGTCCAGGTTCCTGATGTCAGTTTGTAGGGCTCCCTTGGGTCTATCAGGGCAGCACAAGTTTGAGGTGGGGACAACTTCCGTGTGGGGTCCATCCTTCGATATAAGGATTCTTTGCAGTGAGGTCCCTGCACAGGGCCAGGGGCCCCTGGGCACATCCTTTTTCCATTTCCCCTGGGAAAGAAAACTCAGCAGTCCAGGTTCCTGATGTCAGTTTGTAGGGCTCCCTTGGGTCTATCAGGGCAGCACAAGTTTGAGGTGGGGACAACTTCGGTGTGGGGTCCATCCTTCGATATAAGGATTTTTTGCAGTCAGGGCCAGGGGCCCCTGGGCACATCCTTTTTCCATTTTCCCTGGGAAAGAAACCTCAGCAGTCCAGGTTCCTGATGTCAGTTTGTAGGGCTCCCTTGGGTCTATCAGGGCAGCACAAGTTTGAGGTGGCGACAGCTTCCGTGTGGGGTCCATCCTTCGATATAAGGATTTTTTGCAGTGAGGTCCCTGCACAGGGCCAGGGGCCCCTGGGCACATCCTTTTTCCATTTCCCCTGGGAAAGAAAACTCAGCAGTCCAGGTTCCTGATGTCAGTTTGTAGGGCTCCCTTGGGTCTATCAGGGCAGCACAAGTTTGAGGTGGGGACAACTTTGGTGTGGCATCCATCCTTCGATATAAGGATTTTTTGCAGTCAGGTCTAGGGGCCCCTGGGCACATCCTTTTTCCATTTTCCCTGGGAAAGGAAAATCAGCAGTCCAGGTTCCTGATGTCAGTTTGTAGGGCTCCCTTTGGTCTATCAGGGTAGCACAAGTTTGAGGTGGGGACAACTTCGGTGTGGGGTCCATCCTTCGATATAAGGATTTTTTGCAGTCAGGGCCAGGGCCCCTGGGCACATTCTTTTTCCATTTTCCTTGGGAAAGAAAACTCAGCAGTCCAGGTTCCTGATGTCAGTTTGTAGGGCTCCCTTGGGTCTATCAGGGCAGCACAAGTTTGAGGTGGGGACAACTTTGGTGTGGGGTCCATCCTTCGATATAAGGATTTTTTAGAGTGCGGTCCCTGTCCAACGCCAGGGGCCCCTGTGCACATCCTTTTTCCATTTTCCCTGGGAAAGAAAACTCAGCAGTCCAGGTTCCTGATGTCAGTTTGTAGGCCTCCCTTGGGTCTATCAGGGCAGCACAAGTTTGAGGTGGGGACAACTTCGGTGTGGGGTCCATCCTTCGATATAAGGATTTTTTGCAGTCAGGGCCAGGGGCCCCCGGGCACATCCTTTTCCCATTTTCCCTGGGAAAGAAAACTCAGCAGTCCAGGTTCCTGATGTCAGTTTGTAGGGCTCCCTTGGGTCTATCAGGGCAGCACAAGTTTGAGGTGGGGACAACTTCGGTGTGGGGTCCATCCTTCGATATAAGGATTTTTTGCAGTCAGGGCCAGGGGCCCCCGGGCACACCCTTTTTCCATTTTCCCTGGGAAAGAAAACTCAGCAGTCCAGGTTCCTGATGTCAGTTTGTAGGGCTCCCTTGGGTCTATCAGGGCAGCACAAGTTTGAGGTGGGGACAACTTCGGTGTGGGTTCCATCCTTCGATATAAGGATTTTTTGCAGTCAGGGCCAGGGGCCCCTGGGCACACCCTTTTTCCATTTTCCCTGGGAAAGAAAACTCAGCAGTCCAGGTTCCTGATGTCAGTTTGTAGAGCTCCCTTGGGTCTATCAGGGCAGCACAAGTTTGAGGTGGGGACAACTTCCGTGTGGGGTCCATCCTTCGATATAAGGATTTTTTGCAGTGAGGGCCCAGCTCACGGCCTGGGGCCCCTGGGCACATCCTTTTTCCATTTTCCCTGGGAAAGAAACCTCAGCAGTCCAGGTTCCGGATGTCAGTTTGTAGGGCTCCCTTGGGTCTATCAGGATAGCACAAGTTTGAGGTGGGGACAACTTCGGTGTGGGGTCCATCCTTCGATATAAGGATTCTTTGCAGTCAGGGCCAGGGGCCCCTGGGCACATCCTTTTTCCATTTTCCCTGGGAAAGAAAACTCAGCAGTCCAGGTTCCTGATGTCAGTTTGTAGGGCTCCCTTGGGTCTATCAGGGCAGCACAAGTTTGAGGTGGGGACAGCTTCCGTGTGGGGTCCATCCTTCGATATAAGGATTCTTTGCAGTCAGGGCCCGGCCCAGGTCCAGGGGCCCCTGGGCACATCCTTTTTCCATTTTCCCTGGGAAAGAAAACTCAGCAGTCCAGGTTCCTGATGTCAGTTTGTAGGGCTCCCTTGGGTGTATCAGGGCAGCAGAAGTTTGAGGTGGGGACAACTTCGGTGTGGCGTCCATCCTTCGATATAATGATTCTTTGCAGTCAGGGCTAGGGGCCCCTGGGCACATCCTTTTTCCATTTTCCCTGGGAAAGAAAACTCAGCAGTCCAGGTTCCTGATGTCAGTTTGTAGGGCTCCCTTGGGTGTATCAGGGCAGCACAAGTTTGAGGTGGGGACAACTTCGGTGTGGGGTCCATCCTTCGATATAAGGATTTTTTGCAGTCAGGGCCAGGGGCCCCTGGGCACATCCTTTTTCCATTTTCCCTGGGAAAGAAAACTCAGCAGTCCAGGTTCCTGATGTCAGTTTGTAGGGCTCCCTTGGGTGTATCAGGGCAGCACAAGTTTGAGGTCGGGAAAACTTCGGTGTGGGGTCCATCCTTCGATATAAGGATTCTTTGCAGTCAGGGCCAGGGCCCCCTGGGCACATCCTTTTTCGATTTTCCCTGAGAAAGAAAACTCAGCAGTCCAGGTTCCTGATGTCAGTTTGTAGGGCTCCCTTGGGTCTATCAGGGCAGCACAATTTTGAGGTGGGGACAACTTCGTTGTGGGTTCCATCCTTCGATATAAGGATTTTTTGCAGTCAGGGGCCCCAGCCCAAGGCCAGGGGCCCCTGGGCACATCCTTTTTCCATTTTCCCTGGGAAAGAAACCTCAGCAGTCCAGGTTCCTGATGTCAGTTTGTAGGGCTCCCTTGGGTCTATCAGGATAGCACAAGTTTGAGGTGGGGACAACTTCGGTGTGGGGTCCATCCTTCGATATAAGGATTTTTTGCAGTCAGGGCCAGGGGCCCGTGGGCACATCCTTTTTCCATTTTCCCTGGGAAAGAAAACTCAGCAGTCCAGGTTCCTGATGTCAGTTTGTAGGGCTCCCTTGGGTCTATCAGGGCAGCACAAGTTTGAGGTGGGGACAGCTTCCGTGTGGGGTCCATCCTTCGATATAAGGATTTTTTGCAGTGAGGTCCCTGCACAGGGCCAGGGGCCCCTGGGCACATCCTTTTTCCATTTTCCCTGGGAAAGAAAACTCAGCAGTCCAGGTTCCTGATGTCAGTTTGTAGGGCTCCCTTGGGTCTATCAGGGCAGCACAAGTTTGAGGTGGGGACAACTTTGGTGTGGGGTCCATCCTTCGATATAAGGATTTTTTATAGTGCGGTCCCTGTCCAGCGCCAGGGGCCCCTGTGCACATCCTTTTTCCATTTTCCCTGGGAAAGAAAAATCAGCAGTCCAGGTTCCTGATGTCAGTTTGTAGGGCTCCCTTGGGTCTATCAGGGTAGCACAAGTTTGAGGTGGGGACAACTTCGGTGTGGCGTCCATCCTTCGATATAAGGATTTTTTGCAGTCAGGGCTAGGGGCCCCTGGGCACATCCTTTTTCCATTTTCCCTGGGAAAGAAAACTCAGCAGTCCAGGTTCCTGATGTCAGTTTGTAGGGCTCCCTTGGGTCTATCAGGGCAGCACAAGTTTGAGGTGGGAACAACTTCGGTGTGGGGTCCATCCTTCGATATAAGGATTCTTTGCAGTGAGGTCCCAGCCCAGGGCCAGGGACCCCTGGGCACATCCTTTTTCCATTTTCCCTGGGAAAGAAACCTCAGCAGTCCAGGTTCCTGATGTCAGTTTGTAGGGCTCCCTTGGGTCTATCAGGATAGCACAAGTTTGAGGTGGGGACAACTTCGGTGTGGGGTCCATCCTTCGATATAAGGATTCTTTGCAGTCAGGGCCAGGGGCCCCCGGGCACACCCTTTTTCCATTTTCCCTGGGAAAGAAAACTCAGCAGTCCAGGTTCCTGATGTCAGTTTGTAGGGCTCCCTTGGGTCTATCAGGGCAGCACAAGTTTGAGGTGGGGACAACTTCGGTGTGGGGTCCATCCTTCGATATAAGGATTTTTTGCAGTCAGGGCCAGGGGCCCCTGGGCACACCCTTTTTCCATTTTCCCTGGGAAATAAAACTCAGCAGTCCAGGTTCCTGATGTCAGTTTGTAGGGCTCCCTTGGGTCTATCAGGGCAGCACAAGTTTGAGGTGGGGACAGCTTCCGTGTGGGGTCCATCCTTCGATATAAGGATTTTTTGCAGTGAGGTCCCTGCACAGGGCCAGGGGCCCCTGGGCACATCCTTTTTCCATTTCCCCTGGGAAAGAAAACTCAGCAGTCCAGGTTCCTGATGTCAGTTTGTAGGGCTCCCTTGGGTCTATCAGGGCAGCACAAGTTTGAGGTGGGGACAACTTTGGTGTGGCATCCATCCTTCGATATAAGGATTCTTTGCAGTCAGGGCCAGGGGCCCCTCGGCACATCCTTTTTCCATTTTCCCTGGGAAAGAAAAATCAGCAGTCCAGGTTCCTGATGTCAGTTTGTAGGGCTCCCTTTGGTCTATCAGGGTAGCACAAGTTTGAGGTGGGGACAACTTCGGTGTGGGGTCCATCCTTCGATATAAGGATTTTTTGCAGTCAGGGCCAGGGGCCCCTGGGCACATTCTTTTTCCATTTTCCTTGGGAAAGAAAACTCAGCAGTCCAGGTTCCTGATGTCAGTTTGTAGGGCTCCCTTGGGTCTATCAGGGTAGCACAAGTTTGAGGTGGGGACAACTTTGGTGTGGGGTCCATCCTTCGATATAAGGATTTTTTAGAGTGCGGTCCCTGTCCAACGCCAGGGGCCCCTGTGCACATCCTTTTTCCATTTTCCCTGGGAAAGAAAACTCAGCAGTCCAGGTTCCTGATGTCAGTTTGTAGGCCTCCCTTGGGTCTATCAGGGCAGCACAAGTTTGAGGTGGGGACAACTTCGGTGTGGGGTCCATCCTTCGATATAAGGATTTTTTGCAGTCAGGGCCAGGGGCCCCCGGGCACATCCTTTTTCCATTTTCCCTGGGAAAGAAAACTCAGCAGTCCAGGTTCCTGATGTCAGTTTGTAGGGCTCCCTTGGGTCTATCAGGGCAGCACAAGTTTGAGGTGGGGACAACTTCGGTGTGGGGTCCATCCTTCGATATAAGGATTTTTTGCAGTCAGGGCCAGGGGCCCCTGGGCACATCCTTTTTCCATTTTCCCTGGGAAAGAAAACTCAGCAGTCCAGGTTCCTGATGTCAGTTTGTAGGGCTCCCTTGGGTCTATCAGGGCAGCACAAGTTTGAGGTGGGGACAACTTCGGTGTGGGTTCCATCCTTCGATATAAGGATTTTTTGCAGTCAGGGCCAGGGGCCCCTGGGCACACCCTTTTTCCATTTTCCCTGGGAAAGAAAACTCAGCAGTCCAGGTTCCTGATGTCAGTTTGTAGGGCTCCCTTGGGTCTATCAGGATAGCACAAGTTTGAGGTGGGGACAACTTCGGTGTGGGGTCCATCCTTCGATATAAGGATTCTTTGCAGTCAGGGCCAGGGGCCCCTGGGCACATCCTTTTTCCATTTTCCCTGGGAAAGAAACCTCAGCAGTCCAGGTTCCTGATGTCAGTTTGTAGGGCTCCCTTGGGTGTATCAGGGCAGCACAAGTTTGAGGTGGGGACAGCTTCCGTGTGGGGTCCATCCTTCGATATAAGGATTCTTTGCAGTCAGGGCCCGGCCCAGGGCCAGGGGCCCCTGGGCACATCCTTTTTCCATTTTCCCTGGGAAAGAAAACTCAGCAGTCCAGGTTCCTGATGTCAGTTTGTAGGGCTCCCTTGGGTCTATCAGGGCAGCACAAGTTTGAGGTGGGGACAACTTTGGTGTGGGGTCCATCCTTCGATATAAGGATTTTTTATAGTGCGGTCCCTGTCCAGCGCCAGGGGCCCCTGTGCACATCCTTTTTCCATTTTCCCTGGGAAAGAAAACTCAGCAGTCCAGGTTGCTGATGTCAGTTTGTAGGGCTCCCTTGGGTCTATCAGGGTAGCACAAGTTTGAGGTGGGGACAACTTCGGTGTGGCGTCCATCCTTCGATATAAGGATTTTTTGCAGTCAGGGCTAGGGGCCCCTGGGCACATCCTTTTTCCATTTTCCCTGGGAAAGAAAACTCAGCAGTCCAGGTTCCTGATGTCAGTTTGTAGGGCTCCCTTGGGTCTATCAGGGCAGCACAAGTTTGAGGTGGGGACAACTTCGGTGTGGGGTCCATCCTTCGATATAAGGATTCTTTGCAGTGAGGTCCCAGCCCAGGGCCAGGGACCCCTGGGCACATCCTTTTTCCATTTTCCCTGGGAAAGAAACCTCAGCAGTCCAGGTTCCTGATGTCAGTTTGTAGGGCTCCCTTGGGTCTATCAGGATAGCACAAGTGTGAGGTGGGGACAACTTCGGTGTGGGGTCCATCCTTCGATATAAGGATTCTTTGCAGTCAGGGCCAGGGGCCCCCGGGCACACCCTTTTTCCATTTTCCCTGGGAAAGAAAACTCAGCAGTCCAGGTTCCTGATGTCAGTTTGTAGGGCTCCCTTGGGTCTATCAGGGCAGCACAAGTTTGAGGTGGGGACAACTTCGGTGTGGGGTCCATCCTTCGATATAAGGATTTTTTGCAGTCAGGGCCAGGGGCCCCTGGGCACATCCTTTTTCCATTTTCCCTGGGAAAGAAAACTCAGCAGTCCAGGTTCCTGATGTCAGTTTGTAGGGCTCCCTTGGGTCTATCAGGGCAGCACAAGTTTGAGGTGGGGACAGCTTCCGTGTGGGGTCCATCCTTCGATATAAGGATTTTTTGCAGTGAGGTCCCTGCACAGGGCCAGGGGCCCCTGGGCACATCCTTTTTCCATTTCCCCTGGGAAAGAAAACTCAGCAGTCCAGGTTCCTGATGTCAGTTTGTAGGGCTCCCTTGGGTCTATCAGGGCAGCACAAGTTTGAGGTGGGGACATCTTTGGTGTGGGGTCCATCCTTCGATATAAGGATTCTTTGCAGTCAGGGCCAGGGGCCCCTCGGCACATCCTTTTTCCATTTTCCCTGGGAAAGAAAACTCAGCAGTCCAGGTTCCTGATGTCAGTTTGTAGGGCTCCCTTTGGTCTATCAGGGTAGCACAAGTTTGAGGTGGGGACAACTTCGGTGTGGGGTCCATCCTTCGATATAAGGATTTTTTGCAGTCAGGGCCAGGGCCCCTGGGCACATTCTTTTTCCATTTTCCTTGGGAAAGAAAACTCAGCAGTCCAGGTTCCTGATGTCAGTTTGTAGGGCTCCCTTGGGTCTATCAGGGTAGCACAAGTTTGAGGTGGGGACAACTTTGGTGTGGGGTCCATCCTTCGATATAAGGATTTTTTAGAGTGCGGTCCCTGTCCAACGCCAGGGGCCCCTGTGCACATCCTTTTTCCATTTTCCCTGGGAAAGAAAACTCAGCAGTCCAGGTTCCTGATGTCAGTTTGTAGGCCTCCCTTGGGTCTATCAGGGCAGCACAAGTTTGAGGTGGGGACAACTTCGGTGTGGGGTCCATCCTTCGATATAAGGATTTTTTGCAGTCAGGGCCAGGGGCCCCCGGGCACATCCTTTTTCCATTTTCCCTGGGAAAGAAAACTCAGCAGTCCAGGTTCCTGATGTCAGTTTGTAGGGCTCCCTTGGGTCTATCAGGGCAGCACAAGTTTGAGGTGGGGACAACTTCGGTGTGGGGTCCATCCTTCGATATAAGGATTTTTTGCAGTCAGGGCCAGGGGCCCCCGGGCACACCCTTTTTCCATTTTCCCTGGGAAAGAAAACTCAGCAGTCCAGGTTCCTGATGTCAGTTTGTAGGGCTCCCTTGGGTCTATCAGGGCAGCACAAGTTTGAGGTGGGGACAACTTCGGTGTGGGTTCCATCCTTCGATATAAGGATTTTTTGCAGTCAGGGCCAGGGGCCCCTGTGCACACCCTTTTTCCATTTTCCCTGGGAAAGAAAACTCAGCAGTCCAGGTTCCTGATGTCAGTTTGTACAGCTCCCTTGGGTCTATCAGGGCAGCACAAGTTTGAGGTGGGGACAACTTCCGTGTGGGGTCCATCCTTCGATATAAGGATTTTTTGCAGTGAGGGCCCAGCTCACGGCCTGGGGCCCCTGGGCACATCCTTTTTCCATTTTCCCTGGGAAAGAAACCTCAGCAGTCCAGGTTCCTGATGTCAGTTTGTAGGGCTCCCTTGGGTCTATCAGGATAGCACAAGTTTGAGGTGGGGACAACTTCGGTGTGGGGTCCATCCTTCGATATAAGGATTCTTTGCAGTCAGGGCCAGGGGCCCCTGGGCACATCCTTTTTCCATTTTCCCTGGGAAAGAAAACTCAGCAGTCCAGGTTCCTGATGTCAGTTTGTAGGGCTCCCTTGGGTCTATCAGGGCAGCACAAGTTTGAGGTGGGGACAGCTTCCGTGTGGGGTCCATCCTTCGATATAAGGATTCTTTGCAGTCAGGGCCCGGCCCAGGGCCAGGGGCCCCTGGGCACATCCTTTTTCCATTTTCCCTGGGAAAGAAAACTCAGCAGTCCAGGTTCCTGATGTCAGTTTGTAGGGCTCCCTTGGGTGTATCAGGGCAGCACAAGTTTGAGGTGGGGACAACTTCGGTGTGGCGTCCATCCTTCGATATAATGATTCTTTGCAGTCAGGGCTAGGGGCCCCTGGGCACATCCTTTTTCCATTTTCCCTGGGAAAGAAAACTCAGCAGTCCAGGTTCCTGATGTCAGTTTGTAGGCCTCCCTTCGGTGTATCAGGGCAGCACAAGTTTGAGGTGGGGACAACTTCGGTGTGGGGTCCATCCTTCGATATAAGGATTTTTTGCAGTCAGGGCCAGGGGGCCCCGGGCACATCCTTTTTCCATTTTCCCTGGGAAAGAAAACTCAGCAGTCCAGGTTCCTGATGTCAGTTTGTAGAGCTCCCTTGGGTGTATCAGGGCAGCACAAGTTTGAGGTCGGGAAAACTTCGGTGTGGGGTCCATCCTTCGATATAAGGATTCTTTGCAGTCAGGGCCAGGGCCCCCTGGGCACATCCTTTTTCGATTTTCCCTGAGAAAGAAAACTCAGCAGTCCAGGTTCCTGATGTCAGTTTGTAGGGCTCCCTTGGGTCTATCAGGGCAGCACAATTTTGAGGTGGGGACAACTTCGGTGTGGGTTCCATCCTTCGATATAAGGATTTTTTGCAGTCAGGGGCCCCAGCCCAAGGCCAGGGGCCCCTGGGCACATCCTTTTTCCATTTTCCCTGGGAAAGAAACCTCAGCAGTCCAGGTTCCTGATGTCAGTTTGTAGGGCTCCCTTGGGTCTATCAGGATAGCACAAGTTTGAGGTGGGGACAACTTCGGTGTGGGGTCCATCCTTCGATATAAGGATTTTTTGCAGTCAGGGCCAGGGGCCCCTGGGCACATCCTTTTTCCATTTTCCCTGGGAAAGAAAACTCAGCAGTCCAGGTTCCTGATGTCAGTTTGTAGGGCTCCCTTGGGTCTATCAGGGCAGCACAAGTTTGAGGTGGGGACAGCTTCCGTGTGGGGTCCATCCTTCGATATAAGGATTTTTTGCAGTGAGGTCCCTGCACAGGGCCAGGGGCCCCTGGGCACATCCTTTTTCCATTTCCCCTGGGAAAGAAAACTCAGCAGTCCAGGTTCCTGATGTCAGTTTGTAGGGCTCCCTTGGGTCTATCAGGGCAGCACAAGTTTGAGGTGGGGACAACTTCGGTGTGGGGTCCATCCTTCGATATAAGGATTCTTTGCAGTGAGGTCCCAGCCCAGGGCCAGGGACCCCTGGGCACATCCTTTTTCCATTTTCCCTGGGAAAGAAACCTCAGCAGTCCAGGTTCCTGATGTCAGTTTGTAGGGCTCCCTTGGGTCTATCAGGATAGCACAAGTTTGAGGTGGGGACAACTTCGGTGTGGGGTCCATCCTTCGATATAAGGATTCTTTGCAGTCAGGGCCAGGGGCCCCCGGGCACACCCTTTTTCCATTTTCCCTGGGAAAGAAAACTCAGCAGTCCAGGTTCCTGATGTCAGTTTGTAGGGCTCCCTTGGGTCTATCAGGGCAGCACAAGTTTGAGGTGGGGACAACTTCGGTGTGGGGTCCATCCTTCGATATAAGGATTTTTTGCAGTCAGGGCCAGGGGCCCCTGGGCACATCCTTTTTCCATTTTCCCTGGGAAAGAAAACTCAGCAGTCCAGGTTCCTGATGTCAGTTTGTAGGGCTCCCTTGGGTGTATCAGGGCAGCACAAGTTTGAGGTGGGGACAGCTTCCGTGTGGGGTCCATCCTTCGATATAAGGATTTTTTGCAGTGAGGTCCCTGCACAGGGCCAGGGGCCCCTGGGCACATCCTTTTTCCATTTCCCCTGGGAAAGAAAACTCAGCAGTCCAGGTTCCTGATGTCAGTTTGTAGGGCTCCCTTGGGTCTATCAGGGCAGCACAAGTTTGAGGTGGGGACAACTTTGGTGTGGCATCCATCCATTCGATATAAGGATTCTTTGCAGTCAGGGCCAGGGGCCCCTCGGCACATTCTTTTTCCTTTTTCCCTGGGAAAGAAAAATCAGCAGTCCAGGTTCCTGATGTCAGTTTGTAGGGCTCCCTTTGGTCTATCAGGGTAGCACAAGTTTGAGGTGGGGACAACTTCGGTGTGGCGTCCATCCTTCGATATAAGGATTTTTTGCAGTCAGGTCTAGGGGCCCCTGGGCACATCCTTTTTCCATTTTCCCTGGGAAAGAAAACTCAGCAGTCCAGGTTCCTGATGTCAGTTTGTAGGGCTCCCTTGGGTCTATCAGGGCAGCACAAGTTTGAGGTGGGGACAACTTCGGTGTGGGGTCCATCCTTCGATATAAGGATTCTTTGCAGTGAGGTCCCAGCCCAGGGCCAGGGACCCCTGGGCACATCCTTTTTCCATTTTCCCTGGGAAAGAAACCTCAGCAGTCCAGGTTCCTGATGTCAGTTTGTAGGGCTCCCTTGGGTCTATCAGGATAGCACAAGTTTGAGGTGGGGACAACTTCGGTGTGGGGTCCATCCTTCGATATAAGGATTCTTTGCAGTCAGGGCCAGGGGCCCCCGGGCACACCCTTTTTCCATTTTCCCTGGGAAAGAAAACTCAGCAGTCCAGGTTCCTGATGTCAGTTTGTAGGGCTCCCTTGGGTCTATCAGGGCAGCACAAGTTTGAGGTGGGGACAACTTCGGTGTGGGGTCCATCCTTCGATATAAGGATTTTTTGCAGTCAGGGCCAGGGGCCCCTGGGCACATCCTTTTTCCATTTTCCCTGGGAAAGAAAACTCAGCAGTCCAGGTTCCTGATGTCAGTTTGTAGGGCTCCCTTGGGTCTATCAGGGCAGCACAAGTTTGAGGTGGGGACAGCTTCCGTGTGGGGTCCATCCTTCGATATAAGGATTTTTTGCAGTGAGGTCCCTGCACAGGGCCAGGGGCCCCTGGGCACATCCTTTTTCCATTTCCCCTGGGAAAGAAAACTCAGCAGTCCAGGTTCCTGATGTCAGTTTGTAGGGCTCCCTTGGGTCTATCAGGGCAGCACAAGTTTGAGGTGGGGACAACTTTGGTGTGGCATCCATCCTTCGATATAAGGATTCTTTGCAGTCAGGGCCAGGGGCCCCTCGGCACATCCTTTTTCCATTTTCCCTGGGAAAGAAAAATCAGCAGTCCAGGTTCCTGATGTCAGTTTGTAGGGCTCCCTTTGGTCTATCAGGGTAGCACAAGTTTGAGGTGGGGACAACTTCGGTGTGGGGTCCATCCTTCGATATAAGGATTTTTTAGAGTGCGGTCCCTGTCCAACGCCAGGGGCCCCTGTGCACATCCTTTTTCCATTTTCCCTGGGAAAGAAAACTCAGCAGTCCAGGTTCCTGATGTCAGTTTGTAGGCCTCCCTTGGGTCTATCAGGGCAGCACAAGTTTGAGGTGGGGACAACTTCGGTGTGGGGTCCATCCTTCGATATAAGGATTCTTTGCAGTCAGGGCCAGGGGCCCCCGGGCACATCCTTTTTCCATTTTCCCTGGGAAAGAAAACTCAGCAGTCCAGGTTCCTGATGTCAGTTTGTAGGGCTCCCTTGGGTCTATCAGGGCAGCACAAGTTTGAGGTGGGGACAACTTCGGTCTGGGGTCCATCCTTCGATATAAGGATTTTTTGCAGTCAGGGCCAGGGGCCCCCGGGCACACCCTTTTTCCATTTTCCCTGGGAAAGAAAACTCAGCAGTCCAGGTTCCTGATGTCAGTTTGTAGGGCTCCCTTGGGTCTATCAGGGCAGCACAAGTTTGAGGTGGGGACAACTGCGGTGTGGGTTCCATCCTTCGATATAAGGATTTTTTGCAGTCAGGGCCAGGGGCCCCTGGGCACATCCTTTTTCCATTTTCCCTGGGAAAGAAAACTCAGCAGTCCAGGTTCCTGATGTCAGTTTGTAGGGCTCCCTTGGGTCTATCAGGATAGCACAAGTTTGAGGTGGGGACAACTTCGGTGTGGGGTCCATCCTTCGATATAAGGATTCTTTGCAGTCAGGGCCAGGGGCCCCTGGGCACATCCTTTTTCCATTTTCCCTGGGAAAGAAAACTCAGCAGTCCAGGTTCCTGATGTCAGTTTGTAGGGCTCCCTTGGGTCTATCAGGGCAGCACAAGTTTGAGGTGGGGACAGCTTCCGTGTGGGGTCCATCCTTCGATATAAGGATTCTTTGCAGTCAGAGCCCGGCCCAGGGCCAGGGGCCCCTGGGCACATCCTTTTTCCATTTTCCCTGGGAAAGAAAACTCAGCAGTCCAGGTTCCTGATGTCAGTTTGTAGGGCTCCCTTGGGTCTATCAGGGCAGCACAAGTTTGAGGTGGGGACAACTTCGGTGTGGCGTCCATCCTTCGATATAATGATTCTTTGCAGTCAGGGCTAGGGGCCCCTGGGCACATCCTTTTTCCATTTTCCCTGGGAAAGAAAACTCAGCAGTCCAGGTTCCTGATGTCAGTTTGTAGGCCTCCCTTCGGTGTATCAGGGCAGCACAAGTTTGAGGTGGGGACAACTTCGGTGTGGGGTCCATCCTTCGATATAAGGATTTTTTGCAGTCAGGGCCAGGGGCCCCCGGGCACATCCTTTTTCCATTTTCCCTGGGAAAGAAAACTCAGCAGTCCAGGTTCCTGATGTCAGTTTGTAGGGCTCCCTTGGGTGTATCAGGGCAGCACAAGTTTGAGGTGGGGACAACTTCGGTGTGGGGTCCATCCTTCGATATAAGGATTTTTTGCAGTCAGGGCCAGGGGCCCCTGGGCACATCCTTTTTCCATTTTCCCTGGGAAAGAAAACTCAGCAGTCCAGGTTCCTGATGTCAGTTTGTAGGGCTCCCTTGGGTCTATCAGGGCAGCACAAGTTTGAGGTGGGGACAGCTTCCGTGTGGGGTCCATCCTTCGATATAAGGATTTTTTGCAGTGAGGTCCCTGCACAGGGCCAGGGGCCCCTGGGCACATCCTTTTTCCATTTCCCCTGGGAAAGAAAACTCAGCAGTCCAGGTTCCTGATGTCAGTTTGTAGGGCTCCCTTGGGTCTATCAGGGTAGCACAAGTTTGAGGTGGGGACAACTTCGGTGTGGCGTCCATCCTTCGATATAAGGATTTTTTGCAGTCAGGTCTAGGGGCCCCTGGGCACATCCTTTTTCCATTTTCCCTGGGAAAGAAAACTCAGCAGTCCAGGTTCCTGATGTCAGTTTGTAGGGCTCCCTTGGGTCTATCAGGGCAGCACAAGTTTGAGGTGGGGACAACTTCGGTGTGGGGTCCATCCTTCGATATAAGGATTCTTTGCAGTGAGGTCCCAGCCCAGGGCCAGGGACCCCTGGGCACATCCTTTTTCCATTTTCCCTGGGAAAGAAACCTCAGCAGTCCAGGTTCCTGATGTCAGTTTGTAGGGCTCCCTTGGGTCTATCAGGGCAGCACAAGTTTGAGGTGGGGACAACTTCGGTGTGGGGTCCATCCTTCGATATAAGGATTTTTTGCAGTCAGGGCCAGGGGCCCCCGGGCACACCCTTTTTCCATTTTCCCTGGGAAAGAAAACTCAGCAGTCCAGGTTCCTGATGTCAGTTTGTAGGGCTCCCTTGGGTCTATCAGGGCAGCACAAGTTTGAGGTGGGGACAACTTCGGTGTGGGTTCCATCCTTCGATATAAGGATTTTTTGCAGTCAGGGCCAGGGGCCCCTGGGCACACCCTTTTTCCATTTTCCCTGGGAAAGAAAACTCAGCAGTCCAGGTTCCTGATGTCAGTTTGTACAGCTCCCTTGGGTCTATCAGGGCAGCACAAGTTTGAGGTGGGGACAACTTCCGTGTGGGGTCCATCCTTCGATATAAGGATTTTTTGCAGTCAGGGCCCAGCTCACGGCCTGGGGCCCCTGGGCACATCCTTTTTCCATTTTCCCTGGGAAAGAAACCTCAGCAGTCCAGGTTCCTGATGTCAGTTTGTAGGGCTCCCTTGGGTCTATCAGGATAGCACAAGTTTGAGGTGGGGACAACTTCGGTGTGGGGTCCATCCTTCGATATAAGGATTCTTTGCAGTCAGGGCCAGGGGCCCCTGGGCACATCCTTTTTCCATTTTCCCTGGGAAAGAAAACTCAGCAGTCCAGGTTCCTGATGTCAGTTTGTAGGGCTCCCTTGGGTCTATCAGGGCAGCACAAGTTTGAGGTGGGGACAGCTTCCGTGTGGGGTCCATCCTTCGATATAAGGATTATTTGCAGTCAGGGCCCGGCCCAGGGCCAGGGGCCCCTGGGCACATCCTTTTTCCATTTTCCCTGGGAAAGAAAACTCAGCAGTCCAGGTTCCTGATGTCAGTTTGTAGGGCTCCCTTGGGTGTATCAGGGCAGCACAAGTTTGAGGTGGGGACAACTTCGGTGTGGCGTCCATCCTTCGATATAATGATTCTTTGCAGTCAGGGCTAGGGGCCCCTGGGCACATCCTTTTTCCATTTTCCCTGGGAAAGAAAACTCAGCAGTCCAGGTTCCTGATGTCAGTTTGTAGGCCTCCCTTCGGTGTATCAGGGCAGCACAAGTTTGAGGTGGGGACAACTTCGGTGTGGGGTCCATCCTTCGATATAAGGATTTTTTGCAGTCAGGGCCAGGGGCCCCCGGGCACATCCTTTTTCCATTTTCCCTGGGAAAGAAAACTCAGCAGTCCAGGTTCCTGATGTCAGTTTGTAGAGCTCCCTTGGGTGTATCAGGGCAGCACAAGTTTGAGGTCGGGAAAACTTCGGTGTGGGGTCCATCCTTCGATATAAGGATTCTTTGCAGTCAGGGCCAGGGCCCCCTGGGCACATCCTTTTTCGATTTTCCCTGAGAAAGAAAACTCAGCAGTCCAGGTTCCTGATGTCAGTTTGTAGGGCTCCCTTGGGTCTATCAGGGCAGCACAATTTTGAGGTGGGGACAACTTCGGTGTGGGTTCCATCCTTCGATATAAGGATTTTTTGCAGTCAGGGGCCCCAGCCCAAGGCCAGGGGCCCCTGGGCACATCCTTTTTCCATTTTCCCTGGGAAAGAAACCTCAGCAGTCCAGGTTCCTGATGTCAGTTTGTAGGGCTCCCTTGGGTCTATCAGGATAGCACAAGTTTGAGGTGGGGACAACTTCGGTGTGGGGTCCATCCTTCGATATAAGGATTTTTTGCAGTCAGGGCCAGGGGCCCCTGGGCACATCCTTTTTCCATTTTCCCTGGGAAAGAAAACTCAGCAGTCCAGGTTCCTGATGTCAGTTTGTAGGGCTCCCTTGGGTCTATCAGGGCAGCACAAGTTTGAGGTGGGGACAGCTTCCGTGTGGGGTCCATCCTTCGATATAAGGATTTTTTGCAGTGAGGTCCCTGCACAGGGCCAGGGGCCCCTGGGCACATCCTTTTTCCATTTCCCCTGGGAAAGAAAACTCAGCAGTCCAGGTTCCTGATGTCAGTTTGTAGGGCTCCCTTGGGTCTATCAGGGCAGCACAAGTTTGAGGTGGGGACAACTTCGGTGTGGGGTCCATCCTTCGATATAAGGATTCTTTGCAGTGAGGTCCCAGCCCAGGGCCAGGGACCCCTGGGCACATCCTTTTTCCATTTTCCCTGGGAAAGAAACCTCAGCAGTCCAGGTTCCTGATGTCAGTTTGTAGGGCTCCCTTGGGTCTATCAGGATAGCACAAGTTTGAGGTGGGGACAACTTCGGTGTGGGGTCCATCCTTCGATATAAGGATTCTTTGCAGTCAGGGCCAGGGGCCCCCGGGCACACCCTTTTTCCATTTTCCCTGGGAAAGAAAACTCAGCAGTCCAGGTTCCTGATGTCAGTTTGTAGGGCTCCCTTGGGTCTATCAGGGCAGCACAAGTTTGAGGTGGGGACAACTTCGGTGTGGGGTCCATCCTTCGATATAAGGATTTTTTGCAGTCAGGGCCAGGGGCCCCTGGGCACATCCTTTTTCCATTTTCCCTGGGAAAGAAAACTCAGCAGTCCAGGTTCCTGATGTCAGTTTGTAGGGCTCCCTTGGGTGTATCAGGGCAGCACAAGTTTGAGGTGGGGACAGCTTCCGTGTGGGGTCCATCCTTCGATATAAGGATTTTTTGCAGTGAGGTTCCTGCACAGGGCCAGGGGCCCCTGGGCACATCCTTTTTCCATTTCCCCTGGGAAAGAAAACTCAGCAGTCCAGGTTCCTGATGTCAGTTTGTAGGGCTCCCTTGGGTCTATCAGGGCAGCACAAGTTTGAGGTGGGGACAACTTTGGTGTGGCATCCATCCATTCGATATAAGGATTCTTTGCAGTCAGGGCCAGGGGCCCCTCGGCACATTCTTTTTCCTTTTTCCCTGGGAAAGAAAAATCAGCAGTCCAGGTTCCTGATGTCAGTTTGTAGGGCTCCCTTTGGTCTATCAGGGTAGCACAAGTTTGAGGTGGGGACAACTTCGGTGTGGCGTCCATCCTTCGATATAAGGATTTTTTGCAGTCAGGTCTAGGGGCCCCTGGGCACATCCTTTTTCCATTTTCCCTGGGAAAGAAAACTCAGCAGTCCAGGTTCCTGATGTCAGTTTGTAGGGCTCCCTTGGGTGTATCAGGGCAGCACAAGTTTGAGGTGGGGACAACTTCGGTGTGGGGTCCATCCTTCGATATAAGGATTCTTTGCAGTGAGGTCCCAGCCCAGGGCCAGGGACCCCTGGGCACATCCTTTTTCCATTTTCCCTGGGAAAGAAACCTCAGCAGTCCAGGTTCCTGATGTCAGTTTGTAGGGCTCCCTTGGGTCTATCAGGATAGCACAAGTTTGAGGTGGGGACAACTTCGGTGTGGGGTCCATCCTTCGATATAAGGATTCTTTGCAGTCAGGGCCAGGGGCCCCCGGGCACACCCTTTTTCCATTTTCCCTGGGAAAGAAAACTCAGCAGTCCAGGTTCCTGATGTCAGTTTGTAGGGCTCCCTTGGGTCTATCAGGGCAGCACAAGTTTGAGGTGGGGACAACTTCGGTGTGGGGTCCATCCTTCGATATAAGGATTTTTTGCAGTCAGGGCCAGGGGCCCCTGGGCACATCCTTTTTCCATTTTCCCTGGGAAAGAAAACTCAGCAGTCCAGGTTCCTGATGTCAGTTTGTAGGGCTCCCTTGGGTCTATCAGGGCAGCACAAGTTTGAGGTGGGGACAGCTTCCGTGTGGGGTCCATCCTTCGATATAAGGATTTTTTGCAGTGAGGTCCCTGCACAGGGCCAGGGGCCCCTGGGCACATCCTTTTTCCATTTCCCCTGGGAAAGAAAACTCAGCAGTCCAGGTTCCTGATGTCAGTTTGTAGGGCTCCCTTGGGTCTATCAGGGCAGCACAAGTTTGAGGTGGGGACAACTTTGGTGTGGCATCCATCCTTCGATATAAGGATTCTTTGCAGTCAGGGCCAGGGGCCCCTCGGCACATCCTTTTTCCATTTTCCCTGGGAAAGAAAAATCAGCAGTCCAGGTTCCTGATGTCAGTTTGTAGGGCTCCCTTTGGTCTATCAGGGTAGCACAAGTTTGAGGTGGGGACAACTTCGGTGTGGGGTCCATCCTTCGATATAAGGATTTTTTAGAGTGCGGTCCCTGTCCAACGCCAGGGGCCCCTGTGCACATCCTTTTTCCATTTTCCCTGGGAAAGAAAACTCAGCAGTCCAGGTTCCTGATGTCAGTTTGTAGGGCTCCCTTGGGTCTATCAGGGCAGCACAAGTTTGAGGTGGGGACAACTTCGGTCTGGGGTCCATCCTTCGATATAAGGATTTTTTGCAGTCAGGGCCAGGGGCCCCCGGGCACACCCTTTTTCCATTTTCCCTGGGAAAGAAAACTCAGCAGTCCAGGTTCCTGATGTCAGTTTGTAGGGCTCCCTTGGGTCTATCAGGGCAGCACAAGTTTGAGGTGGGGACAACTGCGGTGTGGGTTCCATCCTTCGATATAAGGATTTTTTGCAGTCAGGGCCAGGGGCCCCTGGGCACACCCTTTTTCCATTTTCCCTGGGAAAGAAAACTCAGCAGTCCAGGTTCCTGATGTCAGTTTGTAGGGCTCCCTTGGGTCTATCAGGATAGCACAAGTTTGAGGTGGGGACAACTTCGGTGTGGGGTCCATCCTTCGATATAAGGATTCTTTGCAGTCAGGGCCAGGGGCCCCTGGGCACATCCTTTTTCCATTTTCCCTGGGAAAGAAAACTCAGCAGTCCAGGTTCCTGATGTCAGTTTGTAGGGCTCCCTTGGGTCTATCAGGGCAGCACAAGTTTGAGGTGGGGACAGCTTCCGTGTGGGGTCCATCCTTCGATATAAGGATTTTTTGCAGTCAGAGCCCGGCCCAGGGCCAGGGGCCCCTGGGCACATCCTTTTTCCATTTTCCCTGGGAAAGAAAACTCAGCAGTCCAGGTTCCTGATGTCAGTTTGTAGGGCTCCCTTGGGTGTATCAGGGCAGCACAAGTTTGAGGTGGGGACAACTTCGGTGTGGCGTCCATCCTTCGATATAATGATTCTTTGCAGTCAGGGCTAGGGGCCCCTGGGCACATCCTTTTTCCATTTTCCCTGGGAAAGAAAACTCAGCAGTCCAGGTTCCTGATGTCAGTTTGTAGGCCTCCCTTCGGTGTATCAGGGCAGCACAAGTTTGAGGTGGGGACAACTTCGGTGTGGGGTCCATCCTTCGATATAAGGATTTTTTGCAGTCAGGGCCAGGGGCCCCCGGGCACATCCTTTTTCCATTTTCCCTGGGAAAGAAAACTCAGCAGTCCAGGTTCCTGATGTCAGTTTGTAGGGCTCCCTTGGGTGTATCAGGGCAGCACAAGTTTGAGGTGGGGACAACTTCGGTGTGGGGTCCATCCTTCGATATCAGGATTTTTTGCAGTCAGGGCCAGGGGCCCCTGGGCACATCCTTTTTCCATTTTCCCTGGGAAAGAAAACTCAGCAGTCCAGGTTCCTGATGTCAGTTTGTAGGGCTCCCTTGGGTCTATCAGGGCAGCACAAGTTTGAGGTGGGGACAGCTTCCGTGTGGGGTCCATCCTTCGATATAAGGATTTTTTGCAGTGAGGTCCCTGCACAGGGCCAGGGGCCCCTGGGCACATCCTTTTTCCATTTCCCCTGGGAAAGAAAACTCAGCAGTCCAGGTTCCTGATGTCAGTTTGTAGGGCTCCCTTGGGTCTATCAGGGTAGCACAAGTTTGAGGTGGGGACAACTTCGGTGTGGCGTCCATCCTTCGATATAAGGATTTTTTGCAGTCAGGTCTAGGGGCCCCTGGGCACATCCTTTTTCCATTTTCCCTGGGAAAGAAAACTCAGCAGTCCAGGTTCCTGATGTCAGTTTGTAGGGCTCCCTTGGGTCTATCAGGGCAGCACAAGTTTGAGGTGGGGACAACTTCGGTGTGGGGTCCATCCTTCGATATAAGGATTCTTTGCAGTGAGGTCCCAGCCCAGGGCCAGGGACCCCTGGGGACATCCTTTTTCCATTTTCCCTGGGAAAGAAACCTCAGCAGTCCAGGTTCCTGATGTCAGTTTGTAGGGCTCCCTTGGGTCTATCAGGATAGCACAAGTTTGAGGTGGGGACAACTTCGGTGTGGGGTCCATCCTTCGATATAAGGATTCTTTGCAGTCAGGGCCAGGGGCCCCCGGGCACATCCTTTTTCCATTTTCCCTGGGAAAGAAAACTCAGCAGTCCAGGTTCCTGATGTCAGTTTGTAGGGCTCCCTTGGGTCTATCAGGGCAGCACAAGTTTGAGGTGGGGACAACTTCGGTGTGGGGTCCATCCTTCGATATAAGGATTTTTTGCAGTCAGGGCCAGGGGCCCCTGGGCACATCCTTTTTCCATTTTCCCTGGGAAAGAAAACTCAGCAGTCCAGGTTCCTGATGTCAGTTTGTAGGGCTCCCTTGGGTCTATCAGGGCAGCACAAGTTTGAGGTGGGGACAGCTTCCGTGTGGGGTCCATCCTTCGATATAAGGATTTTTTGCAGTGAGGTTCCTGCACAGGGCCAGGGGCCCCTGGGCACATCCTTTTTCCATTTCCCCTGGGAAAGAAAACTCAGCAGTCCAGGTTCCTGATGTCAGTTTGTAGGGCTCCCTTGGGTCTATCAGGGCAGCACAAGTTTGAGGTGGGGACAACTTTGGTGTGGCATCCATCCATTCGATATAAGGATTCTTTGCAGTCAGGGCCAGGGGCCCCTCGGCACATCCTTTTTCCATTTTCCCTGGGAAAGAAAAATCAGCAGTCCAGGTTCCTGATGTCAGTTTGTAGGGCTCCCTTTGGTCTATCAGGGTAGCACAAGTTTGAGGTGGGGACAACTTCGGTGTGGGGTCCATCCTTCGATATAAGGATTTTTTGCAGTCAGGGCCAGGGGCCCCTGGGCACATTCTTTTTCCATTTTCCTTGGGAAAGAAAACTCAGCAGTCCAGGTTCCTGATGTCAGTTTGTAGGGCTCCCTTGGGTCTATCAGGGTAGCACAAGTTTGAGGTGGGGACAACTTTGGTGTGGGGTCCATCCTTCGATATAAGGATTTTTTAGAGTGCGGTCCCTGTCCAACGCCAGGGGCCCCTGTGCACATCCTTTTTCCATTTTCCCTGGGAAAGAAAACTCAGCAGTCCAGGTTCCTGATGTCAGTTTGTAGGGCTCCCTTGGGTCTATCAGGGCAGCACAAGTTTGAGGTGGGGACAACTTCGGTGTGGGGTCCATCCTTCGATATAAGGATTTTTTGCAGTCAGGGCCAGGGGCCCCCGGGCACATCCTTTTTCCATTTTCCCTGGGAAAGAAAACTCAGCAGTCCAGGTTCCTGATGTCAGTTTGTAGGGCTCCCTTGGGTCTATCAGGGCAGCACAAGTTTGAGGTGGGGACAACTTCGGTGTGGGGTCCATCCTTCGATATAAGGATTTTTTGCAGTCAGGGCCAGGGGCCCCCGGGCACACCCTTTTTCCATTTTCCCTGGGAAAGAAAACTCAGCAGTCCAGGTTCCTGATGTCAGTTTGTAGGGCTCCCTTGGGTCTATCAGGGCAGCACAAGTTTGAGGTGGGGACAACTTCGGTGTGGGTTCCATCCTTCGATATAAGGATTTTTTGCAGTCAGGGCCAGGGGCCCCTGGGCACACCCTTTTTCCATTTTCCCTGGGAAAGAAAACTCAGCAGTCCAGGTTCCTGATGTCAGTTTGTAGGGCTCCCTTGGGTCTATCAGGGCAGCACAAGTTTGAGGTGGGGACAACTTCGGTGTGGGGTCCATCCTTCGATATAAGGATTCTTTGCAGTCAGGGCCAGGGGCCCCTGGGCACATCCTTTTTCCATTTTCCCTGGGAAAGAAAACTCAGCAGTCCAGGTTCCTGATGTCAGTTTGTAGGGCTCCCTTGGGTGTATCAGGGCAGCACAAGTTTGAGGTGGGGACAGCTTCCGTGTGGGGTCCATCCTTCGATATAAGGATTCTTTGCAGTCAGGGCCCGGCCCAGGGCCAGGGGCCCCTGGGCACATCCTTTTTCCATTTTCCCTGGGAAAGAAAACTCAGCAGTCCAGGTTCCTGATGTCAGTTTGTAGGGCTCCCTTGGGTCTATCAGGGCAGCACAAGTTTGAGGTGGGGACAACTTCGGTGTGGCGTCCATCCTTCGATATAAGGATTCTTTGCAGTCAGGGCCAGGGGCCCCTGGGCACATCCTTTTTCCATTTTCCCTGGGAAAGAAAACTCAGCAGTCCAAGTTCCTGATGTCAGTTTGTAGGCCTCCCTTCGGTGTATCAGGGCAGCACAAGTTTGAGGTGGGGACAACTTCGGTGTGGGGTCCATCCTTCGATATAAGGATTTTTTGCAGTCAGGGCCAGGGGCCCCCGGGCACATCCTTTTTCCATTTTCCCTGGGAAAGAAAACTCAGCAGTCCAGGTTCCTGATGTCAGTTTGTAGAGCTCCCTTGGGTGTATCAGGGCAGCACAAGTTTGAGGTCGGGAAAACTTCGGTGTGGGGTCCATCCTTCGATATAAGGATTCTTTGCAGTCAGGGCCAGGGCCCCCTGGGCACATCCTTTTTCGATTTTCCCTGAGAAAGAAAACTCAGCAGTCCAGGTTCCTGATGTCAGTTTGTAGGGCTCCCTTGGGTCTATCAGGGCAGCACAATTTTGAGGTGGGGACAACTTCGGTGTGGGTTCCATCCTTCGATATAAGGATTTTTTGCAGCCAGGGGCCCCAGCCCAAGGCCAGGGGCCCCTGGGCACATCCTTTTTCCATTTTCCCTGGGAAAGAAACCTCAGCAGTCCAGGTTCCTGATGTCAGTTTGTAGGGCTCCCTTGGGTCTATCAGGATAGCACAAGTTTGAGGTGGGGACAACTTCGGTGTGGGGTCCATCCTTCGATATAAGGATTTTTTGCAGTCAGGGCCAGGGGCCCCTGGGCACATCCTTTTTCCATTTTCCCTGGGAAAGAAAACTCAGCAGTCCAGGTTCCTGATGTCAGTTTGTAGGGCTCCCTTGGGTCTATCAGGGCAGCACAAGTTTGAGGTGGGGACAGCTTCCGTGTGGGGTCCATCCTTCGATATAAGGATTTTTTGCAGTGAGGTCCCTGCACAGGGCCAGGGGCCCCTGGGCACATCCTTTTTCCATTTCCCCTGGGAAAGAAAACTCAGCAGTCCAGGTTCCTGATGTCAGTTTGTAGGGCTCCCTTGGGTCTATCAGGGCAGCACAAGTTTGAGGTGGGGACAACTTCGGTGTGGGGTCCATCCTTCGATATAAGGATTCTTTGCAGTGAGGTCCCAGCCCAGGGCCAGGGACCCCTGGGCACATCCTTTTTCCATTTTCCCTGGGAAAGAAACCTCAGCAGTCCAGGTTCCTGATGTCAGTTTGTAGGGCTCCCTTGGGTCTATCAGGATAGCACAAGTTTGAGGTGGGGACAACTTCGGTGTGGGGTCCATCCTTCGATATAAGGATTCTTTGCAGTCAGGGCCAGGGGCCCCCGGGCACACCCTTTTTCCATTTTCCCTGGGAAAGAAAACTCAGCAGTCCAGGTTCCTGATGTCAGTTTGTAGGGCTCCCTTGGGTCTATCAGGGCAGCACAAGTTTGAGGTGGGGACAACTTCGGTGTGGGGTCCATCCTTCGATATAAGGATTTTTTGCAGTCAGGGCCAGGGGCCCCTGGGCACATCCTTTTTCCATTTTCCCTGGGAAAGAAAACTCAGCAGTCCAGGTTCCTGATGTCAGTTTGTAGGGCTCCCTTGGGTGTATCAGGGCAGCACAAGTTTGAGGTGGGGACAGCTTCCGTGTGGGGTCCATCCTTCGATATAAGGATTTTTTGCAGTGAGGTTCCTGCACAGGGCCAGGGGCCCCTGGGCACACCCTTTTTCCATTTCCCCTGGGAAAGAAAACTCAGCAGTCCAGGTTCCTGATGTCAGTTTGTAGGGCTCCCTTGGGTCTATCAGGGCAGCACAAGTTTGAGGTGGGGACAACTTTGGTGTGGCATCCATCCATTCGATATAAGGATTCTTTGCAGTCAGGGCCAGGGGCCCCTCGGCACATTCTTTTTCCTTTTTCCCTGGGAAAGAAAAATCAGCAGTCCAGGTTCCTGATGTCAGTTTGTAGGGCTCCCTTTGGTCTATCAGGGTAGCACAAGTTTGAGGTGGGGACAACTTCGGTGTGGCGTCCATCCTTCGATATAAGGATTTTTTGCAGTCAGGTCTAGGGGCCCCTGGGCACATCCTTTTTCCATTTTCCCTGGGAAAGAAAACTCAGCAGTCCAGGTTCCTGATGTCAGTTTGTAGGGCTCCCTTGGGTCTATCAGGGCAGCACAAGTTTGAGGTGGGGACAACTTCGGTGTGGGGTCCATCCTTCGATATAAGGATTCTTTGCAGTGAGGTCCCAGCCCAGGGCCAGGGACCCCTGGGCACATCCTTTTTCCATTTTCCCTGGGAAAGAAACCTCAGCAGTCCAGGTTCCTGATGTCAGTTTGTAGGGCTCCCTTGGGTCTATCAGGATAGCACAAGTTTGAGGTGGGGACAACTTCGGTGTGGGGTCCATCCTTCGATATAAGGATTCTTTGCAGTCAGGGCCAGGGGCCCCCGGGCACATCCTTTTTCCATTTTCCCTGGGAAAGAAAACTCAGCAGTCCAGGTTCCTGATGTCAGTTTGTAGGGCTCCCTTGGGTCTATCAGGGCAGCACAAGTTTGAGGTGGGGACAACTTCGGTGTGGGGTCCATCCTTCGATATAAGGATTTTTTGCAGTCAGGGCCAGGGGCCCCTGGGCACATCCTTTTTCCATTTTCCCTGGGAAAGAAAACTCAGCAGTCCAGGTTCCTGATGTCAGTTTGTAGGGCTCCCTTGGGTCTATCAGGGCAGCACAAGTTTGAGGTGGGGACAGCTTCCGTGTGGGGTCCATCCTTCGATATAAGGATTTTTTGCAGTGAGGTCCCTGCACAGGGCCAGGGGCCCCTGGGCACATCCTTTTTCCATTTCCCCTGGGAAAGAAAACTCAGCAGTCCAGGTTCCTGATGTCAGTTTGTAGGGCTCCCTTGGGTCTATCAGGGCAGCACAAGTTTGAGGTGGGGACAACTTCGGTGTGGCGTCCATCCTTCGATATAAGGATTCTTTGCAGTCAGGGCCAGGGGCCCCTCGGCACATCCTTTTTCCATTTTCCCTGGGAAAGAAAAATCAGCAGTCCAGGTTCCTGATGTCAGTTTGTAGGGCTCCCTTTGGTCTATCAGGGTAGCACAAGTTTGAGGTGGGGACAACTTCGGTGTGGGGTCCATCCTTCGATATAAGGATTTTTTAGAGTGCGGTCCCTGTCCAACGCCAGGGGCCCCTGTGCACATCCTTTTTCCATTTTCCCTGGGAAAGAAAACTCAGCAGTCCAGGTTCCTGATGTCAGTTTGTAGGGCTCCCTTGGGTCTATCAGGGCAGCACAAGTTTGAGGTGGGGACAACTTCGGTCTGGGGTCCATCCTTCGATATAAGGATTTTTTGCAGTCAGGGCCAGGGGCCCCCGGGCACACCCTTTTTCCATTTTCCCTGGGAAAGAAAACTCAGCAGTCCAGGTTCCTGATGTCAGTTTGTAGGGCTCCCTTGGGTCTATCAGGGCAGCACAAGTTTGAGGTGGGGACAACTGCGGTGTGGGTTCCATCCTTCGATATAAGGATTTTTTGCAGTCAGGGCCAGGGGCCCCTGGGCACACCCTTTTTCCATTTTCCCTGGGAAAGAAAACTCAGCAGTCCAGGTTCCTGATGTCAGTTTGTAGGGCTCCCTTGGGTCTATCAGGATAGCACAAGTTTGAGGTGGGGACAACTTCGGTGTGGGGTCCATCCTTCGATATAAGGATTCTTTGCAGTCAGGGCCAGGGGCCCCTGGGCACATCCTTTTTCCATTTTCCCTGGGAAAGAAAACTCAGCAGTCCAGGTTCCTGATGTCAGTTTGTAGGGCTCCCTTGGGTCTATCAGGGCAGCACAAGTTTGAGGTGGGGACAGCTTCCGTGTGGGGTCCATCCTTCGATATAAGGATTTTTTGCAGTCAGAGCCCGGCCCAGGGCCAGGGGCCCCTGGGCACATCCTTTTTCCATTTTCCCTGGGAAAGAAAACTCAGCAGTCCAGGTTCCTGATGTCAGTTTGTAGGGCTCCCTTGGGTGTATCAGGGCAGCACAAGTTTGAGGTGGGGACAACTTCGGTGTGGCGTCCATCCTTCGATATAATGATTCTTTGCAGTCAGGGCTAGGGGCCCCTGGGCACATCCTTTTTCCATTTTCCCTGGGAAAGAAAACTCAGCAGTCCAGGTTCCTGATGTCAGTTTGTAGGCCTCCCTTCGGTGTATCAGGGCAGCACAAGTTTGAGGTGGGGACAACTTCGGTGTGGGGTCCATCCTTCGATATAAGGATTTTTTGCAGTCAGGGCCAGGGGCCCCCGGGCACATCCTTTTTCCATTTTCCCTGGGAAAGAAAACTCAGCAGTCCAGGTTCCTGATGTCAGTTTGTAGGGCTCCCTTGGGTGTATCAGGGCAGCACAAGTTTGAGGTGGGGACAACTTCGGTGTGGGGTCCATCCTTCGATATAAGGATTTTTTGCAGTCAGGGCCAGGGGCCCCTGGGCACATCCTTTTTCCATTTTCCCTGGGAAAGAAAACTCAGCAGTCCAGGTTCCTGATGTCAGTTTGTAGGGCTCCCTTGGGTCTATCAGGGCAGCACAAGTTTGAGGTGGGGACAGCTTCCGTGTGGGGTCCATCCTTCGATATAAGGATTTTTTGCAGTGAGGTCCCTGCACAGGGCCAGGGGCCCCTGGGCACATCCTTTTTCCATTTCCCCTGGGAAAGAAAACTCAGCAGTCCAGGTTCCTGATGTCAGTTTGTAGGGCTCCCTTGGGTCTATCAGGGTAGCACAAGTTTGAGGTGGGGACAACTTCGGTGTGGCGTCCATCCTTCGATATAAGGATTTTTTGCAGTCAGGTCTAGGGGCCCCTGGGCACATCCTTTTTCCATTTTCCCTGGGAAAGAAAACTCAGCAGTCCAGGTTCCTGATGTCAGTTTGTAGGGCTCCCTTGGGTCTATCAGGGCAGCACAAGTTTGAGGTGGGGACAACTTCGGTGTGGGGTCCATCCTTCGATATAAGGATTCTTTGCAGTGAGGTCCCAGCCCAGGGCCAGGGACCCCTGGGCACATCCTTTTTCCATTTTCCCTGGGAAAGAAACCTCAGCAGTCCAGGTTCCTGATGTCAGTTTGTAGGGCTCCCTTGGGTCTATCAGGATAGCACAAGTTTGAGGTGGGGACAACTTCGGTGTGGGGTCCATCCTTCGATATAAGGATTCTTTGCAGTCAGGGCCAGGGGCCCCCGGGCACATCCTTTTTCCATTTTCCCTGGGAAAGAAAACTCAGCAGTCCAGGTTCCTGATGTCAGTTTGTAGGGCTCCCTTGGGTCTATCAGGGCAGCACAAGTTTGAGGTGGGGACAACTTCGGTGTGGGGTCCATCCTTCGATATAAGGATTTTTTGCAGTCAGGGCCAGGGGCCCCTGGGCACATCCTTTTTCCATTTTCCCTGGGAAAGAAAACTCAGCAGTCCAGGTTCCTGATGTCAGTTTGTAGGGCTCCCTTGGGTCTATCAGGGCAGCACAAGTTTGAGGTGGGGACAGCTTCCGTGTGGGGTCCATCCTTCGATATAAGGATTTTTTGCAGTGAGGTTCCTGCACAGGGCCAGGGGCCCCTGGGCACATCCTTTTTCCATTTCCCCTGGGAAAGAAAACTCAGCAGTCCAGGTTCCTGATGTCAGTTTGTAGGGCTCCCTTGGGTCTATCAGGGCAGCACAAGTTTGAGGTGGGGACAACTTTGGTGTGGCATCCATCCATTCGATATAAGGATTCTTTGCAGTCAGGGCCAGGGGCCCCTCGGCACATCCTTTTTCCATTTTCCCTGGGAAAGAAAAATCAGCAGTCCAGGTTCCTGATGTCAGTTTGTAGGGCTCCCTTGGGTCTATCAGGGCAGCACAAGTTTGAGGTGGGGACAACTTCGGTGTGGGGTCCATCCTTCGATATAAGGATTTTTTGCAGTCAGGGCCAGGGGCCCCCGGGCACATCCTTTTTCCATTTTCCCTGGGAAAGAAAACTCAGCAGTCCAGGTTCCTGATGTCAGTTTGTAGGGCTCCCTTGGGTCTATCAGGGCAGCACAAGTTTGAGGTGGGGACAACTTCGGTGTGGGGTCCATCCTTCGATATAAGGATTTTTTGCAGTCAGGGCCAGGGGCCCCCGGGCACACCCTTTTTCCATTTTCCCTGGGAAAGAAAACTCAGCAGTCCAGGTTCCTGATGTCAGTTTGTAGGGCTCCCTTGGGTCTATCAGGGCAGCACAAGTTTGAGGTGGGGACAACTTCGGTGTGGGTTCCATCCTTCGATATAAGGATTTTTTGCAGTCAGGGCCAGGGGCCCCTGGGCACACCCTTTTTCCATTTTCCCTGGGAAAGAAAACTCAGCAGTCCAGGTTCCTGATGTCAGTTTGTAGGGCTCCCTTGGGTCTATCAGGGCAGCACAAGTTTGAGGTGGGGACAACTTCGGTGTGGGGTCCATCCTTCGATATAAGGATTCTTTGCAGTCAGGGCCAGGGGCCCCTGGGCACATCCTTTTTCCATTTTCCCTGGGAAAGAAAACTCAGCAGTCCAGGTTCCTGATGTCAGTTTGTAGGGCTCCCTTGGGTCTATCAGGGCAGCACAAGTTTGAGGTGGGGACAGCTTCCGTGTGGGGTCCATCCTTCGATATAAGGATTCTTTGCAGTCAGGGCCCGGCCCAGGGCCAGGGGCCCCTGGGCACATCCTTTTTCCATTTTCCCTGGGAAAGAAAACTCAGCAGTCCAGGTTCCTGATGTCAGTTTGTAGGGCTCCCTTGGGTCTATCAGGGCAGCACAAGTTTGAGGTGGGGACAACTTCGGTGTGGCGTCCATCCTTCGATATAAGGATTCTTTGCAGTCAGGGCCAGGGGCCCCTGGGCACATCCTTTTTCCATTTTCCCTGGGAAAGAAAACTCAGCAGTCCAAGTTCCTGATGTCAGTTTGTAGGCCTCCCTTCGGTGTATCAGGGCAGCACAAGTTTGAGGTGGGGACAACTTCGGTGTGGGGTCCATCCTTCAATATAAGGATTTTTTGCAGTCAGGGCCAGGGGCCCCTGGGCACATCCTTTTTCCATTTTCCCTGGGAAAGAAAACTCAGCAGTCCAGGTTCCTGATGTCAGTTTGTAGGGCTCCCTTGGGTGTATCAGGGCAGCACAAGTTTGAGGTCGGGAAAACTTCGGTGTGGGGTCCATCCTTCGATATAAGGATTCTTTGCAGTGAGGTCCCAGCCCAGGGCCAGGGACCCCTGGGCACATCCTTTTTCCATTTTCCCTGGGAAAGAAACCTCAGCAGTCCAGGTTCCTGATGTCAGTTTGTAGGGCTCCCTTGGGTCTATCAGGGCAGCACAAGTTTGAGGTGGGGACAACTTTGGTGTGGGGTCCATCCTTCGATATAAGGATTTTTTATAGTGCGGTCCCTGTCCAGCGCCAGGGGCCCCTGTGCACATCCTTTTTCCATTTTCCCTGGGAAAGAAAACTCAGCAGTCCAGGTTGCTGATGTCAGTTTGTAGGGCTCCCTTGGGTCTATCAGGGTAGCACAAGTTTGAGGTGGGGACAACTTCGGTGTGGCGTCCATCCTTCGATATAAGGATTTTTTGCAGTCAGGTCTAGGGGCCCCTGGGCACATCCTTTTTCCATTTTCCCTGGGAAAGAAAACTCAGCAGTCCAGGTTCCTGATGTCAGTTTGTAGGGCTCCCTTGGGTCTATCAGGGCAGCACAAGTTTGAGGTGGGGACAACTTCGGTGTGGGGTCCATCCTTCGATATAAGGATTCTTTGCAGTGAGGTCCCAGCCCAGGGCCAGGGACCCCTGGGTACATCCTTTTTCCATTTTCCCTGGGAAAGAAACCTCAGCAGTCCAGGTTCCTGATGTCAGTTTGTAGGGCTCCCTTGGGTCTATCAGGATAGCACAAGTTTGAGGTGGGGACAACTTCGGTGTGGGGTCCATCCTTCGATATAAGGATTCTTTGCAGTCAGGGCCAGGGGCCCCTGGGCACACCCTTTTTCCATTTTCCCTGGGAAAGAAAACTCAGCAGTCCAGGTTCCTGATGTCAGTTTGTAGGGCTCCCTTGGGTCTATCAGGGTAGCACAAGTTTGAGGTGGGGACAACTTTGGTGTGGGGTCCATCCTTCGATATAAGGATTTTTAGAGTGCGGTCCCTGTCCAACGCCAGGGGCCCCTGTGCACATCCTTTTTCCATTTTCCCTGGGAAAGAAAACTCAGCAGTCCAGGTTCCTGATGTCAGTTTGTAGGCCTCCCTTGGGTCTATCAGGGCAGCACAAGTTTGAGGTGGGGACAACTTCGGTGTGGGGTCCATCCTTCGATATAAGGATTTTTTGCAGTCAGGGCCAGGGGCCCCCGGGCACATCCTTTTTCCATTTTCCCTGGGAAAGAAAACTCAGCAGTCCAGGTTCCTGATGTCAGTTTGTAGGGCTCCCTTGGGTCTATCAGGGCAGCACAAGTTTGAGGTGGGGACAACTTCGGTCTGGGGTCCATCCTTCGATATAAGGATTTTTTGCAGTCAGGGCCAGGGGCCCCCGGGCACATCCTTTTTCCATTTTCCCTGGGAAAGAAAACTCAGCAGTCCAGGTTCCTGATGTCAGTTTGTAGGGCTCCCTTGGGTCTATCAGGGCAGCACAAGTTTGAGGTGGGGACAACTTCGGTGTGGGTTCCATCCTTCGATATAAGGATTTTTTGCAGTCAGGGCCAGGGTCCCCTGGGCACACCCTTTTTCCATTTTCCCTGGGAAAGAAAACTCAGCAGTCCAGGTTCCTGATGTCAGTTTGTAGGGCTCCCTTGGGTCTATCAGGATAGCACAAGTTTGAGGTGGGGACAACTTCGGTGTGGGGTCCATCCTTCGATATAAGGATTCTTTGCAGTCAGGGCCAGGGGCCCCTGGGCACATCCTTTTTCCATTTTCCCTGGGAAAGAAACCTCAGCAGTCCAGGTTCCTGATGTCAGTTTGTAGGGCTCCCTTGGGTCTATCAGGGCAGCACAAGTTTGAGGTGGGGACAACTTTGGTGTGGGGTCCATCCTTCGATATAAGGATTCTTTGCAGTCAGAGCCCGGCCCAGGGCCAGGGGCCCCTGGGCACATCCTTTTTCCATTTTCCCTGGGAAAGAAAACTCAGCAGTCCAGGTTCCTGATGTCAGTTTGTAGGGCTCCCTTGGGTGTATCAGGGCAGCACAAGTTTGAGGTGGGGACAACTTCGGTGTGGCGTACATCCTTCGATATAATGATTCTTTGCAGTCAGGGCTAGGGGCCCCTGGGCACATCCTTTTTCCATTTTCCCTGGGAAAGAAAACTCAGCAGTCCAGGTTCCTGATGTCAGTTTGTAGGCCTCCCTTGGGTGTATCAGGGCAGCACAAGTTTGAGGTGGGGACAACTTCGGTGTGGGGTCCATCCTTCGATATAAGGATTTTTTGCAGTCAGGGCCAGGGGCCCCTGGGCACACCCTTTTTCCATTTTCCCTGGGAAAGAAAACTCAGCAGTCCAGGTTCCTGATGTCAGTTTGTAGGGCTCCCTTGGGTCTATCAGGGCAGCACAAGTTTGAGGTGGGGACAGCTTCCGTGTGGGGTCCATCCTTCGATATAAGGATTTTTTGCGGTGAGGTCCCTGCACAGGGCCAGGGGCCCCTGGGCACATCCTTTTTCCATTTTCCCTGGGAAAGAAAACTCAGCAGTCCAGGTTCCTGATGTCAGTTTGTAGGGCTCCCTTGGGTCTATCAGGGTAGCACAAGTTTGAGGTGGGGACAACTTCGGTGTGGCGTCCATCCTTCGATATAAGGATTTTTTGCAGTCAGGTCTAGGGGCCCCTGGGCACATCCTTTTTCCATTTTCCCTGGGAAAGAAAACTCAGCAGTCCAGGTTCCTGATGTCAGTTTGTAGGGCTCCCTTGGGTCTATCAGGGCAGCACAAGTTTGAGGTGGGGACAACTTCGGTGTGGGGTCCATCCTTCGATATAAGGATTCTTTGCAGTGAGGTCCCAGCCCAGGGCCAGGGACCCCTGGGCACATCCTTTTTCCATTTTCCCTGGGAAAGAAACCTCAGCAGTCCAGGTTCCTGATGTCAGTTTGTAGGGCTCCCTTGGGTCTATCAGGATAGCACAAGTTTGAGGTGGGGACAACTTCGGTGTGGGGTCCATCCTTCGATATAAGGATTCTTTGCAGTCAGGGCCAGGGGCCCCCGGGCACATCCTTTTTCCATTTTCCCTGGGAAAGAAAACTCAGCAGTCCAGGTTCCTGATGTCAGTTTGTAGGGCTCCCTTGGGTCTATCAGGGCAGCACAAGTTTGAGGTGGGGACAACTTCGGTGTGGGGTCCATCCTTCGATATAAGGATTTTTTGCAGTCAGGGCCAGGGGCCCCTGGGCACATCCTTTTTCCATTTTCCCTGGGAAAGAAAACTCAGCAGTCCAGGTTCCTGATGTCAGTTTGTAGGGCTCCCTTGGGTCTATCAGGGCAGCACAAGTTTGAGGTGGGGACAGCTTCCGTGTGGGGTCCATCCTTCGATATAAGGATTTTTTGCAGTGAGGTCCCAGCCCAGGGCCAGGGGCCCCTGGGCACATCCTTTTTCCATTTCCCCTGGGAAAGAAAACTCAGCAGTCCAGGTTCCTGATGTCAGTTTGTAGGGCTCCCTTGGGTCTATCAGGGCAGCACAAGTTTGAGGTGGGGACAACTTTGGTGTGGCATCCATCCATTCGATATAAGGGTTCTTTGCAGTCAGGGCCAGGGGCCCCTCGGCACATCCTTTTTCCATTTTCCCTGGGAAAGAAAAATCAGCAGTCCAGGTTCCTGATGTCAGTTTGTAGGGCTCCCTTTGGTCTATCAGGGTAGCACAAGTTTGAGGTGGGGACAACTTCGGTGTGGCGTCCATCCTTCGATATAAGGATTTTTTGCATTCAGGTCTAGGGGCCCCTGGGCACATCCTTTTTCCATTTTCCCTGGGAAAGAAAACTCAGCAGTCCAGGTTCCTGATGTCAGTTTGTAGGGCTCCCTTGGGTCTATCAGGGCAGCACAAGTTTGAGGTGGGGACAACTTCGGTGTGGGGTCCATCCTTCGATATAAGGATTCTTTGCAGTGAGGTCCCAGCCCAGGGCCAGGGACCCCTGGGCACATCCTTTTTCCATTTTCCCTGGGAAAGAAACCTCAGCAGTCCAGGTTCCTGATGTCAGTTTGTAGGGCTCCCTTGGGTCTATCAGGATAGCACAAGTTTGAGGTGGGGACAACTTCGGTGTGGGGTCCATCCTTCGATATAAGGATTCTTTGCAGTCAGGGCCAGGGGCCCCCGGGCACACCCTTTTTCCATTTTCCCTGGGAAAGAAAACTCAGCAGTCCAGGTTCCTGATGTCAGTTTGTAGGGCTCCCTTGGGTCTATCAGGGCAGCACAAGTTTGAGGTGGGGACAACTTCGGTGTGGGGTCCATCCTTCGATATAAGGATTTTTTGCAGTCAGGGCCAGGGGCCCCTGGGCACATCCTTTTTCCATTTTCCCTGGGAAAGAAAACTCAGCAGTCCAGGTTCCTGATGTCAGTTTGTAGGGCTCCCTTGGGTCTATCAGGGCAGCACAAGTTTGAGGTGGGGACAGCTTCCGTGTGGGGTCCATCCTTCGATATAAGGATTTTTTGCAGTGAGGTCCCTGCACAGGGCCAGGGGCCCCTGGGCACATCCTTTTTCCATTTCCCCTGGGAAAGAAAACTCAGCAGTCCAGGTTCCTGATGTCAGTTTGTAGGGCTCCCTTGGGTCTATCAGGGCAGCACAAGTTTGAGGTGGGGACAACTTTGGTGTGGCATCCATCCTTCGATATAAGGATTCTTTGCAGTCAGGGCCAGGGGCCCCTCGGCACATCCTTTTTCCATTTTCCCTGGGAAAGAAAAATCAGCAGTCCAGGTTCCTGATGTCAGTTTGTAGGGCTCCCTTTGGTCTATCAGGGTAGCACAAGTTTGAGGTGGGGACAACTTCGGTGTGGGGTCCATCCTTCGATATAAGGATTTTTTGCAGTCAGGGCCAGGGGCCCCTGGGCACATTCTTTTTCCATTTTCCTTGGGAAAGAAAACTCAGCAGTCCAGGTTCCTGATGTCAGTTTGTAGGGCTCCCTTGGGTCTATCAGGGTAGCACAAGTTTGAGGTGGGGACAACTTTGGTGTGGGGTCCATCCTTCGATATAAGGATTTTTTAGAGTGCGGTCCCTGTCCAACGCCAGGGGCCCCTGTGCACATCCTTTTTCCATTTTCCCTGGGAAAGAAAACTCAGCAGTCCAGGTTCCTGATGTCAGTTTGTAGGCCTCCCTTGGGTCTATCAGGGCAGCACAAGTTTGAGGTGGGGACAACTTCGGTGTGGGGTCCATCCTTCGATATAAGGATTTTTTGCAGTCAGGGCCAGGGGCCCCCGGGCACATCCTTTTTCCATTTTCCCTGGGAAAGAAAACTCAGCAGTCCAGGTTCCTGATGTCAGTTTGTAGGGCTCCCTTGGGTCTATCAGGGCAGCACAAGTTTGAGGTGGGGACAACTTCGGTCTGGGGTCCATCCTTCGATATAAGGATTTTTTGCAGTCAGGGCCAGGGGCCCCCGGGCACATCCTTTTTCCATTTTCCCTGGGAAAGAAAACTCAGCAGTCCAGGTTCCTGATGTCAGTTTGTAGGGCTCCCTTGGGTCTATCAGGGCAGCACAAGTTTGAGGTGGGGACAACTTCGGTGTGGGTTCCATCCTTCGATATAAGGATTTTTTGCAGTCAGGGCCAGGGGCCCCTGGGCACACCCTTTTTCCATTTTCCCTGGGAAAGAAAACTCAGCAGTCCAGGTTCCTGATGTCAGTTTGTAGGGCTCCCTTGGGTCTATCAGGATAGCACAAGTTTGAGGTGGGGACAACTTCGGTGTGGGGTCCATCCTTCGATATAAGGATTCTTTGCAGTCAGGGCCAGGGGCCCCTGGGCACATCCTTTTTCCATTTTCCCTGGGAAAGAAAACTCAGCAGTCCAGGTTCCTGATGTCAGTTTGTAGGGCTCCCTTGGGTCTATCAGGGCAGCACAAGTTTGAGGTGGGGACAGCTTCCGTGTGGGGTCCATCCTTCGATATAAGGATTCTTTGCAGTCAGAGCCCGGCCCAGGGCCAGGGGCCCCTGGGCACATCCTTTTTCCATTTTCCCTGGGAAAGAAAACTCAGCAGTCCAGGTTCCTGATGTCAGTTTGTAGGGCTCCCTTGGGTGTATCAGGGCAGCACAAGTTTGAGGTGGGGACAACTTCGGTGTGGCGTCCATCCTTCGATATAATGATTCTTTGCAGTCAGGGCTAGGGGCCCCTGGGCACATCCTTTTTCCATTTTCCCTGGGAAAGAAAACTCAGCAGTCCAGGTTCCTGATGTCAGTTTGTAGGCCTCCCTTCGGTGTATCAGGGCAGCAAAAGTTTGAGGTGGGGACATCTTCGGTGTGGGGTCCATCCTTCGATATAAGGATTTTTTGCAGTCAGGGCCAGGGGCCCCCGGGCACATCCTTTTTCCATTTTCCCTGGGAAAGAAAACTCAGCAGTCCAGGTTCCTGATGTCAGTTTGTAGGGCTCCCTTGGGTCTATCAGGATAGCACAAGTTTGAGGTGGGGACAACTTCGGTGTGGGGTCCATCCTTCGATATAAGGATTTTTTGCAGTCAGGGCCAGGGGCCCGTGGGCACATCCTATTTCCATTTTCCCTGGGAAAGAAAACTCAGCAGTCCAGGTTCCTGATGTCAGTTTGTAGGGCTCCCTTGGGTCTATCAGGGCAGCACAAGTTTGAGGTGGGGACAGCTTCCGTGTGGGGTCCATCCTTCGATATAAGGATTTTTTGCAGTGAGGTCCCTGCACAGGGCCAGGGGCCCCTGGGCACATCCTTTTTCCATTTCCCCTGGGAAAGAAAACTCAGCAGTCCAGGTTCCTGATGTCAGTTTGTAGGGCTCCCTTGGGTCTATCAGGGCAGCACAAGTTTGAGGTGGGGACAACTTTGGTGTGGGGTCCATCCTTCGATATAAGGATTTTTTATAGTGCGGTCCCTGTCCAGCGCCAGGGGCCCCTGTGCACATCCTTTTTCCATTTTCCCTGGGAAAGAAAACTCAGCAGTCCAGGTTGCTGATGTCAGTTTGTAGGGCTCCCTTGGGTCTATCAGGGTAGCACAAGTTTGAGGTGGGGACAACTTCGGTGTGGCGTCCATCCTTCGATATAAGGATTTTTTGCAGTCAGGGCTAGGGGCCCCTGGGCACATCCTTTTTCCATTTTCCCTGGGAAAGAAAACTCAGCAGTCCAGGTTCCTGATGTCAGTTTGTAGGGCTCCCTTGGGTCTATCAGGGCAGCACAAGTTTGAGGTGGGGACAACTTCGGTGTGGGGTCCATCCTTCGATATAAGGATTCTTTGCAGTGAGGTCCCAGCCCAGGGCCAGGGACCCCTGGGCACATCCTTTTTCCATTTTCCCTGGGAAAGAAAACTCAGCAGTCCAGGTTCCTGATGTCAGTTTGTAGGGCTCCCTTGGGTGTATCAGGGCAGCACAAGTTTGAGGTGGGGACAACTTCGGTGTGGCGTCCATCCTTCGATATAATGATTCTTTGCAGTCAGGGCTAGGGGCCCCTGGGCACATCCTTTTTCCATTTTCCCTGGGAAAGAAAACTCAGCAGTCCAGGTTCCTGATGTCAGTTTGTAGGGCTCCCTTGGGTCTATCAGGGCAGCACAAGTTTGAGGTGGGGACAACTTCGGTGTGGGGTCCATCCTTCGATATAAGGATTTTTTGCAGTCAGGGCCAGGGGCCCCCGGGCACATCCTTTTTCCATTTTCCCTGGGAAAGAAAACTCAGCAGTCCAGGTTCCTGATGTCAGTTTGTAGGGCTCCCTTGGGTCTATCAGGGCAGCACAAGTTTGAGGTGGGGACAACTTCGGTGTGGGGTCCATCCTTCGATATAAGGATTTTTTGCAGTCAGGGCCAGGGGCCCCTGGGCACATCCTTTTTCCATTTTCCCTGGGAAAGAAAACTCAGCAGTCCAGGTTCCTGATGTCAGTTTGTAGGGCTCCCTTGGGTCTATCAGGGCAGCACAAGTTTGAGGTGGGGACAGCTTCCGTGTGGGGTCCATCCTTCGATATAAGGATTTTTTGCAGTGAGGTCCCTGCACAGGGCCAGGGGCCCCTGGGCACATCCTTTTTCCATTTCCCCTGGGAAAGAAAACTCAGCAGTCCAGGTTCCTGATGTCAGTTTGTAGGGCTCCCTTGGGTCTATCAGGGTAGCACAAGTTTGAGGTGGGGACAACTTCGGTGTGGCGTCCATCCTTCGATATAAGGATTTTTTGCAGTCAGGTCTAGGGGCCCCTGGGCACATCCTTTTTCCATTTTCCCTGGGAAAGAAAACTCAGCAGTCCAGGTTCCTGATGTCAGTTTGTAGGGCTCCCTTGGGTCTATCAGGGCAGCACAAGTTTGAGGTGGGGACAACTTCGGTGTGGGGTCCATCCTTCGATATAAGGATTCTTTGCAGTGAGGTCCCAGCCCAGGGCCAGGGACCCCTGGGCACATCCTTTTTCCATTTTCCCTGGGAAAGAAACCTCAGCAGTCCAGGTTCCTGATGTCAGTTTGTAGGGCTCCCTTGGGTCTATCAGGATAGCACAAGTTTGAGGTGGGGACAACTTCGGTGTGGGGTCCATCCTTCGATATAAGGATTCTTTGCAGTCAGGGCCAGGGGCCCCCGGGCACACCCTTTTTCCATTTTCCCTGGGAAAGAAAACTCAGCAGTCCAGGTTCCTGATGTCAGTTTGTAGGGCTCCCTTGGGTCTATCAGGGCAGCACAAGTTTGAGGTGGGGACAACTTCGGTGTGGGGTCCATCCTTCGATATAAGGATTCTTTGCAGTCAGGGCCAGGGGCCCCTGGGCACATCCTTTTTCCATTTTCCCTGGGAAAGAAAACTCAGCAGTCCAGGTTCCTGATGTCAGTTTGTAGGGCTCCCTTGGGTCTATCAGGGCAGCACAAGTTTGAGGTGGGGACAGCTTCCGTGTGGGGTCCATCCTTCGATATAAGGATTTTTTGCAGTCAGAGCCCGGCCCAGGGCCAGGGGCCCCTGGGCACATCCTTTTTCCATTTTCCCTGGGAAAGAAAACTCAGCAGTCCAGGTTCCTGATGTCAGTTTGTAGGGCTCCCTTGGGTGTATCAGGGCAGCACAAGTTTGAGGTGGGGACAACTTCGGTGTGGCGTCCATCCTTCGATATAATGATTCTTTGCAGTCAGGGCTAGGGGCCCCTGGGCACATCCTTTTTCCATTTTCCCTGGGAAAGAAAACTCAGCAGTCCAGGTTCCTGATGTCAGTTTGTAGGCCTCCCTTCGGTGTATCAGGGCAGCAAAAGTTTGAGGTGGGGACATCTTCGGTGTGGGGTCCATCCTTCGATATAAGGATTTTTTGCAGTCAGGGCCAGGGGCCCCCGGGCACATCCTTTTTCCATTTTCCCTGGGAAAGAAAACTCAGCAGTCCAGGTTCCTGATGTCAGTTTGTAGGGCTCCCTTGGGTCTATCAGGATAGCACAAGTTTGAGGTGGGGACAACTTCGGTGTGGGGTCCATCCTTCGATATAAGGATTTTTTGCAGTCAGGGCCAGGGGCCCGTGGGCACATCCTATTTCCATTTTCCCTGGGAAAGAAAACTCAGCAGTCCAGGTTCCTGATGTCAGTTTGTAGGGCTCCCTTGGGTCTATCAGGGCAGCACAAGTTTGAGGTGGGGACAGCTTCCGTGTGGGGTCCATCCTTCGATATAAGGATTTTTTGCAGTGAGGTCCCTGCACAGGGCCAGGGGCCCCTGGGCACATCCTTTTTCCATTTCCCCTGGGAAAGAAAACTCAGCAGTCCAGGTTCCTGATGTCAGTTTGTAGGGCTCCCTTGGGTCTATCAGGGCAGCACAAGTTTGAGGTGGGGACAACTTTGGTGTGGGGTCCATCCTTCGATATAAGGATTTTTTATAGTGCGGTCCCTGTCCAGCGCCAGGGGCCCCTGTGCACATCCTTTTTCCATTTTCCCTGGGAAAGAAAACTCAGCAGTCCAGGTTGCTGATGTCAGTTTGTAGGGCTCCCTTGGGTCTATCAGGGTAGCACAAGTTTGAGGTGGGGACAACTTCGGTGTGGCGTCCATCCTTCGATATAAGGATTTTTTGCAGTCAGGGCTAGGGGCCCCTGGGCACATCCTTTTTCCATTTTCCCTGGGAAAGAAAACTCAGCAGTCCAGGTTCCTGATGTCAGTTTGTAGGGCTCCCTTGGGTCTATCAGGGCAGCACAAGTTTGAGGTGGGGACAACTTCGGTGTGGGGTCCATCCTTCGATATAAGGATTCTTTGCAGTGAGGTCCCAGCCCAGGGCCAGGGACCCCTGGGCACATCCTTTTTCCATTTTCCCTGGGAAAGAAAACTCAGCAGTCCAGGTTCCTGATGTCAGTTTGTAGGGCTCCCTTGGGTGTATCAGGGCAGCACAAGTTTGAGGTGGGGACAACTTCGGTGTGGCGTCCATCCTTCGATATAATGATTCTTTGCAGTCAGGGCTAGGGGCCCCTGGGCACATCCTTTTTCCATTTTCCCTGGGAAAGAAAACTCAGCAGTCCAGGTTCCTGATGTCAGTTTGTAGGGCTCCCTTGGGTCTATCAGGGCAGCACAAGTTTGAGGTGGGGACAACTTCGGTGTGGGGTCCATCCTTCGATATAAGGATTTTTTGCAGTCAGGGCCAGGGGCCCCCGGGCACATCCTTTTTCCATTTTCCCTGGGAAAGAAAACTCAGCAGTCCAGGTTCCTGATGTCAGTTTGTAGGGCTCCCTTGGGTCTATCAGGGCAGCACAAGTTTGAGGTGGGGACAACTTCGGTGTGGGGTCCATCCTTCGATATAAGGATTTTTTGCAGTCAGGGCCAGGGGCCCCTGGGCACATCCTTTTTCCATTTTCCCTGGGAAAGAAAACTCAGCAGTCCAGGTTCCTGATGTCAGTTTGTAGGGCTCCCTTGGGTCTATCAGGGCAGCACAAGTTTGAGGTGGGGACAGCTTCCGTGTGGGGTCCATCCTTCGATATAAGGATTTTTTGCAGTGAGGTCCCTGCACAGGGCCAGGGGCCCCTGGGCACATCCTTTTTCCATTTCCCCTGGGAAAGAAAACTCAGCAGTCCAGGTTCCTGATGTCAGTTTGTAGGGCTCCCTTGGGTCTATCAGGGTAGCACAAGTTTGAGGTGGGGACAACTTCGGTGTGGCGTCCATCCTTCGATATAAGGATTTTTTGCAGTCAGGTCTAGGGGCCCCTGGGCACATCCTTTTTCCATTTTCCCTGGGAAAGAAAACTCAGCAGTCCAGGTTCCTGATGTCAGTTTGTAGGGCTCCCTTGGGTCTATCAGGGCAGCACAAGTTTGAGGTGGGGACAACTTCGGTGTGGGGTCCATCCTTCGATATAAGGATTCTTTGCAGTGAGGTCCCAGCCCAGGGCCAGGGACCCCTGGGCACATCCTTTTTCCATTTTCCCTGGGAAAGAAACCTCAGCAGTCCAGGTTCCTGATGTCAGTTTGTAGGGCTCCCTTGGGTCTATCAGGATAGCACAAGTTTGAGGTGGGGACAACTTCGGTGTGGGGTCCATCCTTCGATATAAGGATTCTTTGCAGTCAGGGCCAGGGGCCCCCGGGCACACCCTTTTTCCATTTTCCCTGGGAAAGAAAACTCAGCAGTCCAGGTTCCTGATGTCAGTTTGTAGGGCTCCCTTGGGTCTATCAGGGCAGCACAAGTTTGAGGTGGGGACAACTTCGGTGTGGGGTCCATCCTTCGATATAAGGATTTTTTGCAGTCAGGGCCAGGGGCCCCTGGGCACATCCTTTTTCCATTTTCCCTGGGAAAGAAAACTCAGCAGTCCAGGTTCCTGATGTCAGTTTGTAGGGCTCCCTTGGATCTATCAGGGCAGCACAAGTTTGAGGTGGGGACAGCTTCCGTGTGGGGTCCATCCTTCGATATAAGGATTTTTTGCAGTGAGGTCCCTGCACAGGGCCAGGGGCCCCTGGGCACATCCTTTTTCCATTTCCCCTGGGAAAGAAAACTCAGCAGTCCAGGTTCCTGATGTCAGTTTGTAGGGCTCCCTTGGGTCTATCAGGGCAGCACAAGTTTGAGGTGGGGACAACTTTGGTGTGGCATCCATCCATTCGATATAAGGATTCTTTGCAGTCAGGGCCAGGGGCCCCTGGGCACACCCTTTTTCCATTTTCCCTGGGAAAGAAACCTCAGCAGTCCAGGTTACTGATGTCAGTTTGTAGGGCTCCCTTGGGTCTATCAGGGTAGCACAAGTTTGAGGTGGGGACAACTTCGGTGTGGGGTCCATCCTTCGATATAAGGATTTTTTGCAGTCAGGGCCAGGGGCCCCTGGGCACATTCTTTTTCCATTTTCCTTGGGAAAGAAAACTCAGCAGTCCAGGTTCCTGATGTCAGTTTGTAGGGCTCCCTTGGGTCTATCAGGGTAGCACAAGTTTGAGGTGGGGACAACTTTGGTGTGGGGTCCATCCTTCGATATAAGGATTTTTTAGAGTGCGGTCCCTGTCCAACGCCAGGGGCCCCTGTGCACATCCTTTTTCCATTTTCCCTGGGAAAGAAAACTCAGCAGTCCAGGTTCCTGATGTCAGTTTGTAGGCCTCCCTTGGGTCTATCAGGGCAGCACAAGTTTGAGGTGGGGACAACTTCGGTGTGGGGTCCATCCTTCGATATAAGGATTTTTTGCAGTCAGGGCCAGGGGCCCCCGGGCACATCCTTTTTCCATTTTCCCTGGGAAAGAAAACTCAGCAGTCCAGGTTGCTGATGTCAGTTTGTAGGGCTCCCTTGGGTCTATCAGGGCAGCACAAGTTTGAGGTGGGGACAACTTCGGTGTGGGGTCCATCCTTCGATATAAGGATTCTTTGCAGTGAGGTCCCAGCCCAGGGCCAGGGACCCCTGGGCACATCCTTTTTCCATTTTCCCTGGGAAAGAAAACTCAGCAGTCCAGGTTCCTGATGTCAGTTTGTAGGGCTCCCTTGGGTGTATCAGGGCAGCACAAGTTTGAGGTGGGGACAACTTCGGTGTGGCGTCCATCCTTCGATATAATGATTCTTTGCAGTCAGGGCTAGGGGCCCCTGGGCACATCCTTTTTCCATTTTCCCTGGGAAAGAAAACTCAGCAGTCCAGGTTCCTGATGTCAGTTTGTAGGGCTCCCTTGGGTCTATCAGGGCAGCACAAGTTTGAGGTGGGGACAACTTCGGTGTGGGGTCCATCCTTCGATATAAGGATTTTTTGCAGTCAGGGCCAGGGGCCCCCGGGCACATCCTTTTTCCATTTTCCCTGGGAAAGAAAACTCAGCAGTCCAGGTTCCTGATGTCAGTTTGTAGGGCTCCCTTGGGTCTATCAGGGCAGCACAAGTTTGAGGTGGGGACAACTTCGGTGTGGGGTCCATCCTTCGATATAAGGATTTTTTGCAGTCAGGGCCAGGGGCCCCTGGGCACATCCTTTTTCCATTTTCCCTGGGAAAGAAAACTCAGCAGTCCAGGTTCCTGATGTCAGTTTGTAGGGCTCCCTTGGGTCTATCAGGGCAGCACAAGTTTGAGGTGGGGACAGCTTCCGTGTGGGGTCCATCCTTCGATATAAGGATTTTTTGCAGTGAGGTCCCTGCACAGGGCCAGGGGCCCCTGGGCACATCCTTTTTCCATTTCCCCTGGGAAAGAAAACTCAGCAGTCCAGGTTCCTGATGTCAGTTTGTAGGGCTCCCTTGGGTCTATCAGGGTAGCACAAGTTTGAGGTGGGGACAACTTCGGTGTGGCGTCCATCCTTCGATATAAGGATTTTTTGCAGTCAGGTCTAGGGGCCCCTGGGCACATCCTTTTTCCATTTTCCCTGGGAAAGAAAACTCAGCAGTCCAGGTTCCTGATGTCAGTTTGTAGGGCTCCCTTGGGTCTATCAGGGCAGCACAAGTTTGAGGTGGGGACAACTTCGGTGTGGGGTCCATCCTTCGATATAAGGATTCTTTGCAGTGAGGTCCCAGCCCAGGGCCAGGGACCCCTGGGCACATCCTTTTTCCATTTTCCCTGGGAAAGAAAACTCAGCAGTCCAGGTTCCTGATGTCAGTTTGTAGGGCTCCCTTGGGTCTATCAGGATAGCACAAGTTTGAGGTGGGGACAACTTCGGTGTGGGGTCCATCCTTCGATATAAGGATTCTTTGCAGTCAGGGCCAGGGGCCCCCGGGCACACCCTTTTTCCATTTTCCCTGGGAAAGAAAACTCAGCAGTCCAGGTTCCTGATGTCAGTTTGTAGGGCTCCCTTGGGTCTATCAGGGCAGCACAAGTTTGAGGTGGGGACAACTTCGGTGTGGGGTCCATCCTTCGATATAAGGATTTTTTGCAGTCAGGGCCAGGGGCCCCTGGGCACATCCTTTTTCCATTTTCCCTGGGAAAGAAAACTCAGCAGTCCAGGTTCCTGATGTCAGTTTGTAGGGCTCCCTTGGATCTATCAGGGCAGCACAAGTTTGAGGTGGGGACAGCTTCCGTGTGGGGTCCATCCTTCGATATAAGGATTTTTTGCAGTGAGGTCCCTGCACAGGGCCAGGGGCCCCTGGGCACATCCTTTTTCCATTTCCCCTGGGAAAGAAAACTCAGCAGTCCAGGTTCCTGATGTCAGTTTGTAGGGCTCCCTTGGGTCTATCAGGGCAGCACAAGTTTGAGGTGGGGACAACTTTGGTGTGGCATCCATCCATTCGATATAAGGATTCTTTGCAGTCAGGGCCAGGGGCCCCTGGGCACACCCTTTTTCCATTTTCCCTGGGAAAGAAACCTCAGCAGTCCAGGTTACTGATGTCAGTTTGTAGGGCTCCCTTGGGTCTATCAGGGTAGCACAAGTTTGAGGTGGGGACAACTTCGGTGTGGGGTCCATCCTTCGATATAAGGATTTTTTGCAGTCAGGGCCAGGGGCCCCTGGGCACATTCTTTTTCCATTTTCCTTGGGAAAGAAAACTCAGCAGTCCAGGTTCCTGATGTCAGTTTGTAGGGCTCCCTTGGGTCTATCAGGGTAGCACAAGTTTGAGGTGGGGACAACTTTGGTGTGGGGTCCATCCTTCGATATAAGGATTTTTTAGAGTGCGGTCCCTGTCCAACGCCAGGGGCCCCTGTGCACATCCTTTTTCCATTTTCCCTGGGAAAGAAAACTCAGCAGTCCAGGTTCCTGATGTCAGTTTGTAGGCCTCCCTTGGGTCTATCAGGGCAGCACAAGTTTGAGGTGGGGACAACTTCGGTGTGGGGTCCATCCTTCGATATAAGGATTTTTTGCAGTCAGGGCCAGGGGCCCCCGGGCACATCCTTTTTCCATTTTCCCTGGGAAAGAAAACTCAGCAGTCCAGGTTGCTGATGTCAGTTTGTAGGGCTCCCTTGGGTCTATCAGGGCAGCACAAGTTTGAGGTGGGGACAACTTCGGTGTGGGGTCCATCCTTCGATATAAGGATTTTTTGCAGTCAGGGCCAGGGGCCCCCGGGCACACCCTTTTTCCATTTTCCCTGGGAAAGAAAACTCAGCAGTCCAGGTTCCTGATGTCAGTTTGTAGGGCTCCCTTGGGTCTATCAGGGCAGCACAAGTTTGAGGTGGGGACAACTTCGGTGTGGGTCCATCCTTCGATATAAGGATTCTTTGCAGTCAGAGCCCGGCCCAGGGCCAGGGGCCCCTGGGCACATCCTTTTTCCATTTTCCCTGGGAAAGAAAACTCAGCAGTCCAGGTTCCTGATGTCAGTTTGTAGGGCTCCCTTGGGTGTATCAGGGCAGCACAAGTTTGAGGTGGGGACAACTTCGGTGTGGCGTCCATCCTTCGATATAATGATTCTTTGCAGTCAGGGCTAGGGGCCCCTGGGCACATCCTTTTTCCATTTTCCCTGGGAAAGAAAACTCAGCAGTCCAGGTTCCTGATGTCAGTTTGTAGGCCTCCCTTCGGTGTATCAGGGCAGCACAAGTTTGAGGTGGGGACAACTTCGGTGTGGGGTCCATCCTTCGATATAAGGATTTTTTGCAGTCAGGGCCAGGGCCCCTGGGCACATTCTTTTTCCATTTTCCTTGGGAAAGAAAACTCAGCAGTCCAGGTTCCTGATGTCAGTTTGTAGGGCTCCCTTGGGTCTATCAGGGTAGCACAAGTTTGAGGTGGGGACAACTTTGGTGTGGGGTCCATCCTTCGATATAAGGATTTTTTAGAGTGCGGTCCCTGTCCAACGCCAGGGGCCCCTGTGCACATCCTTTTTCCATTTTCCCTGGGAAAGAAAACTCAGCAGTCCAGGTTCCTGATGTCAGTTTGTAGGCCTCCCTTGGGTCTATCAGGGCAGCACAAGTTTGAGGTGGGGACAACTTCGGTGTGGGGTCCATCCTTCGATATAAGGATTTTTTGCAGTCAGGGCCAGGGGCCCCCGGGCACATCCTTTTTCCATTTTCCCTGGGAAAGAAAACTCAGCAGTCCAGGTTCCTGATGTCAGTTTGTAGGGCTCCCTTGGGTCTATCAGGGCAGCACAAGTTTGAGGTGGGGACAACTTCGGTGTGGGGTCCATCCTTCGATATAAGGATTTTTTGCAGTCAGGGCCAGGGGCCCCCGGGCACACCCTTTTTCCATTTTCCCTGGGAAAGAAAACTCAGCAGTCCAGGTTCCTGATGTCAGTTTGTAGGCCTCCCTTCGGTGTATCAGGGCAGCACAAGTTTGAGGTGGGGACAACTTCGGTGTGGGGTCCATCCTTCGATATAAGGATTTTTTGCAGTCAGGGCCAGGGGCCCCCGGGCACATCCTTTTTCCATTTTCCCTGGGAAAGAAAACTCAGCAGTCCAGGTTCCTGATGTCAGTTTGTAGGGCTCCCTTGGGTCTATCAGGATAGCACAAGTTTGAGGTGGGGACAACTTCGGTGTGGGGTCCATCCTTCGATATAAGGATTTTTTGCAGTCAGGGCCAGGGGCCCGTGGGCACATCCTATTTCCATTTTCCCTGGGAAAGAAAACTCAGCAGTCCAGGTTCCTGATGTCAGTTTGTAGGGCTCCCTTGGGTCTATCAGGGCAGCACAAGTTTGAGGTGGGGACAGCTTCCGTGTGGGGTCCATCCTTCGATATAAGGATTTTTTGCAGTGAGGTCCCTGCACAGGGCCAGGGGCCCCTGGGCACATCCTTTTTCCATTTTCCCTGGGAAAGAAAACTCAGCAGTCCAGGTTCCTGATGTCAGTTTGTAGGGCTCCCTTGGGTCTATCAGGGCAGCACAAGTTTGAGGTGGGGACAACTTTGGTGTGGGGTCCATCCTTCGATATAAGGATTTTTTATAGTGCGGTCCCTGTCCAGCGCCAGGGGCCCCTGTGCACATCCTTTTTCCATTTTCCCTGGGAAAGAAAACTCAGCAGTCCAGGTTGCTGATGTCAGTTTGTAGGGCTCCCTTGGGTCTATCAGGGTAGCACAAGTTTGAGGTGGGGACAACTTCGGTGTGGCGTCCATCCTTCGATATAAGGATTTTTTGCAGTCAGGGCTAGGGGCCCCTGGGCACATCCTTTTTCCATTTTCCCTGGGAAAGAAAACTCAGCAGTCCAGGTTCCTGATGTCAGTTTGTAGGGCTCCCTTGGGTCTATCAGGGCAGCACAAGTTTGAGGTGGGGACAACTTCGGTGTGGGGTCCATCCTTCGATATAAGGATTCTTTGCAGTGAGGTCCCAGCCCAGGGCCAGGGACCCCTGGGCACATCCTTTTTCCATTTTCCCTGGGAAAGAAAACTCAGCAGTCCAGGTTCCTGATGTCAGTTTGTAGGGCTCCCTTGGGTGTATCAGGGCAGCACAAGTTTGAGGTGGGGACAACTTCGGTGTGGCGTCCATCCTTCGATATAATGATTCTTTGCAGTCAGGGCTAGGGGCCCCTGGGCACATCCTTTTTCCATTTTCCCTGGGAAAGAAAACTCAGCAGTCCAGGTTCCTGATGTCAGTTTGTAGGCCTCCCTTCGGTGTATCAGGGCAGCACAAGTTTGAGGTGGGGACAACTTCGGTGTGGGGTCCATCCTTCGATATAAGGATTTTTTGCAGTCAGGGCCAGTGGCCCCCGGGCACATCCTTTTTCCATTTTCCCTGGGAAAGAAAACTCAGCAGTCCAGGTTCCTGATGTCAGTTTGTAGGGCTCCCTTGGGTCTATCAGGGCAGCACAAGTTTGAGGTGGGGACAACTTCGGTGTGGGGTCCATCCTTCGATATAAGGATTTTTTGCAGTCAGGGCCAGGGGCCCCTGGGCACATCCTTTTTCCATTTTCCCTGGGAAAGAAAACTCAGCAGTCCAGGTTCCTGATGTCAGTTTGTAGGGCTCCCTTGGGTCTATCAGGGCAGCACAAGTTTGAGGTGGGGACAGCTTCCGTGTGGGGTCCATCCTTCGATATAAGGATTTTTTGCAGTGAGGTCCCTGCACAGGGCCAGGGGCCCCTGGGCACATCCTTTTTCCATTTCCCCTGGGAAAGAAAACTCAGCAGTCCAGGTTCCTGATGTCAGTTTGTAGGGCTCCCTTGGGTCTATCAGGGTAGCACAAGTTTGAGGTGGGGACAACTTCGGTGTGGCGTCCATCCTTCGATATAAGGATTTTTTGCAGTCAGGTCTAGGGGCCCCTGGGCACATCCTTTTTCCATTTTCCCTGGGAAAGAAAACTCAGCAGTCCAGGTTCCTGATGTCAGTTTGTAGGGCTCCCTTGGGTCTATCAGGGCAGCACAAGTTTGAGGTGGGGACAACTTCGGTGTGGGGTCCATCCTTCGATATAAGGATTCTTTGCAGTGAGGTCCCAGCCCAGGGCCAGGGACCCCTGGGCACATCCTTTTTCCATTTTCCCTGGGAAAGAAACCTCAGCAGTCCAGGTTCCTGATGTCAGTTTGTAGGGCTCCCTTGGGTCTATCAGGATAGCACAAGTTTGAGGTGGGGACAACTTCGGTGTGGGGTCCATCCTTCGATATAAGGATTCTTTGCAGTCAGGGCCAGGGGCCCCCGGGCACACCCTTTTTCCATTTTCCCTGGGAAAGAAAACTCAGCAGTCCAGGTTCCTGATGTCAGTTTGTAGGGCTCCCTTGGGTCTATCAGGGCAGCACAAGTTTGAGGTGGGGACAACTTCGGTGTGGGGTCCATCCTTCGATATAAGGATTTTTTGCAGTCAGGGCCAGGGGCCCCTGGGCACATCCTTTTTCCATTTTCCCTGGGAAAGAAAACTCAGCAGTCCAGGTTCCTGATGTCAGTTTGTAGGGCTCCCTTGGGTCTATCAGGGCAGCACAAGTTTGAGGTGGGGACAGCTTCCGTGTGGGGTCCATCCTTCGATATAAGGATTTTTTGCAGTGAGGTCCCTGCACAGGGCCAGGGGCCCCTGGGCACATCCTTTTTCCATTTCCCCTGGGAAAGAAAACTCAGCAGTCCAGGTTCCTGATGTCAGTTTGTAGGGCTCCCTTGGGTCTATCAGGGCAGCACAAGTTTGAGGTGGGGACAACTTTGGTGTGGCATCCATCCATTCGATATAAGGATTCTTTGCAGTCAGGGCCAGGGGCCCCTGGGCACACCCTTTTTCCATTTTCCCTGGGAAAGAAACCTCAGCAGTCCAGGTTACTGATGTCAGTTTGTAGGGCTCCCTTGGGTCTATCAGGGTAGCACAAGTTTGAGGTGGGGACAACTTCGGTGTGGGGTCCATCCTTCGATATAAGGATTTTTTGCAGTGAGGTCCCTGCACAGGGCCAGGGGCCCCTGGGCACATCCTTTTTCCATTTCCCCTGGGAAAGAAAACTCAGCAGTCCAGGTTCCTGATGTCAGTTTGTAGGGCTCCCTTGGGTCTATCAGGGCAGCACAAGTTTGAGGTGGGGACAACTTTGGTGTGGGGTCCATCCTTCGATATAAGGATTTTTTATAGTGCGGTCCCTGTCCAGCGCCAGGGGCCCCTGTGCACATCCTTTTTCCATTTTCCCTGGGAAAGAAAACTCAGCAGTCCAGGTTGCTGATGTCAGTTTGTAGGGCTCCCTTGGGTCTATCAGGGTAGCACAAGTTTGAGGTGGGGACAACTTCGGTGTGGCGTCCATCCTTCGATATAAGGATTTTTTGCAGTCAGGGCTAGGGGCCCCTGGGCACATCCTTTTTCCATTTTCCCTGGGAAAGAAAACTCAGCAGTCCAGGTTCCTGATGTCAGTTTGTAGGGCTCCCTTGGGTCTATCAGGGCAGCACAAGTTTGAGGTGGGGACAACTTCGGTGTGGGGTCCATCCTTCGATATAAGGATTCTTTGCAGTGAGGTCCCAGCCCAGGGCCAGGGACCCCTGGGCACATCCTTTTTCCATTTTCCCTGGGAAAGAAAACTCAGCAGTCCAGGTTCCTGATGTCAGTTTGTAGGGCTCCCTTGGGTGTATCAGGGCAGCACAAGTTTGAGGTGGGGACAACTTCGGTGTGGCGTCCATCCTTCGATATAATGATTCTTTGCAGTCAGGGCTAGGGGCCCCTGGGCACATCCTTTTTCCATTTTCCCTGGGAAAGAAAACTCAGCAGTCCAGGTTCCTGATGTCAGTTTGTAGGGCTCCCTTGGGTCTATCAGGGCAGCACAAGTTTGAGGTGGGGACAACTTCGGTGTGGGGTCCATCCTTCGATATAAGGATTTTTTGCAGTCAGGGCCAGGGGCCCCCGGGCACATCCTTTTTCCATTTTCCCTGGGAAAGAAAACTCAGCAGTCCAGGTTCCTGATGTCAGTTTGTAGGGCTCCCTTGGGTCTATCAGGGCAGCACAAGTTTGAGGTGGGGACAACTTCGGTGTGGGGTCCATCCTTCGATATAAGGATTTTTTGCAGTCAGGGCCAGGGGCCCCTGGGCACATCCTTTTTCCATTTTCCCTGGGAAAGAAAACTCAGCAGTCCAGGTTCCTGATGTCAGTTTGTAGGGCTCCCTTGGGTCTATCAGGGCAGCACAAGTTTGAGGTGGGGACAGCTTCCGTGTGGGGTCCATCCTTCGATATAAGGATTTTTTGCAGTGAGGTCCCTGCACAGGGCCAGGGGCCCCTGGGCACATCCTTTTTCCATTTCCCCTGGGAAAGAAAACTCAGCAGTCCAGGTTCCTGATGTCAGTTTGTAGGGCTCCCTTGGGTCTATCAGGGTAGCACAAGTTTGAGGTGGGGACAACTTCGGTGTGGCGTCCATCCTTCGATATAAGGATTTTTTGCAGTCAGGTCTAGGGGCCCCTGGGCACATCCTTTTTCCATTTTCCCTGGGAAAGAAAACTCAGCAGTCCAGGTTCCTGATGTCAGTTTGTAGGGCTCCCTTGGGTCTATCAGGGCAGCACAAGTTTGAGGTGGGGACAACTTCGGTGTGGGGTCCATCCTTCGATATAAGGATTCTTTGCAGTGAGGTCCCAGCCCAGGGCCAGGGACCCCTGGGCACATCCTTTTTCCATTTTCCCTGGGAAAGAAACCTCAGCAGTCCAGGTTCCTGATGTCAGTTTGTAGGGCTCCCTTGGGTCTATCAGGATAGCACAAGTTTGAGGTGGGGACAACTTCGGTGTGGGGTCCATCCTTCGATATAAGGATTCTTTGCAGTCAGGGCCAGGGGCCCCCGGGCACACCCTTTTTCCATTTTCCCTGGGAAAGAAAACTCAGCAGTCCAGGTTCCTGATGTCAGTTTGTAGGGCTCCCTTGGGTCTATCAGGGCAGCACAAGTTTGAGGTGGGGACAACTTCGGTGTGGGGTCCATCCTTCGATATAAGGATTTTTTGCAGTCAGGGCCAGGGGCCCCTGGGCACATCCTTTTTCCATTTTCCCTGGGAAAGAAAACTCAGCAGTCCAGGTTCCTGATGTCAGTTTGTAGGGCTCCCTTGGATCTATCAGGGCAGCACAAGTTTGAGGTGGGGACAGCTTCCGTGTGGGGTCCATCCTTCGATATAAGGATTTTTTGCAGTGAGGTCCCTGCACAGGGCCAGGGGCCCCTGGGCACATCCTTTTTCCATTTCCCCTGGGAAAGAAAACTCACCAGTCCAGGTTCCTGATGTCAGTTTGTAGGGCTCCCTTGGGTCTATCAGGGCAGCACAAGTTTGAGGTGGGGACAACTTTGGTGTGGCATCCATCCATTCGATATAAGGATTCTTTGCAGTCAGGGCCAGGGGCCCCTGGGCACACCCTTTTTCCATTTTCCCTGGGAAAGAAACCTCAGCAGTCCAGGTTACTGATGTCAGTTTGTAGGGCTCCCTTGGGTCTATCAGGGTAGCACAAGTTTGAGGTGGGGACAACTTCGGTGTGGGGTCCATCCTTCGATATAAGGATTTTTTGCAGTCAGGGCCAGGGGCCCCTGGGCACATTCTTTTTCCATTTTCCTTGGGAAAGAAAACTCAGCAGTCCAGGTTCCTGATGTCAGTTTGTAGGGCTCCCTTGGGTCTATCAGGGTAGCACAAGTTTGAGGTGGGGACAACTTTGGTGTGGGGTCCATCCTTCGATATAAGGATTTTTTAGAGTGCGGTCCCTGTCCAACGCCAGGGGCCCCTGTGCACATCCTTTTTCCATTTTCCCTGGGAAAGAAAACTCAGCAGTCCAGGTTCCTGATGTCAGTTTGTAGGCCTCCCTTGGGTCTATCAGGGCAGCACAAGTTTGAGGTGGGGACAACTTCGGTGTGGGGTCCATCCTTCGATATAAGGATTTTTTGCAGTCAGGGCCAGGGGCCCCCGGGCACATCCTTTTTCCATTTTCCCTGGGAAAGAAAACTCAGCAGTCCAGGTTGCTGATGTCAGTTTGTAGGGCTCCCTTGGGTCTATCAGGGCAGCACAAGTTTGAGGTGGGGACAACTTCGGTGTGGGGTCCATCCTTCGATATAAGGATTTTTTGCAGTCAGGGCCAGGGGCCCCCGGGCACACCCTTTTTCCATTTTCCCTGGGAAAGAAAACTCAGCAGTCCAGGTTCCTGATGTCAGTTTGTAGGGCTCCCTTGGGTCTATCAGGGCAGCACAAGTTTGAGGTGGGGACAAATTCGGTGTGGGTCCATCCTTCGATATAAGGATTCTTTGCAGTCAGAGCCCGGCCCAGGGCCAGGGGCCCCTGGGCACATCCTTTTTCCATTTTCCCTGGGAAAGAAAACTCAGCAGTCCAGGTTCCTGATGTCAGTTTGTAGGGCTCCCTTGGGTGTATCAGGGCAGCACAAGTTTGAGGTGGGGACAACTTCGGTGTGGCGTCCATCCTTCGATATAATGATTCTTTGCAGTCAGGGCTAGGGGCCCCTGGGCACATCCTTTTTCCATTTTCCCTGGGAAAGAAAACTCAGCAGTCCAGGTTCCTGATGTCAGTTTGTAGGCCTCCCTTCGGTGTATCAGGGCAGCACAAGTTTGAGGTGGGGACAACTTCGGTGTGGGGTCCATCCTTCGATATAAGGATTTTTTGCAGTCAGGGCCAGGGCCCCTGGGCACATTCTTTTTCCATTTTCCTTGGGAAAGAAAACTCAGCAGTCCAGGTTCCTGATGTCAGTTTGTAGGGCTCCCTTGGGTCTATCAGGGTAGCACAAGTTTGAGGTGGGGACAACTTTGGTGTGGGGTCCATCCTTCGATATAAGGATTTTTTAGAGTGCGGTCCCTGTCCAACGCCAGGGGCCCCTGTGCACATCCTTTTTCCATTTTCCCTGGGAAAGAAAACTCAGCAGTCCAGGTTCCTGATGTCAGTTTGTAGGCCTCCCTTGGGTCTATCAGGGCAGCACAAGTTTGAGGTGGGGACAATTTCGGTGTGGGGTCCATCCTTCGATATAAGGATTTTTTGCAGTCAGGGCCAGGGGCCCCCGGGCACATCCTTTTTCCATTTTCCCTGGGAAAGAAAACTCAGCAGTCCAGGTTCCTGATGTCAGTTTGTAGGGCTCCCTTGGGTCTATCAGGGCAGCACAAGTTTGAGGTGGGGACAACTTCGGTGTGGGGTCCATCCTTCGATATAAGGATTTTTTGCAGTCAGGGCCAGGGGCCCCCGGGCACACCCTTTTTCCATTTTCCCTGGGAAAGAAAACTCAGCAGTCCAGGTTCCTGATGTCAGTTTGTAGGCCTCCCTTCGGTGTATCAGGGCAGCACAAGTTTGAGGTGGGGACAACTTCGGTGTGGGGTCCATCCTTCGATATAAGGATTTTTTGCAGTCAGGGCCAGGGGCCCCCGGGCACATCCTTTTTCCATTTTCCCTGGGAAAGAAAACTCAGCAGTCCAGGTTCCTGATGTCAGTTTGTAGGGCTCCCTTGGGTCTATCAGGATAGCACAAGTTTGAGGTGGGGACAACTTCGGTGTGGGGTCCATCCTTCGATATAAGGATTTTTTGCAGTCAGGGCCAGGGGCCCGTGGGCACATCCTATTTCCATTTTCCCTGGGAAAGAAAACTCAGCAGTCCAGGTTCCTGATGTCAGTTTGTAGGGCTCCCTTGGGTCTATCAGGGCAGCACAAGTTTGAGGTGGGGACAGCTTCCGTGTGGGGTCCATCCTTCGATATAAGGATTTTTTGCAGTGAGGTCCCTGCACAGGGCCAGGGGCCCCTGGGCACATCCTTTTTCCATTTCCCCTGGGAAAGAAAACTCAGCAGTCCAGGTTCCTGATGTCAGTTTGTAGGGCTCCCTTGGGTCTATCAGGGCAGCACAAGTTTGAGGTGGGGACAACTTTGGTGTGGGGTCCATCCTTCGATATAAGGATTTTTTATAGTGCGGTCCCTGTCCAGCGCCAGGGGCCCCTGTGCACATCCTTTTTCCATTTTCCCTGGGAAAGAAAACTCAGCAGTCCAGGTTGCTGATGTCAGTTTGTAGGGCTCCCTTGGGTCTATCAGGGTAGCACAAGTTTGAGGTGGGGACAACTTCGGTGTGGCGTCCATCCTTCGATATAAGGATTTTTTGCAGTCAGGGCTAGGGGCCCCTGGGCACATCCTTTTTCCATTTTCCCTGGGAAAGAAAACTCAGCAGTCCAGGTTCCTGATGTCAGTTTGTAGGGCTCCCTTGGGTCTATCAGGGCAGCACAAGTTTGAGGTGGGGACAACTTCGGTGTGGGGTCCATCCTTCGATATAAGGATTCTTTGCAGTGAGGTCCCAGCCCAGGGCCAGGGACCCCTGGGCACATCCTTTTTCCATTTTCCCTGGGAAAGAAAACTCAGCAGTCCAGGTTCCTGATGTCAGTTTGTAGGGCTCCCTTGGGTGTATCAGGGCAGCACAAGTTTGAGGTGGGGACAACTTCGGTGTGGCGTCCATCCTTCGATATAATGATTCTTTGCAGTCAGGGCTAGGGGCCCCTGGGCACATCCTTTTTCCATTTTCCCTGGGAAAGAAAACTCAGCAGTCCAGGTTCCTGATGTCAGTTTGTAGGCCTCCCTTCGGTGTATCAGGGCAGCACAAGTTTGAGGTGGGGACAACTTCGGTGTGGGGTCCATCCTTCGATATAAGGATTTTTTGCAGTCAGGGCCAGTGGCCCCCGGGCACATCCTTTTTCCATTTTCCCTGGGAAAGAAAACTCAGCAGTCCAGGTTCCTGATGTCAGTTTGTAGGGCTCCCTTGGGTCTATCAGGGCAGCACAAGTTTGAGGTGGGGACAACTTCGGTGTGGGGTCCATCCTTCGATATAAGGATTTTTTGCAGTCAGGGCCAGGGGCCCCTGGGCACATCCTTTTTCCATTTTCCCTGGGAAAGAAAACTCAGCAGTCCAGGTTCCTGATGTCAGTTTGTAGGGCTCCCTTGGGTCTATCAGGGCAGCACAAGTTTGAGGTGGGGACAGCTTCCGTGTGGGGTCCATCCTTCGATATAAGGATTTTTTGCAGTGAGGTCCCTGCACAGGGCCAGGGGCCCCTGGGCACATCCTTTTTCCATTTCCCCTGGGAAAGAAAACTCAGCAGTCCAGGTTCCTGATGTCAGTTTGTAGGGCTCCCTTGGGTCTATCAGGGTAGCACAAGTTTGAGGTGGGGACAACTTCGGTGTGGCGTCCATCCTTCGATATAAGGATTTTTTGCAGTCAGGTCTAGGGGCCCCTGGGCACATCCTTTTTCCATTTTCCCTGGGAAAGAAAACTCAGCAGTCCAGGTTCCTGATGTCAGTTTGTAGGGCTCCCTTGGGTCTATCAGGGCAGCACAAGTTTGAGGTGGGGACAACTTCGGTGTGGGGTCCATCCTTCGATATAAGGATTCTTTGCAGTGAGGTCCCAGCCCAGGGCCAGGGACCCCTGGGCACATCCTTTTTCCATTTTCCCTGGGAAAGAAAACTCAGCAGTCCAGGTTCCTGATGTCAGTTTGTAGGGCTCCCTTGGGTCTATCAGGATAGCACAAGTTTGAGGTGGGGACAACTTCGGTGTGGGGTCCATCCTTCGATATAAGGATTCTTTGCAGTCAGGGCCAGGGGCCCCCGGGCACACCCTTTTTCCATTTTCCCTGGGAAAGAAAACTCAGCAGTCCAGGTTCCTGATGTCAGTTTGTAGGGCTCCCTTGGGTCTATCAGGGCAGCACAAGTTTGAGGTGGGGACAACTTCGGTGTGGGGTCCATCCTTCGATATAAGGATTTTTTGCAGTCAGGGCCAGGGGCCCCTGGGCACATCCTTTTTCCATTTTCCCTGGGAAAGCAAACTCAGCAGTCCAGGTTCCTGATGTCAGTTTGTAGGGCTCCCTTGGGTCTATCAGGGCAGCACAAGTTTGAGGTGGGGACAGCTTCCGTGTGGGGTCCATCCTTCGATATAAGGATTTTTTGCAGTGAGGTCCCTGCACAGGGCCAGGGGCCCCTGGGCACATCCTTTTTCCATTTCCCCTGGGAAAGAAAACTCAGCAGTCCAGGTTCCTGATGTCAGTTTGTAGGGCTCCCTTGGGTCTATCAGGGCAGCACAAGTTTGAGGTGGGGACAACTTTGGTGTGGCATCCATCCATTCGATATAAGGATTCTTTGCAGTCAGGGCCAGGGGCCCCTGGGCACACCCTTTTTCCATTTTCCCTGGGAAAGAAACCTCAGCAGTCCAGGTTACTGATGTCAGTTTGTAGGGCTCCCTTGGGTCTATCAGGGTAGCACAAGTTTGAGGTGGGGACAACTTCGGTGTGGGGTCCATCCTTCGATATAAGGATTTTTTGCAGTCAGGGCCAGGGCCCCTGGGCACATTCTTTTTCCATTTTCCTTGGGAAAGAAAACTCAGCAGTCCAGGTTCCTGATGTCAGTTTGTAGGGCTCCCTTGGGTCTATCAGGGTAGCACAAGTTTGAGGTGGGGACAACTTTGGTGTGGGGTCCATCATTCGATATAAGGATTTTTTAGAGTGCGGTCCCTGTCCAACGCCAGGGGCCCCTGTGCACATCCTTTTTCCATTTTCCCTGGGAAAGAAAACTCAGCAGTCCAGGTTCCTGATGTCAGTTTGTAGGCCTCCCTTGGGTCTATCAGGGCAGCACAAGTTTGAGGTGGGGACAACTTCGGTGTGGGGTCCATCCTTCGATATAAGGATTTTTTGCAGTCAGGGCCAGGGGCCCCCGGGCACATCCTTTTTCCATTTTCCCTGGGAAAGAAAACTCAGCAGTCCAGGTTCCTGATGTCAGTTTGTAGGGCTCCCTTGGGTCTATCAGGGCAGCACAAGTTTGAGGTGGGGACAACTTCGGTGTGGGGTCCATCCTTCGATATAAGGATTTTTTGCAGTCAGGGCCAGGGGCCCCCGGGCACACACTTTTTCCATTTTCCCTGGGAAAGAAAACTCAGCAGTCCAGGTTCCTGATGTCAGTTTGTAGGGCTCCCTTGGGTCTATCAGGGCAGCACAAGTTTGAGGTGGGGACAACTTCGGTGTGGGTTCCATCCTTCGATATAAGGATTTTTTGCAGTCAGGGCCAGGGGCCCCTGGGCACACCCTTTTTCCATTTTCCCTGGGAAAGAAAACTCAGCAGTCCAGGTTCCTGATGTCAGTTTGTAGAGCTCCCTTGGGTCTATCAGGGCAGCACAAGTTTGAGGTGGGGACAACTTCCGTGTGGGGTCCATCCTTCGATATAAGGATTTTTTGCAGTGAGGGCCCAGCTCACGGCCTGGGGCCCCTGGGCACATCCTTTTTCCATTTTCCCTGGGAAAGAAACCTCAGCAGTCCAGGTTCCTGATGTCAGTTTGTAGGGCTCCCTTGGGTCTATCAGGATAGCACAAGTTTGAGGTGGGGACAACTTCGGTGTGGGGTCCATCCTTCGATATAAGGATTCTTTGCAGTCAGGGCCAGGGGCCCCTGGGCACATCCTTTTTCCATTTTCCCTGGGAAAGAAAACTCAGCAGTCCAGGTTCCTGATGTCAGTTTGTAGGGCTCCCTTGGGTCTATCAGGGCAGCACAAGTTTGAGGTGGGGACAACTTTGGTGTGGGGTCCATCCTTCGATATAAGGATTCTTTGCAGTCAGGGCCCGGCCCAGGGCCAGGGGCCCCTGGGCACATCCTTTTTCCATTTTCCCTGGGAAAGAAAACTCAGCAGTCCAGGTTCCTGATGTCAGTTTGTAGGGCTCCCTTGGGTGTATCAGGGCAGCACAAGTTTGAGGTGGGGACAACTTCGGTGTGGCGTCCATCCTTCGATATAATGATTCTTTGCAGTCAGGGCTAGGGGCCCCTGGGCACATCCTTTTTCCATTTTCCCTGGGAAAGAAAACTCAGCAGTCCAGGTTCCTGATGTCAGTTTGTAGGCCTCCCTTCGGTGTATCAGGGCAGCACAAGTTTGAGGTGGGGACAACTTCGGTGTGGGGTCCATCCTTCGATATAAGGATTTTTTGCAGTCAGGGCCAGGGGCCCCCGGGCACATCCTTTTTCCATTTTCCCTGGGAAAGAAAACTCAGCAGTCCAGGTTCCTGATGTCAGTTTGTAGGGCTCCCTTGGGTGTATCAGGGCAGCACAAGTTTGAGGTCGGGAAAACTTCGGTGTGGGGTCCATCCTTCGATATAAGGATTCTTTGCAGTCAGGGCCAGGGCCCCCTGGGCATATCCTTTTTCGATTTTCCCTGAGAAAGAAAACTCAGCAGTCCAGGTTCCTGATGTCAGTTTGTAGGGCTCCCTTGGGTCTATCAGGGCAGCACAAGTTTGAGGTGGGGACAACTTCGGTGTGGGTTCCATCCTTCGATATAAGGATTTTTTGCAGTGAGGGGCCCCAGCCCAAGGCCAGGGGCCCCTGGGCACATCCTTTTTCCATTTTCCCTGGGAAAGAAACCTCAGCAGTCCAGGTTCCTGATGTCAGTTTGTAGGGCTCCCTTGGGTCTATCAGGATAGCACAAGTTTGAGGTGGGGACAACTTCGGTGTGGGGTCCATCCTTCGATATAAGGATTTTTTGCAGTCAGGGCCAGGGGCCCGTGGGCACATCCTATTTCCATTTTCCCTGGGAAAGAAAACTCAGCAGTCCAGGTTCCTGATGTCAGTTTGTAGGGCTCCCTTGGGTGTATCAGGGCAGCACAAGTTTGAGGTGGGGACAGCTTCCGTGTGGGGTCCATCCTTCGATATAAGGATTTTTTGCAGTGAGGTCCCTGCACAGGGCCAGGGGCCCCTGGGCACATCCTTTTTCCATTTCCCCTGGGAAAGAAAACTCAGCAGTCCAGGTTCCTGATGTCAGTTTGTAGGGCTCCCTTGGGTCTATCAGGGCAGCACAAGTTTGAGGTGGGGACAACTTTGGTGTGGGGTCCATCCTTCGATATAAGGATTTTTTATAGTGCGGTCCCTGTCCAGCGCCAGGGGCCCCTGTGCACATCCTTTTTCCATTTTCCCTGGGAAAGAAAACTCAGCAGTCCAGGTTGCTGATGTCAGTTTGTAGGGCTCCCTTGGGTCTATCAGGGTAGCACAAGTTTGAGGTGGGGACAACTTCGGTGTGGCGTCCATCCTTCGATATAAGGATTTTTTGCAGTCAGGGCTAGGGGCCCCTGGGCACATCCTTTTTCCATTTTCCCTGGGAAAGAAAACTCAGCAGTCCAGGTTCCTGATGTCAGTTTGTAGGGCTCCCTTGGGTCTATCAGGGCAGCACAAGTTTGAGGTGGGGACAACTTCGGTGTGGGGTCCATCCTTCGATATAAGGATTCTTTGCAGTGAGGTCCCAGCCCAGGGCCAGGGACCCCTGGGCACATCCTTTTTCCATTTTCCCTGGGAAAGAAAACTCAGCAGTCCAGGTTCCTGATGTCAGTTTGTAGGGCTCCCTTGGGTCTATCAGGATAGCACAAGTTTGAGGTGGGGACAACTTCGGTGTGGGGTCCATCCTTCGATATAAGGATTCTTTGCAGTCAGGGCCAGGGGCCCCCGGGCACACCCTTTTTCCATTTTCCCTGGGAAAGAAAACTCAGCAGTCCAGGTTCCTGATGTCAGTTTGTAGGGCTCCCTTGGGTCTATCAGGGCAGCACAAGTTTGAGGTGGGGACAACTTCGGTGTGGGGTCCATCCTTCGATATAAGGATTTTTTGCAGTCAGGGCCAGGGGCCCCTGGGCACATCCTTTTTCCATTTTCCCTGGGAAATAAAACTCAGCAGTCCAGGTTCCTGATGTCAGTTTGTAGGGCTCCCTTGGGTCTATCAGGGCAGCACAAGTTTGAGGTGGGGACAGCTTCCGTGTGGGGTCCATCCTTCGATATAAGGATTTTTTGCAGTGAGGTCCCTGCACAGGGCCAGGGGCCCCTGGGCACATCCTTTTTCCATTTCCCCTGGGAAAGAAAACTCAGCAGTCCAGGTTCCTGATGTCAGTTTGTAGGGCTCCCTTGGGTCTATCAGGGCAGCACAAGTTTGAGGTGGGGACAACTTTGGTGTGGCATCCATCCTTCGATATAAGGATTCTTTGCAGTCAGGGCCAGGGGCCCCTCGGCACATCCTTTTTCCATTTTCCCTGGGAAAGAAAAATCAGCAGTCCAGGTTCCTGATGTCAGTTTGTAGGGCTCCCTTTGGTCTATCAGGGTAGCACAAGTTTGAGGTGGGGACAACTTCGGTGTGGGGTCCATCCTTCGATATAAGGATTTTTTGCAGTCAGGGCCAGGGGCCCCTGGGCACATTCTTTTTCCATTTTCCTTGGGAAAGAAAACTCAGCAGTCCAGGTTCCTGATGTCAGTTTGTAGGGCTCCCTTGGGTCTATCAGGGTAGCACAAGTTTGAGGTGGGGACAACTTTGGTGTGGGGTCCATCCTTCGATATAAGGATTTTTTAGAGTGCGGTCCCTGTCCAACGCCAGGGGCCCCTGTGCACATCCTTTTTCCATTTTCCCTGGGAAAGAAAACTCAGCAGTCCAGGTTCCTGATGTCAGTTTGTAGGCCTCCCTTGGGTCTATCAGGACAGCACAAGTTTGAGGTGGGGACAACTTCGGTCTGGGGTCCATCCTTCGATATAAGGATTTTTTGCAGTCAGGGCCAGGGGCCCCCGGGCACATCCCACATCCTTTTTCCATTTTCCCTGGGAAAGAAAACTCAGCAGTCCAGGTTCCTGATGTCAGTTTGTAGGGCTCCCTTGGGTCTATCAGGGCAGCACAAGTTTGAGGTGGGGACAACTTCGGTGTGGGGTCCATCCTTCGATATAAGGATTTTTTGCAGTCAGGGCCAGGGGCCCCCGGGCACACCCTTTTTCCATTTTCCCTGGGAAAGAAAACTCAGCAGTCCAGGTTCCTGATGTCAGTTTGTAGGGCTCCCTTGGGTCTATCAGGGCAGCACAAGTTTGAGGTGGGGACAACTTCGGTGTGGGTTCCATCCTTCGATATAAGGATTTTTTGCAGTCAGGGCCAGGGGCCCCTGGGCACATCCTTTTTCCATTTTCCCTGGAAAAGAAAACTCAGCAGTCCAGGTTCCTGATGTCAGTTTGTAGGGCTCCCTTGGGTCTATCAGGATAGCACAAGTTTGAGGTGGGGACAACTTCGGTGTGGGGTCCATCCTTCGATATAATGATTCTTTGCAGTCAGGGCCAGGGGCCCCTGGGCACATCCTTTTTCCATTTTCCCTGGGAAAGAAAACTCAGCAGTCCAGGTTCCTGATGTCAGTTTGTAGGGCTCCCTTGGGTGTATCAGGGCAGCACAAGTTTGAGGTGGGGACAGCTTCCGTGTGGGGTCCATCCTTCGATATAAGGATTCTTTGCAGTCAGGGCCCGGCCCAGGGCCAGGGGCCCCTGGGCACATCCTTTTTCCATTTTCCCTGGGAAAGAAAACTCAGCAGTCCAGGTTCCTGATGTCAGTTTGTAGGGCTCCCTTGGGTCTATCAGGGCAGCACAAGTTTGAGGTGGGGACAACTTCGGTGTGGCGTCCATCCTTCGATATAATGATTCTTTGCAGTCAGGGCTAGGGGCCCCTGGGCACATCCTTTTTCCATTTTCCCTGGGAAAGAAAACTCAGCAGTCCAGGTTCCTGATGTCAGTTTGTAGGCCTCCCTTCGGTGTATCAGGGCAGCACAAGTTTGAGGTGGGGACAACTTCGGTGTGGGGTCCATCCTTCAATATAAGGATTTTTTGCAGTCAGGGCCAGGGGCCCCTGGGCACATCCTTTTTCCATTTTCCCTGGGAAAGAAAACTCAGCAGTCCAGGTTCCTGATGTCAGTTTGTAGGGCTCCCTTGGGTGTATCAGGGCAGCACAAGTTTGAGGTCGGGAAAACTTCGGTGTGGGGTCCATCCTTCGATATAAGGATTCTTTGCAGTGAGGTCCCAGCCCAGGGCCAGGGACCCCTGGGCACATCCTTTTTCCATTTTCCCTGGGAAAGAAACCTCAGCAGTCCAGGTTCCTGATGTCAGTTTGTAGGGCTCCCTTGGGTCTATCAGGGCAGCACAAGTTTGAGGTGGGGACAACTTTGGTGTGGGGTCCATCCTTCGATATAAGGATTTTTTATAGTGCGGTCCCTGTCCAGCGCCAGGGGCCCCTGTGCACATCCTTTTTCCATTTTCCCTGGGAAAGAAAACTCAGCAGTCCAGGTTGCTGATGTCAGTTTGTAGGGCTCCCTTGGGTCTATCAGGGTAGCACAAGTTTGAGGTGGGGACAACTTCGGTGTGGCGTCCATCCTTCGATATAAGGATTTTTTGCAGTCAGGTCTAGGGGCCCCTGGGCACATCCTTTTTCCATTTTCCCTGGGAAAGAAAACTCAGCAGTCCAGGTTCCTGATGTCAGTTTGTAGGGCTCCCTTGGGTCTATCAGGGCAGCACAAGTTTGAGGTGGGGACAACTTCGGTGTGGGGTCCATCCTTCGATATAAGGATTCTTTGCAGTGAGGTCCCAGCCCAGGGCCAGGGACCCCTGGGCACATCCTTTTTCCATTTTCCCTGGGAAAGAAACCTCAGCAGTCCAGGTTCCTGATGTCAGTTTGTAGGGCTCCCTTGGGTCTATCAGGATAGCACAAGTTTGAGGTGGGGACAACTTCGGTGTGGGGTCCATCCTTCGATATAAGGATTCTTTGCAGTCAGGGCCAGGGGCCCCCGGGCACACCCTTTTTCCATTTTCCCTGGGAAAGAAAACTCAGCAGTCCAGGTTCCTGATGTCAGTTTGTAGGGCTCCCTTGGGTCTATCAGGGCAGCACAAGTTTGAGGTGGGGACAACTTCGGTGTGGGGTCCATCCTTCAATATAAGGATTTTTTGCAGTCAGGGCCAGGGGCCCCTGGGCACAACCTTTTTCCATTTTCCCTGGGAAAGAAAACTCAGCAGTCCAGGTTCCTGATGTCAGTTTGTAGGGCTCCCTTGGGTCTATCAGGGCAGCACAAGTTTGAGGTGGGGACAGCTTCCGTGTGGGGTCCATCCTTCGATATAAGGATTTTTTGCAGTGAGGTCCCTGCACAGGGCCAGGGGCCCCTGGGCACATCCTTTTTCCATTTCCCCTGGGAAAGAAAACTCAGCAGTCCAGGTTCCTGATGTCAGTTTGTAGGGCTCCCTTGGGTCTATCAGGGCAGCACAAGTTTGAGGTGGGGACAACTTTGGTGTGGCATCCATCCTTCGATATAAGGATTCTTTGCAGTCAGGGCCAGGGGCCCCTCGGCACATCCTTTTTCCATTTTCCCTGGGAAAGAAAAATCAGCAGTCCAGGTTCCTGATGTCAGTTTGTAGGGCTCCCTTTGGTCTATCAGGGTAGCACAAGTTTGAGGTGGGGACAACTTCGGTGTGGGGTCCATCCTTCGATATAAGGATTTTTTGCAGTCAGGGCCAGGGGCCCCTGGGCACATTCTTTTTCCATTTTCCTTGGGAAAGAAAACTCAGCAGTCCAGGTTCCTGATGTCAGTTTGTAGGGCTCCCTTGGGTCTATCAGGGTAGCACAAGTTTGAGGTGGGGACAACTTTGGTGTGGGGTCCATCCTTCGATATAAGGATTTTTTAGAGTGCGGTCCCTGTCCAACGCCAGGGGCCCCTGTGCACATCCTTTTTCCATTTTCCCTGGGAAAGAAAACTCAGCAGTCCAGGTTCCTGATGTCAGTTTGTAGGCCTCCCTTGGGTCTATCAGGACAGCACAAGTTTGAGGTGGGGACAACTTCGGTGTGGGGTCCATCCTTCGATATAAGGATTTTTTGCAGTCAGGGCCAGGGGCCCCCGGGCACATCCCACATCCTTTTTCCATTTTCCCTGGGAAAGAAAACTCAGCAGTCCAGGTTCCTGATGTCAGTTTGTAGGGCTCCCTTGGGTCTATCAGGGCAGCACAAGTTTGAGGTGGGGACAACTTCGGTGTGGGGTCCATCCTTCGATATAAGGATTTTTTGCAGTCAGGGCCAGGGGCCCCTGGGCACATCCTTTTTCCATTTTCCCTGGAAAAGAAAACTCAGCAGTCCAGGTTCCTGATGTCAGTTTGTAGGGCTCCCTTGGGTCTATCAGGATAGCACAAGTTTGAGGTGGGGACAACTTCGGTGTGGGGTCCATCCTTCGATATAATGATTCTTTGCAGTCAGGGCCAGGGGCCCCTGGGCACATCCTTTTTCCATTTTCCCTGGGAAAGAAAACTCAGCAGTCCAGGTTCCTGATGTCAGTTTGTAGGGCTCCCTTGGGTGTATCAGGGCAGCACAAGTTTGAGGTGGGGACAGCTTCCGTGTGGGGTCCATCCTTCGATATAAGGATTCTTTGCAGTCAGGGCCCGGCCCAGGGCCAGGGGCCCCTGGGCACATCCTTTTTCCATTTTCCCTGGGAAAGAAAACTCAGCAGTCCAGGTTCCTGATGTCAGTTTGTAGGGCTCCCTTGGGTCTATCAGGGCAGCACAAGTTTGAGGTGGGGACAACTTCGGTGTGGCGTCCATCCTTCGATATAATGATTCTTTGCAGTCAGGGCTAGGGGCCCCTGGGCACATCCTTTTTCCATTTTCCCTGGGAAAGAAAACTCAGCAGTCCAGGTTCCTGATGTCAGTTTGTAGGCCTCCCTTCGGTGTATCAGGGCAGCACAAGTTTGAGGTGGGGACAACTTCGGTGTGGGGTCCATCCTTCAATATAAGGATTTTTTGCAGTCAGGGCCAGGGGCCCCTGGGCACATCCTTTTTCCATTTTCCCTGGGAAAGAAAACTCAGCAGTCCAGGTTCCTGATGTCAGTTTGTAGGGCTCCCTTGGGTGTATCAGGGCAGCACAAGTTTGAGGTCGGGAAAACTTCGGTGTGGGGTCCATCCTTCGATATAAGGATTCTTTGCAGTGAGGTCCCAGCCCAGGGCCAGGGACCCCTGGGCACATCCTTTTTCCATTTTCCCTGGGAAAGAAACCTCAGCAGTCCAGGTTCCTGATGTCAGTTTGTAGGGCTCCCTTGGGTCTATCAGGGCAGCACAAGTTTGAGGTGGGGACAACTTTGGTGTGGGGTCCATCCTTCGATATAAGGATTTTTTATAGTGCGGTCCCTGTCCAGCGCCAGGGGCCCCTGTGCACATCCTTTTTCCATTTTCCCTGGGAAAGAAAACTCAGCAGTCCAGGTTGCTGATGTCAGTTTGTAGGGCTCCCTTGGGTCTATCAGGGTAGCACAAGTTTGAGGTGGGGACAACTTCGGTGTGGCGTCCATCCTTCGATATAAGGATTTTTTGCAGTCAGGTCTAGGGGCCCCTGGGCACATCCTTTTTCCATTTTCCCTGGGAAAGAAAACTCAGCAGTCCAGGTTCCTGATGTCAGTTTGTAGGGCTCCCTTGGGTCTATCAGGGCAGCACAAGTTTGAGGTGGGGACAACTTCGGTGTGGGGTCCATCCTTCGATATAAGGATTCTTTGCAGTGAGGTCCCAGCCCAGGGCCAGGGACCCCTGGGCACATCCTTTTTCCATTTTCCCTGGGAAAGAAACCTCAGCAGTCCAGGTTCCTGATGTCAGTTTGTAGGGCTCCCTTGGGTCTATCAGGATAGCACAAGTTTGAGGTGGGGACAACTTCGGTGTGGGGTCCATCCTTCGATATAAGGATTCTTTGCAGTCAGGGCCAGGGGCCCCCGGGCACACCCTTTTTCCATTTTCCCTGGGAAAGAAAACTCAGCAGTCCAGGTTCCTGATGTCAGTTTGTAGGGCTCCCTTGGGTCTATCAGGGCAGCACAAGGTTGAGGTGGGGACAACTTCGGTGTGGGGTCCATCCTTCGATATAAGGATTTTTTGCAGTCAGGGCCAGGGGCCCCTGGGCACAACCTTTTTCCATTTTCCCTGGGAAAGAAAACTCAGCAGTCCAGGTTCCTGATGTCAGTTTGTAGGGCTCCCTTGGGTCTATCAGGGCAGCACAAGTTTGAGGTGGGGACAGCTTCCGTGTGGGGTCCATCCTTCGATATAAGGATTTTTGGCAGTGAGGTCCCTGCACAGGGCCAGGGGCCCCTGGGCACATCCTTTTTCCATTTCCCCTGGGAAAGAAAACTCAGCAGTCCAGGTTCCTGATGTCAGTTTGTAGGGCTCCCTTGGGTCTATCAGGGCAGCACAAGTTTGAGGTGGGGACAACTTTGGTGTGGCATCCATCCTTCGATATAAGGATTCTTTGCAGTCAGGGCCAGGGGCCCCTCGGCACATCCTTTTTCCATTTTCCCTGGGAAAGAAAAATCAGCAGTCCAGGTTCCTGATGTCAGTTTGTAGGGCTCCCTTTGGTCTATCAGGGTAGCACAAGTTTGAGGTGGGGACAACTTCGGTGTGGGGTCCATCCTTCGATATAAGGATTTTTTGCAGTCAGGGCCAGGGGCCCCTGGGCACATTCTTTTTCCATTTTCCTTGGGAAAGAAAACTCAGCAGTCCAGGTTCCTGATGTCAGTTTGTAGGGCTCCCTTGGGTCTATCAGGGTAGCACAAGTTTGAGGTGGGGACAACTTTGGTGTGGGGTCCATCCTTCGATATAAGGATTTTTTAGAGTGCGGTCCCTGTCCAACGCCAGGGGCCCCTGTGCACATCCTTTTTCCATTTTCCCTGGGAAAGAAAACTCAGCAGTCCAGGTTCCTGATGTCAGTTTGTAGGCCTCCCTTGGGTCTATCAGGGCAGCACAAGTTTGAGGTGGGGACAACTTCGGTGTGGGGTCCATCCTTCGATATAAGGATTTTTTGCAGTCAGGGCCAGGGGCCCCCGGGCACATCCTTTTTCCATTTTCCCTGGGAAAGAAAACTCAGCAGTCCAGGTTCCTGATGTCAGTTTGTAGGGCTCCCTTGGGTCTATCAGGGCAGCACAAGTTTGAGGTGGGGACAACTTCGGTGTGGGGTCCATCCTTCGATATAAGGATTTTTTGCAGTCAGGGCCAGGGGCCCCCGGGCACACCCTTTTTCCATTTTCCCTGGGAAAGAAAACTCAGCAGTCCAGGTTCCTGATGTCAGTTTGTAGGGCTCCCTTGGGTCTATCAGGATAGCACAAGTTTGAGGTGGGGACAACTTCGGTGTGGGGTCCATCCTTCGATATAAGGATTCTTTGCAGTCAGGGCCAGGGGCCCCTGGGCACATCCTTTTTCCATTTTCCCTGGGAAAGAAAACTCAGCAGTCCAGGTTCCTGATGTCAGTTTGTAGGGCTCCCTTGGGTGTATCAGGGCAGCACAAGTTTGAGGTGGGGACAGCTTCCGTGTGGGGTCCATCCTTCGATATAAGGATTCTTTGCAGTCAGAGCCCGGCCCAGGGCCAGGGGCCCCTGGGCACATCCTTTTTCCATTTTCCCTGGGAAAGAAAACTCAGCAGTCCAGGTTCCTGATGTCAGTTTGTAGGGCTCCCTTGGGTGTATCAGGGCAGCACAAGTTTGAGGTGGGGACAACTTCCATGTGGGGTCCATCCTTCGATATAATGATTCTTTGCAGTCAGGGCTAGGGGCCCCTGGGCACATCCTTTTTCCATTTTCCCTGGGAAAGAAAACTCAGCAGTCCAGGTTCCTGATGTCAGTTTGTAGGCCTCCCTTCGGTGTATCAGGGCAGCACAAGTTTGAGGTGGGGACAACTTCGGTGTGGGGTCCATCCTTCGATATAAGGATTTTTTGCAGTCAGGGCCAGGGGCCCCCGGGCACATCCTTTTTCCATTTTCCCTGGGAAAGAAAACTCAGCAGTCCAGGTTCCTGATGTCAGTTTGTAGGGCTCCCTTGGGTGTATCAGGGCAGCACAAGTTTGAGGTCGGGAAAACTTCGGTGTGGGGTCCATCCTTCGATATAAGGATTCTTTGCAGTCAGGGCCAGGGCCCCCTGGGCACATCCTTTTTCGATTTTCCCTGAGAAAGAAAACTCAGCAGTCCAGGTTCCTGATGTCAGTTTGTAGGGCTCCCTTGGGTCTATCAGGGCAGCACAAGTTTGAGGTGGGGACAACTTCGGTGTGGGTTCCATCCTTCGATATAAGGATTTTTTGCAGTCAGGGGCCCCAGCCCAAGGCCAGGGGCCCCTGGGCACATCCTTTTTCCATTTTCCCTGGGAAAGAAACCTCAGCAGTCCAGGTTCCTGATGTCAGTTTGTAGGGCTCCCTTGGGTCTATCAGGATAGCACAAGTTTGAGGTGGGGACAACTTCGGTGTGGGGTCCATCCTTCGATATAAGGATTTTTTGCAGTAAGGGCCAGGGGCCCGTGGGCACATCCTTTTTCCATTTTCCCTGGGAAAGAAAACTCAGCAGTCCAGGTTCCTGATGTCAGTTTGTAGGGCTCCCTTGGGTCTATCAGGGCAGCACAAGTTTGAGGTGGGGACAGCTTCCGTGTGGGGTCCATCCTTCGATATAAGGATTCTTTGCAGTCACGGCCCGGCCCAGGGCCTGGGGCCCCTGGGCACATCCTTTTTCCATTTTCCCTGGGAAAGAAAACTCAGCAGTCCAGGTTGCTGATGTCAGTTTGTAGGGCTCCCTTGGGTCTATCAGGGCAGCAAAAGTTTGAGGTGGGGACAACTTCGGTGTGGGGTCCATCCTTCGATATAAGGATTTTTTGCAGTCAGGGCCAGGGGCCCCTGGGCACATCCTTTTTCCATTTTCCCTGGGAAAGAAAACTCAGCAGTCCAGGTTCTTGATGTCAGTTTGTAGGGCTCCCTTGGGTCTATCAGGGCAGCACAAGTTTGAGGTGGGGACAACTTTGGTGTGGGGTCCATCCTTCGATATAAGGATTTTTTATAGTGCGGTCCCTGTCCAGCGCCAGGGGCCCCTGTGCACATCCTTTTTCCATTTTCCCTGGGAAAGAAAACTCAGCAGTCCAGGTTGCTGATGTCAGTTTGTAGGGCTCCCTTGGGTCTATCAGGGTAGCACAAGTTTGAGGTGGGGACAACTTCGGTGTGGCGTCCATCCTTCGATATAAGGATTTTTTGCAGTCAGGGCTAGGGGCCCCTGGGCACATCCTTTTTCCATTTTCCCTGGGAAAGAAAACTCAGCAGTCCAGGTTCCTGATGTCAGTTTGTAGGGCTCCCTTGGGTCTATCAGGGCAGCACAAGTTTGAGGTGGGGACAACTTCGGTGTGGGGTCCATCCTTCGATATAAGGATTCTTTGCAGTGAGGTCCCAGCCCAGGGCCAGGGACCCCTGGGCACATCCTTTTTCCATTTTCCCTGGGAAAGAAACCTCAGCAGTCCAGGTTCCTGATGTCAGTTTGTAGGGCTCCCTTGGGTCTATCAGGATAGCACAAGTTTGAGGTGGGGACAACTTCGGTGTGGGGTCCATCCTTCGATATAAGGATTCTTTGCAGTCAGGGCCAGGGGCCCCCGGGCACACCCTTTTTCCATTTTCCCTGGGAAAGAAAACTCAGCAGTCCAGGTTGCTGATGTCAGTTTGTAGGGCTCCCTTGGGTCTATCAGGGTAGCACAAGTTTGAGGTGGGGACAACTTCGGTGTGGGGTCCATCCTTCGATATAAGGATTTTTTGCAGTCAGGGCCAGGGGCCCCTGGGCACATCCTTTTTCCATTTTCCCTGGGAAAGAAAACTCAGCAGTCCAGGTTCCTGATGTCAGTTTGTAGGGCTCCCTTGGGTCTATCAGGGCAGCACAAGTTTGCGGTGGGGACAGCTTCCGTGTGGGGTCCATCCTTCGATATAAGGATTTTTTGCAGTGAGGTCCCTGCACAGGGCCAGGGGCCCCTGGGTACATCCTTTTTCCATTTCCCCTGGGAAAGAAAACTCAGCAGTCCAGGTTCCTGATGTCAGTTTGTAGGGCTCCCTTGGGTCTATCAGGGCAGCACAAGTTTGAGGTGGGGACAACTTCGGTGTGGGGTCCATCCTTCGATATAAGGATTCTTTGCAGTCAGGGCCAGGGGCCCCTGGGCACATCCTTTTTCCATTTTCCCTGGGAAAGAAAACTCAGCAGTCCAGGTTCCTGATGTCAGTTTGTAGGGCTCCCTTGGGTCTATCAGGGTAGCACAAGTTTGAGGTGGGGACAACTTCGGTGTGGGGTCCATCCTTCGATATAAGGATTCTTTGCAGTCAGGGCCTGGGGCCCCTGGGCACAACCTTTTCCCATTTTCCCTGGGAAAGAAAACTCAGCATTCCAGGTTTCTGATGTCAGTTTGTAGGGCTCCCTTGGGTCTATCAGGGTAGCACAAGTTTGAGGTGGGGACAACTTCGGTGTGGGGTCCATCCTTCGATATAAGGATTTTTTGCAGTCAGGGCCAGGGGCCCCCGGGCACATCCTTTTTCCATTTTCCCAGGGAAAGAAAACTCAGCAGTCCAGGTTCCTGATGTCAGTTTGTAGGGCTCCCTTGGGTCTATCAGGGTAGCACAAGTTTGAGGTGGGGACAACTTCGGTGTGGGGTCCATCCTTCGATATAAGGATTTTTTGCAGTCAGGGCCAGGGGCCCCTGGGCACATCCTTTTTCCATTTTCCCTGGGAAAGAAAACTCAGCAGTCCAGGTTCCTGATGTCAGTTTGTAGGGCTCCCTTGGGTGTATCAGGGCAGCACAAGTTTGAGGTGGGGACAGCTTCCGTGTGGGGTCCATCCTTCGATATAAGGATTCTTTGCAGTCAGGGCCCGGCCCAGGGCCAGGGGCGCCTGGGCACATCCTTTTTCCATTTTCCCTGGGAAAGAAAACTCAGCAGTCCAGGTTGCTGATGTCAGTTTGTAGGGCTCCCTTGGGTCTATCAGGGCAGCACAAGTTTGAGGTGGGGACAACTTCGGTTTGGGGTACATCCTTCGATATAAGGATTTTTGGCAGTCAGGGCCAGGGGCCCCTGGGCACATCTTTTTTCCATTTTCCCTGGGAAAGAAAACTCAGCAGTCCAGGTTCCTGATGTCAGTTTGTAGAGCTCCCTTGGGTCTATCAGGGCAGCACAAGTTTGAGGTGGGGACATCTTCGATGTGGGGTCCATCCTTCGATATAAGGATTTTTTAGAGTGCGGTCCCTGTCCAACGCCAGGGGCCCCTGTGCACATCCTTTTTCCATTTTCCCTGGGAAAGAAAACTCAGCAGTCCAGGTTCCTGATGTCAGTTTGTAGGCCTCCCTTGGGTCTATCAGGGCAGCACAAGTTTGAGGTGGGGACAACTTCGGTGTGGGGTCCATCCTTCGATATAAGGATTTTTTGCAGTCAGGGCCAGGGGCCCCCGGGCACATCCTTTTTCCATTTTCCCTGGGAAAGAAAACTCAGCAGTCCAGGTTCCTGATGTCAGTTTGTAGGGCTCCCTTGGGTCTATCAGGGCAGCACAAGTTTGAGGTGGGGACAACTTCGGTGTGGGGTCCATCCTTCGATATAAGGATTTTTTGCAGTCAGGGCCAGGGGCCCCCGGGCACAGCCTTTTTCCATTTTCCCTGGGAAAGAAAACTCAGCAGTCCAGGTTCCTGATGTCAGTTTGTAGGGCTCCCTTGGGTCTATCAGGGCAGCACAAGTTTGAGGTGGGGACAACTTCGGTGTGGGTTCCATCCTTCGATATAAGGATTTTTTGCAGTCAGGGCCAGGGGCCCCTGGGCACACCCTTTTTCCATTTTCCCTGGGAAAGAAAACTCAGCAGTCCAGGTTCCTGATGTCAGTTTGTAGAGCTCCCTTGGGTCTATCAGGGCAGCACAAGTTTGAGGTGGGGACAACTTCCGTGTGGGGTCCATCCTTCGATATAAGGATTTTTTGCAGTGAGGGCCCAGCTCACGGCCTGGGGCCCCTGGGCACATCCTTTTTCCATTTTCCCTGGGAAAGAAACCTCAGCAGTCCAGGTTCCTGATGTCAGTTTGTAGGGCTCCCTTGGGTCTATCAGGATAGCACAAGTTTGAGGTGGGGACAACTTCGGTGTGGGGTCCATCCTTCGATATAAGGATACTTTGCAGTCAGGGCCAGGGGCCCCTGGGCACATCCTTTTTCCATTTTCCCTGGGAAAGAAAACTCAGCAGTCCAGGTTCCTGATGTCAGTTTGTAGGGCTCCCTTGGGTCTATCAGGGCAGCACAAGTTTGAGGTGGGGACAGCTTCCGTGTGGGGTCCATCCTTCGATATAAGGATTCTTTGCAGTCAGGGCCCGGCCCAGGGCCAGGGGCCCCTGGGCACATCCTTTTTCCATTTTCCCTGGGAAAGAAAACTCAGCAGTCCAGGTTCCTGATGTCAGTTTGTAGGGCTCCCTTGGGTGTATCAGGGCAGCACAAGTTTGAGGTGGGGACAACTTCGGTGTGGCGTCCATCCTTCGATATAATGATTCTTTGCAGTCAGGGCTAGGGGCCCCTGGGCACATCCTTTTTCCATTTTCCCTGGGAAAGAAAACTCAGCAGTCCAGGTTCCTGATGTCAGTTTGTAGGCCTCCCTTCGGTGTATCAGGGCAGCACAAGTTTGAGGTGGGGACAACTTCGGTGTGGGGTCCATCCTTCGATATAAGGATTTTTTGCAGTCAGGGCCAGGGGCCCCCGGGCACATCCTTTTTCCATTTTCCCTGGGAAAGAAAACTCAGCAGTCCAGGTTCCTGATGTCAGTTTGTAGGGCTCCCTTGGGTGTATCAGGGCAGCACAAGTTTGAGGTCGGGAAAACTTCGGTGTGGGGTCCATCCTTCGATATAAGGATTCTTTGCAGTCAGGGCCAGGGCCCCCTGGGCACATCCTTTTTCGATTTTCCCTGAGAAAGAAAACTCAGCAGTCCAGGTTCCTGATGTCAGTTTGTAGGGCTCCCTTGGGTGTATCAGGGCAGCACAAGTTTGAGGTGGGGACAACTTCGGTGTGGGGTCCATCCTTCGATATAAGGATTTTTTAGAGTGCGGTCCCTGTCCAGGGCCAGGGGCCCCTGGGCACATCCTTTTTCCATTTTCCCTGGGAAAGAAAACTCAGCAGTCCAGGTTCCTGATGTCAGTTTGTAGGGCTCCCTTGGGTCTATCAGGGCAGCACAAGTGTGAGGTGGGGACAACTTCGGTGTGGGGTCCATCCTTCGATATAAGGATTTTTTGCAGTCAGGGCCAGGGGCCCCTGGGCACATCCTTTTTCCATTTTCCTTGGGAAAGAAAACTCAGCAGTCCAGGTTCCTGATGTCAGTTTGTAGGGCTCCCTTGGGTCTATCAGGGCAGCACAAGTTTGAGGTGGGGACAACTTTGGTGTGGCATCCATCCTTCGATATAAGGATTCTTTGCAGTCAGGGCCAGGGGCCCCTCGGCACATCCGTTTTCCATTTTCCCTGGGAAAGAAAAATCAGCAGTCCAGGTTCCTGATGTCAGTTTGTAGGGCTCCCTTTGGTCTATCAGGGTAGCACAAGTTTGAGGTGGGGACAACTTCGGTGTGGGGTCCATCCTTCGATATAAGGATTTTTTGCAGTCAGGGCCAGGGCCCCTGGGCACATTCTTTTTCCATTTTCCTTGGGAAAGAAAACTCAGCAGTCCAGGTTCCTGATGTCAGTTTGTAGGGCTCCCTTGGGTCTATCAGGGTAGCACAAGTTTGAGGTGGGGACAACTTTGGTGTGGGGTCCATCCTTCGATATAAGGATTTTTTAGAGTGCGGTCCCTGTCCAACGCCAGGGGCCCCTGTGCACATCCTTTTTCCATTTTCCCTGGGAAAGAAAACTCAGCAGTCCAGGTTCCTGATGTCAGTTTGTAGGCCTCCCTTGGGTCTATCAGGGCAGCACAAGTTTGAGGTGGGGACAACTTCGGTGTGGGGTCCATCCTTCGATATAAGGATTTTTTGCAGTCAGGGCCAGGGGCCCCCGGGCACATCCTTTTTCCATTTTCCCTGGGAAAGAAAACTCAGCAGTCCAGGTTCCTGATGTCAGTTTGTAGGGCTCCCTTGGGTCTATCAGGGCAGCACAAGTTTGAGGTGGGGACAACTTCGGTGTGGGGTCCATCCTTCGATATAAGGATTTTTTGCAGTCAGGGCCAGGGGCCCCCGGGCACAGCCTTTTTCCATTTTCCCTGGGAAAGAAAACTCAGCAGTCCAGGTTCCTGATGTCAGTTTGTAGGGCTCCCTTGGGTCTATCAGGGCAGCACAAGTTTGAGGTGGGGACAACTTCGGTGTGGGTTCCATCCTTCGATATAAGGATTTTTTGCAGTCAGGGCCAGGGGCCCCTGGGCACACCCTTTTTCCATTTTCCCTGGGAAAGAAAACTCAGCAGTCCAGGTTCCTGATGTCAGTTTGTAGAGCTCCCTTGGGTCTATCAGGGCAGCACAAGTTTGAGGTGGGGACAACTTCCGTGTGGGGTCCATCCTTCGATATAAGGATTTTTTGCAGTGAGGGCCCAGCTCACGGCCTGGGGCCCCTGGGCACATCCTTTTTCCATTTTCCCTGGGAAAGAAACCTCAGCAGTCCAGGTTCCTGATGTCAGTTTGTAGGGCTCCCTTGGGTCTATCAGGATAGCACAAGTTTGAGGTGGGGACAACTTCGGTGTGGGGTCCATCCTTCGATATAAGGATTCTTTGCAGTCAGGGCCAGGGGCCCCTGGGCACATCCTTTTTCCATTTTCCCTGGGAAAGAAAACTCAGCAGTCCAGGTTCCTGATGTCAGTTTGTAGGGCTCCCTTGGGTCTATCAGGGCAGCACAAGTTTGAGGTGGGGACAGCTTCCGTGTGGGGTCCATCCTTCGATATAAGGATTCTTTGCAGTCAGGGCCCGGCCCAGGGCCAGGGGCCCCTGGGCACATCCTTTTTCCATTTTCCCTGGGAAAGAAAACTCAGCAGTCCAGGTTCCTGATGTCAGTTTGTAGGGCTCCCTTGGGTGTATCAGGGCAGCACAAGTTTGAGGTGGGGACAACTTCGGTGTGGCGTCCATCCTTCGATATAATGATTCTTTGCAGTCAGGGCTAGGGGCCCCTGGGCACATCCTTTTTCCATTTTCCCTGGGAAAGAAAACTCAGCAGTCCAGGTTCCTGATGTCAGTTTGTAGGCCTCCCTTCGGTGTATCAGGGCAGCACAAGTTTGAGGTGGGGACAACTTCGGTGTGGGGTCCATCCTTCGATATAAGGATTTTTTGCAGTCAGGGCCAGGGGCCCCCGGGCACATCCTTTTTCCATTTTCCCTGGGAAAGAAAACTCAGCAGTCCAGGTTCCTGATGTCAGTTTGTAGGGCTCCCTTGGGTGTATCAGGGCAGCACAAGTTTGAGGTCGGGAAAACTTCGGTGTGGGGTCCATCCTTCGATATAAGGATTCTTTGCAGTCAGGGCCAGGGCCCCCTGGGCACATCCTTTTTCGATTTTCCCTGAGAAAGAAAACTCAGCAGTCCAGGTTCCTGATGTCAGTTTGTAGGGCTCCCTTGGGTGTATCAGGGCAGCACAAGTTTGAGGTGGGGACAACTTCGGTGTGGGGTCCATCCTTCGATATAAGGATTTTTTAGAGTGCGGTCCCTGTCCAGGGCCAGGGGCCCCTGGGCACATCCTTTTTCCATTTTCCCTGGGAAAGAAAACTCAGCAGTCCAGGTTCCTGATGTCAGTTTGTAGGGCTCCCTTGGGTCTATCAGGGCAGCACAAGTGTGAGGTGGGGACAACTTCGGTGTGGGGTCCATCCTTCGATATAAGGATTTTTTGCAGTCAGGGCCAGGGGCCCCTGGGCACATCCTTTTTCCATTTTCCTTGGGAAAGAAAACTCAGCAGTCCAGGTTCCTGATGTCAGTTTGTAGGGCTCCCTTGGGTGTATCAGGGCAGCACAAGTTTGAGGTGGGGACAACTTCGGTGTGGGGTCCATCTTTCGATATAAGGATTCTTTGCAGTCAGGGCCAGGGGCCCCTGGGCACATCCTTTTTCGATTTTCCCTGAGAAAGAAAACTCAGCAGTCCAGGTTCCTGATGTCAGTTTGTAGAGCTCCCTTGGGTCTATCAGGGCAGCACAAGTTTGAGGTGGGGACAACTTCGGTGTGGGTTCCATCCTTCGATATAAGGATTTTTTGCAGTCAGGGGCCCCAGCTCACGGCCTGGGGCCCCTGGGCACATCCTTTTTCCATTTTCCCTGGGAAAGAAAACTCAGCAGTCCAGGTTCCTGATGTCAGTTTGTAGGGCTCCCTTGGGTGTATCAGGGCAGCACAAGTTTGAGGTGGGGACAACTTCGGTGTGGGGTCCATCCTTCGATATAAGGATTTTTTGCAGTCAGGGCCAGGGGCCCCTGGGCACATCCTTTTTCCATTTTCCCTGGGAAAGAAAACTCAGCAGTCCAGGTTCCTGATGTCAGTTTGTAGAGCTCCCTTGGGTCTATCAGGGCAGCACAAGTTTGAGGTGGGGACAGCATCCGTGAGGGGTCCATCCTTCGATATAAGGATTCTTTGCAGTCAGAGCCCGGCCCAGGGCCAGGGGCCCCTGGGCACATCCTTTTTCCATTTTCCCTGGGAAAGAAAACTCAACAGTCCAGGTTCCTGATGTCAGTTTGTAGGGCTCCCTTGGGTGTATCAGGGCAGCACAAGTTTGAGGTGGGGACAACTTCGGTGTGGCGTCCATCCTTCGATATAATGATTCTTTGCAGTCAGGGCTAGGGGCCCCTGGGCACATCCTTTTTCCATTTTCCCTGGGAAAGAAAACTCAGCAGTCCAGGTTCCTGATGTCAGTTTGTAGGCCTCCCTTCGGTGTATCAGGGCAGCACAAGTTTGAGGTGGGGACAACTTCGGTGTGGGGTCCATCCTTCGATATAAGGATTTTTTGCAGTCAGGGCCAGGGGCCCCCGGGCACATCCTTTTTCCATTTTCCCTGGGAAAGAAAACTCAGCAGTCCAGGTTCCTGATGTCAGTTTGTAGGGCTCCCTTGGGTGTATCAGGGCAGCACAAGTTTGAGGTGGGGACAACTTCGGTGTGGGGTCCATCCTTCGATATAAGGATTTTTTGCAGTGAGGGCCAGGGGCCCCTGGGCACATCCTTTTTCCATTTTCCCTGGGAAAGAAAACTCAGCAGTCCAGGTTCCTGATGTCAGTTTGTAGGGCTCCCTTGGGTCTATCAGGGCAGCACAAGTTTGAGGTGGGGACAGCTTCCGTGTGGGGTCCATCCTTCGATATAAGGATTTTTTGCAGTGAGGTCCCTGCACAGGGCCAGGGGCCCCTGGGCACATCCTTTTTCCATTTCCCCTGGGAAAGAAAACTCAGCAGTCCAGGTTCCTGATGTCAGTTTGTAGGGCTCCCTTGGGTCTATCAGGGCAGCACAAGTTTGAGGTGGGGACAACTTTGGTGTGGCATCCATCCTTCGATATAAGGATTCTTTGCAGTCAGGGCCAGGGGCCCCTCGGCACATCCGTTTTCCATTTTCCCTGGGAAAGAAAAATCAGCAGTCCAGGTTCCTGATGTCAGTTTGTAGGGCTCCCTTTGGTCTATCAGGGTAGCACAAGTTTGAGGTGGGGACAACTTCGGTGTGGGGTCCATCCTTCGATATAAGGATTTTTTGCAGTCAGGGCCAGGGCCCCTGGGCACATTCTTTTTCCATTTTCCTTGGGAAAGAAAACTCAGCAGTCCAGGTTCCTGATGTCAGTTTGTAGGGCTCCCTTGGGTCTATCAGGGTAGCACAAGTTTGAGGTGGGGACAACTTTGGTGTGGGGTCCATCCTTCGATATAAGGATTTTTTAGAGTGCGGTCCCTGTCCAACGCCAGGGGCCCCTGTGCACATCCTTTTTCCATTTTCCCTGGGAAAGAAAACTCAGCAGTCCAGGTTCCTGATGTCAGTTTGTAGGCCTCCCTTGGGTCTATCAGGGCAGCACAAGTTTGAGGTGGGGACAACTTCGGTGTGGGGTCCATCCTTCGATATAAGGATTTTTTGCAGTCAGGGCCAGGGGCCCCTGGGCACATCCTTTTTCCATTTTCCCTGGGAAAGAAAACTCAGCAGTCCAGGTTCCTGATGTCAGTTTGTAGGGCTCCCTTGGGTCTATCAGGGCAGCACAAGTTTGAGGTGGGGACAACTTCGGTGTGGGGTCCATCCTTCGATATAAGGATTTTTTGCAGTCAGGGCCAGGGGCCCCCGGGCACAGCCTTTTTCCATTTTCCCTGGGAAAGAAAACTCAGCAGTCCAGGTTCCTGATGTCAGTTTGTAGGGCTCCCTTGGGTCTATCAGGGCAGCACAAGTTTGAGGTGGGGACAACTTCGGTGTGGGTTCCATCCTTCGATATAAGGATTTTTTGCAGTCAGGGCCAGGGGCCCCTGGGCACACCCTTTTTCCATTTTCCCTGGGAAAGAAAACTCAGCAGTCCAGGTTCCTGATGTCAGTTTGTAGAGCTCCCTTGGGTCTATCAGGGCAGCACAAGTTTGAGGTGGGGACAACTTCCGTGTGGGGTCCATCCTTCGATATAAGGATTTTTTGCAGTGAGGGCCCAGCTCACGGCCTGGGGCCCCTGGGCACATCCTTTTTCCATTTTCCCTGGGAAAGAAACCTCAGCAGTCCAGGTTCCTGATGTCAGTTTGTAGGGCTCCCTTGGGTCTATCAGGATAGCACAAGTTTGAGGTGGGGACAACTTCGGTGTGGGGTCCATCCTTCGATATAAGGATTCTTTGCAGTCAGGGCCAGGGGCCCCTGGGCACATCCTTTTTCCATTTTCCCTGGGAAAGAAAACTCAGCAGTCCAGGTTCCTGATGTCAGTTTGTAGGGCTCCCTTGGGTCTATCAGGGCAGCACAAGTTTGAGGTGGGGACAGCTTCCGTGTGGGGTCCATCCTTCGATATAAGGATTCTTTGCAGTCAGGGCCCGGCCCAGGGCCAGGGGCCCCTGGGCACATCCTTTTTCCATTTTCCCTGGGAAAGAAAACTCAGCAGTCCAGGTTCCTGATGTCAGTTTGTAGGGCTCCCTTGGGTGTATCAGGGCAGCACAAGTTTGAGGTGGGGACAACTTCGGTGTGGCGTCCATCCTTCGATATAATGATTCTTTGCAGTCAGGGCTAGGGGCCCCTGGGCACATCCTTTTTCCATTTTCCCTGGGAAAGAAAACTCAGCAGTCCAGGTTCCTGATGTCAGTTTGTAGGCCTCCCTTCGGTGTATCAGGGCAGCACAAGTTTGAGGTGGGGACAACTTCGGTGTGGGGTCCATCCTTCGATATAAGGATTTTTTGCAGTCAGGGCCAGGGGCCCCCGGGCACATCCTTTTTCCATTTTCCCTGGGAAAGAAAACTCAGCAGTCCAGGTTCCTGATGTCAGTTTGTAGGGCTCCCTTGGGTGTATCAGGGCAGCACAAGTTTGAGGTCGGGAAAACTTCGGTGTGGGGTCCATCCTTCGATATAAGGATTCTTTGCAGTCAGGGCCAGGGCCCCCTGGGCACATTCTTTTTCGATTTTCCCTGAGAAAGAAAACTCAGCAGTCCAGGTTCCTGATGTCAGTTTGTAGGGCTCCCTTGGGTCTATCAGGGCAGCACAAGTTTGAGGTGGGGACAACTTCGGTGTGGGTTCCATCCTTTGATATAAGGATTTTTTGCAGTCAGGGGCCCCAGCCCAAGGCCAGGGGCCCCTGGGCACATCCTTTTTCCATTTTCCCTGGGAAAGAAACTTCAGCAGTCCAGGTTCCTGATGTCAGTTCGTAGGGCTCCCTTGGGTCTATCAGGATAGCACAAGTTTGAGGTGGGGACAACTTCGGTGTGGGGTCCATCCTTCGATATAAGGATTTTTTGCAGTCAGGGCCAGGGGCCCGTGGGCACATCCTTTTTCCATTTTCCCTGGGAAAGAAAACTCAGCAGTCCAGGTTCCTGATGTCAGTTTGTAGGGCTCCCTTGGGTCTATCAGGGCAGCACAAGTTTGAGGTGGGGACAGCTTCCGTGTGGGGTCCATCCTTCGATATAAGGATTTTTTGCAGTGAGGTCCCTGCACAGGGCCAGGGGCCCTTGGGCACATCCTTTTTCCATTTCCCCTGGGAAAGAAAACTCAGCAGTCCAGGTTCCTGATGTCAGTTTGTAGGGCTCCCTTGGGTCTATCAGGGCAGCACAAGTTTGAGGTGGGGACAACTTTGGTGTGGGGTCCATCCTTCGATATAAGGATTTTTTATAGTGCGGTCCCTGTCCAGCGCCAGGGGCCCCTGTGCACATCCTTTTTCCATTTTCCCTGGGAAAGAAAACTCAGCAGTCCAGGTTGCTGATGTCAGTTTGTAAGGCTCCCTTGGGTCTATCAGGGTAGCACAAGTTTGAGGTGGGGACAACTTCGGTGTGGCGTCCATCCTTCGATATAAGGATTTTTTGCAGTCAGGGCTAGGGGCCCCTGGGCACATCCTTTTTCCATTTTCCCTGGGAAAGAAAACTCAGCAGTCCAGGTTCCTGATGTCAGTTTGTAGGGCTCCCTTGGGTCTATCAGGGCAGCACAAGTTTGAGGTGGGGACAACTTCGGTGTGGGGTCCATCCTTCGATATAAGGATTCTTTGCAGTGAGGTCCCAGCCCAGGGCCAGGGACCCCTGGGCACATCCTTTTTCCATTTTCCCTGGGAAAGAAACCTCAGCAGTCCAGGTTCCTGATGTCAGTTTGTAGGGCTCCCTTGGGTCTATCAGGATAGCACAAATTTGAGGTGGGGACAACTTCGGTGTGGGGTCCATCCTTCGATATAAGGATTTTTTGCAGTCAGGGCCAGGGGTCCCCGGGCACACACTTTTTCCATTTTCCCTGGGAAAGAAAACTCAGCAGTCCAGGTTCCTGATGTCAGTTTGTAGGGCTCCCTTGGGTCTATCAGGGCAGCACAAGTTTGAGGTGGGGACAGCTTCCGTGTGGGGTCCATCCTTCGATATAAGGATTTTTTGCAGTGAGGTCCCTGCACAGGGCCAGGGGCCCCTGGGCACATCCTTTTTCCATTTCCCCTGGGAAAGAAAACTCAGCAGTCCAGGTTCCTGATGTCAGTTTGTAGGGCTCCCTTGGGTCTATCAGGGCAGCACAAGTTTGAGGTGGGGACAACTTTGGTGTGGCATACATCCTTCGATATAAGGATTCTTTGCAGTCAGGGCCAGGGGCCACTCGGCACACCCTTTTTCCATTTTCCCTGGGAAAGAAAAATCAGCAGTCCAGGTTCCTGATATCAGTTTGTAGAGCTCCCTTTGGTCTATCAGGGTAGCACAAGTTTGAGGTGGGGACAACTTCGGTGTGGGGTCCATCCTTCGATATAAGGATTTTTTGCAGTCAGGGCCAGGGGCCCCTGGGCACATTCTTTTTCCATTTTCCTTGGGAAAGAAAACTCAGCAGTCCAGGTTCCTGATGTCAGTTTGTAGGGCTCCCTTGGGTCTATCAGGGTAGCACAAGTTTGAGGTGGGGACAACTTTGGTGTGGGGTCCATCCTTCGATATAAGGATTTTTTAGAGTGCGGTCCCTGCCCAACGCCAGGGGCCCCTGTGCACATCCTTTTTCCATTTTCCCTGGGAAAGAAAACTCAGCAGTCCAGGTTCCTGATGTCAGTTTGTAGGCCTCCCTTGGGTCTATCAGGACAGCACAAGTTTGAGGTGGGGACAACTTCGGTGTGGGGTCCATCCTTCGATATAAGGATTTTTTGCAGTCAGGGCCAGGGGCCCCCGGGCACATCCTTTTTCCATTTTCCCTGGGAAAGAAAACTCAGCAGTCCAGGTTCCTGATGTCAGTTTGTAGGGCTCCCTTGGGTCTATCAGGGCAGCACAAGTTTGAGGTGGGGACAACTTCGGCGTGGGGTCCATCCTTCGATATAAGGATTTTTTGCAGTCAGGGCCAGGGGCCCCCGGGCACACCCTTTTTCCATTTTCCCTGGGAAAGAAAACTCAGCAGTCCAGGTTCCTGATGTCAGTTTGTAGGGCTCCCTTGGGTCTATCAGGGCAGCACAAGTTTGAGGTGGGGACAACTTCGGTGTGGGTTCCATCCTTCGATATAAGGATTTTTTGCAGTCAGGGCCAGGGGCCCCTGGGCACACACTTTTTCCATTTTCCCTGGGAAAGAAAACTCAGCAGTCCAGGTTCCTGATGTCAGTTTGTAGGGCTCCCTTGGGTCTATCAGGATAGCACAAGTTTGAGGTGGGGACAACTTCGGTGTGGGGTCCATCCTTCGATATAATGATTCTTTGCAGTCAGGGCCAGGGGCCCCTGGGCACATCCTTTTTCCATTTTCCCTGGGAAAGAAAACTCAGCAGTCCAGGTTCCTGATGTCAGTTTGTAGGGCTCCCTTGGGTGTATCAGGGCAGCACAAGTTTGAGGTGGGGACAGCTTCCGTGTGGGGTCCATCCTTCGATATAAGGATTCTTTGCAGTCAGGGCCCGGCGCAGGGCCAGGGGCCCCTGGGCACATCCTTTTTCCATTTTCCCTGGGAAAGAAAACTCAGCAGTCCAGGTTCCTGATGTCAGTTTGTAGGGCTCCCTTGGGTCTATCAGGGCAGCACAAGTTTGAGGTGGGGACAACTTCGGTGTGGCGTCCATCCTTCGATATAAGGATTCTTTGCAGTCAGGGCTAGGGGCCCCTGGGCACATCCTTTTTCCATTTTCCCTGGGAAAGAAAACTCAGCAGTCCAGGTTCCTGATGTCAGTTTGTAGGCCTCCCTTCGGTGTATCAGGGCAGCACAAGTTTGAGGTGGGGACAACTTCGGTGTGGGGTCCATCCTTCAATATAAGGATTTTTTGCAGTGAGGGCCAGGGGCCCCTGGGCACATCCTTTTTCCATTTTCCCTTGGAAAGAAAACTCAGCAGTCCAGGTTCCTGATGTCAGTTTGTAGGGCTCCCTTGGGTGTATCAGGGCAGCACAAGTTTGAGGTCGGGAAAACTTCGGTGTGGGGTCCATCCTTCGATATAAGGATTCTTTGCAGTGAGGTCCCAGCCCAGGCCAGGGACCCCTGGGCACATCCTTTTTCCATTTTCCCTGGGAAAGAAACCTCAGCAGTCCAGGTTCCTGATGTCAGTTTGTAGGGCTCCCTTGGGTCTATCAGGGCAGCACAAGTTTGAGGTGGGGACAACTTTGGTGTGGGGTCCATCCTTCGATATAAGGATTTTTTATAGTGGGGTCCCTGTCCAGCGCCAGGGGCCCCTGTGCACATCCTTTTTCCATTTTCCCTGGGAAAGAAAACTCAGCAGTCCAGGTTGCTGATGTCAGTTTGTAGGGCTCCCTTGGGTCTATCAGGGTAGCACAAGTTTGAGGTGGGGACAACTTCGGTGTGGCGTCCATCCTTCGATATAAGGATTTTTTGCAGTCAGGGCTAGGGGCCCCTGGGCACATCCTTTTTCCATTTTCCCTGGGAAAGAAAACTCAGCAGTCCAGGTTCCTGATGTCAGTTTGTAGGGCTCCCTTGGGTCTATCAGGGCAGCACAAGTTTGAGGTGGGGACAACTTCGGTGTGGGGTCCATCCTTCAATATAAGGATTCTTTGCAGTGAGGTCCCAGCCCAGGGCCAGGGACCCCTGGGCACATCCTTTTTCCATTTTCCCTGGGAAAGAAACCTCAGCAGTCCAGGTTCCTGATGTCAGTTTGTAGGGCTCCCTTGGGTCTATCAGGATAGCACAAGTTTGAGGTGGGGACAACTTCGGTGTGGGGTCCATCCTTCGATATAAGGATTCTTTGCAGTCAGGGCCAGGGGCCCCCGGGCACACCCTTTTTCCATTTTCCCTGGGAAAGAAAACTCAGCAGTCCAGGTTCCTGATGTCAGTTTGTAGGGCTCCCTTGGGTCTATCAGGGCAGCACAAGTTTGAGGTGGGGACAACTTCGGTGTGGGGTCCATCCTTCGATATAAGGATTTTTTGCAGTCAGGGCCAGGGGCCCCTGGGCACAACCTTTTTCCATTTTCCCTGGGAAAGAAAACTCAGCAGTCCAGATTCCTGATGTCAGTTTGTAGGGCTCCCTTGGGTCTATCAGGGCAGCACAAGTTTGAGGTGGGGACAGCTTCCGTGTGGGGTCCATCCTTCGATATAAGGATTTTTTGCAGTGAGGTCCCTGCACAGGGCCAGGGGCCCCTGGGCACATCCTTTTTCCATTTCCCCTGGGAAAGAAAACTCAGCAGTCCAGGTTCCTGATGTCAGTTTGTAGGGCTCCCTTGGGTCTATCAGGGCAGCACAAGTTTGAGGTGGGGACAACTTTGGTGTGGCATCCATCCTTCGATATAAGGATTCTTTGCAGTCAGGGCCAGGGGCCCCTCGGCACATCCTTTTTCCATTTTCCCTGGGAAAGAAAACTCAGCAGTCCAGGTTCCTGATGTCAGTTTGTAGGGCTCCCTTGGGTGTATCAGGGCAGCACAAGTTTGAGGTCGGGAAAACTTCGGTGTGGGGTCCATCCTTCGATATAAGGATTCTTTGCAGTCAGGGCCAGGGCCCCCTGGGCACATCCTTTTTCGATTTTCCCTGAGAATGAAAACTCAGCAGTCCAGGTTCCTGATGTCAGTTTGTAGGGCTCCCTTGGGTCTATCAGGGCAGCACAATTTTGAGGTGGGGACATCTTCGGTGTGGGTTCCATCCTTCGATATAAGGATTTTTTGCAGTCAGGGGCCCCAGCCCAAGGCCAGGGGCCCCTGGGCACATCCTTTTTCCATTTTCCCTGGGAAAGAAACATCAGCAGTCCAGGTTCCTGATGTCAGTTTGTAGGGCTCCCTTGGGTCTATCAGGATAGCACAAGTTTGAGGTGGGGACAACTTCGGTGTGGGGTCCATCCTTCGATATAAGGATTTTTTGCAGTAAGGGCCAGGGGCCCGTGGGCACATCCTTTTTCCATTTTCCCTGGGAAAGAAAACTCAGCAGTCCAGGTTCCTGATGTCAGTTTGTAGGGCTCCCTTGGGTCTATCAGGGCAGCACAAGTTTGAGGTGGGGACAGCTTCCGTGTGGGGTCCATCCTTCGATATAAGGATTCTTTGCAGTCACGGCCCGGCCCAGGGCCTGGGGCCCCTGGGCACATCCTTTTTCCATTTTCCCTGGGAAAGAAAACTCAGCAGTCCAGGTTGCTGATGTCAGATTGTAGGGCTCCCTTGGGTCTATCAGGGCAGCACAAGTTTGAGGTGGGGACAACTTTGGTGTGGGGTCCATCCTTCGATATAAGGATTTTTTATAGTGCAGTCCCTGTCCAGCGCCAGGGGCCCCTGGGCACATCCTTTTTCCATTTTCCCTGGGAAAGAAACCTCAGCAGTCCAGGTTCCTGATGTCAGTTTGTAGGGCTCCCTTGGGTCTATCAGGATAGCACAAATTTGAGGTGGGGACAACTTCGGTGTGGGGTCCATCCTTCGATATAAGGATTCTTTGCAGTCAGGGCCAGGGGCCCCCGGGCACACCCTTTTTCCATTTTCCCTGGGAAAGAAAACTCAGCAGTCCAGGTTCCTGATGTCAGTTTGTAGGGCTCCCTTGGGTCTATCAGGGCAGCACAAGTTTGAGGTGGGGACAACTTCGGTGTGGGGTCCATCCTTCGATATAAGGATTTTTTGCAGTCAGGGCCAGGGGCCCCTGGGCACATCCTTTTTCCATTTTCCCTGGGAAATAAAACTCAGCAGTCCAGGTTCCTGATGTCAGTTTGTAGGGCTCCCTTGGGTCTATCAGGGCAGCACAAGTTTGAGGTGGGGACAGCTTCCGTGTGGGGTCCATCCTTCGATATAAGGATTTTTTGCAGTGAGGTCCCTGCACAGGGCCAGGGGCCCCTGGGCACATCCTTTTTCCATTTCCCCTGGGAAAGAAAACTCAGCAGTCCAGGTTCCTGATGTCAGTTTGTAGGGCTCCCTTGGGTCTATCAGGGCAGCACAAGTTTGAGGTGGGGACAACTTTGGTGTGGCATACATCCTTCGATATAAGGATTCTTTGCAGTCAGGGCCAGGGGCCCCTCGGCACATCCTTTTTCCATTTTCCCTGGGAAAGAAAAATCAGCAGTCCAGGTTCCTGATGTCAGTTTGTAGAGCTCCCTTTGGTCTATCAGGGTAGCACAAGTTTGAGGTGGGGACAACTTCGGTGTGGGGTCCATCCTTCGTTTTAAGGATTTTTTGCAGTCAGGGCCAGGGGCCCCTGGGCACATTCTTTTTCCATTTTCCTTGGGAAAGAAAACTCAGCAGTCCAGGTTCCTGATGTCAGTTTGTAGGGCTCCCTTGGGTCTATCAGGGTAGCACAAGTTTGAGGTGGGGACAACTTTGGTGTGGGGTCCATCCTTCGATATAAGGATTTTTTAGAGTGCGGTCCCTGTCCAACGCCAGGGGCCCCTGTGCACATCCTTTTTCCATTTTCCCTGGGAAAGAAAACTCAGCAGTCCAGGTTCCTGATGTCAGTTTGTAGGCCTCCCTTGGGTCTATCAGGACAGCACAAGTTTGAGGTGGGGACAACTTCGGTGTGGGGTCCATCCTTCGATATAAGGATTTTTTGCAGTCAGGGCCAGGGGCCCCCGGGCACATCCTTTTTCCATTTTCCCTGGGAAAGAAAACTCAGCAGTCCAGGTTCCTGATGTCAGTTTGTAGGGCTCCCTTGGGTCTATCAGGGCAGCACAAGTTTGAGGTGGGGACAACTTCGGTGTGGGGTCCATCCTTCGATATAAGGATTTTTTGCAGTCAGGGCCAGGGGCCCCCGGGCACACCCTTTTTCCATTTTCCCTGGGAAAGAAAACTCAGCAGTCCAGGTTCCTGATGTCAGTTTGTAGGGCTCCCTTGGGTCTATCAGGGCAGCACAAGTTTGAGGTGGGGACAACTTCGGTGTGGGTTCCATCCTTCGATATAAGGATTTTTTGCAGTCAGGGCCAGGGGCCCCTGGGCACACCCTTTTTCCATTTTCCCTGGGAAAGAAAACTCAGCAGTCCAGGTTCCTGATGTCAGTTTGTAGGGCTCCCTTGGGTCTATCAGGATAGCACAAGTTTGAGGTGGGGACAACTTCGGTGTGGGGTCCATCCTTCGATATAATGATTCTTTGCAGTCAGGGCCAGGGGCCCCTGGGCACATCCTTTTTCCATTTTCCCTGGGAAAGAAAACTCAGCAGTCCAGGTTCCTGATGTCAGTTTGTAGGGCTCCCTTGGGTGTATCAGGGCAGCACAAGTTTGATGTGGGGACAGCTTCCGTGTGGGGTCCATCCTTCGATATAAGGATTCTTTGCAGTCAGGGCCCGGCGCAGGGCCAGGGGCCCCTGGGCACATCCTTTTTCCATTTTCCCTGGGAAAGAAAACTCAGCAGTCCAGGTTCCTGATGTCAGTTTGTAGGGCTCCCTTGGGTCTATCAGGGCAGCACAAGTTTGAGGTGGAGACAACTTCGGTGTGGCGTCCATCCTTCGATATAATGATTCTTTGCAGTCAGGGCTAGGGGCCCCTGGGCACATCCTTTTTCCATTTTCCCTGGGAAAGAAAACTCAGCAGTCCAGGTTCCTGATGTCAGTTTGTAGGCCTCCCTTCGGTGTATCAGGGCAGCACAAGTTTGAGGTGGGGACAACTTCGGTGTGGGGTCCATCCTTCAATATAAGGATTTTTTGCAGTCAGGGCCGGGGGCCCCTGGGCACATCCTTTTTCCATTTTCCCTTGGAAAGAAAACTCAGCAGTCCAGGTTCCTGATGTCAGTTTGTAGGGCTCCCTTGGGTGTATCAGGGCAGCACAAGTTTGAGGTCGGGAAAACTTCGGTGTGGGGTCCATCCTTCGATATAAGGATTCTTTGCAGTGAGGTCCCAGCCCAGGGCCAGGGACCCCTGGGCACATCCTTTTTCCATTTTCCCTGGGAAAGAAACCTCAGCAGTCCAGGTTCCTGATGTCAGTTTGTAGGGCTCCCTTGGGTCTATCAGGGCAGCACAAGTTTGAGGTGGGGACAACTTTGGTGTGGGGTCCATCCTTCGATATAAGGATTTTTTATAGTGCGGTCCCTGTCCAGCGCCAGGGGCCCCTGTGCACATCCTTTTTCCATTTTCCCTGGGAAAGAAAACTCAGCAGTCCAGGTTGCTGATGTCAGTTTGTAGGGCTCCCTTGGGTCTATCAGGGTAGCACAAGTTTGAGGTGGGGACAACTTCGGTGTGGCGTCCATCCTTCGATATAAGGATTTTTTGCAGTCAGGTCTAGGGGCCCCTGGGCACATCCTTTTTCCATTTTCCCTGGGAAAGAAAACTCAGCAGTCCAGGTTCCTGATGTCAGTTTGTAGGGCTCCCTTGGGTCTATCAGGGCAGCACAAGTTTGAGGTGGGGACAACTTCGGTGTGGGGTCCATCCTTCGATATAAGGATTCTTTGCAGTGAGGTCCCAGCCCAGGGCCAGGGACCCCTGGGCACATCCTTTTTCCATTTTCCCTGGGAAAGAAACCTCAGCAGTCCAGGTTCCTGATGTCAGTTTGTAGGGCTCCCTTGGGTCTATCAGGGCAGCACAAGTTTGAGGTGGGGACAACTTCGGTGTGGGTTCCATCCTTCGATATAAGGATTTTTTGCAGTCAGGGCCAGGGGCCCCTGGGCACAACCTTTTTCCATTTTCCCTGGGAAAGAAAACTCAGCAGTCCAGATTCCTGATGTCAGTTTGTAGGGCTCCCTTGGGTCTATCAGGGCAGCACAAGTTTGAGGTGGGGACAGCTTCCGTGTGGGGTCCATCCTTCGATATAAGGATTTTTTGCAGTGAGGTCCCTGCACAGGGCCAGGGGCCCCTGGGCACATCCTTTTTCCATTTCCCCTGGGAAAGAAAACTCAGCAGTCCAGGTTCCTGATGTCAGTTTGTAGGGCTCCCTTGGGTCTATCAGGGCAGCACAAGTTTGAGGTGGGGACAACTTTGGTGTGGCATCCATCCTTCGATATAAGGATTCTTTGCAGTCAGGGCCAGGGGCCCCTCGGCACATCCTTTTTCCATTTTCCCTGGGAAAGAAAAATCAGCAGTCCAGGTTCCTGATGTCAGTTTGTAGGGCTCCCTTTGGTCTATCAGAGTAGCACAAGTTTGAGGTGGGGACAACTTCGGTGTGGGGTCCATCCTTCGATATAAGGATTTTTTGCAGTCAGGGCCAGGGGCCCCTGGGCACATTCTTTTTCCATTTTCCTTGGGAAAGAAAACTCAGCAGTCCAGGTTCCTGATGTCAGTTTGTAGGGCTCCCTTGGGTCTATCAGGGTAGCACAAGTTTGAGGTGGGGACAACTTTGGTGTGGGGTCCATACTTCGATATAAGGATTTTTTAGAGTGCGGTCCCTGTCCAACGCCAGGGGCCCCTGTGCACATCCTTTTTCCATTTTCCCTGGGAAAGAAAACTCAGCAGTCCAGGTTCCTGATGTCAGTTTGTAGGGCTCCCTTGGGTCTATCAGGGCAGCACAAGTTTGAGGTGGGGACAGCTTCCGTGTGGGGTCCATCCTTCGATATAAGGATTTTTTGCAGTCAGGGCCAGGGGCCCCCGGGCACATCCTTTTTCCATTTTCCCTGGGAAAGAAAACTCAGCAGTCCAGGTTCCTGATGTCAGTTTGTAGGGCTCCCTTGGGTCTATCAGGGCAGCACAAGTTTGAGGTGGGGACAACTTCGGTGTGGGGTCCATCCTTCGATATAAGGATTTTTTGCAGTCAGGGCCAGGGGCCCCCGGGCACACCCTTTTTCCATTTTCCCTGGGAAAGAAAACTCAGCAGTCCAGGTTCCTGATGTCAGTTTGTAGGGCTCCCTTGGGTCTATCAGGGCAGCACAAGTTTGAGGTGGGGACAACTTTGGTGTGGGTTCCATCCTTCGATATAAGGATTTTTTGCAGTCAGGGCCAGGGGCCCCTGGGCACACCCTTTTTCCATTTTCCCTGGGAAAGAAAACTCAGCAGTCCAGGTTCCTGATGTCAGTTTGTAGGGCTCCCTTGGGTCTATCAGGATAGCACAAGTTTGAGGTGGGGACAACTTCGGTGTGGGGTCCATCCTTCGATATAAGGATTCTTTGCAGTCAGGGCCAGGGGCCCCTGGGCACATCCTTTTTCCATTTTCCCTGGGAAAGAAAACTCAGCAGTCCAGGTTCCTGATGTCAGTTTGTAGGGCTCCCTTGGGTGTATCAGGGCAGCACAAGTTTGAGGTGGGGACAGCTTCCGTGTGGGGTCCATCCTTCGATATAAGGATTCTTTGCAGTCAGAGCCCGGCCCAGGGCCAGGGGCCCCTGGGCACATCCTTTTTCCATTTTCCCTGGGAAAGAAAACTCAGCAGTCCAGGTTCCTGATGTCAGTTTGTAGGGCTCCCTTGGGTGTATCAGGGCAGCACAAGTTTGAGGTGGGGACAACTTCGGTGTGGCGTCCATCCTTCGATATAATGATTCTTTGCAGTCAGGGCTAGGGGCCCCTGGGCACATCCTTTTTCCATTTTCCCTGGGAAAGAAAACTCAGCAGTCCAGGTTCCTGATGTCAGTTTGTAGGCCTCCCTTCGGTGTATCAGGGCAGCACAAGTTTGAGGTGGGGACAACTTCGGTGTGGGGTCCATCCTTCGATATAAGGATTTTTTGCAGTCAGGGCCAGGGGCCCCCGGGCACATCCTTTTTCCATTTTCCCTGGGAAAGAAAACTCAGCAGTCCAGGTTCCTGATGTCAGTTTGTAGGGCTCCCTTGGGTCTATCAGGGCAGCACAAGTTTGAGGTCGGGAAAACTTCGGTGTGGGGTCCATCCTTCGATATAAGGATTCTTTGCAGTCAGGGCCAGGGCCCCCTGGGCACATCCTTTTTCGATTTTCCCTGAGAATGAAAACTCAGCAGTCCAGGTTCCTGATGTCAGTTTGTAGGGCTCCCTTGGGTCTATCAGGGCAGCACAATTTTGAGGTGGGGACATCTTCGGTGTGGGTTCCATCCTTCGATATAAGGATTTTTTGCAGTCAGGGGCCCCAGCCCAAGGCCAGGGGCCCCTGGGCACATCCTTTTTCCATTTTCCCTGGGAAAGAAACCTCAGCAGTCCAGGTTCCTGATGTCAGTTTGTAGGGCTCCCTTGGGTCTATCAGGATAGCACAAGTTTGAGGTGGGGACAACTTCGGTGTGGGGTCCATCCTTCGATATAAGGATTTTTTGCAGTAAGGGCCAGGGGCCCGTGGGCACATCCTTTTTCCATTTTCCCTGGGAAAGAAAACTCAGCAGTCCAGGTTCCTGATGTCAGTTTGTAGGGCTCCCTTGGGTCTATCAGGGCAGCACAAGTTTGAGGTGGGGACAGCTTCCGTGTGGGGTCCATCCTTCGATATAAGGATTCTTTGCAGTCAGGGCCAGGGGCCCCCGGGCACACCCTTTTTCCATTTTCCCTGGGAAAGAAAACTCAGCAGTCCAGGTTCCTGATGTCAGTTTGTAGGGCTCCCTTGGGTCTATCAGGGTAGCACAAGTTTGAGGTGGGGACAACTTCGGTGTGGGGTCCATCCTTCGATATAAGGATTTTTTGCAGTCAGGGCCAGGGTCCCCTGGGCACATCCTTTTTCCATTTTCCCTGGGAAAGAAAACTCAGCAGTCCAGGTTCCTGATGTCAGTTTGTAGGGCTCCCTTGGGTCTATCAGGGCAGCACAAGTTTGAGGTGGGGACAGCTGCCGTGTGGGGTCCATCCTTCGATATAAGGATTTTTTGCAGTGAGGTCCCTGCACAGGGCCAGGGGCCCCTGGGCACATCCTTTTTCCATTTCTCCTGGGAAAGAAAACTCAGCAGTCCAGGTTCCTGATGTCAGTTTTTAGGGCTCCCTTGGGTCTATCAGGGCAGCAGAAGTTTGAGGTGGGGACAACTTCGGTGTGGCATCCATCCTTCGATATAAGGATTCTTTGCAGTCAGGGCCAGGGGCCCCTGGGCACATCCTTTTTCCATTTTCCCTGGGAAAGAAAACTCAGCAGTCCAGGTTCCTGATGTCAGTTTGTAGGCCTCCCTTCGGTGTATCAGGGCAGCACAAGTTTGAGGTTGGCACAACTTCGGTGTGGGGTCCATCCTTCGATATAAGGATTTTTTGCAGTCAGGGCCAAGGGCCCCCGGGCACATCCTTTTTCCATTTTCCCTGGGAAAGAAAACTCAGCAGTCCAGGTTCCTGATGTCAGTTTGTAGGGCTCCCTTGGGTCTATCAGAATAGCACAAGTTTGAGGTGGGGACAACTTCGGTGTGGGGTCCATCCTTCGATATAAGGATTCTTTGCAGTCAGGGCCAGGGGCCCCCGGGCACATCCTTTTTCCATTTTCCCTGGGAAAGAAAACTCAGCAGTCCAGGTTCCTGATGTCAGTTTGTAGGGCTCCCTTGGGTCTATCAGGGTAGCACAAGTTTGAGGTGGGGACAACTTCGGTGTGGGGTCCATCCTTCGATATAAGGATTCTTTGCAGTCAGGGCCTGGGGCCCCTGGGCACAACCTTTTCCCATTTTCCCTGGGAAAGAAAACTCAGCATTCCAGGTTCCTGATGTCAGTTTGTAGGGCTCCCTTGGGTCTATCAGGGTAGCACAAGTTTGAGGTGGGGACAACTTCGGTGTGGGGTCCATCCTTCGATATAAGGATTTTTTGCAGTCAGGGCCAGGGGCCCCCGGGCACACCCTTTTTCCATTTTCCCAGGGAAAGAAAACTCAGCAGTCCAGGTTCCTGATGTCAGTTTGTAGGGCTCCCTTGGGTCTATCAGGGTAGCACAAGTTTGAGGTGGGGACAACTTCGGTGTGGGGTCCATCCTTCGATATAAGGATTTTTTGCAGTCAGGGCCAGGGGCCCCTGGGCACATCCTTTTTCCATTTTCCCTGGGAAAGAAAACTCAGCAGTCCAGGTTCCTGATGTCAGTTTGTAGAGCTCCCTTGGGTCTATCAGGGCAGCACAAGTTTGAGGTGGGGACAGCTTCCGTGTGGGGTCCATCCTTCGATATAAGGATTCTTTGCAGTCAGGGCCCGGCCCAGGGCCAGGGGCCCCTGGGCACATCCTTTTTCCATTTTCCCTGGGAAAGAAAACTCAGCAGTCCAGGTTGCTGATGTCAGTTTGTAGGGCTCCCTTGGGTCTATCAGGGCAGCACAAGTTTGAGGTGGGGACAACTTCGGTGTGGGGTACATCCTTCGATATAAGGATTTTTTGCAGTCAGGGCCAGGGGCCCCTGGGCACACCTTTTTTCCATTTTCCCTGGGAAAGAAAACTCAGCAGTCCAGGTTCCTGATGTCAGTTTTTAGAGCTCCCTTGGGTCTATCAGGGCAGCACAAGTTTGAGGTGGGGACAACTTCGATGTGGGGTCCATCCATCGATATAAGGATTTTTTGCAGTGAGGTCCCTGCACAGGGCCAGGGGCCCCTGGGCACATCCTTTTTCCATTTTCCCTGGGAAAGAAAACTCAGCAGTCCAGGTTCCTGATGTCAGTTTTTAGGGCTCCCTTGGGTCTATCAGGGTAGCACAAGTTTGAGGTGGGGACAACTTCGGTGTGGGGTCCATCCTTCGATATAAGGATTTTTCGCAGTCAGGGCCAGGGGCCCCTGGGCACATCCTTTTTCGATTTTCCCTGGGAAAGAAAACTCAGCAGTCCAGGTTCCTGATGTCAGTTTGTAGGGCTCCCTTGGGTCTATCAGGGTAGCACAAGTTTGAGGTGGGGACAACTTCGGTGTGGGGTCCATCCTTCGATATAAGGATTCTTTGCAGTCAGGGCCTGGGGCCCCTGGGCACAACCTTTTCCCATTTTCCCTGGGAAAGAAAACTCAGCATTCCAGGTTCCTGATGTCAGTTTGTAGGGCTCCCTTGGGTCTATCAGGGTAGCACAAGTTTGAGGTGGGGACAACTTCGGTGTGGGGTCCATCCTTCGATATAAGGATTTTTTGCAGTCAGGGCCAGGGGCCCCCGGGCACACCCTTTTTCCATTTTCCCAGGGAAAGAAAACTCAGCAGTCCAGGTTCCTGATGTCAGTTTGTAGGGCTCCCTTGGGTGTATCAGGGCAGCACAAGTTTGAGGTGGGGACAGCTTCCGTGTGGGGTCCATCCTTCGATATAAGGATTCTTTGCAGTCAGGGCCCGGCCCAGGGCCAAGGGCCCCTGGGCACATCCTTTTTCCATTTTCCCTGGGAAAGAAAACTCAGCAGTCCAGGTTCCTGATGTCAGTTTGTAGGGCTCCCTTGGGTCTATCAGGGCAGCACAAGTTTGAGGTGGGGACAACTTCGGTGTGGGGTACATCCTTCGATATAAGGATTTTTTGCAGTCAGGGCCAGGGGCCCCTGGGCACACCTTTTTTCCATTTTCCCTGGGAAAGAAAACTCAGCAGTCCAGGTTCCTGATGTCAGTTTTTAGAGCTCCCTTGGGTCTATCAGGGCAGCACAAGTTTGAGGTGGGGACAACTTCGATGTGGGGTCCATCCATCGATATAAGGATTTTTTGCAGTGAGGTCCCTGCACAGGGCCAGGGGCCCCTGGGCACATCCTTTTTCCATTTTCCCTGGGAAAGAAAACTCAGCAGTCCAGGTTCCTGATGTCAGTTTGTAGGGCTACCTTGGGTCTATCAGGGTAGCACAAGTTTGAGGTGGGGACAACTTCGGTGTGGGGTCCATCCTTCGATATAAGGATTTTTCGCAGTCAGGGCCAGGGGCCCCTGGGCACATCCTTTTTCGATTTTCCCTGGGAAAGAAAACTCAGCAGTCCAGGTTCCTGATGTCAGTTTGTAGGGCTCCCTTGGGTCTATCAGGGTAGCACAAGTTTGAGGTGGGGACAACTTCGGTGTGGGGTCCATCCTTCGATATAAGGATTTTTTAGAGTGCGGTCCCTGTCCAGGGCCAGGGGCCCCTGGGCACATCCTTTTTCCATTTTCCCTGGGAAAGAAAACTCAGCAGTCCAGGTTCCTGATGTCAGTTTGTAGGGCTCCCTTGGGTCTATCAGGGCAGCACAAGTGTGAGGTGGGGACAACTTCGGTGTGGGGTCCATCCTTCGATATAAGGATTTTTTGCAGTCAGGGCCAGGGGCCCCTGGGCACATCCTTTTTCCATTTTCCTTGGGAAAGAAAACTCAGCAGTCCAGGTTCCTGATGTCAGTTTGTAGGGCTCCCTTGGGTGTATCAGGGCAGCACAAGTTTGAGGTGGGGACAACTTCGGTGTGGGGTCCATCTTTCGATATAAGGATTCTTTGCAGTCAGGGCCAGGGGCCCCTGGGCACATCCTTTTTCGATTTTCCCTGAGAAAGAAAACTCAGCAGTCCAGGTTCCTGATGTCAGTTTGTAGGGCTCCCTTGGGTCTATCAGGGCAGCACAAGTTTGAGGTGGGGACAACTTTGGTGTGGGTTCCATCCTTCGATATAAGGATTTTTTGCAGTCACGGGCCCCAGCTCACGGCCTGGGGCCCCTGGGCACATCCTTTTTCCATTTTCCCTGGGAAAGAAAACTCAGCAGTCCAGGTTCCTGATGTCAGTTTGTAGGGCTCCCTTGGGTGTATCAGGGCAGCACAAGTTTGAGGTGGGGACAACTTCGGTGTGGGGTCCATCCTTCGATATATGGATTTTTTGCAGTCAGGGCCAGGGGCCCCTGGGCACATCCTTTTTCCATTTTCCCTGGGAAAGAAAACTCAGCAGTCCAGGTTCCTGATGTCAGTTTGTAGAGCTCCCTTGGGTCTATCAGGGCAGAACAAGTTTGAGGTGGGGACAACTTCGGTGTGGGGTCCATCCTTCGATATAAGGATTCTTTGCAGTCAGGGCCAGGGGCCCCTGGGCACATCCTTTTTCCATTTTCCCTGGGAAAGAAAACTCAGCAGTCCAGGTTCCTGATGTCAGTTTGTAGGGCTCCCTTGGGTCTATCAGGGCAGAACAAGTTTGAGGTGGGGACAACTTCGGTGTGGGGTCCATCCTTCGATATAAGGATTCTTTGCAGTCAGGGCCAGGGGCCCCTGGGCACATCCTTTTTCCATTTTCCCTGAGAAAGAAAACTCAGCAGTCCAGGTTCCTGATGTCAGTTTGTAGGGCTCCCTTGGGTGTATCAGGGCAGCACAAGTTTGAGGTGGGGACAGCTTCCGTGTGGGGTCCATCCTTCGATATAAGGATTCTTTGCAGTCACTGCCCGGCCCAGATCCAGGGGCCCCTGGGCACATCCTTTTTCCATTTTCCCTGGGAAAGAAAACTCAGCAGTCCAGGTTCCTGATGTCAGTTTGTAGGGCTCCCTTGGGTCTATCAGGGCAGCACAAGTTTGAGGTGGGGACAACTTCGGTGTGGGGTACATCCTTCGATATAAGGATTTTTTGCAGTCAGGGCCAGGGGCCCCTGGGCACATCCTTTTTCCATTTTCCCTGGGAAAGAAAACTCAGCAGTCCAGGTTCCTGATGTCAGTTTGTAGAGCTCCCTTGGGTCTATCAGGGCAGCACAAGTTTGAGGTGGGGACAACTTCGATGTGGGGTCCATCCATCGATATAAGGATTTTTTGCAGTGAGGTCCCTGCACAGGGCCAGGGGCCCCTGGGCACATCCTTTTTCCATTTTCCCTGGGAAAGAAAACTCAGCAGTCCAGGTTCCTGATGTCAGTTTGTAGGGCTCCCTTGGGTCTATCAGGGTAGCACAAGTTTGAGGTGGGGACAACTTCGGTGTGGGGTCCATCCTTCGATATAAGGATTTTTTGCAGTCAGGGCCAGGGGCCCCTGGGCACATCCTTTTTCCATTTTCCCTGGGAAAGAAAACTCAGCAGTCCAGGTTCCTGATGTCAGTTTGTAGGGCTCCCTTGGGTCTATCAGGGTAGCTCAAGTTTGAGGTGGGGACAACTTCGGTGTGGGGTCCATCCTTCGATATAAGGATTTTTTAGAGTGCGGTCCCTGTCCAGGGCCAGGGGCCCCTGTGCACATCCTTTTTCCATTTTCCCTGGGAAAGAAAACTCAGCAGTCCAGGTTGCTGATGTCAGTTTGTAGGGCTCCCTTGGGTCTATCAGGGCAGCACAAGTTTGAGGTGGGGACAACTTCGGTGTGGCGTCCATCCTTCGATATAAGGATTCTTTGCAGTCAGGGCCAGGGGCCCCTGGGCACATCCTTTTTCGATTTTCCCTGGGAAAGAAAACTCAGCAGTCCAGGTTCCTGATGTCAGTTTGTAGGGCTCCCTTGGGTCTATCAGGGCAGCACAAGTGTGAGGTGGGGACAACTTCGGTGTGGGGTCCATCCTTCGATATAAGGATTTTTTGCAGTCAGGGCCAGGGGCCCCTGGGCACATCCTTTTTCCATTTTCCTTGGGAAAGAAAACTCAGCAGTCCAGGTTCCTGATGTCAGTTTGTAGGGCTCCCTTGGGTGTATCAGGGCAGCACAAGTTTGAGGTGGGGACAACTTCGGTGTGGGGTCCATCCTTCGATATAAGGATTCTTTGCAGTCAGGGCCAGGGGCCCCTGGGCACATCCTTTTTCGATTTTCCCTGGGAAAGAAAACTCAGCAGTCCAGGTTCCTGATGTCAGTTTGTAGGGCTCCCTTGGGTCTATCAGGGCAGCACAAGTTTGAGGTGGGGACAACTTCGGTGTGGGTTCCATCCTTCGATATAAGGATTTTTTGCAGTCACGGACCCCAGCTCACGGCCTGGGGCCCCTGGGCACATCCTTTTTCCATTTTCCCTGGGAAAGAAAACTCAGCAGTCCAGGTTCCTGATGTCAGTTTGTAGAGCTCCCTTGGGTCTATCAGGGCAGCACAAGATTGAGGTGGGGACAGCATCCGTGTGGGGTCCATCCTTCGATATAAGGATTCTTTGCAGTCAGGGCCCGGCCCAGGGCCAGGGGCCCCTGGGCACAGGCTTTTTCCATTTTCCCTGGGAAAGAAAACTCAGCAGTCCAGGTTCCTGATGTCAGTTTGTAGGGCTCCCTTGGGTGTATCAGGGCAGAACAAGTTTGAGGTGGGGACAACTTCGGTGTGGGGTCCATCCTTCGATATAAGGATTCTTTGCAGTCAGGGCCAGGGGCCCCTGGGCACATCCTTTTTCCATTTTCCCTGAGAAAGAAAACTCAGCAGTCCAGGTTCCTGATGTCAGTTTGTAGGGCTCCCTTGGGTGTATCAGGGCAGCACAAGTTTGAGGTGGGGACAACTTCCGTGTGGGGTCCATCCTTCGATATAAGGATTCTTTGCAGTCAGGGCCGGGCCCAGGGCCAGGGGCCCCTGGGCACAGGCTTTTTCCATTTTCCCTGGGAAAGAAAACTCAGCAGTCCAGGTTCCTGATGTCAGTTTGTAGGGCTCCCTTGGGTCTATCAGGGCAGCACAAGTTTGAGGTGGGGACAACTTTGGTTTCAGGTCCATCCTTCTATATAAGGATTTTTTGCAGTGAGGTCCCTGCACAGGGCCAGGGGCCCCTGGGCACATCCTTTTTCCATTTTCCCTGGGAAAGAAAACTCAGCAGTCCAGGTTCCTGATGTCAGTTTGTAGGGCTCCCTTGGTTCTATCAGGGCAGCACAAGTTTGAGGTGGGGACAACTTCGGTGTGGGGTCCATCCTTCAATATAAGGATTTTTTGCAGTCAGGGCCAGGGGCCCCTGTGCACATCTTTTTCCATTTTCCCTGGGAAAGAAAACTCAGCAGTCCAGGTTCCTGATGTCAGTTTTTAGGCCTCCCTTGGGTGTATCAGGGCAGCACAAATTTGAGGTGGGGACAACTTCGGTGTGGCGTCCATCCTTCGATATAAGGATTCTTTGCAGTCAGGGCCAGGGCCCCCTGGGCACATCCTTTTTCGATTTTCTCTGAGAAAGAAAACTCAGCAGTCCAGGTTCCTGATGTCAGTTTGTAGGCCTCCCTTCGATGTATCAGGGCAGCAGAAGTTTGAGGTGGGGACAACTTCGGTGTGGCGTCCATCCTTCGATATAAGGATTCTTTGCAGTCAGGGCCAGGGGCCCCCGGGCACATCCTTTTTCCATTTTCCCTGGGAAAGAAAACTCAGCAGTCCAGGTTCCTGATGTCAGTTTGTAGGGCTCCCTTGGGTGTATCAGGGCAGCACAATTTTGAGGTGGGGACAACTTCGGTGTGGGTTCCATCCTTCGATATAAGGATTTTTTGCAGTCAGGGGCCCCATCCCAAGGCCAGGGGCCCCTGGGCACATCCTTTTTCCATTTTCCCTGGGAAAGAAACCTCAGCAGTCCAGGTTCCTGATGTCAGTTTGTAGGGCTCCCTTGGGTCTATCAGGATAGCACAAGTTTGAGGTGGGGACAACTTCGGTGTGGGGTCCATCCTTCGATATAAGGATTTTTTGCAGTCAGGGCCAGGGGCCCGTGGGCACATCCTTTTTCCATTTTCCCTGGGAAAGAAAACTCAGCAGTCCAGGTTCCTGATGTCAGTTTGTAGGGCTCCCTTGGGTCTATCAGGGCAGCACAAGTTTGAGGTGGGGACAGCTTCCGTGTGGGGTCCATCCTTCGATATAAGGATTCTTTGCAGTAACGGCCCGGCCCAGGGCCTGGGGCCCCTGGGCACATCCTTTTTCCATTTTCCCTGGGAAAGAAAACTCAGCAGTCCAGGTTCCTGATGTCAGTTTGTAGGGCTCCCTTGGGTGTATCAGGGCAGCACAAGTTTGAGGTGGGGACAACTTCGGTGTGGGGTCCATCCTTCGATATCAGGATTTTTTGCAGTCAGGGCCAGGGGCCCCTGGGCACATCCTTTTTCCATTTTCCCTGGGAAAGAAAACTCAGCAGTCCAGGTTCCTGATGTCAGTTTGTAGAGCTCCCTTGGGTCTATCAGGGCAGCACAAGTTTGAGGTGGGGACAACTTTGGTGTGGGGTCCATCCTTCGATATAAGGATTTGTTGCAGTGAGGTCCCTGCACAGGGCCAGGGGCCCCTGGGCACATCCTTTTTCCATTTTCCCTGGGAAAGAAAACTCAGCAGTCCAGGTTCCTGATGTCAGTTTGTAGGGCTCCCTTGGGTCTATCAGGGCAGCACAAGTTTGAGGTGGGGACAACTTCGGTGTGGGTTCAATCATTTGATATAAGGATTTTTTGCAGTCAGGGTCAGGGGACCCTGGGCACACCCTTTTTCCATTTTCCCTGGGAAAGAAAACTCAGCAGTCCAGGTTCCTGATGTCAGTTTGTAGAGCTCCCTTGGGTCTATCAGGGCAGCACAAGTTTGAGGTGGGGACAACTTCCGTGTGGGGTCCATCCTTCGATATAAGGATTTTTTGCAGTGAGGGCCCAGCTCACGGCCTGGGGCCCCTGGGCACATCCTTTTTCCATTTTCCCTGGGAAAGAAACCTCAGCAGTCCAGGTTCCTGATGTCAGTTTGTAGGGCTCCCTTGGGTCTATCAGGATAGCACAAGTTTGAGGTGGGGACAACTTCGGTGTGGGGTCCATCCTTCGATATAAGGATTTTTTGCAGTCAGGGCCAGGGGCCCCTGGGCACACCCTTTTTCCATTTTCCCTGGGAAAGAAAACTCAGCAGTCCAGGTTCCTGATGTCAGTTTGTAGGGCTCCCTTGGGTCTATCAGGGCAGCACAAGTTTGAGGTGGGGACAACTTTGGTGTGGGGTCCATCCTTCGATATAAGGATTTTTTATAGTGCGGTCCCTGTCCAGTGCCAGGGGCCCCTGTGCACATCCTTTTTCCATTTTCCCTGGGAAAGAAAACTCAGCAGTCCAGGTTGCTGATGTCAGTTTGTAGGGCTCCCTTGGGTCTATCAGGGTAGCACAAGTTTGAGGTGGGGACAACTTCGGTGTGGCGTCCATCCTTCGATATAAGGATTTTTTGCAGTCAGGGCTAGGGGCCCCTGGGCACATCCTTTTTCCATTTTCCCTGGGAAAGAAAACTCAGCAGTCCAGGTTCCTGATGTCAGTTTGTAGGGCTCCCTTGGGTCTATCAGGGCAGCACAAGTTTGAGGTGGGGACAACTTCGGTGTGGGGTCCATCCTTCGATATAAGGATTCTTTGCAGTGAGGTCCCAGCCCAGGGCCAGGGACCCTTGGGCACATCCTTTTTCCATTTTCCCTGGGAAAGAAACCTCAGCAGTCCAGGTTCCTGATGTCAGTTTGTAGGGCTCCCTTGGGTCTATCAGGATAGCACAAGTTTGAGGTGGGGACAACTTCGGTGTGGGGTCCATCCTTCGATATAAGGATTCTTTGCAGTCAGGGCCAGGGGCCCCTCGGCACATCCTTTTTCCATTTTCCCTGGGAAAGAAAAATCAGCAGTCCAGGTTCCTGATGTCAGTTTGTAGGGCTCCCTGGGGTCTATCAGGGAAGCACAAGTTTGAGGTGGGGACAACTTCGGTGTGGGGTCCATCCTTCGATATAAGGATTTTTTGCAGTCAGGGCCAGGGGCCCCCGGGCACATCCTTTTTCCATTTGCCCTGGGAAATAAAACTCAGCAGTCCAGGTTCCTGATGTCAGTTTGTAGGGCTCCCTTGGGTCTATCAGGGCAGCACAAGTTTGAGGTGGGGACAGCTTCCGTGTGGGGTCCATCCTTTGATATAAGGATTTTTTGCAGTGATGTCCCTGCACAGGGCCAGGGGCCCCTGGGCACATCCTTTTTCCATTTCCCCTGGGAAAGAAAACTCAGCAGTCCAGGTTCCTGATGTCAGTTTGTAGGCCTCCCTTGGGTCTATCAGGGCAGCACAAGTTTGAGGTGGGGACAACTTTGGTGTGGCATCCATCCTTCGATATAAGGATTCTTTGCAGTCAGGGCCAGGGGCCCCTGGGCACATCCTTTTTCCATTTTCCCTGGGAAAGAAACCTCAGCAGTCCAGGTTCCTGATGTCAGTTTGTAGGGCTCCCTTGGGTCTATCAGGGTAGCACAAGTTTGAGGTGGGGACAACTTTGGTGTGGGGTGCATCCTTCGATATAAGAATTTTTTATAGTGCGGTGCCTGTCCAGCGCCAGGGGCCCCTGTGCACATCCTTTTTCCATTTTCCCCGGGAAAGAAAACTCAGCAGTCCAGGTTCCTGATGTCAGTTTGTAGGCCTCCCTTCGGTGTATCAGGGCAGCACAAGTTTGAGGTTGGCACAACTTCGGTGTGGGGTCCATCCTTCGATATAAGGATTTTTTGCAGTCAGGGCCAAGGGCCCCCGGGCACATCCTTTTTCCATTTTCCCTGGGAAAGAAAACTCAGCAGTCCAGGTTCCTGATGTCAGTTTGTAGGGCTCCCTTGGGTCTATCAGAATAGCACAAGTTTGAGGTGGGGACAACTTCGGTGTGGGGTCCATCTTTCGATATAAGGATTCTTTGCAGTCAGGGCCAGGGGCCCCTGGGCACATCCTTTTTCCATTTCCCCTGGGAAAGAAAACTCAGCAGTCCAGGTTCCTGATGTCAGTTTGTAGGGCTCCCTTGGGTCTATCAGGGTAGCACAAGTTTGAGGTGGGGACAACTTCGGTGTGGGGTCCATCCTTCGATATAAGGATTTTTTGCAGTAAGGGCCAGGGGCCCCCGGGCACGCCCTTTTTCCATTTTCCCTGGGAAAGAAAACTCAGCAGTCCAGGTTCCTGATGTCAGTTTGTAGGGCTCCCTTGGGTCTATCAGGGTAGCACAAGTTTGAGGTGGGGACAACTTCGGTGTGGGGTCCATCCTTCGATATAAGGATTTTTTGCAGTCAGGGCCAGGGGCCCCTGGGCACATCCTTTTTCCATTTTCCCTGGGAAAGAAAACTCAGCAGTCCAGGTTCCTGATGTCAGTTTGTAGGGCTCCCTTGGGTCTATCAGGGCAGCACAAGTTTGAGGTGGGGACAGCTTCCGTGTGGGGTCCATCCTTCGATATAAGGATTCTTTGCAGTCAGGGCCCGGCCCAGGTCCAGGGGCCCCTGGGCACATCCTTTTTCCATTTTCCCTGGGAAAGAAAACTCAGCAGTCCAGGTTCCTGATGTCAGTTTGTAGGGCTCCCTTGGGTGTATCAGGGCAGCACAAGTTTGAGGTGGGGACAACTTCGGTGTGGGGTACATCCTTCGATATAAGGATTTTTTGCAGTCAGGGCCAGGGGCCCCTGGGCACACCCTTTTTCCATTTTCCCTGGGAAAGAAAACTCAGCAGTCCAGGTTCCTGATGTCAGTTTGTAGAGCTCCCTTGGGTCTATCAGGGCAGCACAAGTTTGAGGTGGGGACAACTTCGATGTGGGGTCCATCCATCGATATAAGGATTTTTTGCAGTGAGGTCCCTGCACAGGGCCAGGGGCCCCTGGGCACATCCTTTTTCCATTTTCCCTGGGAAAGAAAACTCAGCAGTCCAGGTTCCTGATGTCAGTTTGTAGGGCTACCTTGGGTCTATCAGGGTAGCACAAGTTTGAGGTGGGGACAACTTCGGTGTGGGGTCCATCCTTCGATATAAGGATTTTTTGCAGTCAGGGCCAGGGGCCCCTGGGCACATCCTTTTTCCATTTTCCCTGGGAAAGAAAACTCAGCAGTCCAGGTTCCTGATGTCAGTTTGTAGGGCTCCCTTTGGTCTATCAGGGTAGCACAAGTTTGAGGTGGGGACAACTTCGGTGTGGGGTCCATCCTTCGATATAAGGATTTTTTAGTGTGCGGTCCCTGTCCAGGGCCAGGGGCCCCTGTGCACATCCTTTTTCCATTTTCCCTGGGAAAGAAAACTCAGCAGTCCAGGTTGCTGATGTCAGTTTGTAGGGCTCCCTTGGGTCTATCAGGGCAGCACAAGTTTGAGGTGGGGACAACTTCGGTGTGGCGTCCATCCTTCGATATAAGGATTCTTTGCAGTCAGGGCCAGGGGCCCCTGGGCACATCCTTTTTCCATTTTCCCTGGGAAAGAAAACTCAGCAGTCCAGGTTCCTGATGTCAGTTTGTAGGGCTCCCTTGGGTCTATCAGGGCAGCACAAGTGTGAGGTGGGGACAACTTCGGTGTGGGGTCCATCCTTCGATATAAGGATTTTTTGCAGTCAGGGCCAGGGGCCCCTGGGCACATCCTTTTTCCATTTTCCTTGGGAAAGAAAACTCAGCAGTCCAGGTTCCTGATGTCAGTTTGTAGGGCTCCCTTGGGTGTATCAGGGCAGCACAAGTTTGAGGTGGGGACAACTTCGGTGTGGGGTCCATCCTTCGATATAAGGATTTTTTGCAGTCAGGGCCAGGGGCCCCTGGGCACATCCTTTTTCGATTTTCCCTGAGAAAGAAAACTCAGCAGTCCAGGTTCCTGATGTCAGTTTGTAGGGCTCCCTTGGGTCTATCAGGGCAGCACAAGTTTGAGGTGGGGACAACTTCGGTGTGGGTTCCATCCTTCGATATAAGGATTTTTTGCAGTCACGGGCCCCAGCTCACGGCCTGGGGCCCCTGGGCACATCCTTTTTCCATTTTCCCTGGGAAAGAAAACTCAGCAGTCCAGGTTGCTGATGTCAGTTTGTAGGGCTCCCTTGGGTGTATCAGGGCAGCACAAGTTTGAGGTGGGGACAACTTCGGTGTGGGGTCCATCCTTCGATATAAGGATTTTTTGCAGTCAGGGCCAGGGGCCCCTGGGCACACCCTTTTTCCATTTTCCCTGGGAAAGAAAACTCAGCAGTCCAGGTTCCTGATGTCAGTTTGTAGAGCTCCCTTGGGTCTATCAGGGCAGCACAAGTTTGAGGTGGGGACAACTTCGATGTGGGGTCCATCCATCGATATAAGGATTTTTTGCAGTGAGGTCCCTGCACAGGGCCAGGGGCCCCTGGGCACATCCTTTTTCCATTTTCCCTGGGAAAGAAAACTCAGCAGTCCAGGTTCCTGATGTCAGTTTGTAGGGCTACCTTGGGTCTATCAGGGTAGCACAAGTTTGAGGTGGGGACAACTTCGGTGTGGGGTCCATCCTTCGATATAAGGATTTTTTGCAGTCAGGGCCAGGGGCCCCTGGGCACATCCTTTTTCCATTTTCCCTGGGAAAGAAAACTCAGCAGTCCAGGTTCCTGATGTCAGTTTGTAGGGCTCCCTTTGGTCTATCAGGGTAGCACAAGTTTGAGGTGGGGACAACTTCGGTGTGGGGTCCATCCTTCGATATAAGGATTTTTTAGTGTGCGGTCCCTGTCCAGGGCCAGGGGCCCCTGTGCACATCCTTTTTCCATTTTCCCTGGGAAAGAAAACTCAGCAGTCCAGGTTGCTGATGTCAGTTTGTAGGGCTCCCTTGGGTCTATCAGGGCAGCACAAGTTTGAGGTGGGGACAACTTCGGTGTGGCGTCCATCCTTCGATATAAGGATTCTTTGCAGTCAGGGCCAGGGGCCCCTGGGCACATCCTTTTTCCATTTTCCCTGGGAAAGAAAACTCAGCAGTCCAGGTTCCTGATGTCAGTTTGTAGGGCTCCCTTGGGTCTATCAGGGCAGCACAAGTGTGAGGTGGGGACAACTTCGGTGTGGGGTCCATCCTTCGATATAAGGATTTTTTGCAGTCAGGGCCAGGGGCCCCTGGGCACATCCTTTTTCCATTTTCCTTGGGAAAGAAAACTCAGCAGTCCAGGTTCCTGATGTCAGTTTGTAGGGCTCCCTTGGGTGTATCAGGGCAGCACAAGTTTGAGGTGGGGACAACTTCGGTGTGGGGTCCATCCTTCGATATAAGGATTTTTTGCAGTCAGGGCCAGGGGCCCCTGGGCACATCCTTTTTCGATTTTCCCTGAGAAAGAAAACTCAGCAGTCCAGGTTCCTGATGTCAGTTTGTAGGGCTCCCTTGGGTCTATCAGGGCAGCACAAGTTTGAGGTGGGGACAACTTCGGTGTGGGTTCCATCCTTCGATATAAGGATTTTTTGCAGTCACGGGCCCCAGCTCACGGCCTGGGGCCCCTGGGCACATCCTTTTTCCATTTTCCCTGGGAAAGAAAACTCAGCAGTCCAGGTTGCTGATGTCAGTTTGTAGGGCTCCCTTGGGTGTATCAGGGCAGCACAAGTTTGAGGTGGGGACAACTTCGGTGTGGGGTCCATCCTTCGATATAAGGATTTTTTGCAGTCAGGGCCAGGGGCCCCTGGGCACACCCTTTTTCCATTTTCCCTGGGAAAGAAAACTCAGCAGTCCAGGTTCCTGATGTCAGTTTGTAGAGCTCCCTTGGGTCTATCAGGGCAGCACAAGTTTGAGGTGGGGACAACTTAGGTGTGGGGTCCATCCTTCGATATAAGGATTCTTTGCAGTCAGGTCCCGGCCCAGGGCCAGGGGCCCCTGGGCACAGGCTTTTTCCATTTTCCCTGGGAAAGAAAACTCAGCAGTCCAGGTTCCTGATGTCAGTTTGTAGGGCTCCCTTGGGTGTATCAGGGCAGCACAAGTTTGAGGTGGGGACAACTTCGGTGTGGGGTACATCCTTCGATATAAGGATTTTTTGCAGTCAGGGCCAGGGGCCCCTGGGCACACCCTTTTTCCATTTTCCCTGGGAAAGAAAACTCAGCAGTCCAGGTTCCTGATGTCAGTTTGTAGAGCTCCCTTGGGTCTATCAGGGCAGCACAAGTTTGAGGTGGGGACAACTTCGATGTGGGGTCCATCCATCGATATAAGGATTTTTTGCAGTGAGGTCCCTGCACAGGGCCAGGGGCCCCTGGGCACATCCTTTTTCCATTTCCCCTGGGAAAGAAAACTCAGCAGTCCAGGTTCCTGATGTCAGTTTGTAGGGCTACCTTGGGTCTATCAGGGTAGCACAAGTTTGAGGTGGGGACAACTTCGGTGTGGGGTCCATCCTTCGATATAAGGATTTTTTGCAGTCAGGGCCAGGGGCCCCTGGGCACATCCTTTTTCCATTTTCCCTGGGAAAGAAAACTCAGCAGTCCAGGTTCCTGATGTCAGTTTGTAGGGCTCCCTTGGGTCTATCAGGGTAGCACAAGTTTGAGGTGGGGACAATTTCGGTGTGGGGTCCATCCTTCGATATAAGGATTTTTTAGAGTGCGGTCCCTGTCCAGGGCCAGGGGCCCCTGTGCACATCCTTTTTCCATTTTCCCTGGGAAAGAAAACTCAGCAGTCCAGGTTGCTGATGTCAGTTTGTAGGGCTCCCTTGGGTCTATCAGGGCAGCACAAGTTTGAGGTGGGGACAACTTCGGTGAGGCGTCCATCCTTCGATATAAGGATTCTTTGCAGTCAGGGCCAGGGGCCCCTGGGCACATCCTTTTTCCATTTTCCCTGGGAAAGAAAACTCAGCAGTCCAGGTTCCTGATGTCAGTTTGTAGGGCTCCCTTGGGTCTATCAGGGCAGCACAAGTGTGAGGTGGGGACAACTTCGGTGTGGGGTCCATCCTTCGATATAAGGATTTTTTGCAGTCAGGGCCAGGGGCCCCTGGGCACATCCTTTTTCCATTTTCCCTGGGAAAGAAAACTCAGCAGTCCAGGTTCCTGATGTCAGTTTGTAGGGCTCCCTTGGGTCTATCAGGGTAGCACAAGTTTGAGGTGGGGACAACTTCGGTGTGGGGTCCATCCTTCGATATAAGGATTTTTTAGAGTGCGGTCCCTGTCCAGGGCCAGGGGCCCCTGTGCACATCCTTTTTCCATTTTCCCTGGGAAAGAAAACTCAGCAGTCCAGGTTGCTGATGTCAGTTTGTAGGGCTCCCTTGGGTCTATCAGGGCAGCACAAGTTTGAGGTGGGGACAACTTCGGTGTGGCGTCCATCCTTCGATATAAGGATTCTTTGCAGTCAGGGCCAGGGGCCCCTGGGCACATCCTTTTTCCATTTTCCCTGGGAAAGAAAACTCAGCAGTCCAGGTTCCTGATGTCAGTTTGTAGGGCTCCCTTGGGTCTATCAGGGCAGCACAAGTGTGAGGTGGGGACAACTTCGGTGTGGGGTCCATCCTTCAATATAAGGATTTTTTGCAGTCAGGGCCAGGGGCCCCTGGGCACATCCTTTTTCCATTTTCCTTGGGAAAGAAAACTCAGCAGTCCAGGTTCCTGATGTCAGTTTGTAGGCCTCCCTTGGGTGTATCAGGGCAGCACAAGTTTGAGGTGGGGACAACTTCGGTGTGGGGTCCATCCTTCGATATAAGGATTCTTTGCAGTCAGGGCCAGGGGCCCCTGGGCACATCCTTTTTCGATTTTCCCTGAGAAAGAAAACTCAGCAGTCCAGGTTCCTGATGTCAGTTTGTAGGGCTCCCTTGGGTCTATCAGGGCAGCACAAGTTTGAGGTGGGGACAACTTCGGTGTGGGTTCCATCCTTCGATATAAGGATTTTTTGCAGTCACGGGCCCCAGCTCACGGCCTGGGGCCCCTGTGCACATCCTTTTTCCATTTTCCCTGGGAAAGAAAACTCAGCAGTCCAGGTTGCTGATGTCAGTTTGTAGGGCTCCCTTGGGTGTATCAGGGCAGCACAAGTTTGAGGTGGGGACAACTTCGGTGTGGGGTCCATCCTTCGATATAAGGATTTTTTGCAGTCAGGGCCAGGGGCCCCTGGGCACATCCTTTTTCCATTTTCCCTGGGAAAGAAAACTCAGCAGTCCAGGTTCCTGATGTCAGTTTGTAGAGCTCCCTTGGGTCTATCAGGGCAGCACAAGTTTGAGGTGGGGACAACTTAGGTGTGGGGTCCATCCTTCGATATAAGGATTCTTTGCAGTCAGGGCCCGGCCCAGGTCCAGGGGCCCCTGGGCACATCCTTTTTCCATTTTCCCTGGGAAAGAAAACTCATCAGTCCAGGTTCCTGATGTCAGTTTGTAGGGCTCCCTTGGGTGTATCAGGGCAGCACAAGTTTGAGGTGGGGACAACTTCGGTGTGGGGTACATCCTTCGATATAAGGATTTTTTGCAGTCAGGGCCAGGGGCCCCTGGGCACACCCTTTTTCCATTTTCCCTGGGAAAGAAAACTCAGCAGTCCAGGTTCCTGATGTCAGTTTGTAGAGCTCCCTTGGGTCTATCAGGGCAGCACAAGTTTGAGGTGGGGACAACTTCGATGTGGGGTCCATCCATCGATATAAGGATTTTTTGCAGTGAGGTTCCTGCACAGGGCCAGGGGCCCCTGGGCACATCCTTTTTCCATTTTCCCTGGGAAAGAAAACTCAGCAGTCCAGGTTCCTGATGTCAGTTTGTAGGGCTACCTTGGGTCTATCAGGGTAGCACAAGTTTGAGGTGGGGACAACTTCGGTGTGGGGTCCATCCTTCGATATAAGGATTTTTTGCAGTCAGGGCCAGGGGCCCCTGGGCACATCCTTTTTCCATTTTCCCTGGGAAAGAAAACTCAGCAGTCCAGGTTCCTGATGTCAGTTTGTAGGGCTCCCTTTGGTCTATCAGGGTAGCACAAGTTTGAGGTGGGGACAACTTCGGTGTGGGGTCCATCCTTCGATATAAGGATTTTTTAGTGTGCGGTCCCTGTCCAGGGCCAGGGGCCCCTGTGCACATCCTTTTTCCATTTTCCCTGGGAAAGAAAACTCAGCAGTCCAGGTTGCTGATGTCAGTTTGTAGGGCTCCCTTGGGTCTATCAGGGCAGCACAAGTTTGAGGTGGGGACAACTTCGGTGTGGCGTCCATCCTTCGATATAAGGATTCTTTGCAGTCAGGGCCAGGGGCCCCTGGGCACATCCTTTTTCCATTTTCCCTGGGAAAGAAAACTCAGCAGTCCAGGTTCCTGATGTCAGTTTGTAGGGCTCCCTTGGGTCTATCAGGGCAGCACAAGTGTGAGGTGGGGACAACTTCGGTGTGGGGTCCATCCTTCGATATAAGGATTTTTTGCAGTCAGGGCCAGGGGCCCCTGGGCACATCCTTTTTCCATTTTCCTTGGGAAAGAAAACTCAGCAGTCCAGGTTCCTGATGTCAGTTTGTAGGGCTCCCTTGGGTGTATCAGGGCAGCACAAGTTTGAGGTGGGGACAACTTCGGTGTGGGGTCCATCCTTCGATATAAGGATTTTTTGCAGTCAGGGCCAGGGGCCCCTGGGCACATCCTTTTTCGATTTTCCCTGAGAAAGAAAACTCAGCAGTCCAGGTTCCTGATGTCAGTTTGTAGGGCTCCCTTGGGTCTATCAGGGCAGCACAAGTTTGAGGTGGGGACAACTTCGGTGTGGGTTCCATCCTTCGATATAAGGATTTTTTGCAGTCACGGGCCCCAGCTCACGGCCTGGGGCCCCTGGGCACATCCTTTTTCCATTTTCCCTGGGAAAGAAAACTCAGCAGTCCAGGTTGCTGATGTCAGTTTGTAGGGCTCCCTTGGGTGTATCAGGGCAGCACAAGTTTGAGGTGGGGACAACTTCGGTGTGGGGTCCATCCTTCGATATAAGGATTTTTTGCAGTCAGGGCCAGGGGCCCCTGGGCACACCCTTTTTCCATTTTCCCTGGGAAAGAAAACTCAGCAGTCCAGGTTCCTGATGTCAGTTTGTAGAGCTCCCTTGGGTCTATCAGGGCAGCACAAGTTTGAGGTGGGGACAACTTAGGTGTGGGGTCCATCCTTCGATATAAGGATTCTTTGCAGTCAGGTCCCGGCCCAGGGCCAGGGGCCCCTGGGCACAGGCTTTTTCCATTTTCCCTGGGAAAGAAAACTCAGCAGTCCAGGTTCCTGATGTCAGTTTGTAGGGCTCCCTTGGGTGTATCAGGGCAGCACAAGTTTGAGGTGGGGACAACTTCGGTGTGGGGTACATCCTTCGATATAAGGATTTTTTGCAGTCAGGGCCAGGGGCCCCTGGGCACACCCTTTTTCCATTTTCCCTGGGAAAGAAAACTCAGCAGTCCAGGTTCCTGATGTCAGTTTGTAGAGCTCCCTTGGGTCTATCAGGGCAGCACAAGTTTGAGGTGGGGACAACTTCGATGTGGGGTCCATCCATCGATATAAGGATTTTTTGCAGTGAGGTCCCTGCACAGGGCCAGGGGCCCCTGGGCACATCCTTTTTCCATTTCCCCTGGGAAAGAAAACTCAGCAGTCCAGGTTCCTGATGTCAGTTTGTAGGGCTACCTTGGGTCTATCAGGGTAGCACAAGTTTGAGGTGGGGACAACTTCGGTGTGGGGTCCATCCTTCGATATAAGGATTTTTTGCAGTCAGGGCCAGGGGCCCCTGGGCACATCCTTTTTCCATTTTCCCTGGGAAAGAAAACTCAGCAGTCCAGGTTCCTGATGTCAGTTTGTAGGGCTCCCTTGGGTCTATCAGGGTAGCACAAGTTTGAGGTGGGGACAATTTCGGTGTGGGGTCCATCCTTCGATATAAGGATTTTTTAGAGTGCGGTCCCTGTCCAGGGCCAGGGGCCCCTGTGCACATCCTTTTTCCATTTTCCCTGGGAAAGAAAACTCAGCAGTCCAGGTTGCTGATGTCAGTTTGTAGGGCTCCCTTGGGTCTATCAGGGCAGCACAAGTTTGAGGTGGGGACAACTTCGGTGAGGCGTCCATCCTTCGATATAAGGATTCTTTGCAGTCAGGGCCAGGGGCCCCTGGGCACATCCTTTTTCCATTTTCCCTGGGAAAGAAAACTCAGCAGTCCAGGTTCCTGATGTCAGTTTGTAGGGCTCCCTTGGGTCTATCAGGGCAGCACAAGTGTGAGGTGGGGACAACTTCGGTGTGGGGTCCATCCTTCGATATAAGGATTTTTTGCAGTCAGGGCCAGGGGCCCCTGGGCACATCCTTTTTCCATTTTCCCTGGGAAAGAAAACTCAGCAGTCCAGGTTCCTGATGTCAGTTTGTAGGGCTCCCTTGGGTCTATCAGGGTAGCACAAGTTTGAGGTGGGGACAACTTCGGTGTGGGGTCCATCCTTCGATATAAGGATTTTTTAGAGTGCGGTCCCTGTCCAGGGCCAGGGGCCCCTGTGCACATCCTTTTTCCATTTTCCCTGGGAAAGAAAACTCAGCAGTCCAGGTTGCTGATGTCAGTTTGTAGGGCTCCCTTGGGTCTATCAGGGCAGCACAAGTTTGAGGTGGGGACAACTTCGGTGTGGCGTCCATCCTTCGATATAAGGATTCTTTGCAGTCAGGGCCAGGGGCCCCTGGGCACATCCTTTTTCCATTTTCCCTGGGAAAGAAAACTCAGCAGTCCAGGTTCCTGATGTCAGTTTGTAGGGCTCCCTTGGGTCTATCAGGGCAGCACAAGTGTGAGGTGGGGACAACTTCGGTGTGGGGTCCATCCTTCAATATAAGGATTTTTTGCAGTCAGGGCCAGGGGCCCCTGGGCACATCCTTTTTCCATTTTCCTTGGGAAAGAAAACTCAGCAGTCCAGGTTCCTGATGTCAGTTTGTAGGGCTCCCTTGGGTCTATCAGGGTAGCACAAGTTTGAGGTGGGGACAACTTCGGTGTGGCGTCCATCCTTCGATATAAGGATTTTTTGCAGTCAGGGCTAGGGGCCCCTGGGCACATCCTTTTTCCATTTTCCCTGGGAAAGAAAACTCAGCAGTCCAGGTTCCTGATGTCAGTTTGTAGGGCTCCCTTGGGTCTATCAGGGCAGCACAAGTTTGAGGTGGGGACAACTTCGGTGTGGGGTCCATCCTTCGATATAAGGATTCTTTGCAGTGAGGTCCCAGCCCAGGGCCAGGGACCCTTGGGCACATCCTTTTTCCATTTTCCCTGGGAAAGAAACCTCAGCAGTCCAGGTTCCTGATGTCAGTTTGTAGGGCTCCCTTGGGTCTATCAGGATAGCACAAGTTTGAGGTGGGGACAACTTCGGTGTGGGGTCCATCCTTCGATATAAGGATTCTTTGCAGTCAGGGCCAGGGGCCCCTCGGCACATCCTTTTTCCATTTTCCCTGGGAAAGAAAAATCAGCAGTCCAGGTTCCTGATGTCAGTTTGTAGGGCTCCCTGGGGTCTATCAGGGAAGCACAAGTTTGAGGTGGGGACAACTTCGGTGTGGGGTCCATCCTTCGATATAAGGATTTTTTGCAGTCAGGGCCAGGGGCCCCCGGGCACATCCTTTTTCCATTTGCCCTGGGAAATAAAACTCAGCAGTCCAGGTTCCTGATGTCAGTTTGTAGGGCTCCCTTGGGTCTATCAGGGCAGCACAAGTTTGAGGTGGGGACAACTTTGGTGTGGCATCCATCCTTCGATATAAGGATTCTTTGCAGTCAGGGCCAGGGGCCCCTGGGCACATCCTTTTTCCATTTTCCCTGGGAAAGAAACCTCAGCAGTCCAGGTTCCTGATGTCAGTTTGTAGGGCTCCCTTGGGTCTATCAGGGTAGCACAAGTTTGAGGTGGGGACAACTTTGGTGTGGGGTGCATCCTTCGATATAAGAATTTTTTATAGTGCGGTGCCTGTCCAGCGCCAGGGGCCCCTGTGCACATCCTTTTTCCATTTTCCCTGGGAAAGAAAACTCAGCAGTCCAGGTTCCTGATGTCAGTTTGTAGGCCTCCCTTCGGTGTATCAGGGCAGCACAAGTTTGAGGTTGGCACAACTTCGGTGTGGGGTCCATCCTTCGATATAAGGATTTTTTGCAGTCAGGGCCAAGGGCCCCCGGGCACATCCTTTTTCCATTTTCCCTGGGAAAGAAAACTCAGCAGTCCAGGTTCCTGATGTCAGTTTGTAGGGCTCCCTTGGGTCTATCAGAATAGCACAAGTTTGAGGTGGGGACAACTTCGGTGTGGGGTCCATCTTTCGATATAAGGATTCTTTGCAGTCAGGGCCAGGGGCCCCTGGGCACATCCTTTTTCCATTTCCCCTGGGAAAGAAAACTCAGCAGTCCAGGTTCCTGATGTCAGTTTGTAGGGCTCCCTTGGGTCTATCAGGGTAGCACAAGTTTGAGGTGGGGACAACTTCGGTGTGGGGTCCATCCTTCGATATAAGGATTTTTTGCAGTAAGGGCCAGGGGCCCCCGGGCACGCCCTTTTTCCATTTTCCCTGGGAAAGAAAACTCAGCAGTCCAGGTTCCTGATGTCAGTTTGTAGGGCTCCCTTGGGTCTATCAGGGTAGCACAAGTTTGAGGTGGGGACAACTTCGGTGTGGGGTCCATCCTTCGATATAAGGATTTTTTGCAGTCAGGGCCAGGGGCCCCTGGGCACATCCTTTTTCCATTTTCCCTGGGAAAGAAAACTCAGCAGTCCAGGTTCCTGATGTCAGTTTGTAGGGCTCCCTTGGGTGTATCAGGGCAGCACAAGTTTGAGGTGGGGACAGCTTCCGTGTGGGGTCCATCCTTCGATATAAGGATTCTTTGCAGTCAGGGCCCGGCCCAGGTCCAGGGGCCCCTGGGCACATCCTTTTTCCATTTTCCCTGGGAAAGAAAACTCAGCAGTCCAGGTTCCTGATGTCAGTTTGTAGGGCTCCCTTGGGTGTATCAGGGCAGCACAAGTTTGAGGTGGGGACAACTTCGGTGTGGGGTACATCCTTCGATATAAGGATTTTTTGCAGTCAGGGCCAGGGGCCCCTGGGCACACCCTTTTTCCATTTTCCCTGGGAAAGAAAACTCAGCAGTCCAGGTTCCTGATGTCAGTTTGTAGAGCTCCCTTGGGTCTATCAGGGCAGCACAAGTTTGAGGTGGGGACAACTTCGATGTGGGGTCCATCCATCGATATAAGGATTTTTTGCAGTGAGGTCCCTGCACAGGGCCAGGGGCCCCTGGGCACATCCTTTTTCCATTTTCCCTGGGAAAGAAAACTCAGCAGTCCAGGTTCCTGATGTCAGTTTGTAGGGCTACCTTGGGTCTATCAGGGTAGCACAAGTTTGAGGTGGGGACAACTTCGGTGTGGGGTCCATCCTTCGATATAAGGATTTTTTGCAGTCAGGGCCAGGGGCCCCTGGGCACATCCTTTTTCCATTTTCCCTGGGAAAGAAAACTCAGCAGTCCAGGTTCCTGATGTCAGTTTGTAGGGCTCCCTTTGGTCTATCAGGGTAGCACAAGTTTGAGGTGGGGACAACTTCGGTGTGGGGTCCATCCTTCGATATAAGGATTTTTTAGTGTGCGGTCCCTGTCCAGGGCCAGGGGCCCCTGTGCACATCCTTTTTCCATTTTCCCTGGGAAAGAAAACTCAGCAGTCCAGGTTGCTGATGTCAGTTTGTAGGGCTCCCTTGGGTCTATCAGGGCAGCACAAGTTTGAGGTGGGGACAACTTCGGTGTGGCGTCCATCCTTCGATATAAGGATTCTTTGCAGTCAGGGCCAGGGGCCCCTGGGCACATCCTTTTTCCATTTTCCCTGGGAAAGAAAACTCAGCAGTCCAGGTTCCTGATGTCAGTTTGTAGGGCTCCCTTGGGTCTATCAGGGCAGCACAAGTGTGAGGTGGGGACAACTTCGGTGTGGGGTCCATCCTTCGATATAAGGATTTTTTGCAGTCAGGGCCAGGGGCCCCTGGGCACATCCTTTTTCCATTTTCCTTGGGAAAGAAAACTCAGCAGTCCAGGTTCCTGATGTCAGTTTGTAGGGCTCCCTTGGGTGTATCAGGGCAGCACAAGTTTGAGGTGGGGACAACTTCGGTGTGGGGTCCATCCTTCGATATAAGGATTTTTTGCAGTCAGGGCCAGGGGCCCCTGGGCACATCCTTTTTCGATTTTCCCTGAGAAAGAAAACTCAGCAGTCCAGGTTCCTGATGTCAGTTTGTAGGGCTCCCTTGGGTCTATCAGGGCAGCACAAGTTTGAGGTGGGGACAACTTCGGTGTGGGTTCCATCCTTCGATATAAGGATTTTTTGCAGTCACGGGCCCCAGCTCACGGCCTGGGGCCCCTGGGCACATCCTTTTTCCATTTTCCCTGGGAAAGAAAACTCAGCAGTCCAGGTTGCTGATGTCAGTTTGTAGGGCTCCCTTGGGTGTATCAGGGCAGCACAAGTTTGAGGTGGGGACAACTTCGGTGTGGGGTCCATCCTTCGATATAAGGATTTTTTGCAGTCAGGGCCAGGGGCCCCTGGGCACACCCTTTTTCCATTTTCCCTGGGAAAGAAAACTCAGCAGTCCAGGTTCCTGATGTCAGTTTGTAGAGCTCCCTTGGGTCTATCAGGGCAGCACAAGTTTGAGGTGGGGACAACTTAGGTGTGGGGTCCATCCTTCGATATAAGGATTCTTTGCAGTCAGGTCCCGGCCCAGGGCCAGGGGCCCCTGGGCACAGGCTTTTTCCATTTTCCCTGGGAAAGAAAACTCAGCAGTCCAGGTTCCTGATGTCAGTTTGTAGGGCTCCCTTGGGTGTATCAGGGCAGCACAAGTTTGAGGTGGGGACAACTTCGGTGTGGGGTACATCCTTCGATATAAGGATTTTTTGCAGTCAGGGCCAGGGGCCCCTGGGCACACCCTTTTTCCATTTTCCCTGGGAAAGAAAACTCAGCAGTCCAGGTTCCTGATGTCAGTTTGTAGAGCTCCCTTGGGTCTATCAGGGCAGCACAAGTTTGAGGTGGGGACAACTTCGATGTGGGGTCCATCCATCGATATAAGGATTTTTTGCAGTGAGGTCCCTGCACAGGGCCAGGGGCCCCTGGGCACATCCTTTTTCCATTTCCCCTGGGAAAGAAAACTCAGCAGTCCAGGTTCCTGATGTCAGTTTGTAGGGCTACCTTGGGTCTATCAGGGTAGCACAAGTTTGAGGTGGGGACAACTTCGGTGTGGGGTCCATCCTTCGATATAAGGATTTTTTGCAGTCAGGGCCAGGGGCCCCTGGGCACATCCTTTTTCCATTTTCCCTGGGAAAGAAAACTCAGCAGTCCAGGTTCCTGATGTCAGTTTGTAGGGCTCCCTTGGGTCTATCAGGGTAGCACAAGTTTGAGGTGGGGACAATTTCGGTGTGGGGTCCATCCTTCGATATAAGGATTTTTTAGAGTGCGGTCCCTGTCCAGGGCCAGGGGCCCCTGTGCACATCCTTTTTCCATTTTCCCTGGGAAAGAAAACTCAGCAGTCCAGGTTGCTGATGTCAGTTTGTAGGGCTCCCTTGGGTCTATCAGGGCAGCACAAGTTTGAGGTGGGGACAACTTCGGTGAGGCGTCCATCCTTCGATATAAGGATTCTTTGCAGTCAGGGCCAGGGGCCCCTGGGCACATCCTTTTTCCATTTTCCCTGGGAAAGAAAACTCAGCAGTCCAGGTTCCTGATGTCAGTTTGTAGGGCTCCCTTGGGTCTATCAGGGCAGCACAAGTGTGAGGTGGGGACAACTTCGGTGTGGGGTCCATCCTTCGATATAAGGATTTTTTGCAGTCAGGGCCAGGGGCCCCTGGGCACATCCTTTTTCCATTTTCCCTGGGAAAGAAAACTCAGCAGTCCAGGTTCCTGATGTCAGTTTGTAGGGCTCCCTTGGGTCTATCAGGGTAGCACAAGTTTGAGGTGGGGACAACTTCGGTGTGGGGTCCATCCTTCGATATAAGGATTTTTTAGAGTGCGGTCCCTGTCCAGGGCCAGGGGCCCCTGTGCACATCCTTTTTCCATTTTCCCTGGGAAAGAAAACTCAGCAGTCCAGGTTGCTGATGTCAGTTTGTAGGGCTCCCTTGGGTCTATCAGGGCAGCACAAGTTTGAGGTGGGGACAACTTCGGTGTGGCGTCCATCCTTCGATATAAGGATTCTTTGCAGTCAGGGCCAGGGGCCCCTGGGCACATCCTTTTTCCATTTTCCCTGGGAAAGAAAACTCAGCAGTCCAGGTTCCTGATGTCAGTTTGTAGGGCTCCCTTGGGTCTATCAGGGCAGCACAAGTGTGAGGTGGGGACAACTTCGGTGTGGGGTCCATCCTTCAATATAAGGATTTTTTGCAGTCAGGGCCAGGGGCCCCTGGGCACATCCTTTTTCCATTTTCCTTGGGAAAGAAAACTCAGCAGTCCAGGTTCCTGATGTCAGTTTGTAGGCCTCCCTTGGGTGTATCAGGGCAGCACAAGTTTGAGGTGGGGACAACTTCGGTGTGGGGTCCATCCTTCGATATAAGGATTCTTTGCAGTCAGGGCCAGGGGCCCCTGGGCACATCCTTTTTCGATTTTCCCTGAGAAAGAAAACTCAGCAGTCCAGGTTCCTGATGTCAGTTTGTAGGGCTCCCTTGGGTCTATCAGGGCAGCACAAGTTTGAGGTGGGGACAACTTCGGTGTGGGTTCCATCCTTCGATATAAGGATTTTTTGCAGTCACGGGCCCCAGCTCACGGCCTGGGGCCCCTGTGCACATCCTTTTTCCATTTTCCCTGGGAAAGAAAACTCAGCAGTCCAGGTTGCTGATGTCAGTTTGTAGGGCTCCCTTGGGTGTATCAGGGCAGCACAAGTTTGAGGTGGGGACAACTTCGGTGTGGGGTCCATCCTTCGATATAAGGATTTTTTGCAGTCAGGGCCAGGGGCCCCTGGGCACATCCTTTTTCCATTTTCCCTGGGAAAGAAAACTCAGCAGTCCAGGTTCCTGATGTCAGTTTGTAGAGCTCCCTTGGGTCTATCAGGGCAGCACAAGTTTGAGGTGGGGACAACTTAGGTGTGGGGTCCATCCTTCGATATAAGGATTCTTTGCAGTCAGGGCCCGGCCCAGGTCCAGGGGCCCCTGGGCACATCCTTTTTCCATTTTCCCTGGGAAAGAAAACTCAGCAGTCCAGGTTCCTGATGTCAGTTTGTAGGGCTCCCTTGGGTGTATCAGGGCAGCACAAGTTTGAGGTGGGGACAACTTCGGTGTGGGGTACATCCTTCGATATAAGGATTTTTTGCAGTCAGGGCCAGGGGCCCCTGGGCACACCCTTTTTCCATTTTCCCTGGGAAAGAAAACTCAGCAGTCCAGGTTCCTGATGTCAGTTTGTAGAGCTCCCTTGGGTCTATCAGGGCAGCACAAGTTTGAGGTGGGGACAACTTCGATGTGGGGTCCATCCATCGATATAAGGATTTTTTGCAGTGAGGTCCCTGCACAGGGCCAGGGGCCCCTGGGCACATCCTTTTTCCATTTTCCCTGGGAAAGAAAACTCAGCAGTCCAGGTTCCTGATGTCAGTTTGTAGGGCTACCTTGGGTCTATCAGGGTAGCACAAGTTTGAGGTGGGGACAACTTCGGTGTGGGGTCCATCCTTCGATATAAGGATTTTTTGCAGTCAGGGCCAGGGGCCCCTGGGCACATCCTTTTTCCATTTTCCCTGGGAAAGAAAACTCAGCAGTCCAGGTTCCTGATGTCAGTTTGTAGGGCTCCCTTTGGTCTATCAGGGTAGCACAAGTTTGAGGTGGGGACAACTTCGGTGTGGGGTCCATCCTTCGATATAAGGATTTTTTAGTGTGCGGTCCCTGTCCAGGGCCAGGGGCCCCTGTGCACATCCTTTTTCCATTTTCCCTGGGAAAGAAAACTCAGCAGTCCAGGTTGCTGATGTCAGTTTGTAGGGCTCCCTTGGGTCTATCAGGGCAGCACAAGTTTGAGGTGGGGACAACTTCGGTGTGGCGTCCATCCTTCGATATAAGGATTCTTTGCAGTCAGGGCCAGGGGCCCCTGGGCACATCCTTTTTCCATTTTCCCTGGGAAAGAAAACTCAGCAGTCCAGGTTCCTGATGTCAGTTTGTAGGGCTCCCTTGGGTCTATCAGGGCAGCACAAGTGTGAGGTGGGGACAACTTCGGTGTGGGGTCCATCCTTCGATATAAGGATTTTTTGCAGTCAGGGCCAGGGGCCCCTGGGCACATCCTTTTTCCATTTTCCTTGGGAAAGAAAACTCAGCAGTCCAGGTTCCTGATGTCAGTTTGTAGGGCTCCCTTGGGTGTATCAGGGCAGCACAAGTTTGAGGTGGGGACAACTTCGGTGTGGGGTCCATCCTTCGATATAAGGATTTTTTGCAGTCAGGGCCAGGGGCCCCTGGGCACATCCTTTTTCGATTTTCCCTGAGAAAGAAAACTCAGCAGTCCAGGTTCCTGATGTCAGTTTGTAGGGCTCCCTTGGGTCTATCAGGGCAGCACAAGTTTGAGGTGGGGACAACTTCGGTGTGGGTTCCATCCTTCGATATAAGGATTTTTTGCAGTCACGGGCCCCAGCTCACGGCCTGGGGCCCCTGGGCACATCCTTTTTCCATTTTCCCTGGGAAAGAAAACTCAGCAGTCCAGGTTGCTGATGTCAGTTTGTAGGGCTCCCTTGGGTGTATCAGGGCAGCACAAGTTTGAGGTGGGGACAACTTCGGTGTGGGGTCCATCCTTCGATATAAGGATTTTTTGCAGTCAGGGCCAGGGGCCCCTGGGCACACCCTTTTTCCATTTTCCCTGGGAAAGAAAACTCAGCAGTCCAGGTTCCTGATGTCAGTTTGTAGAGCTCCCTTGGGTCTATCAGGGCAGCACAAGTTTGAGGTGGGGACAACTTAGGTGTGGGGTCCATCCTTCGATATAAGGATTCTTTGCAGTCAGGTCCCGGCCCAGGGCCAGGGGCCCCTGGGCACAGGCTTTTTCCATTTTCCCTGGGAAAGAAAACTCAGCAGTCCAGGTTCCTGATGTCAGTTTGTAGGGCTCCCTTGGGTGTATCAGGGCAGCACAAGTTTGAGGTGGGGACAACTTCGGTGTGGGGTACATCCTTCGATATAAGGATTTTTTGCAGTCAGGGCCAGGGGCCCCTGGGCACACCCTTTTTCCATTTTCCCTGGGAAAGAAAACTCAGCAGTCCAGGTTCCTGATGTCAGTTTGTAGAGCTCCCTTGGGTCTATCAGGGCAGCACAAGTTTGAGGTGGGGACAACTTCGATGTGGGGTCCATCCATCGATATAAGGATTTTTTGCAGTGAGGTCCCTGCACAGGGCCAGGGGCCCCTGGGCACATCCTTTTTCCATTTCCCCTGGGAAAGAAAACTCAGCAGTCCAGGTTCCTGATGTCAGTTTGTAGGGCTACCTTGGGTCTATCAGGGTAGCACAAGTTTGAGGTGGGGACAACTTCGGTGTGGGGTCCATCCTTCGATATAAGGATTTTTTGCAGTCAGGGCCAGGGGCCCCTGGGCACATCCTTTTTCCATTTTCCCTGGGAAAGAAAACTCAGCAGTCCAGGTTCCTGATGTCAGTTTGTAGGGCTCCCTTGGGTCTATCAGGGTAGCACAAGTTTGAGGTGGGGACAATTTCGGTGTGGGGTCCATCCTTCGATATAAGGATTTTTTAGAGTGCGGTCCCTGTCCAGGGCCAGGGGCCCCTGTGCACATCCTTTTTCCATTTTCCCTGGGAAAGAAAACTCAGCAGTCCAGGTTGCTGATGTCAGTTTGTAGGGCTCCCTTGGGTCTATCAGGGCAGCACAAGTTTGAGGTGGGGACAACTTCGGTGAGGCGTCCATCCTTCGATATAAGGATTCTTTGCAGTCAGGGCCAGGGGCCCCTGGGCACATCCTTTTTCCATTTTCCCTGGGAAAGAAAACTCAGCAGTCCAGGTTCCTGATGTCAGTTTGTAGGGCTCCCTTGGGTCTATCAGGGCAGCACAAGTGTGAGGTGGGGACAACTTCGGTGTGGGGTCCATCCTTCGATATAAGGATTTTTTGCAGTCAGGGCCAGGGGCCCCTGGGCACATCCTTTTTCCATTTTCCCTGGGAAAGAAAACTCAGCAGTCCAGGTTCCTGATGTCAGTTTGTAGGGCTCCCTTGGGTCTATCAGGGTAGCACAAGTTTGAGGTGGGGACAACTTCGGTGTGGGGTCCATCCTTCGATATAAGGATTTTTTAGAGTGCGGTCCCTGTCCAGGGCCAGGGGCCCCTGGGCACATCCTTTTTCCATTTTCCCTGGGAAAGAAAACTCAGCAGTCCAGGTTGCTGATGTCAGTTTGTAGGGCTCCCTTGGGTCTATCAGGGCAGCACAAGTTTGAGGTGGGGACAACTTCGGTGTGGCGTCCATCCTTCGATATAAGGATTCTTTGCAGTCAGGGCCAGGGGCCCCTGGGCACATCCTTTTTCCATTTTCCCTGGGAAAGAAAACTCAGCAGTCCAGGTTCCTGATGTCAGTTTGTAGGGCTCCCTTGGGTCTATCAGGGCAGCACAAGTGTGAGGTGGGGACAACTTCGGTGTGGGGTCCATCCTTCAATATAAGGATTTTTTGCAGTCAGGGCCAGGGGCCCCTGGGCACATCCTTTTTCCATTTTCCTTGGGAAAGAAAACTCAGCAGTCCAGGTTCCTGATGTCAGTTTGTAGGCCTCCCTTGGGTGTATCAGGGCAGCACAAGTTTGAGGTGGGGACAACTTCGGTGTGGGGTCCATCCTTCGATATAAGGATTCTTTGCAGTCAGGGCCAGGGGCCCCTGGGCACATCCTTTTTCGATTTTCCCTGAGAAAGAAAACTCAGCAGTCCAGGTTCCTGATGTCAGTTTGTAGGGCTCCCTTGGGTCTATCAGGGCAGCACAAGTTTGAGGTGGGGACAACTTCGGTGTGGGTTCCATCCTTCGATATAAGGATTTTTTGCAGTCACGGGCCCCAGCTCACGGCCTGGGGCCCCTGTGCACATCCTTTTTCCATTTTCCCTGGGAAAGAAAACTCAGCAGTCCAGGTTGCTGATGTCAGTTTGTAGGGCTCCCTTGGGTGTATCAGGGCAGCACAAGTTTGAGGTGGGGACAACTTCGGTGTGGGGTCCATCCTTCGATATAAGGATTTTTTGCAGTCAGGGCCAGGGGCCCCTGGGCACATCCTTTTTCCATTTTCCCTGGGAAAGAAAACTCAGCAGTCCAGGTTCCTGATGTCAGTTTGTAGAGCTCCCTTGGGTCTATCAGGGCAGCACAAGTTTGAGGTGGGGACAACTTCGGTGTGGGGTCCATCCTTCAATATAAGGATTTTTTGCAGTCAGGGCCAGGGGCCCCTGGGCACATCCTTTTTCCATTTTCCTTGGGAAAGAAAACTCAGCAGTCCAGGTTCCTGATGTCAGTTTGTAGGCCTCCCTTGGGTGTATCAGGGCAGCACAAGTTTGAGGTGGGGACAACTTCGGTGTGGGGTCCATCCTTCGATATAAGGATTCTTTGCAGTCAGGGCCAGGGGCCCCTGGGCACATCCTTTTTCGATTTTCCCTGAGAAAGAAAACTCAGCAGTCCAGGTTCCTGATGTCAGTTTGTAGGGCTCCCTTGGGTCTATCAGGGCAGCACAAGTTTGAGGTGGGGACAACTTCGATGTGGGGTCCATCCATCGATATAAGGATTTTTTGCAGTGAGGTCCCTGCACAGGGCCAGGGGCCCCTGGGCACATCCTTTTTCCATTTCCCCTGGGAAAGAAAACTCAGCAGTCCAGGTTCCTAATGTCAGTTTGTAGGGCTACCTTGGGTCTATCAGGGTAGCACAAGTTTGAGGTGGGGACAACTTCGGTGTGGGGTCCATCCTTCGATATAAGGATTTTTTGCAGTCAGGGCCAGGGGCCCCTGGGCACATCCTTTTTCCATTTTCCCTGGGAAAGAAAACTCAGCAGTCCAGGTTCCTGATGTCAGTTTGTAGGGCTCCCTTGGGTCTATCAGGGTAGCACAAGTTTGAGGTGGGGACAATTTCGGTGTGGGGTCCATCCTTCGATATAAGGATTTTTTAGAGTGCGGTCCCTGTCCAGGGCCAGGGGCCCCTGTGCACATCCTTTTTCCATTTTCCCTGGGAAAGAAAACTCAGCAGTCCAGGTTCCTGATGTCAGTTTGTAGGGCTCCCTTGGGTCTATCAGGGCAGCACAAATTTGAGGTGGGGACAACTTCGGTGTGGCGTCCATCCTTCGATATAAGGATTCTTTGCAGTCAGGGCCAGGGGCCCCTGGGCACATCCTTTTTCCATTTTCCCTGGGAAAGAAAACTCAGCAGTCCAGGTTCCTGATGTCAGTTTGTAGGGCTCCCTTGGGTCTATCAGGGCAGCACAAGTGTGAGGTGGGGACAACTTCGGTGTGGGGTCCATCCTTCGATATAAGGATTTTTTGCAGTCAGGGCCAGGGGCCCCTGGGCACATCCTTTTTCCATTTTCCCTGGGAAAGAAAACTCAGCAGTCCAGGTTCCTGATGTCAGTTTGTAGGGCTCCCTTGGGTCTATCAGGGTAGCACAGGTTTGAGGTGGGGACAACTTCGGTGTGGGGTCCATCCTTCGATATAAGGATTTTTTAGAGTGCGGTCCCTGTCCAGGGCCAGGGGCCCCTGTGCACATCCTTTTTCCATTTTCCCTGGGAAAGAAAACTCAGCAGTCCAGGTTGCTGATGTCAGTTTGTAGGGCTCCCTTGGGTCTATCAGGGCAGCACAAGTTTGAGGTGGGGACAACTTCGGTGTGGCGTCCATCCTTCGATATAAGGATTCTTTGCAGTCAGGGCCAGGGGCCCCTGGGCACATCCTTTTTCCATTTTCCCTGGGAAAGAAAACTCAGCAGTCCAGGTTCCTGATGTCAGTTTGTAGGGCTCCCTTGGGTCTATCAGGGCAGCACAAGTTTGAGGTGGGGACAACTTCGGTGTGGGTTCCATCCTTCGATATAAGGATTTTTTGCAGTCACGGGCCCCAGCTCACGGCCTGGGGCCCCTGTGCACATCCTTTTTCCATTTTCCCTGGGAAAGAAAACTCAGCAGTCCAGGTTGCTGATGTCAGTTTGTAGGGCTCCCTTGGGTGTATCAGGGCAGCACAAGTTTGAGGTGGGGACAACTTCGGTGTGGGGTCCATCCTTCGATATAAGGATTTTTTGCAGTCAGGGCCAGGGGCCCCTGGGCACATCCTTTTTCCATTTTCCCTGGGAAAGAAAACTCAGCAGTCCAGGTTCCTGATGTCAGTTTGTAGAGCTCCCTTGGGTCTATCAGGGCAGCACAAGTTTGAGGTGGGGACAGCATCCGTGTGGGGTCCATCCTTCGATATAAGGATTCTTTGCAGTCAGGGCCCAGCCCAGGGCCAGGGGCCCCTGGGCACAGGCTTTTTCCATTTTCCCTGGGAAAGAAAACTCAGCAGTCCAGGTTCCTGATGTTAGTTTGTAGGGCTCCCTTGGGTGTATCAGGGCAGAACAAGTTTGAGGTGGGGACAACTTCGGTGTGGGGTCCATCCTTCGATATAAGGATTCTTTGCAGTCAGGGCCAGGGGCCCCTGGGCACATCCTTTTTCGATTTTCCCTGAGAAAGAAAACTCAGCAGTCCAGGTTCCTGATGTCAGTTTGTAGGGCTCCCTTGGGTGTATCAGGGCAGCACAAGTTTGAGGTGGGGACAACTTCGGTGTGGGGTCCATCCTTCGATATAAGGATTCTTTGCAGTCAGGGCCGGGCCCAGGGCCAGGGGCCCCTGGGCACAGGCTTTTTCCATTTTCCCTGGGAAAGAAAACTCAGCAGTCCAGGTTCCTGATGTCAGTTTGTAGGGCTCCCTTGGGTGTATCAGGGCAGCAAAAGTTTGAGGTGGGGACAACGTCGGTGTGGGGTCCATCCTTCGATATAAGGATTTTTTGCAGTCAGGGCCAGGGGCCCCTGGGCACAGGCTTTTTCCATTTTCCCTGGGAAAGAAAACTCAGCAGTCCAGGTTCCTGATGTCAGTTTGTAGAGCTCCCTTGGGTCTATCAGGGCAGCACAAGTTTGAGGTGGGGACAACTTTGGTTTGGGGTCCATCCTTCGATATAAGGATTTGTTGCAGTGAGGTCCCTGCACAGGGCCAGGGGCCCCTGGGCACATCCTTTTTCCATTTTCCCTGGGAAAGAAAACTCAGCAGTCCAGGTTCCTAATGTCAGTTTGTAGGGCTCCCTTGGGTCTATCAGGGCAGCAAAAGTTTGAGGTGGGGACAACTTCGGTGTTGTGTACATCCTTCAATATAAGGATTTTTTGCAGTTAGGGCCAGGGGCCCCTGTGCACATCTTTTTCCATTTTCCCTGGGAAAGAAAACTCAGCAGTCCAGGTTCCTGATGTCAGTTTGTAGGCCTCCCTTGGGTGTATCAGGGCAGCACAAGTTTGAGGTGGGGACAACTTCGGTGTGGCGTCCATCCTTCGATATAAGGATTCTTTGCAGTCAGGGCCAGGGCCCCCTGGGCACATCCTTTTTCGATTTTCCCTGAGAAAGAAAACTCAGCAGTCCAGGTTCCTGATGTCAGTTTGTAGGCCTCCCTTCGATATATCAGGGCAGCACAAGTTTGAGGTGGGGACAACTTCGGTCTGGGGTACATCCTTCGATATAAGGATTTTTTGCAGTCAGGGCCAGGGGCCCCCGGGCACATCCTTTTTCCATTTTCCCTGGGAAAGAAAACTCAGCAGTCCAGGTTCCTGATGTCAGTTTGTAGGGCTCCCTTGGGTGTATCAGGGCAGCACAAGTTTGAGGTGGGGAAAACTTCGGTGTGGGGTCCATCCTTCGATATAAGGATTCTTTGCAGTCAGGGCCAGGGCCCCCTGGGCACAACCTTTTTCGATTTTCCCTGAGAAAGAAAACTCAGCAGTCCAGGTTCCTGATGTCAGTTTGTAGGGCTCCCTTGGGTCTATCAGGGCAGCACAATTTTGAGGTGAGGACAACTTCGGTGTGGGTTCCATCCTTCGATATAAGGATTTTTTGCAGTCAGGGGCCCCAGCCCAAGGCCAGGGGCCCCTGGGCACATCCTTTTTCCATTTTCCCTGGGAAAGAAACCTCAGCAGTCCAGGTTCCTGATGTCAGTTTGTAGGGCTCCCTTGGGTCTATCAGGATAGCACAAGTTTGAGGTGGGGACAACTTCGGTGTGGGGTCCATCCTTCGATATAAGGATTTTTTGCAGTCAGGGCCAGCGGCCCGTGGGCACATCCTTTTTCCATTTTCCCTGGGAAAGGAAACTCAGCAGTCCAGGTTCCTGATGTCAGTTTGTAGGGCTCCCTTGGGTGTATCAGGGCAGCACAAGTTTGAGGTGGGGACAACTTCGGTGTGGGGTCCATCCTTCGATATCAGGATTTTTTGCAGTCAGGGCCAGGGGCCCCTGGGCACATCCTTTTTCCATTTTCCCTGGGAAAGAAAACTCAGCAGTCCAGGTTCCTGATGTCAGTTTGTAGAGCTCCCTTGGGTCTATCAGGGCAGCACAAGTTTGAGGTGGGGACAATTTCCATGTGGGGTCCATCCTTCGATATAAGGATTTGTTGCAGTGAGGTCCCTGCACAGGGCCAGGGGCCCCTGGGCACATCCTTTTTCCATTTTCCCTGGGAAAGAAAACTCAGCAGTCCAGGTTCCTGATGTCAGTTTGTAGGGCTCCCTTGGGTCTATCAGGGCAGCACAAGTTTGAGGTGGGGACAACTTCGGTGTGGGGTCCATCCTTCGATATAAGGATTTTTTGCAGTCAGGGCCAGGGGCCCCTGGGCACATCCTTTTTCCATTTTCCCTGGGAAAGAAAACTCAGCAGTCCAGGTTCCTGATGTCAGTTTGTAGGGCTCCCTTGGGTCTATCAGGGTAGCACAAGTTTGAGGTGGGGACAACTTCGGTGTGGGGTGCATCCTTCGATATAAAGATTTTTTGCAGTCAGGGCCAGGGGCCCCTGGGCACATCCTTTTTCCATTTTCCCTGGGAAAGAAAACTCAGCAGTCCAGGTTCCTGATGTCAGTTTGTAGGGCTCCCTTGGGTCTATCAGGGCAGCACAAGTTTGAGGTGGGGACAACTTCGGTGTGGGTTCAATCCTTTGATATAAGGATTTTTTGCAGTCAGGGCCAGGGGACCCTGGGCACACCCTTTTTCCATTTTCCCTGGGAAAGAAAACTCAGCAGTCCAGGTTCCTGATGTCAGTTTGTAGAGCTCCCTTGGGTCTATCAGGGCAGCACAAGTTTGAGGTGGGGACAACTTCCGTGTGGGGTCCATCCTTCGATATAAGGATTTTTTGCAGTGAGGGCCCAGCTCACGGCCTGGGGCCCCTGGGCACATACTTTTCCCATTTTCCCTGGGAAAGAAACCTCAGCAGTCCAGGTTCCTGATGTCAGTTTGTAGGGCTCCCTTGGGTCTATCAGGATAGCACAAGTTTGAGGTGGGGACAACTTTGGTGTGGGGTCCATCCTTCGATATAAGGATTTTTTGCAGTCAGGGCCAGGGGCCCCCGGGCACACCCTTTTTCCATTTTCCCTGGGAAAGAAAACTCAGCAGTCCAGGTTCCTGATGTCAGTTTGTAGGGCTCCCTTGGGTCTATCAGGGCAGCACAAGTTTGAGGTGGGGACAACTTCGGTGTGGGTTCCATCCTTCGATATAAGGATTTTTTGCAGTCAGGGCCAGGGGCCCCTGGGCACATCCTTTTTCCATTTTCCCTGGGAAAGAAACCTCAGCAGTCCAGGTTCCTGATGTCAGTTTGTAGGGCTCCCTTGGGTCTATCAGGATAGCACAAGTTTGAGGTGGGGACAACTTCGGTGTGGGGTCCATCCTTCGATATAAGGATTCTTTGCAGTCAGGGCCAGGGGCCCCTGGGCACATCCTTTTTCCATTTTCCCTGGGAAAGAAAACTCAGCAGTCCAGGTTCCTGATGTCAGTTTGTAGGGCTCCCTTGGGTCTATCAGGGCAGCACAAGTTTGGGGTGGGGACAGCTTCCGTGTGGGGTCCATCCTTCGATATAAGGATTCTTTGCAGTCAGGGCCCGGCCCAGGGCCAGGGGCCCCTGGGCACAGGCTTTTTCCATTTTCCCTGGGAAAGAAAACTCAGCAGTCCAGATTCCTGATGTCAGTTTGTAGGGCTCCCTTGGGTGTATCAGGGCAGCACAAGTTTGAGGTGGGGACAACTTCGGTGTGGGTTCCATCCTTCGATATAAGGATTTTTTGCAGTCAGGGGCCCCAGCCCAAGGCCAGGGGCCCCTGGGCACATCCTTTTTCCATTTTCCCTGGGAAAGAAACCTCAGCAGTCCAGGTTCCTGATGTCAGTTTGTAGGGCTCCCTTGGGTCTATCAGGATAGCACAAGTTTGAGGTGGGGACAACTTCGGTGTGGGGTCCATCCTTCGATATAAGGATTTTTTGCAGTCAGGGCCAGAGGCCCGTGGGCACATCCTTTTTCCATTTTCCCTGGGAAAGAAAACTCAGCAGTCCAGGTTCCTGATGTCAGTTTGTAGGGCTCCCTTGGGTGTATCAGGGCAGCACAAGTTTGAGGTGGGGACAACTTCGGTGTGGGGTCCATCCTTCGATATCAGGATTTTTTGCAGTCAGGGCCAGGGGCCCCTGGGCACATCCTTTTTCCATTTTCCCTGGGAAAGAAAACTCAGCAGTCCAGGTTCCTGATGTCAGTTTGTAGAGCTCCCTTGGGTCTATCAGGGCAGCACAAGTTTGAGGTGGGGACAATTTCCATGTGGGGTCCATCCTTCGATATAAGGATTTGTTGCAGTGAGGTCCCTGCACAGGGCCAGGGGCCCCTGGGCACATCCTTTTTCCATTTTCCCTGGGAAAGAAAACTCAGCAGTCCAGGTTCCTGATGTCAGTTTGTAGGGCTCCCTTGGGTCTATCAGGGCAGCACAAATTTGAGGTGGGGACAACTTCGGTGTGGCGTCCATCCTTCGATATAAGGATTCTTTGCAGTCAGGGCCAGGGGCCCCTGGGCACATCCTTTTTCCATTTTCCCTGGGAAAGAAAACTCAGCAGTCCAGGTTCCTGATGTCAGTTTGTAGGGCTCCCTTGGGTCTATCAGGGCAGCACAAGTGTGAGGTGGGGACAACTTCGGTGTGGGGTCCATCCTTCGATATAAGGATTTTTTGCAGTCAGGGCCAGGGGCCCCTGGGCACATCCTTTTTCCATTTTCCCTGGGAAAGAAAACTCAGCAGTCCAGGTTCCTGATGTCAGTTTGTAGGGCTCCCTTGGGTCTATCAGGGTAGCACAGGTTTGAGGTGGGGACAACTTCGGTGTGGGGTCCATCCTTCGATATAAGGATTTTTTAGAGTGCGGTCCCTGTCCAGGGCCAGGGGCCCCTGTGCACATCCTTTTTCCATTTTCCCTGGGAAAGAAAACTCAGCAGTCCAGGTTGCTGATGTCAGTTTGTAGGGCTCCCTTGGGTCTATCAGGGCAGCACAAGTTTGAGGTGGGGACAACTTCGGTGTGGCGTCCATCCTTCGATATAAGGATTCTTTGCAGTCAGGGCCAGGGGCCCCTGGGCACATCCTTTTTCCATTTTCCCTGGGAAAGAAAACTCAGCAGTCCAGGTTCCTGATGTCAGTTTGTAGGGCTCCCTTGGGTCTATCAGGGCAGCACAAGTTTGAGGTGGGGACAACTTCGGTGTGGGTTCCATCCTTCGATATAAGGATTTTTTGCAGTCACGGGCCCCAGCTCACGGCCTGGGGCCCCTGTGCACATCCTTTTTCCATTTTCCCTGGGAAAGAAAACTCAGCAGTCCAGGTTGCTGATGTCAGTTTGTAGGGCTCCCTTGGGTGTATCAGGGCAGCACAAGTTTGAGGTGGGGACAACTTCGGTGTGGGGTCCATCCTTCGATATAAGGATTTTTTGCAGTCAGGGCCAGGGGCCCCTGGGCACATCCTTTTTCCATTTTCCCTGGGAAAGAAAACTCAGCAGTCCAGGTTCCTGATGTCAGTTTGTAGAGCTCCCTTGGGTCTATCAGGGCAGCACAAGTTTGAGGTGGGGACAGCATCCGTGTGGGGTCCATCCTTCGATATAAGGATTCTTTGCAGTCAGGGCCCAGCCCAGGGCCAGGGGCCCCTGGGCACAGGCTTTTTCCATTTTCCCTGGGAAAGAAAACTCAGCAGTCCAGGTTCCTGATGTTAGTTTGTAGGGCTCCCTTGGGTGTATCAGGGCAGAACAAGTTTGAGGTGGGGACAACTTCGGTGTGGGGTCCATCCTTCGATATAAGGATTCTTTGCAGTCAGGGCCAGGGGCCCCTGGGCACATCCTTTTTCGATTTTCCCTGAGAAAGAAAACTCAGCAGTCCAGGTTCCTGATGTCAGTTTGTAGGGCTCCCTTGGGTGTATCAGGGCAGCACAAGTTTGAGGTGGGGACAACTTCGGTGTGGGGTCCATCCTTCGATATAAGGATTCTTTGCAGTCAGGGCCGGGCCCAGGGCCAGGGGCCCCTGGGCACAGGCTTTTTCCATTTTCCCTGGGAAAGAAAACTCAGCAGTCCAGGTTCCTGATGTCAGTTTGTAGGGCTCCCTTGGGTGTATCAGGGCAGCAAAAGTTTGAGGTGGGGACAACGTCGGTGTGGGGTCCATCCTTCGATATAAGGATTTTTTGCAGTCAGGGCCAAGGGCCCCTGGGCACAGGCTTTTTCCATTTTCCCTGGGAAAGAAAACTCAGCAGTCCAGGTTCCTGATGTCAGTTTGTAGAGCTCCCTTGGGTCTATCAGGGCAGCACAAGTTTGAGGTGGGGACAACTTTGGTTTGGGGTCCATCCTTCGATATAAGGATTTGTTGCAGTGAGGTCCCTGCACAGGGCCAGGGGCCCCTGGGCACATCCTTTTTCCATTTTCCCTGGGAAAGAAAACTCAGCAGTCCAGGTTCCTAATGTCAGTTTGTAGGGCTCCCTTGGGTCTATCAGGGCAGCAAAAGTTTGAGGTGGGGACAACTTCGGTGTTGTGTACATCCTTCAATATAAGGATTTTTTGCAGTTAGGGCCAGGGGCCCCTGTGCACATCTTTTTCCATTTTCCCTGGGAAAGAAAACTCAGCAGTCCAGGTTCCTGATGTCAGTTTGTAGGCCTCCCTTGGGTGTATCAGGGCAGCACAAGTTTGAGGTGGGGACAACTTCGGTGTGGCGTCCATCCTTCGATATAAGGATTCTTTGCAGTCAGGGCCAGGGCCCCCTGGGCACATCCTTTTTCGATTTTCCCTGAGAAAGAAAACTCAGCAGTCCAGGTTCCTGATGTCAGTTTGTAGGCCTCCCTTCGATATATCAGGGCAGCACAAGTTTGAGGTGGGGACAACTTCGGTCTGGGGTACATCCTTCGATATAAGGATTTTTTGCAGTCAGGGCCAGGGGCCCCCGGGCACATCCTTTTTCCATTTTCCCTGGGAAAGAAAACTCAGCAGTCCAGGTTCCTGATGTCAGTTTGTAGGGCTCCCTTGGGTGTATCAGGGCAGCACAAGTTTGAGGTGGGGAAAACTTCGGTGTGGGGTCCATCCTTCGATATAAGGATTCTTTGCAGTCAGGGCCAGGGCCCCCTGGGCACAACCTTTTTCGATTTTCCCTGAGAAAGAAAACTCAGCAGTCCAGGTTCCTGATGTCAGTTTGTAGGGCTCCCTTGGGTCTATCAGGGCAGCACAATTTTGAGGTGAGGACAACTTCGGTGTGGGTTCCATCCTTCGATATAAGGATTTTTTGCAGTCAGGGGCCCCAGCCCAAGGCCAGGGGCCCCTGGGCACATCCTTTTTCCATTTTCCCTGGGAAAGAAACCTCAGCAGTCCAGGTTCCTGATGTCAGTTTGTAGGGCTCCCTTGGGTCTATCAGGATAGCACAAGTTTGAGGTGGGGACAACTTCGGTGTGGGGTCCATCCTTCGATATAAGGATTTTTTGCAGTCAGGGCCAGCGGCCCGTGGGCACATCCTTTTTCCATTTTCCCTGGGAAAGGAAACTCAGCAGTCCAGGTTCCTGATGTCAGTTTGTAGGGCTCCCTTGGGTGTATCAGGGCAGCACAAGTTTGAGGTGGGGACAACTTCGGTGTGGGGTCCATCCTTCGATATCAGGATTTTTTGCAGTCAGGGCCAGGGGCCCCTGGGCACATCCTTTTTCCATTTTCCCTGGGAAAGAAAACTCAGCAGTCCAGGTTCCTGATGTCAGTTTGTAGAGCTCCCTTGGGTCTATCAGGGCAGCACAAGTTTGAGGTGGGGACAATTTCCATGTGGGGTCCATCCTTCGATATAAGGATTTGTTGCAGTGAGGTCCCTGCACAGGGCCAGGGGCCCCTGGGCACATCCTTTTTCCATTTTCCCTGGGAAAGAAAACTCAGCAGTCCAGGTTCCTGATGTCAGTTTGTAGGGCTCCCTTGGGTCTATCAGGGCAGCACAAGTTTGAGGTGGGGACAACTTCGGTGTGGGGTCCATCCTTCGATATAAGGATTTTTTGCAGTCAGGGCCAGGGGCCCCTGGGCACATCCTTTTTCCATTTTCCCTGGGAAAGAAAACTCAGCAGTCCAGGTTCCTGATGTCAGTTTGTAGGGCTCCCTTGGGTCTATCAGGGTAGCACAAGTTTGAGGTGGGGACAACTTCGGTGTGGGGTGCATCCTTCGATATAAAGATTTTTTGCAGTCAGGGCCAGGGGCCCCTGGGCACATCCTTTTTCCATTTTCCCTGGGAAAGAAAACTCAGCAGTCCAGGTTCCTGATGTCAGTTTGTAGGGCTCCCTTGGGTCTATCAGGGCAGCACAAGTTTGAGGTGGGGACAACTTCGGTGTGGGTTCAATCCTTTGATATAAGGATTTTTTGCAGTCAGGGCCAGGGGCCCCTGGGCACACCCTTTTTCCATTTTCCCTGGGAAAGAAAACTCAGCAGTCCAGGTTCCTGATGTCAGTTTGTAGAGCTCCCTTGGGTCTATCAGGGCAGCACAAGTTTGAGGTGGGGACAACTTCCGTGTGGGGTCCATCCTTCGATATAAGGATTTTTTGCAGTGAGGGCCCAGCTCACGGCCTGGGGCCCCTGGGCACATACTTTTCCCATTTTCCCTGGGAAAGAAACCTCAGCAGTCCAGGTTCCTGATGTCAGTTTGTAGGGCTCCCTTGGGTCTATCAGGATAGCACAAGTTTGAGGTGGGGACAACTTTGGTGTGGGGTCCATCCTTCGATATAAGGATTTTTTGCAGTCAGGGCCAGGGGCCCCCGGGCACACCCTTTTTCCATTTTCCCTGGGAAAGAAAACTCAGCAGTCCAGGTTCCTGATGTCAGTTTGTAGGGCTCCCTTGGGTCTATCAGGGCAGCACAAGTTTGAGGTGGGGACAACTTCGGTGTGGGTTCCATCCTTCGATATAAGGATTTTTTGCAGTCAGGGCCAGGGGCCCCTGGGCACATCCTTTTTCCATTTTCCCTGGGAAAGAAACCTCAGCAGTCCAGGTTCCTGATGTCAGTTTGTAGGGCTCCCTTGGGTCTATCAGGATAGCACAAGTTTGAGGTGGGGACAACTTCGGTGTGGGGTCCATCCTTCGATATAAGGATTCTTTGCAGTCAGGGCCAGGGGCCCCTGGGCACATCCTTTTTCCATTTTCCCTGGGAAAGAAAACTCAGCAGTCCAGGTTCCTGATGTCAGTTTGTAGGGCTCCCTTGGGTCTATCAGGGCAGCACAAGTTTGGGGTGGGGACAGCTTCCGTGTGGGGTCCATCCTTCGATATAAGGATTCTTTGCAGTCAGGGCCCGGCCCAGGGCCAGGGGCCCCTGGGCACAGGCTTTTTCCATTTTCCCTGGGAAAGAAAACTCAGCAGTCCAGATTCCTGATGTCAGTTTGTAGGGCTCCCTTGGGTGTATCAGGGCAGCACAAGTTTGAGGTGGGGACAACTTCGGTGTGGGTTCCATCCTTCGATATAAGGATTTTTTGCAGTCAGGGGCCCCAGCCCAAGGCCAGGGGCCCCTGGGCACATCCTTTTTCCATTTTCCCTGGGAAAGAAACCTCAGCAGTCCAGGTTCCTGATGTCAGTTTGTAGGGCTCCCTTGGGTCTATCAGGATAGCACAAGTTTGAGGTGGGGACAACTTCGGTGTGGGGTCCATCCTTCGATATAAGGATTTTTTGCAGTCAGGGCCAGAGGCCCGTGGGCACATCCTTTTTCCATTTTCCCTGGGAAAGAAAACTCAGCAGTCCAGGTTCCTGATGTCAGTTTGTAGGGCTCCCTTGGGTGTATCAGGGCAGCACAAGTTTGAGGTGGGGACAACTTCGGTGTGGGGTCCATCCTTCGATATCAGGATTTTTTGCAGTCAGGGCCAGGGGCCCCTGGGCACATCCTTTTTCCATTTTCCCTGGGAAAGAAAACTCAGCAGTCCAGGTTCCTGATGTCAGTTTGTAGAGCTCCCTTGGGTCTATCAGGGCAGCACAAGTTTGAGGTGGGGACAATTTCCATGTGGGGTCCATCCTTCGATATAAGGATTTGTTGCAGTGAGGTCCCTGCACAGGGCCAGGGGCCCCTGGGCACATCCTTTTTCCATTTTCCCTGGGAAAGAAAACTCAGCAGTCCAGGTTCCTGATGTCAGTTTGTAGGGCTCCCTTGGGTCTATCAGGGCAGCAAAAGTTTGAGGTGGGGACAACTTCGGTGTGGGGTCCATCCTTCGATATAAGGATTTTTTGCAGTCAGGGCCAGGGGCCCCTGGGCACATCCTTTTTCCATTTTCCCTGGGAAAGAAAACTCAGCAGTCCAGGTTCCTGATGTCAGTTTGTAGGGCTCCCTTGGGTCTATCAGGGCAGCACAAGTTTGAGGTGGGGACAACTTCGGTGTGGGGTCCATCCTTCGATATCAGGATTTTTTGCAGTCAGGGCCAGGGGCCCCTGGGCACATCCTTTTTCCATTTTCCCTGGGAAAGAAAACTCAGCAGTCCAGGTTCCTGATGTCAGTTTGTAGAGCTCACTTGGGTCTATCAGGGCAGCACAAGTTTGAGGTGGGGACAATTTCCATGTGGGGTCCATCCTTCGATATAAGGATTTGTTGCAGTGAGGTCCCTGCACAGGGCCAGGGGCCCCTGGGCACATCCTTTTTCCATTTTCCCTGGGAAAGAAAACTCAGCAGTCCAGGTTCCTGATGTCAGTTTGTAGGGCTCCCTTGGGTCTATCAGGGCAGCAAAAGTTTGAGGTGGGGACAACTTCGGTGTGGGGTCCATCCTTCGATATAAGGATTTTTTGCAGTCAGGGCCAGGGGCCCCTGGGCACATCCTCTTTCCATTTTCCCTGGGAAAGAAAACTCAGCAGTCCAGGTTCCTGATGTCAGTTTGTAGGGCTCCCTTGGGTCTATCAGGGTAGCACAAGTTTGAGGTGGGGACAACTTCGGTGTGGGGTGCATCCTTCGATATAAAGATTTTTTGCAGTCAGGGCCAGGGGCCCCTGGGCACATCCTTTTTCCATTTTCCCTGGGAAAGAAAACTCAGCAGTCCAGGTTCCTGATGTCAGTTTGTAGGGCTCCCTTGGGTCTATCAGGGCAGCACAAGTTTGAGGTGGGGACAACTTCGGTGTGGGTTCAATCCTTTGATATAAGGATTTTTTGCAGTCAGGGCCAGGGGACCCTGGGCACACCCTTTTTCCATTTTCCCTGGGAAAGAAAACTCAGCAGTCCAGGTTCCTGATGTCAGTTTGTAGAGCTCCCTTGGGTGTATCAGGGCAGCACAAGTTTGAGGTGGGGACAACTTCCGTGTGGGGTCCATCCTTCGATATAAGGATTTTTTGCAGTGAGGGCCCAGCTCACGGCCTGGGGCCCCTGGGCACATACTTTTCCCATTTTCCCTGGGAAAGAAACCTCAGCAGTCCAGGTTCCTGATGTCAGTTTGTAGACCTCCCTTGGGTCTATCAGGATAGCACAAGTTTGAGGTGGGGACAACTTTGGTGTGGGGTCCATCCTTCGATATAAGGATTTTTTGCAGTCAGGGCCAGGGGCCCCCGGGCACACCCTTTTTCCATTTTCCCTGGGAAAGAAAACTCAGCAGTCCAGGTTCCTGATGTCAGTTTGTAGGGCTCCCTTGGGTCTATCAGGGCAGCACAAGTTTGAGGTGGGGACAACTTTGGTGTGGGTTCCATCCTTCGATATAAGGATTTTTTGCAGTCAGGGCCAGGGGCCCCTGGGCACATCCTTTTTCCATTTTCCCTGGGAAAGAAACCTCAGCAGTCCAGGTTCCTGATGTCAGTTTGTAGGGCTCCCTTGGGTCTATCAGGATAGCACAAGTTTGAGGTGGGGACAACTTCGGTGTGGGGTCCATCCTTCGATATAAGGATTCTTTGCAGTCAGGGCCAGGGGCCCCTGGGCACATCCTTTTTCCATTTTCCCTGGGAAAGAAAACTCAGCAGTCCAGGTTCCTGATGTCAGTTTGTAGGGCTCCCTTGGGTCTATCAGGGCAGCACAAGTTTGGGGTGGGGACAGCTTCCGTGTGGGGTCCATCCTTCGATATAAGGATTCTTTGCAGTCAGGGCCCGGCCCAGGGCCAGGGGCCCCTGGGCACAGGCTTTTTCCATTTTCCCTGGGAAAGAAAACTCAGCAGTCCAGGTTCCTGATGTCAGTTTGTAGGGCTCCCTTGGGTGTATCAGGGCAGCACAAGTTTGAGGTGGGGACAACTTCGGTGTGGGGTCCATCCTTCGATATAAGGATTTTTTGCAGTCAGGGCCAGGGGCCCGTGGGCACATCCTTTTTCCATTTTCCCTGGGAAAGAAAACTCAGCAGTCCAGGTTCCTGATGTCAGTTTGTAGGGCTCCCTTGGGTCTATCAGGGCAGCACAAGTTTGAGGTGGGGACAACTTTGGTGTGGGGTCCATCCTTCGATATAAGGATTTTTTGCAGTCAGGGCCAGGGGCCCCTGGGCACAACCTTTTTCCATTTTCCCTGGGAAAGAAAACTCAGCAGTCCAGGTTCCTGATGTCAGTTTGTAGAGCTCCCTTGGGTCTATCAGGGCAGCACAAGTTTGAGGTGGGGACAACTTTGGTGTGGGGTCCATCCTTCGATATAAGGATTTTTTAGAGTGCGGTCCCTGTCCAGCGCCAGGGGCCCCTGGGCACATCCTTTTTCCATTTTCCCTGGGAAAGAAAACTCAGCAGTCCAGGTTCCTGATGTCAGTTTGTAGGGCTCCCTTGGGTCTATCAGGGCAGCAAAAGTTTGAGGTGGGGACAACTTCGGTGTGGGGTCCATCCTTCGATATAAGGATTCTTTGCAGTCAGGGCTAGGGGACCCTGGGCACACCCTTTTTCCATTTTCCCTGGGAAAGAAAACTCAGCAGTCCAGGTTCCTGATGTCAGTTTGTAGAGCTCCCTTGGGTCTATCAGGGCAGCACAAGTTTGAGGTGGGGACAACTTCCGTGTGGGGTCCATCCTTCGATATAAGGATTTTTTGCAGTGAGGGCCCAGCTCACGGCCTGGGGCCCCTGGGCACATACTTTTCCCATTTTCCCTGGGAAAGAAACCTCAGCAGTCCAGGTTCCTGATGTCAGTTTGTAGGGCTCCCTTGGGTCTATCAGGATAGCACAAGTTTGAGGTGGGGACAACTTTGGTGTGGGGTCCATCCTTCGATATAAGGATTTTTTGCAGTCAGGGCCAGGGGCCCCCGGGCACACCCTTTTTCCATTTTCCCTGGGAAAGAAAACTCAGCAGTCCAGGTTCCTGATGTCAGTTTGTAGGGCTCCCTTGGGTCTATCAGGGCAGCACAAGTTTGAGGTGGGGACAACTTCGGTGTGGGTTCCATCCTTCGATATAAGGATTTTTTGCAGTCAGGGCCAGGGGCCCCTGGGCACATCCTTTTTCCATTTTCCCTGGGAAAGAAACCTCAGCAGTCCAGGTTCCTGATGTCAGTTTGTAGGGCTCCCTTGGGTCTATCAGGATAGCACAAGTTTGAGGTGGGGACAACTTCGGTGTGGGGTCCATCCTTCGATATAAGGATTCTTTGCAGTCAGGGCCAGGGGCCCCTGGGCACATCCTTTTTCCATTTTCCCTGGGAAAGAAAACTCAGCAGTCCAGGTTCCTGATGTCAGTTTGTAGGGCTCCCTTGGGTCTATCAGGGCAGCACAAGTTTGACGTGGGGACAGCTTCCGTGTGGGGTCCATCCTTCGATATAAGGATTCTTTGCAGTCAGGGCCCGGCCCAGGGCCAGGGGCCCCTGGGCACAGGCTTTTTCCATTTTCCCTGGGAAAGAAAACTCAGCAGTCCAGGTTCCTGATGTCAGTTTGTAGGGCTCCCTTGGGTGTATCAGGGCAGCACAAGTTTGAGGTGGGGACAACTTCGGTGTGGGTTCCATCCTTCGATATAAGGATTTTTTGCAGTCAGGGGCCCCAGCCCAAGGCCAGGGGCCCCTGGGCACATCCTTTTTCCATTTTCCCTGGGAAAGAAACCTCAGCAGTCCAGGTTCCTGATGTCAGTTTGTAGGGCTCCCTTGGGTCTATCAGGATAGCACAAGTTTGAGGTGGGGACAACTTCGGTGTGGGGTCCATCCTTCGATATAAGGATTTTTTGCAGTCAGGGCCAGAGGCCCGTGGGCACATCCTTTTTCCATTTTCCCTGGGAAAGAAAACTCAGCAGTCCAGGTTCCTGATGTCAGTTTGTAGGGCTCCCTTGGGTGTATCAGGGCAGCACAAGTTTGAGGTGGGGACAACTTCGGTGTGGGGTCCATCCTTCGATATCAGGATTTTTTGCAGTCAGGGCCAGGGGCCCCTGGGCACATCCTTTTTCCATTTTCCCTGGGAAAGAAAACTCAGCAGTCCAGGTTCCTGATGTCAGTTTGTAGAGCTCCCTTGGGTCTATCAGGGCAGCACAAGTTTGAGGTGGGGACAATTTCCATGTGGGGTCCATCCTTCGATATAAGGATTTGTTGCAGTGAGGTCCCTGCACAGGGCCAGGGGCCCCTGGGCACATCCTTTTTCCATTTTCCCTGGGAAAGAAAACTCAGCAGTCCAGGTTCCTGATGTCAGTTTGTAGGGCTCCCTTGGGTCTATCAGGGCAGCAAAAGTTTGAGGTGGGGACAACTTCGGTGTGGGGTCCATCCTTCGATATCAGGATTTTTTGCAGTCAGGGCCAGGGGCCCCTGGGCACATCCTTTTTCCATTTTCCCTGGGAAAGAAAACTCAGCAGTCCAGGTTCCTGATGTCAGTTTGTAGGGCTCCCTTGGGTCTATCAGGGCAGCACAAGTTTGAGGTGGGGACAATTTCCATGTGGGGTCCATCCTTCGATATAAGGATTTGTTGCAGTGAGGTCCCTGCACAGGGCCAGGGGCCCCTGGGCACATCCTTTTTCCATTTTCCCTGGGAAAGAAAACTCAGCAGTCCAGGTTCCTGATGTCAGTTTGTAGGGCTCCCTTGGGTCTATCAGGGCAGCAAAAGTTTGAGGTGGGGACAACTTCGGTGTGGGGTCCATCCTTCGATATAAGGATTTTTTGCAGTCAGGGCCAGGGGCCCCTGGGCACATCCTTTTTCCATTTTCCCTGGGAAAGAAAACTCAGCAGTCCAGGTTCCTGATGTCAGTTTGTAGGGCTCCCTTGGGTCTATCAGGGTAGCACAAGTTTGAGGTGGGGACAACTTCGGTGTGGGGTGCATCCTTCGATATAAAGATTTTTTGCAGTCAGGGCCAGGGGCCCCTGGGCACATCCTTTTTCCATTTTCCCTGGGAAAGAAAACTCAGCAGTCCAGGTTCCTGATGTCAGTTTGTAGGGCTCCCTTGGGTCTATCAGGGCAGCACAAGTTTGAGGTGGGGACAACTTCGGTGTGGGTTCAATCCTTTGATATAAGGATTTTTTGCAGTCAGGGCCAGGGGACCCTGGGCACACCCTTTTTCCATTTTCCCTGGGAAAGAAAACTCAGCAGTCCAGGTTCCTGATGTCAGTTTGTAGAGCTCCCTTGGGTGTATCAGGGCAGCACAAGTTTGAGGTGGGGACAACTTCCGTGTGGGGTCCATCCTTCGATATAAGGATTTTTTGCAGTGAGGGCCCAGCTCACGGCCTGGGGCCCCTGGGCACATACTTTTCCCATTTTCCCTGGGAAAGAAACCTCAGCAGTCCAGGTTCCTGATGTCAGTTTGTAGACCTCCCTTGGGTCTATCAGGATAGCACAAGTTTGAGGTGGGGACAACTTTGGTGTGGGGTCCATCCTTCGATATAAGGATTTTTTGCAGTCAGGGCCAGGGGCCCCCGGGCACACCCTTTTTCCATTTTCCCTGGGAAAGAAAACTCAGCAGTCCAGGTTCCTGATGTCAGTTTGTAGGGCTCCCTTGGGTCTATCAGGGCAGCACAAGTTTGAGGTGGGGACAACTTCCGTGTGGGTTCCATCCTTCGATATAAGGATTTTTTGCAGTCAGGGCCAGGGGCCCCTGGGCACATCCTTTTTCCATTTTCCCTGGGAAAGAAACCTCAGCAGTCCAGGTTCCTGATGTCAGTTTGTAGGGCTCCCTTGGGTCTATCAGGATAGCACAAGTTTGAGGTGGGGACAACTTCGGTGTGGGGTCCATCCTTCGATATAAGGATTCTTTGCAGTCAGGGCCAGGGGCCCCTGGGCACATCCTTTTTCCATTTTCCCTGGGAAAGAAAACTCAGCAGTCCAGGTTCCTGATGTCAGTTTGTAGGGCTCCCTTGGGTCTATCAGGGCAGCACAAGTTTGGGGTGGGGACAGCTTCCGTGTGGGGTCCATCCTTCGATATAAGGATTCTTTGCAGTCAGGGCCCGGCCCAGGGCCAGGGGCCCCTGGGCACAGGCTTTTTCCATTTTCCCTGGGAAAGAAAACTCAGCAGTCCAGGTTCCTGATGTCAGTTTGTAGGGCTCCCTTGGGTGTATCAGGGCAGCACAAGTTTGAGGTGGGGACAACTTCGGTGTGGGGTCCATCCTTCGATATAAGGATTTTTTGCAGTCAGGGCCAGGGGCCCGTGGGCACATCCTTTTTCCATTTTCCCTGGGAAAGAAAACTCAGCAGTCCAGGTTCCTGATGTCAGTTTGTAGGGCTCCCTTGGGTCTATCAGGGCAGCACAAGTTTGAGGTGGGGACAACTTTGGTGTGGGGTCCATCCTTCGATATAAGGATTTTTTGCAGTCAGGGCCAGGGGCCCCTGGGCACAACCTTTTTCCATTTTCCCTGGGAAAGAAAACTCAGCAGTCCAGGTTCCTGATGTCAGTTTGTAGAGCTCCCTTGGGTCTATCAGGGCAGCACAAGTTTGAGGTGGGGACAACTTTGGTGTGGGGTCCATCCTTCGATATAAGGATTTTTTAGAGTGCGGTCCCTGTCCAGCGCCAGGGGCCCCTGGGCACATCCTTTTTCCATTTTCCCTGGGAAAGAAAACTCAGCAGTCCAGGTTCCTGATGTCAGTTTGTAGGGCTCCCTTGGGTCTATCAGGGCAGCAAAAGTTTGAGGTGGGGACAACTTCGGTGTGGGGTCCATCCTTCGATATAAGGATTCTTTGCAGTCAGGGCTAGGGGCCCCTGGGCACATCCTTTTTCCATTTTCCCTGGGAAAGAAAACTCAGCAGTCCAGGTTCCTGATGTCAGTTTGTAGGGCTCCCTTTGGTCTATCAGGGTAGCACAAGTTTGAGGTGGGGACAACTTCGGTGTGGGGTCCATCCTTCGATATAAGGATTTTTTGCAGTCAGGGCCAGGGGCCCCTGGGCACATTCTTTTTCCATTTTCCTTGGGAAAGAAAACTCAGCAGTCCAGGTTCCTGATGTCAGTTTGTAGGGCTCCCTTGGGTCTATCAGGGCAGCACAAGTTTGAGGTGGGGACAACTTCGGTGTGGGGTCCATCCTTCGATATAAGGATTTTTTGCAGTCAGGGCCAGGGGCCCCCGGGCACATCCTTTTTCCATTTTCCCTGGGAAAGAAAACTCAGCAGTCCAGGTTCCTGATGTCAGTTTGTAGGGCTCCCTTGGGTGTATCAGGGCAGCACAAGTTTGAGGTGGGGACAACGTCGGTGTGGGGTCCATCCTTCGATATAAGGATTTTTTGCAGTCAGGGCCAGGGGCCCCTGGGCACACCCTTTTTCCATTTTCCCTGGGAAAGAAAACTCAGCAGTCCAGGTTCCTGATGTCAGTTTGTAGGCCTCCCTTGGGTGTATCAGGGCAGCACAAGTTTGAGGTGGGGACAACTTTGGTTTGGGGTCCATCCTTCGATATAAGGATTTGTTGCAGTGAGGTCCCTGCACAGGGCCAGGGGCCCCTGGGCACATCCTTTTTCCATTTTCCCTGGGAAAGAAAACTCAGCAGTCCAGGTTCCTGATGTCAGTTTGTAGGGCTCCCTTGGGTCTATCAGGGCAGCACAAGTTTGAGGTGGGGACAGCTTCCGTGTGGGGTCCATCCTTCGATATAAGGATTCTTTGCAGTCACGGCCCGGCCCAGGGCCTGGGGCCCCTGGGCACATCCTTTTTCCATTTTCCCTGGGAAAGAAAACTCAGCAGTCCAGGTTCCTGATGTCAGTTTGTAGGGCTCTCTTGGGTGTATCAGGGCAGCACAAGTTTGAGGTGGGGACAACTTCGGTGTGGGGTCCATCCTTCGATATAAGGATTTTTTGCAGTCAGGGCCAGGGTCCCCTGGGCACATCCTTTTTCCATTTTCCCTGGGAAAGAAAACTCAGCAGTCCAGGTTCCTGATGTCAGTTTGTAGAGCTCCCTTGGGTCTATCAGGGCAGCACAAGTTTGAGGTGGGGACAACTTCGGTGTGGGGTACATCCTTCGATATAAGGATTTTTTGCAGTGAGGTCCCTGCACAGGGCCAGGGGCCCCTGGGCACATCCTTTTTCCATTTTCCCTGGGAAAGAAAACTCAGCAGTCCAGGTTCCTGATGTCAGTTTGTAGGGCTCCCTTGGGTCTATCAGGGCAGCAAAAGTTTGAGGTGGGGACAACTTCGGTGTGGGGTCCATCCTTCGATATAAGGATTTTTTGCAGTCAGGGCCAGGGGCCCCTGGGGACAACCTTTTTCCATTTTCCCTGGGAAAGAAAACTCAGCAGTCCAGGTTCCTGATGTCAGTTTGTAGGGCTCCCTTGGGTCTATCAGGGTAGCACAAGTTTGAGGTGGGGACAACTTTGGTGTGGGGTCCATCCTTCGATATAAGGATTTTTTATAGTGCGGTCCCTGTCCAGCGCCAGGGGCCCCTGTGCACATCCTTTTTCCATTTTCCCTGGGAAAGAAAACTCAGCAGTCCAGGTTGCTTATGTCAGTCTGTAGGGCTCCCTTGGGTCTATCAGGGTAGCACAAGTTTGAGGTGGGGACAACTTCGGTGTGGGGTCCATCCTTCGATATAAGGATTTTTTGCAGTCAGGGCCAGGGGCCCCTGGGCACATCCTTTTTCCATTTTCCCTGGGAAAGAAAACTCAGCAGTCCAGGTTCCTGATGTCAGTTTGTAGGGCTCCCTTGGGTCTATCAGGGTAGCACAAGTTTGAGGTGGGGACAACTTTGGTGTGGGGTCCATCCTTCGATATAAGGATTTTTTATAGTGCGGTCCCTGTCCAGCGCCAGGGGCCCCTGTGCACATCCTTTTTCCATTTTCCCTGGGAAAGAAAACTCAGCAGTCCAGGTTCCTGATGTCAGTTTGTAGCGCTCCCTTGGGTCTATCAGGGTAGCACAAGTTTGAGGTGGGGACAACTTCGGTGTGGCGTCCATCCTTCGATATAAGGATTTTTTGCAGTCAGGGCTAGGGGACCCTTGGCACATCCTTTTTCCATTTTCCCTGGGAAAGAAAACTCAGCAGTCCAGGTTCCTGATGTCAGTTTGTAGGGCTCCCTTGGGTCTATCAGGGCAGCACAAGTTTGAGGTGGGGACAACTTCGGTGTGGGGTCCATCCTTCGATATAAGGATTCTTTGCAGTCATGGCCCGGCCCAGGTCCAGGGGCCCCTGTGCACATCCTTTTTCCATTTTCCCTGGGAAAGAAAACTCAGCAGTCCAGGTTCCTGATGTCAGTTTGTAGGGCTCCCTTGGGTGTATCAGGGCAGCACAAGTTTGAGGTGGGGACAACTTTGGTGTGGGGTCCATCCTTCAATATAAGGATTTTTTGCAGTCAGGGCCAGGGGCCCCTGGGCACATCCTTTTTCCATTTTCCCTGGGAAAGAAAACTCAGCAGTCCAGGTTCCTGATGTCAGTTTGTAGGGCTCCCTTGGGTGTATCAGGGCAGCACAAGTTTGAGGTGGGGACAACTTCGGTGTGGGGTCCATCCTTCGATATAAGGATTTTTTGCAGTCAGGGCCAGGGGCCCCCGGGCACATCCTTTTTCCATTTTCCCTGGGAAAGAAAACTCAGCAGTCCAGGTTCCTGATGTCAGTTTGTAGGGCTCCCTTGGGTGTATCAGGGCAGCACAAGTTTGAGGTGGGGACAACTTCGGTGTGGGTTCCATCCTTCGATATAAGGATTTTTTGCAGTGAGGGCCCAGCTCACGGCCTGGGGCCCCTGGGCACATCCTTTTTCCATTTTCCCTGGGAAAGAAAACTCAGCAGTCCAGGTTCCTGATGTCAGTTTGTAGGGCTCCCTTTGGTCTATCAGGGCAGCACAAGTTTGAGGTGGGGACAACTTCGGTGTGGGGTCCATCCTTCGATATAAGGATTCTTTGCAGTCAGGGCCAGGGGCCCCTGGGCACATCCTTTGGCCATTTCCCTGGGAAAGAAAACTCAGCAGTCCAGGTTCCTGATGTCAGTTTGTAGGGCTCCCTTGGGTCTATCAGGGCAGCACAAGTTTGAGGTGGGGACAACTTCGGTGTGGGTTCAATCCTTTGATATAAGGATTTTTTGCAGTCAGGGCCAGGGGCCCCTGGGCACATCCTTTTTCCATTTTCCCTGGGAAAGAAAACTCAGCAGTCCAGGTTCCTGATGTCAGTTTGTAGGGCTCCCTTGGGTCTATCAGGGCAGCACAAGTTTGAGGTGGGGACATCTTCCGTGTGGGGTCCATCCTTCGATATAAGGATTCTTTGCAGTCAGGGCCCGGCCCAGGGCCAGGGGCCCCTGGGCACAGGCTTTTTCCATTTTCCCTGGGAAAGAAAACTCAGCAGTCCAGGTTCCTGATGTCAGTCTGTAGGGCTCCCTTGGGTGTATCAGGGCAGCACAAGTTTGAGGTGGGGACAACTTCGGTGTGGGGTCCATCCTTCGATATAAGGATTTTTTGCAGTAAGGGCCAGGGGCCCGTGGGCACATCCTTTTTCCATTTTCCCTGGGAAAGAAAACTCAGCAGTCCAGGTTCCTGATGTCAGTTTGTAGAGCTCCCTTGGGTCTATCAGGGCAGCACAAGTTTGAGGTGGGGACAACTTCGATGTGGGGTCCATCCTCCGATAAAAGGATTTTTTGCAGTGAGGTCCCTGCACAGGGCCAGGGGCCCCTGGGCACATCCTTTTTCCATTTTCCCTGGGAAAAAAAACTCAGCAGTCCAGGTTCCTGATGTCAGTTTGTAGGGCTCCCTTGGGTGTATCAGGGCAGCACAAGTTTGAGGTGGGGACAACTTTGGTGTCGGGTCCATCCTTCGATATAAGGATTTTTTGCAGTCAGGGCCAGGGGCCCCTGGGCACAACCTTTTTCCATTTTCCCTGGGAAAGAAAACTCAGCAGTCCAGGTTCCTGATGTCAGTTTGTAGACCTCCCTTGGGTCTATCAGGGCAGCACAAGTTTGAGGTGGGGACAACTTTGGTGTGGGGTCCATCCTTCGATATAAGGATTTGTTGCAGTGAGGTCCCTGCACAGGGCCAGGGGCCCCTGGGCACATCCTTTGGCCATTTTCCCTGGGAAAGAAAACTCAGCAGTCCAGGTTCCTGATGTCAGTTTGTAGGGCTACCTTGGGTCTATCAGGGTAGCACAAGTTTGAGGTGGGGACAACTTCGGTGTGGCGTCCATCCTTCGATATAAGGATTCTTTGCAGTCAGGGCTAGGGGCCCCTGGGCACATCCTTTTTCCATTTTCCCTGGGAAAGAAAACTCAGCAGTCCAGGTTCCTGATGTCAGTTTGTAGGGCTCCCTTGGGTCTATCAGGGCAGCACAAGTTTGAGGTGGGGACAACTTTGGTGTGGCATCCATCCTTCGATATAAGGATTCTTTGCAGTCAGGGCCAGGGGCCCCTGGGCACATCCTTTTTCCATTTTCCCTGGGAAAGAAAACTCAGCAGTCCAGGTTCCTGATGTCAGTTTGTAGGGCTCCCTTTGGTCTATCAGGGTAGCACAAGTGTGAGGTGGGGACAACTTCGGTGTGGGGTCCATCCTTCGATATAAGGATTTTTTGCAGTCAGGGCCAGGGGCCCCTGGGCACATTCTTTTTCCATTTTCCTTGGGAAAGAAAACTCAGCAGTCCAGGTTCCTGATGTCAGTTTGTAGGGCTCCCTTGGGTCTATCAAGGTAGCACAAGTTTGAGGTGGGGACAACTTTGGTGTGGGGTCCATCCTTCGATATAAGGATTTTTTAGAGTGCGGTCCCTGTCCAGCGCCAGGGGCCCCTGTGCACATCCTTTTTCCATTTTCCCTGGGAAATAAAACTCAGCAGTCCAGGTTCCTGATGTCAGTTTGTAGGGCTCCCTTGGGTCTATCAGGGCAGCACAAGTTTGAGGTGGGGACAGCTTCCGTGTGGGGTCCATCCTTCGATATAAGGATTTTTTGCAGTGAGGTCCCTGCACAGGGCCAGGGGCCCCTGGGCACATCCTTTTTCCATTTCCCCTGGGAAAGAAAACTCAGCAGTCCAGGTTCCTGATGTCAGTTTGTAGGGCTCCCTTGGGTGTATCAGGGCAGCACAAGTTTGAGGTGGGGACAACTTTGGTGTGGCATCCATCCTTCGATATAAGGATTCTTTGCAGTCAGGGCCAGGGTCCCCTGGGCACATCCTTTTTCCATTTTCCCTGGGAAAGAAACCTCAGCAGTCCAGGTTCCTGATGTCAGTTTGTAGGGCTCCCTTGGGTCTATCAGGGCAGCACAAGTTTGAGGTGGGGACAACTTTGGTGTGGGGTCCATCCTTCGATATAAGGATTTTTTAGAGTGCGGTCCCTGTCCAGCGCCAGGGGCCCCTGGGCACATCCTTTGGCCATTTTCCCTGGGAAAGAAAACTCAGCAGTCCAGGTTCCTGATGTCAGTTTGTAGGGTTCCCTTGGGTCTATCAGGGCAGCACAAGTTTGAGGTGGGGACAGCATCCGTGTGGGGTCCATCCTTCGATATAAGGATTCTTTGCAGTCAGGGCCCGGCCCAGGGCCAGGGGCCCCTGGGCACAGGCTTTTTCCATTTTCCCTGGGAAAGAAAACTCAGCAGTCCAGGTTCCTGATGTCAGTTTGTAGGGCTCCCTTGGGTGTATCAGGGCAGAACAAGTTTGAGGTGGGGACAACTTCGGTGTGGGGTCCATCCTTCGATATAAGGATTCTTTGCAGTCAGGGCCAGGGGCCCCTGGGCACATCCTTTTTCGATTTTCCCTGAGAAAGAAAACTCAGCAGTCCAGGTTCCTGATGTCAGTTTGTAGGGCTCCCTTGGGTGTATCAGGGCAGCACAAGTTTGAGGTGGGGACAACTTCGGTGTGGGGTCCATCCTTCGATATAAGGATTTTTTGCAGTCAGGGCCGGGCCCAGGGCCAGGGGCCCCTGGGCACAGGCTTTTTCCATTTTCCCTGGGAAAGAAAACTCAGCAGTCCAGGTTCCTGATGTCAGTTTGTAGGGCTCCCTTGGGTGTATCAGGGCAGCACAAGTTTGAGGTGGGGACAACGTCGGTGTGGGGTCCATCCTTCGATATAAGGATTTTTTGCAGTCAGGGCCAGGTGCCCCTGGGCACAGGCTTTTTCCATTTTCCCTGGGAAAGAAAACTCAGCAGTCCAGGTTCCTGATGTCAGTTTGTAGAGCTCCCTTGGGTCTATCAGGGCAGCACAAGTTTGAGGTGGGGACAACTTTGGTTTGGGGTCCATCCTTCGATATAAGGATTTGTTGCAGTGAGGTCCCTGCACAGGGCCAGGGGCCCCTGGGCACATCCTTTTTCCATTTTCCCTGGGAAAGAAAACTCAGCAGTCCAGGTTCCTAATGTCAGTTTGTAGGGCTCCCTTGGGTCTATCAGGGCAGCAAAAGTTTGAGGTGGGGACAACTTCGGTGTGGGGTCCATCCTTCAATATAAGGATTTTTTGCAGTCAGGGCCAGGGGCCCCTGTGCACATCTTTTTCCATTTTCCCTGGGAAAGAAAACTCAGCAGTCCAGGTTCCTGATGTCAGTTTGTAGGCCTCCCTTGGGTGTATCAGGGCAGCACAAGTTTGAGGTGGGGACAACTTCGGTGTGGCGTCCATCCTTCGATATAAGGATTCTTTGCAGTCAGGGCCAGGGCCCCCTGGGCACATCCTTTTTCGATTTTCCCTGAGAAAGAAAACTCAGCAGTCCAGGTTCCTGATGTCAGTTTGTAGGCCTCCCTTCGATGTATCAGGGCAGCACAAGTTTGAGGTGGGGACAACTTTGGTGTGGGGTCCATCCTTCGATATAAGGATTTTTTGCAGTCAGGGCCAGGGGCCCCCGGGCACATCCTTTTTCCATTTTCCCTGGGAAAGAAAACTCAGCAGTCCAGGTTCCTGATGTCAGTTTGTAGGGCTCCCTTGGGTGTATCAGGGCAGCACAAGTTTGAGGTGGGGAAAACTTCGGTGTGGGGTCCATCCTTCGATATAAGGATTCTTTGCAGTCAGGGCCAGGGCCCCCTGGGCACAACCTTTTTCGATTTTCCCTGAGAAAGAAAACTCAGCAGTCCAGGTTCCTGATGTCAGTTTGTAGGGCTCCCTTGGGTCTATCAGGGCAGCACAATTTTGAGGTGGGGACAACTTCGGTGTGGGTTCCATCCTTCGATATAAGGATTTTTTGCAGTCAGGGGCCCCAGCCCAAGGCCAGGGGCCCCTGGGCACATCCTTTTTCCATTTTCCCTGGGAACGAAACCTCAGCAGTCCAGGTTCCTGATGTCAGTTTGTAGGGCTCCCTTGGGTCTATCAGGATAGCACAAGTTTGAGGTGGGGACAACTTCGGTGTGGGGTCCATCCTTCGATATAAGGATTTTTTGCAGTCAGGGCCAGCGGCCCGTGGGCACATCCTTTTTCCATTTTCCCTGGGAAAGAAAACTCAGCAGTCCAGGTTCCTGATGTCAGTTTGTAGGGCTCCCTTGGGTGTATCAGGGCAGCACAAGTTTGAGGTGGGGACAACTTCGGTGTGGGGTCCATCCTTCGATATCAGGATTTTTTGCAGTCAGGGCCAGGGGCCCCTGGGCACATCCTTTTTCCATTTTCCCTGGGAAAGAAAACTCAGCAGTCCAGGTTCCTGATGTCAGTTTGTAGAGCTCCCTTGGGTCTATCAGGGCAGCACAAGTTTGAGGTGGGGACAATTTCCATGTGGGGTCCATCCTTCGATATAAGGATTTGTTGCAGTGAGGTCCCTGCACAGGGCCAGGGGCCCCTGGGCACATCCTTTTTCCATTTTCCCTGGGAAAGAAAACTCAGCAGTCCAGGTTCCTGATGTCAGTTTGTAGGGCTCCCTTGGGTCTATCAGGGCAGCAAAAGTTTGAGGTGGGGACAACTTCGGTGTGGGGTCCATCCTTCGATATAAGGATTTTTTGCAGTCAGGGCCAGGGGCCCCTGGGCACATCCTTTTTCCATTTTCCCTGGGAAAGAAAACTCAGCAGTCCAGGTTCCTGATGTCAGTTTGTAGGGCTCCCTTGGGTCTATCAGGGTAGCACAAGTTTGAGGTGGGGACAACTTCGGTGTGGGGTGCATCCTTCGATATCAGGATTTTTTGCAGTCAGGGCCAGGGGCCCCTGGGCACATCCTTTTTCCATTTTCCCTGGGAAAGAAAACTCAGCAGTCCAGGTTCCTGATGTCAGTTTGTAGGGCTCCCTTGGGTCTATCAGGGCAGCACAAGTTTGAGGTGGGGACAACTTCGGTGTGGGTTCAATCCTTTGATATAAGGATTTTTTGCAGTCAGGGCCAGGGGACCCTGGGCACACCCTTTTTCCATTTTCCCTGGGAAAGAAAACTCAGCAGTCCAGGTTCCTGATGTCAGTTTGTAGAGCTCCCTTGGGTCTATCAGGGCAGCACAAGTTTGAGGTGGGGACAACTTCCGTGTGGGGTCCATCCTTCGATATAAGGATTTTTTGCAGTGAGGGCCCAGCTCACGGCCTGGGGCCCCTGGGCACATACTTTTCCCATTTTCCCTGGGAAAGAAACCTCAGCAGTCCAGGTTCCTGATGTCAGTTTGTAGGGCTCCCTTGGGTCTATCAGGATAGCACAAGTTTGAGGTGGGGACAACTTTGGTGTGGGGTCCATCCTTCGATATAAGGATTTTTTGCAGTCAGGGCCAGGGGCCCCTGGGCACACCCTTTTTCCATTTTCCCTGGGAAAGAAAACTCAGCAGTCCAGGTTCCTGATGTCAGTTTGTAGGGCTCCCTTGGGTCTATCAGGGCAGCACAAGTTTGAGGTGGGGACAACTTCGGTGTGGGTTCCATCCTTCGATATAAGGATTTTTTGCAGTCAGGGCCAGGGGCCCCTGGGCACATCCTTTTTCCATTTTCCCTGGGAAAGAAACCTCAGCAGTCCAGGTTCCTGATGTCAGTTTGTAGAGCTCCCTTGGGTCTATCAGGGCAGCACAAGTTTGAGGTGGGGACAACTTCGGTGTGGGGTCCATCCTTCGATATAAGGATTTTTTGCAGTGAGGGCCCAGCTCACGGCCTGGGGCCCCTGGGCACATCCTTTTTCCATTTCCCCTGGGAAAGAAACCTCAGCAGTCCAGGTTCCTGATGTCAGTTTGTAGGGCTCCCTTGGGTCTATCAGGATAGCACAAGTTTGAGGTGGGGACAACTTCGGTGTGGGGTCCATCCTTCGATATAAGGATTCTTTGCAGTCAGGGCCAGGGGCCCCTGGGCACATCCTTTGGCCATTTTCCCTGGGAAAGAAAACTCAGCAGTCCAGGTTCCTGATGTCAGTTTGTAGGGCTCCCTTGGGTCTATCAGGGCAGCACAAGTTTGGGGTGGGGACAGCTTCCGTGTGGGGTCCATCCTTCGATATAAGGATTCTTTGCAGTCAGGGCCCGGCCCAGGGCCAGGGGCCCCTGGGCACAGGCTTTTTCCATTTTCCCTGGGAAAGAAAACTCAGCAGTCCAGGTTCCTGATGTCAGTTTGTAGGGCTCCCTTGGGTGTATCAGGGCAGCACAAGTTTGAGGTGGGGACAACTTCGGTGTGGGGTCCATCCTTCGATATAAGTATTTTTTGCAGTCAGGGCCAGGGGCCCGTGGGCACATCCTTTTTCCATTTTCCCTGGGAAAGAAAACTCAGCAGTCCAGGTTCCTGATGTCAGTTTGTAGAGCTCCCTTGGGTGTATCAGGGCAGCACAAGTTTGAGGTGGGGACAACTTTGGTGTGGGGTCCATCCTTCGATATAAGGATTTTTTGCAGTCAGGGCCAGGGGCCCCTGGGCACAACCTTTTTCCATTTTCCCTGGGAAAGAAAACTCAGCAGTCCAGGTTCCTGATGTCAGTTTGTAGACCTCCCTTGGGTCTATCAGGGCAGCACAAGTTTGAGGTGGGGACAACTTTGGTGTGGGGTCCATCCTTCGATATAAGGATTTTTTGCAGTCAGGTCCCTGCACAGGGCCAGGGGCCCCTGGGCACATCCTTTGGCCATTTTCCCTGGGAAAGAAAACTCAGCAGTCCAGGTTCCTGATGTCAGTTTGTAGGGCTCCCTTGGGTCTATCAGGGCAGCAAAAGTTTGAGGTGGGGACAACTTCGGTGTGGGGTCCATCCTTCGATATAAGGATTCTTTGCAGTCAGGGCTAGGGGCCCCTGGGCACATCCTTTTTCCATTTTCCCTGGGAAAGAAAACTCAGCAGTCCAGGTTCCTGATGTCAGTTTGTAGGGCTCCCTTGGGTCTATCAGGGCAGCACAAGTTTGAGGTGGGGACAACTTCGGTGTGGCGTCCATCCTTCGATATAAAGATTCTTTGCAGTCAGGGCCAGGGGCCCCTGGGCACATCCTTTTTCCATTTTCCCTGGGAAAGAAAACTCAGGAGTCCAGGTTCCTGATGTCAGTTTGTAGGGCTCCCTTTGGTCTATCAGGGTAGCACAAGTTTGAGGTGGGGACAAGTTCGGTGTGGGGTCCATCCTTCGATATAAGGATTTTTTGCAGTCAGGGCCAGGGGCCCCTGGGCACATTCTTTTTCCATTTTCCTTGGGAAAGAAAACTCAGCAGTCCAGGTTCCTGATGTCAGTTTGTAGGGCTCCCTTGGGTCTATCAGGGTAGCACAAGTTTGAGGTGGGGACAACTTTGGTGTGGGGTCCATCCTTCGATATAAGGATTTTTTAGAGTGCGGTCCCTGTCCAGCGCCAGGGGCCCCTGTGCACATCCTTTTTCCATTTTCCCTGGGAAAGAAAACTCAGCAGTCCAGGTTCCTGATGTCAGTTTGTAGGGCTCCCTTGGGTCTATCAGGGCAGCACAAGTTTGAGGTGGGGACAACTTCGGTGTGGGGTCCATCCTTCGATATAAGGATTTTTTGCAGTCAGGGCCAGGGGCCCCCGGGCACATCCTTTTTCCATTTTCCCTGGGAAAGAAAACTCAGCAGTCCAGGTTCCTGATGTCAGTTTGTAGGGCTCCCTTGGGTCTATCAGGGCAGCACAAGTTTGAGGTGGGGACAACTTCGGTGTGGGGTCCGTCCTTCGATATAAGGATTTTTTGCAGTCAGGGCCAGGGGCCCCTGGGCACATCCTTTTTCGATTTTCCCTGAGAAAGAAAACTCAGCAGTCCAGGTTCCTGATGTCAGTTTGTAGGGCTCCCTTGGGTGTATCAGGGCAGCACAAGTTTGAGGTGGGGACAACTTCCGTGTGGGGTCCATCCTTCGATATGAGGATTCTTTGCAGTCAGGGCCGGGCCCAGGGCCAGGGGCCCCTGGGCACATCCTTTTTCCATTTTCCCTGGGAAAGAAAACTCAGCAGTCCAGGTTCCTGATGTCAGTTTGTAGGGCTCCCTTGGGTGTATCAGGGCAGCACAAGTTTGAGGTGGGGACAACGTCGGTGTGGGGTCCATCCTTCGATATAAGGATTTTTTGCAGTCAGGGCCAGGGGCCCCTGGGCACACCCTTTTTCCATTTTCCCTGGGAAAGAAAACTCAGCAGTCCAGGTTCCTGATGTCAGTTTGTAGAGCTCCCTTGGGTCTATCAGGGCAGCACAAGTTTGAGGTGGGGACAACTTTGGTTTGGGGTCCATCCTTCGATATAAGGATTTGTTGCAGTGAGGTCCCTGCACAGGGCCAGGGGCCCCTGGGCACATCCTTTTTCCATTTTCCCTGGGAAAGAAAACTCAGCAGTCCAGGTTCCTGATGTCAGTTTGTAGGGCTCCCTTGGGTCTATCAGGGCAGCACAAGTTTGAGGTGGGGACAACTTCGGTGTGGGGTCCATCCTTCGATATAAGGATTTTTTGCAGTCAGGGCCAGGGTCCCCTGGGCACATCCTTTTTCCATTTTCCCTGGGAAAGAAAACTCAGCAGTCCAGGTTCCTGATGTCAGTTTGTAGAGCTCCCTTGGGTCTATCAGGGCAGCACAAGTTTGAGGTGGGGACAACTTTGGTGTGGGGTCCATCCTTCGATATAAGGACTTGTTGCAGTGAGGTCCCTGCACAGGGCCAGGGGCCCCTGGGCACATCCTTTTTCCATTTTCCCTGGGAAAGAAAACTCAGCAGTCCAGGTTCCTGATGTCAGTTTGTAGGGCTCCCTTGGGTCTATCAGGGCAGCAAAAGTTTGAGGTGGGGACAACTTCGGTGTGGGGTCCATCCTTCGATATAAGGATTTTTTGCAGTCAGGGCCAGGGTCCCCTGGGCACATCCTTTTTCCATTTTCCCTGGGAAAGAAAACTCAGCAGTCCAGGTTCCTGATGTCAGTTTGTAGGGCTCCCTTGGGTCTATCAGGGTAGCACAAGTTTGAGGTGGGGACAACTTTGGTGTGGGGTCCATCCTTCGATATAAGGATTTTTTATAGTGCGGTCCCTGTCCAGCGCCAGGGGCCCCTGTGCACATCCTTTTTCCATTTTCCCTGGGAAAGAAAACTCAGCAGTCCAGGTTGCTTATGTCAGTCTGTAGGGCTCCCTTGGGTCTATCAGGGCAGCAAAAGTTTGAGGTGGGGACAACTTCGGTGTGGGGTCCATCCTTCGATATAAGGATTTTTTGCAGTCAGGGCCAGGGGCCCCTGGGCACACCCTTTTTCCATTTTCCCTGGGAAAGAAAACTCAGCAGTCCAGGTTCCTGATGTCAGTTTGTAGGGCTCCCTTGGGTCTATCAGGGTAGCACAAGTTTGAGGTGGGGACAACTTTGGTGTGGGGTCCATCCTTCGATATAAGGATTTTTTATAGTGCGGTCCCTGTCCAGCGCCAGGGGCCCCTGTGCACATCCTTTTTCCATTTTCCCTGGGAAAGAAAACTCAGCAGTCCAGGTTCCTGATGTCAGTTTGTAGGGCTCCCTTGGGTCTATCAGGGTAGCACAAGTTTGAGGTGGGGACAACTTCGGTGTGGCGTCCATCCTTCGATATAAGGATTTTTTGCAGTCAGGGCTAGGGGACCCTTGGCACATCCTTTTTCCATTTTCCCTGGGAAAGAAAACTCAGCAGTCCAGGTTCCTGATGTCAGTTTGTAGGGCTCCCTTGGGTCTATCAGGGCAGCACAAGTTTGAGGTGGGGACAACTTCGGTGTGGGGTCCATCCTTCGATATAAGGATTCTTTGCAGTCACGGCCCGGCCCAGGTCCAGGGGCCCCTGTGCACATCCTTTTTCCATTTTCCCTGGGAAAGAAAACTCAGCAGTCCAGGTTCCTGATGTCAGTTTGTAGGGCTCCCTTGGGTGTATCAGGGCAGCACAAGTTTGAGGTGGGGACAACTTTGGTGTGGGGTCCATCCTTCAATATAAGGATTTTTTGCAGTCAGGGCCAGGGGCCCCTGGGCACATCCTTTTTCCATTTTCCCTGGGAAAGAAAACTCAGCAGTCCAGGTTCCTGATGTCAGTTTGTAGGGCTCCCTTGGGTCTATCAGGGCAGCACAAGTTTGAGGTGGGGACAACTTCGGTGTGGGTTCAATCCTTTGATATAAGGATTTTTTGCAGTCAGGGCCAGGGGACCCTGGGCACACCCTTTTTCCATTTTCCCTGGGAAAGAAAACTCAGCAGTCCAGGTTCCTGATGTCAGTTTGTAGAGCTCCCTTGGGTCTATCAGGGCAGCACAAGTTTGAGGTGGGGACAACTTCCGTGTGGGGTCCATCCTTCGATATAAGGATTTTTTGCAGTGAGGGCCCAGCTCACGGCCTGGGGCCCCTGGGCACATACTTTTCCCATTTTCCCTGGGAAAGAAACCTCAGCAGTCCAGGTTCCTGATGTCAGTTTGTAGGGCTCCCTTGGGTCTATCAGGATAGCACAAGTTTGAGGTGGGGACAACTTTGGTGTGGGGTCCATCCTTCGATATAAGGATTTTTTGCAGTCAGGGCCAGGGGCCCCCGGGCACACCCTTTTTCCATTTTCCCTGGGAAAGAAAACTCAGCAGTCCAGGTTCCTGATGTCAGTTTGTAGGGCTCCCTTGGGTCTATCAGGGCAGCACAAGTTTGAGGTGGGGACAACTTCAGTGTGGGTTCCATCCTTCGATATAAGGATTTTTTGCAGTCAGGGCCAGGGGCCCCTGGGCACATCCTTTTTCCATTTTCCCTGGGAAAGAAACCTCAGCAGTCCAGGTTCCTGATGTCAGTTTGTAGAGCTCCCTTGGGTCTATCAGGGCAGCACAAGTTTGAGGTGGGGACAACTTCGGTGTGGGGTCCATCCTTCGATATAAGGATTTTTTGCAGTGAGGGCCCAGCTCACGGCCTGGGGCCCCTGGGCACATCCTTTTTCCATTTCCCCTGGGAAAGAAACCTCAGCAGTCCAGGTTCCTGATGTCAGTTTGTAGGGCTCCCTTGGGTCTATCAGGATAGCACAAGTTTGAGGTGGGGACAACTTCGGTGTGGGGTCCATCCTTCGATATAAGGATTCTTTGCAGTCAGGGCCAGGGGCCCCTGGGCACATCCTTTTTCCATTTTCCCTGGGAAAGAAAACTCAGCAGTCCAGGTTCCTGATGTCAGTTTGTAGGGCTCCCTTGGGTCTATCAGGGCAGCACAAGTTTGGGGTGGGGACAGCTTCCGTGTGGGGTCCATCCTTCGATATAAGGATTCTTTGCAGTCAGGGCCCGGCCCAGGGCCAGGGGCCCCTGGGCACAGGCTTTTTCCATTTTCCCTGGGAAAGAAAACTCAGCAGTCCAGGTTCCTGATGTCAGTTTGTAGGGCTCCCTTGGGTGTATCAGGGCAGCACAAGTTTGAGGTGGGGACAACTTCGGTGTGGGGTCCATCCTTCGATATAAGGATTTTTTGCAGTCAGGGCCAGGGGCCCGTGGGCACATCCTTTTTCCATTTTCCCTGGGAAAGAATACTCAGCAGTCCAGGTTCCTGATGTCAGTTTGTAGAGCTCCCTTGGGTGTATCAGGGCAGCACAATTTTGAGGTGGGGACAACTTTGGTGTGGGGTCCATCCTTCGATATAAGGATTTTTTGCAGTCAGGGCCAGGGGCCCCTGGGCACAACCTTTTTCCATTTTCCCTGGGAAAGAAAACTCAGCAGTCCAGGTTCCTGATGTCAGTTTGTAGACCTCCCTTGGGTCTATCAGGGCAGCACAAGTTTGAGGTGGGGACAACTTTGGTGTGGGGTCCATCCTTCGATATAAGGATTTTTTGCAGTGAGGTCCCTGCACAGGGCCAGGGGCCCCTGGGCACATCCTTTGGCCATTTTCCCTGGGAAAGAAAACTCAGCAGTCCAGGTTCCTGATGTCAGTTTGTAGGGCTCCCTTGGGTCTATCAGGGCAGCAAAAGTTTGAGGTGGGGACAACTTCGGTGTGGGGTCCATCCTTCGATATAAGGATTCTTTGCAGTCAGGGCTAGGGGCCCCTGGGCACATCCTTTTTCCATTTTCCCTGGGAAAGAAAACTCACCAGTCCAGGTTCCTGATGTCAGTTTGTAGGGCTCCCTTGGGTCTATCAGGGCAGCAAAAGTTTGAGGTGGGGACAACTTCGGTGTGGGGTCCATCCTTCGATATAAGGATTTTTTGCAGTCAGGGCCAGGGGCCCCTGGGCACACCCTTTTTCCATTTTCCCTGGGAAAGAAAACTCAGCAGTCCAGGTTCCTGATGTCAGTTTGTAGAGCTCCCTTGGGTCTATCAGGGCAGCACAAGTTTGAGGTGGGGACAACTTTGGTTTGGGGTCCATCCTTCGATATAAGGATTTGTTGCAGTGAGGTCCCTGCACAGGGCCAGGGGCCCCTGGGCACATCCTTTTTCCATTTTCCCTGGGAAAGAAAACTCAGCAGTCCAGGTTCCTGATGTCAGTTTGTAGGGCTCCCTTGGGTCTATCAGGGCAGCACAAGTTTGAGGTGGGGACAGTTTCCGTGTGGGGTCCATCCTTCGATATAAGGATTCTTTGCAGTCACGGCCCGGCCCAGGGCCTGGGGCCCCTGGGCACATCCTTTTTCCATTTTCCCTGGGAAAGAAAACTCAGCAGTCCAGGTTCCTGATGTCAGTTTGTAGGGCTCTCTTGGGTGTATCAGGGCAGCACAAGTTTGAGGTGGGGACAACTTCGGTGTGGGGTCCATCCTTCGATATAAGGATTTTTTGCAGTCAGGGCCAGGGTCCCCTGGGCACATCCTTTTTCCATTTTCCCTGGGAAAGAAAACTCAGCAGTCCAGGTTCCTGATGTCAGTTTGTAGAGCTCCCTTGGGTCTATCAGGGCAGCACAAGTTTGAGGTGGGGACAACTTTGGTGTGGGGTCCATCCTTCGATATAAGGACTTGTTGCAGTGAGGTCCCTGCACAGGGCCAGGGGCCCCTGGGCACATCCTTTTTCCATTTTCCCTGGGAAAGAAAACTCAGCAGTCCAGGTTCCTGATGTCAGTTTGTAGGGCTCCCTTGGGTCTATCAGGGCAGCAAAAGTTTGAGGTGGGGACAACTTCGGTGTGGGGTCCATCCTTCGATATAAGGATTTTTTGCAGTCAGGGCCAGGGGCCCCTGGGCACATCCTTTTTCCATTTTCCCTGGGAAAGAAACCTCAGCAGTCCAGGTTCCTGATGTCAGTTTGTAGAGCTCCCTTGGGTCTATCAGGGCAGCACAAGTTTGAGGTGGGGACAACTTCGGTGTGGGGTCCATCCTTCGATATAAGGATTTTTTGCAGTGAGGGCCCAGCTCACGGCCTGGGGCCCCTGGGCACATCCTTTTTCCATTTCCCCTGGGAAAGAAACCTCAGCAGTCCAGGTTCCTGATATCAGTTTGTAGGGCTCCCTTGGGTCTATCAGGATAGCACAAGTTTGAGGTGGGGACAACTTCGGTGTGGGGTCCATCCTTCGATATAAGGATTCTTTGCAGTCAGGGCCAGGGGCCCCTGGGCACATCCTTTTTCCATTTTCCCTGGGAAAGAAAACTCAGCAGTCCAGGTTCCTGATGTCAGTTTGTAGGGCTCCCTTGGGTCTATCAGGGCAGCACAAGTTTGGGGTGGGGACAGCTTCCGTGTGGGGTCCATCCTTCGATATAAGGATTCTTTGCAGTCAGGGCCCGGCCCAGGGCCAGGGGCCCCTGGGCACAGGCTTTTTCCATTTTCCCTGGGAAAGAAAACTCAGCAGTCCAGGTTCCTGATGTCAGTTTGTAGGGCTCCCTTGGGTCTATCAGGGCAGCAAAAGTTTGAGGTGGGGACAACTTCGGTGTGGGGTCCATCCTTCGATATAAGGATTCTTTGCAGTCAGGGCCAGGGGCCCCTGGGCACACCCTTTTTCCATTTTCCCTGGGAAAGAAAACTCAGCAGTCCAGGTTCCTGATGTCAGTTTGTAGAGCTCCCTTGGGTCTATCAGGGCAGCACAAGTTTGAGGTGGGGACAACTTTGGTTTGGGGTCCATCCTTCGATATAAGGATTTGTTGCAGTGAGGTCCCTGCACAGGGCCAGGGGCCCCTGGGCACATCCTTTTTCCATTTTCCCTGGGAAAGAAAACTCAGCAGTCCAGGTTCCTGATGTCAGTTTGTAGGGCTCCCTTGGGTCTATCAGGGCAGCACAAGTTTGAGGTGGGGACAGTTTCCGTGTGGGGTCCATCCTTCGATATAAGGATTCTTTGCAGTCACGGCCCGGCCCAGGGCCTGGGGCCCCTGGGCACATCCTTTTTCCATTTTCCCTGGGAAAGAAAACTCAGCAGTCCAGGTTCCTGATGTCAGTTTGTAGGGCTCTCTTGGGTGTATCAGGGCAGCACAAGTTTGAGGTGGGGACAACTTCGGTGTGGGGTCCATCCTTCGATATAAGGATTTTTTGCAGTCAGGGCCAGGGTCCCCTGGGCACATCCTTTTTCCATTTTCCCTGGGAAAGAAAACTCAGCAGTCCAGGTTCCTGATGTCAGTTTGTAGAGCTCCCTTGGGTCTATCAGGGCAGCACAAGTTTGAGGTGGGGACAACTTTGGTGTGGGGTCCATCCTTCGATATAAGGACTTGTTGCAGTGAGGTCCCTGCACAGGGCCAGGGGCCCCTGGGCACATCCTTTTTCCATTTTCCCTGGGAAAGAAAACTCAGCAGTCCAGGTTCCTGATGTCAGTTTGTAGGGCTCCCTTGGGTCTATCAGGGCAGCAAAAGTTTGAGGTGGGGACAACTTCGGTGTGGGGTCCATCCTTCGATATAAGGATTTTTTGCAGTCAGGGCCAGGGGCCCCTGGGCACATCCTTTTTCCATTTTCCCTGGGAAAGAAAACTCAGCAGTCCAGGTTCCTGATGTCAGTTTGTAGAGCTCCCTTGGGTCTATCAGGGCAGCACAAGTTTGAGGTGGGGACAACTTCGGTGTGGGGTCCATCCTTCGATATAAGGATTTTTTGCAGTGAGGGCCCAGCTCACGGCCTGGGGCCCCTGGGCACATCCTTTTTCCATTTCCCCTGGGAAAGAAACCTCAGCAGTCCAGGTTCCTGATGTCAGTTTGTAGGGCTCCCTTGGGTCTATCAGGATAGCACAAGTTTGAGGTGGGGACAACTTCGGTGTGGGGTCCATCCTTCGATATAAGGATTCTTTGCAGTCAGGGCCAGGGGCCCCTGGGCACATCCTTTTTCCATTTTCCCTGGGAAAGAAAACTCAGCAGTCCAGGTTCCTGATGTCAGTTTGTAGGGCTCCCTTGGGTCTATCAGGGCAGCACAAGTTTGGGGTGGGGACAGCTTCCGTGTGGGGTCCATCCTTCGATATAAGGATTCTTTGCAGTCAGGTCCCGGCCCAGGGCCAGGGGCCCCTGGGCACAGGCTTTTTCCATTTTCCCTGGGAAAGAAAACTCAGCAGTCCAGGTTCCTGATGTCAGTTTGTAGGGCTCCCTTGGGTGTATCAGGGCAGCACAAGTTTGAGGTGGGGACAACTTCGGTGTGGGGTCCATCCTTCGATATAAGGATTTTTTGCAGTCAGGGCCAGGGGCCCGTGGGCACATCCTTTTTCCATTTTCCCTGGGAAAGAAAACTCAGCAGTCCAGGTTCCTGATGTCAGTTTGTAGAGCTCCCTTGGGTGTATCAGGGCAGCACAAGTTTGAGGTGGGGACAACTTTGGTGTGGGGTCCATCCTTCGATATAAGGATTTTTTGCAGTCAGGGCCAGGGGCCCCTGGGCACAACCTTTTTCCATTTTCCCTGGGAAAGAAAACTCAGCAGTCCAGGTTCCTGATGTCAGTTTGTAGACCTCCCTTGGGTCTATCAGGGCAGCACAAGTTTGAGGTGGGGACAACTTTGGTGTGGGGTCCATCCTTCGATATAAGGATTTTTTGCAGTGAGGTCCCTGCACAGGGCCAGGGGCCCCTGGGCACATCCTTTGGCCATTTTCCCTGGGAAAGAAAACTCAGCAGTCCAGGTTCCTGATGTCAGTTTGTAGGGCTCCCTTGGGTCTATCAGGGCAGCAAAAGTTTGAGGTGGGGACAACTTCGGTGTGGGGTCCATCCTTCGATATAAGGATTCTTTGCAGTCAGGGCTAGGGGCCCCTGGGCACATCCTTTTTCCATTTTCCCTGGGAAAGAAAACTCAGCAGTCCAGGTTCCTGATGTCAGTTTGTAGGGCTCCCTTGGGTCTATCAGGGCAGCACAAGTTTGAGGTGGGGACAACTTCGGTGTGGCGTCCATCCTTCGATATAAAGATTCTTTGCAGTCAGGGCCAGGGGCCCCTGGGCACATCCTTTTTCCATTTTCCCTGGGAAAGAAAACTCAGCAGTCCAGGTTCCTGATGTCAGTTTGTAGGGCTCCCTTTGGTCTATCAGGGTAGCACAAGTTTGAGGTGGGGACAAGTTCGGTGTGGGGTCCATCCTTCGATATAAGGATTTTTTGCAGTCAGGGCCAGGGGCCCCTGGGCACATTCTTTTTCCATTTTCCTTGGGAAAGAAAACTCAGCAGTCCAGGTTCCTGATGTCAGTTTGTAGGGCTCCCTTGGGTCTATCAGGGTAGCACAAGTTTGAGGTGGGGACAACTTTGGTGTGGGGTCCATCCTTCGATATAAGGATTTTTTAGAGTGCGGTCCCTGTCCAGCGCCAGGGGCCCCTGTGCACATCCTTTTTCCATTTTCCCTGGGAAAGAAAACTCAGCAGTCCAGGTTCCTGATGTCAGTTTGTAGGGCTCTCTTGGGTGTATCAGGGCAGCACAAGTTTGAGGTGGGGACAACTTCGGTGTGGGGTCCATCCTTCGATATAAGGATTTTTTGCAGTCAGGGCCAGGGTCCCCTGGGCACATCCTTTTTCCATTTTCCCTGGGAAAGAAAACTCAGCAGTCCAGGTTCCTGATGTCAGTTTGTAGAGCTCCCTTGGGTCTATCAGGGCAGCACAAGTTTGAGGTGGGGACAACTTTGGTGTGGGGTCCATCCTTCGATATAAGGACTTGTTGCAGTGAGGTCCCTGCACAGGGCCAGGGGCCCCTGGGCACATCCTTTTTCCATTTTCCCTGGGAAAGAAAACTCAGCAGTCCAGGTTCCTGATGTCAGTTTGTAGGGCTCCCTTGGGTCTATCAGGGCAGCAAAAGTTTGAGGTGGGGACAACTTCGGTGTGGGGTCCATCCTTCGATATAAGGATTTTTTGCAGTCAGGGCCAGGGGCCCCTGGGCACATCCTTTTTCCATTTTCCCTGGGAAAGAAAACTCAGCAGTCCAGGTTCCTGATGTCAGTTTGTAGAGCTCCCTTGGGTCTATCAGGGCAGCACAAGTTTGAGGTGGGGACAACTTCGGTGTGGGGTCCATCCTTCGATATAAGGATTTTTTGCAGTGAGGGCCCAGCTCACGGCCTGGGGCCCCTGGGCACATCCTTTTTCCATTTCCCCTGGGAAAGAAACCTCAGCAGTCCAGGTTCCTGATGTCAGTTTGTAGGGCTCCCTTGGGTCTATCAGGATAGCACAAGTTTGAGGTGGGGACAACTTCGGTGTGGGGTCCATCCTTCGATATAAGGATTCTTTGCAGTCAGGGCCAGGGGCCCCTGGGCACATCCTTTTTCCATTTTCCCTGGGAAAGAAAACTCAGCAGTCCAGGTTCCTGATGTCAGTTTGTAGGGCTCCCTTGGGTCTATCAGGGCAGCACAAGTTTGGGGTGGGGACAGCTTCCGTGTGGGGTCCATCCTTCGATATAAGGATTCTTTGCAGTCAGGGCCCGGCCCAGGGCCAGGGGCCCCTGGGCACAGGCTTTTTCCATTTTCCCTGGGAAAGAAAACTCAGCAGTCCAGGTTCCTGATGTCAGTTTGTAGGGCTCCCTTGGGTGTATCAGGGCAGCACAAGTTTGAGGTGGGGACAACTTCGGTGTGGGGTCCATCCTTCGATATAAGGATTTTTTGCAGTCAGGGCCAGGGGCCCGTGGGCACATCCTTTTTCCATTTTCCCTGGGAAAGAAAACTCAGCAGTCCAGGTTCCTGATGTCAGTTTGTAGAGCTCCCTTGGGTGTATCAGGGCAGCACAAGTTTGAGGTGGGGACAACTTTGGTGTGGGGTCCATCCTTCGATATAAGGATTTTTTGCAGTCAGGGCCAGGGGCCCCTGGGCACAACCTTTTTCCATTTTCCCTGGGAAAGAAAACTCAGCAGTCCAGGTTCCTGATGTCAGTTTGTAGACCTCCCTTGGGTCTATCAGGGCAGCACAAGTTTGAGGTGGGGACAACTTTGGTGTGGGGTCCATCCTTCGATATAAGGATTTTTTGCAGTGAGGTCCCTGCACAGGGCCAGGGGCCCCTGGGCACATCCTTTGGCCATTTTCCCTGGGAAAGAAAACTCAGCAGTCCAGGTTCCTGATGTCAGTTTGTAGGGCTCCCTTGGGTCTATCAAGGCAGCAAAAGTTTGAGGTGGGGACAACTTCGGTGTGGGGTCCATCCTTCGATATAAGGATTCTTTGCAGTCAGGGCTAGGGGCCCCTGGGCACATCCTTTTTCCATTTTCCCTGGGAAAGAAAACTCAGCAGTCCAGGTTCCTGATGTCAGTTTGTAGGGCTCCCTTGGGTCTATCAGGGTAGCACAAGTTTGAGGTGGGGACAACTTTGGTGTGGGGTCCATCCTTCGATATAAGGATTTTTTAGAGTGCGGTCCCTGTCCAGCGCCAGGGGCCCCTGTGCACATCCTTTTTCCATTTTCCCTGGGAAAGAAAACTCAGCAGTCCAGGTTCCTGATGTCAGTTTGTAGGGCTCCCTTGGGTCTATCAGGGCAGCACAAGTTTGAGGTGGGGACAACTTCGGTGTGGGGTCCATCCTTCGATATAAGGATTTTTTGCAGTCAGGGCCAGGGGCCCCCGGGCACATCCTTTTTCCATTTTCCCTGGGAAAGAAAACTCAGCAGTCCAGGTTCCTGATGTCAGTTTGTAGGGCTCCCTTGGGTCTATCAGGGCAGCACAAGTTTGAGGTGGGGACAACTTCGGTGTGGGGTCCGTCCTTCGATATAAGGATTTTTTGCAGTCAGGGCCAGGGGCCCCTGGGCACATCCTTTTTCGATTTTCCCTGAGAAAGAAAACTCAGCAGTCCAGGTTCCTGATGTCAGTTTGTAGGGCTCCCTTGGGTGTATCAGGGCAGCACAAGTTTGAGGTGGGGACAACTTCCGTGTGGGGTCCATCCTTCGATATGAGGATTCTTTGCAGTCAGGGCCGGGCCCAGGGCCAGGGGCCCCTGGGCACATCCTTTTTCCATTTTCCCTGGGAAAGAAAACTCAGCAGTCCAGGTTCCTGATGTCAGTTTGTAGGGCTCCCTTGGGTGTATCAGGGCAGCACAAGTTTGAGGTGGGGACAACGTCGGTGTGGGGTCCATCCTTCGATATAAGGATTTTTTGCAGTCAGGGCCAGGGGCCCCTGGGCACACCCTTTTTCCATTTTCCCTGGGAAAGAAAACTCAGCAGTCCAGGTTCCTGATGTCAGTTTGTAGAGCTCCCTTGGGTCTATCAGGGCAGCACAAGTTTGAGGTGGGGACAACTTTGGTTTGGGGTCCATCCTTCGATATAAGGATTTGTTGCAGTGAGGTCCCTGCACAGGGCCAGGGGCCCCTGGGCACATCCTTTTTCCATTTTCCCTGGGAAAGAAAACTCAGCAGTCCAGGTTCCTGATGTCAGTTTGTAGGGCTCCCTTGGGTCTATCAGGGCAGCACAAGTTTGAGGTGGGGACAGTTTCCGTGTGGGGTCCATCCTTCGATATAAGGATTCTTTGCAGTCACGGCCCGGCCCAGGGCCTGGGGCCCCTGGGCACATCCTTTTTCCATTTTCCCTGGGAAAGAAAACTCAGCAGTCCAGGTTCCTGATGTCAGTTTGTAGGGCTCCCTTGGGTCTATCAGGGCAGCACAAGTTTGAGGTGGGGACAACTTCGGTGTGGGGTCCATCCTTCGATATAAGGATTTTTTGCAGTCAGGGCCAGGGTCCCCTGGGCACATCCTTTTTCCATTTTCCCTGGGAAAGAAAACTCAGCAGTCCAGGTTCCTGATGTCAGTTTGTAGAGCTCCCTTGGGTCTATCAGGGCAGCACAAGTTTGAGGTGGGGACAACTTTGGTGTGGGGTCCATCCTTCGATATAAGGACTTGTTGCAGTGAGGTCCCTGCACAGGGCCAGGGGCCCCTGGGCACATCCTTTTTCCATTTTCCCTGGGAAAGAAAACTCAGCAGTCCAGGTTCCTGATGTCAGTTTGTAGGGCTCCCTTGGGTCTATCAGGGCAGCAAAAGTTTGAGGTGGGGACAACTTCGGTGTGGGGTCCATCCTTCGATATAAGGATTTTTTGCAGTCAGGGCCAGGGGCCCCTGGGCACACCCTTTTTCCATTTTCCCTGGGAAAGAAAACTCAGCAGTCCAGGTTCCTGATGTCAGTTTGTAGAGCTCCCTTGGGTCTATCAGGGCAGCACAAGTTTGAGGTGGGGACAACTTTGGTTTGGGGTCCATCCTTCGATATAAGGATTTGTTGCAGTGAGGTCCCTGCACAGGGCCAGGGGCCCCTGGGCACATCCTTTTTCCATTTTCCCTGGGAAAGAAAACTCAGCAGTCCAGGTTCCTGATGTCAGTTTGTAGGGCTCCCTTGGGTCTATCAGGGCAGCACAAGTTTGAGGTGGGGACAGTTTCCGTGTGGGGTCCATCCTTCGATATAAGGATTCTTTGCAGTCACGGCCCGGCCCAGGGCCTGGGGCCCCTGGGCACATCCTTTTTCCATTTTCCCTGGGAAAGAAAACTCAGCAGTCCAGGTTCCTGATGTCAGTTTGTAGGGCTCTCTTGGGTGTATCAGGGCAGCACAAGTTTGAGGTGGGGACAACTTCGGTGTGGGGTCCATCCTTCGATATAAGGATTTTTTGCAGTCAGGGCCAGGGTCCCCTGGGCACATCCTTTTTCCATTTTCCCTGGGAAAGAAAACTCAGCAGTCCAGGTTCCTGATGTCAGTTTGTAGAGCTCCCTTGGGTCTATCAGGGCAGCACAAGTTTGAGGTGGGGACAACTTTGGTGTGGGGTCCATCCTTCGATATAAGGACTTGTTGCAGTGAGGTCCCTGCACAGGGCCAGGGGCCCCTGGGCACATCCTTTTTCCATTTTCCCTGGGAAAGAAAACTCAGCAGTCCAGGTTCCTGATGTCAGTTTGTAGGGCTCCCTTGGGTCTATCAGGGCAGCAAAAGTTTGAGGTGGGGACAACTTCGGTGTGGGGTCCATCCTTCGATATAAGGATTTTTTGCAGTCAGGGCCAGGGGCCCCTGGGCACATCCTTTTTCCATTTTCCCTGGGAAAGAAAACTCAGCAGTCCAGGTTCCTGATGTCAGTTTGTAGAGCTCCCTTGGGTCTATCAGGGCAGCACAAGTTTGAGGTGGGGACAACTTCGGTGTGGGGTCCATCCTTCGATATAAGGATTTTTTGCAGTCAGGGCCCAGCTCACGGCCTGGGGCCCCTGGGCACATCCTTTTTCCATTTCCCCTGGGAAAGAAACCTCAGCAGTCCAGGTTCCTGATGTCAGTTTGTAGGGCTCCCTTGGGTCTATCAGGATAGCACAAGTTTGAGGTGGGGACAACTTCGGTGTGGGGTCCATCCTTCGATATAAGGATTCTTTGCAGTCAGGGCCAGGGGCCCCTGGGCACATCCTTTTTCCATTTTCCCTGGGAAAGAAAACTCAGCAGTCCAGGTTCCTGATGTCAGTTTGTAGGGCTCCCTTGGGTCTATCAGGGCAGCACAAGTTTGGGGTGGGGACAGCTTCCGTGTGGGGTCCATCCTTCGATATAAGGATTCTTTGCAGTCAGGGCCCGGCCCAGGGCCAGGGGCCCCTGGGCACAGGCTTTTTCCATTTTCCCTGGGAAAGAAAACTCAGCAGTCCAGGTTCCTGATGTCAGTTTGTAGGGCTCCCTTGGGTGTATCAGGGCAGCACAAGTTTGAGGTGGGGACAACTTCGGTGTGGGGTCCATCCTTCGATATAAGGATTTTTTGCAGTCAGGGCCAGGGGCCCGTGGGCACATCCTTTTTCCATTTTCCCTGGGAAAGAAAACTCAGCAGTCCAGGTTCCTGATGTCAGTTTGTAGAGCTCCCTTGGGTGTATCAGGGCAGCACAAGTTTGAGGTGGGGACAACTTTGGTGTGGGGTCCATCCTTCGATATAAGGATTTTTTGCAGTCAGGGCCAGGGGCCCCTGGGCACACCCTTTTTCCATTTCCCCTGGGAAAGAAAACTCAGCAGTCCAGGTTCCTGATGTCAGTTTGTAGACCTCCCTTGGGTCTATCAGGGCAGCACAAGTTTGAGGTGGGGACAACTTTGGTGTGGGGTCCATCCTTCGATATAAGGATTTTTTGCAGTGAGGTACCTGCACAGGGCCAGGGGCCCCTGGGCACATCCTTTGGCCATTTTCCCTGGGAAAGAAAACTCAGCAGTCCAGGTTCCTGATGTCAGTTTGTAGGGCTCCCTTGGGTCTATCAGGGCAGCAAAAGTTTGAGGTGGGGACAACTTCGGTGTGGGGTCCATCCTTCGATATAAGGATTCTTTGCAGTCAGGGCTAGGGGCCCCTGGGCACATCCTTTTTCCATTTTCCCTGGGAAAGAAAACTCAGCAGTCCAGGTTCCTGATGTCAGTTTGTAGGGCTCCCTTGGGTCTATCAGGGCAGCACAAGTTTGAGGTGGGGACAACTTCGGTGTGGCGTCCATCCTTCGATATAAAGATTCTTTGCAGTCAGGGCCAGGGGCCCCTGGGCACATCCTTTTTCCATTTTCCCTGGGAAAGAAAACTCAGGAGTCCAGGTTCCTGATGTCAGTTTGTAGGGCTCCCTTTGGTCTATCAGGGTAGCACAAGTTTGAGGTGGGGACAAGTTCGGTGTGGGGTCCATCCTTCGATATAAGGATTTTTTGCAGTCAGGGCCAGGGGCCCCTGGGCACATTCTTTTTCCATTTTCCTTGGGAAAGAAAACTCAGCAGTCCAGGTTCCTGATGTCAGTTTGTAGGGCTCCCTTGGGTCTATCAGGGTAGCACAAGTTTGAGGTGGGGACAACTTTGGTGTGGGGTCCATCCTTCGATATAAGGATTTTTTAGAGTGCGGTCCCTGTCCAGCGCCAGGGGCCCCTGTGCACATCCTTTTTCCATTTTCCCTGGGAAAGAAAACTCAGCAGTCCAGGTTCCTGATGTCAGTTTGTAGGGCTCCCTTGGGTCTATCAGGGCAGCACAAGTTTGAGGTGGGGACAACTTCGGTGTGGGGTCCATCCTTCGATATAAGGATTTTTTGCAGTCAGGGCCAGGGGCCCCCGGGCACATCCTTTTTCCATTTTCCCTGGGAAAGAAAACTCAGCAGTCCAGGTTCCTGATGTCAGTTTGTAGGGCTCCCTTGGGTCTATCAGGGCAGCACAAGTTTGAGGTGGGGACAACTTCGGTGTGGGGTCCGTCCTTCGATATAAGGATTTTTTGCAGTCAGGGCCAGGGGCCCCTGGGCACATCCTTTTTCGATTTTCCCTGAGAAAGAAAACTCAGCAGTCCAGGTTCCTGATGTCAGTTTGTAGGGCTCCCTTGGGTGTATCAGGGCAGCACAAGTTTGAGGTGGGGACAACTTCCGTGTGGGGTCCATCCTTCGATATGAGGATTCTTTGCAGTCAGGGCCGGGCCCAGGGCCAGGGGCCCCTGGGCACATCCTTTTTCCATTTTCCCTGGGAAAGAAAACTCAGCAGTCCAGGTTCCTGATGTCAGTTTGTAGGGCTCCCTTGGGTGTATCAGGGCAGCACAAGTTTGAGGTGGGGACAACGTCGGTGTGGGGTCCATCCTTCGATATAAGGATTTTTTGCAGTCAGGGCCAGGGGCCCCTGGGCACACCCTTTTTCCATTTTCCCTGGGAAAGAAAACTCAGCAGTCCAGGTTCCTGATGTCAGTTTGTAGAGCTCCCTTGGGTCTATCAGGGCAGCACAAGTTTGAGGTGGGGACAACTTTGGTTTGGGGTCCATCCTTCGATATAAGGATTTGTTGCAGTGAGGTCCCTGCACAGGGCCAGGGGCCCCTGGGCACATCCTTTTTCCATTTTCCCTGGGAAAGAAAACTCAGCAGTCCAGGTTCCTGATGTCAGTTTGTAGGGCTCCCTTGGGTCTATCAGGGCAGCACAAGTTTGAGGTGGGGACAGTTTCCGTGTGGGGTCCATCCTTCGATATAAGGATTCTTTGCAGTCACGGCCCGGCCCAGGGCCTGGGGCCCCTGGGCACATCCTTTTTCCATTTTCCCTGGGAAAGAAAACTCAGCAGTCCAGGTTCCTGATGTCAGTTTGTAGGGCTCTCTTGGGTGTATCAGGGCAGCACAAGTTTGAGGTGGGGACAACTTCGGTGTGGGGTCCATCCTTCGATATAAGGATTTTTTGCAGTCAGGGCCAGGGTCCCCTGGGCACATCCTTTTTCCATTTTCCCTGGGAAAGAAAACTCAGCAGTCCAGGTTCCTGATGTCAGTTTGTAGAGCTCCCTTGGGTCTATCAGGGCAGCACAAGTTTGAGGTGGGGACAACTTTGGTGTGGGGTCCATCCTTCGATATAAGGACTTGTTGCAGTGAGGTCCCTGCACAGGGCCAGGGGGCCCTGGGCACATCCTTTTTCCATTTTCCCTGGGAAAGAAAACTCAGCAGTCCAGGTTCCTGATGTCAGTTTGTAGGGCTCCCTTGGGTCTATCAGGGCAGCAAAAGTTTGAGGTGGGGACAACTTCGGTGTGGGGTCCATCCTTCGATATAAGGATTTTTTGCAGTCAGGGCCAGGGGCCCCTGGGCACAACCTTTTTCCATTTTCCCTGGGAAAGAAAACTCAGCAGTCCAGGTTCCTGATGTCAGTTTGTAGGGCTCCCTTGGGTCTATCAGGGTAGCACAAGTTTGAGGTGGGGACAACTTTGGTGTGGGGTCCATCCTTCGATATAAGGATTTTTTATAGTGCGGTCCCTGTCCAGCGCCAGGGGCCCCTGTGCACATCCTTTTTCCATTTTCCCTGGGAAAGAAAACTCAGCAGTCCAGGTTGCTTATGTCAGTCTGTAGGGCTCCCTTGGGTCTATCAGGGCAGCAAAAGTTTGAGGTGGGGACAACTTCGGTGTGGGGTCCATCCTTCGATATAAGGATTTTTTGCAGTCAGGGCCAGGGGCCCCTGGGCACATCCTTTTTCCATTTTCCCTGGAAAGAAAACTCAGCAGTCCAGGTTCCTGATGTCAGTTTGTAGGGCTCCCTTGGGTCTATCAGGGTAGCACAAGTTTGAGGTGGGGACAACTTTGGTGTGGGGTCCATCCTTCGATATAAGGATTTTTTGCAGTCAGGGCCAGGGGCCCCCGGGCACACCCTTTTTCCATTTTCCCTGGGAAAGAAAACTCAGCAGTCCAGGTTCCTGATGTCAGTTTGTAGGGCTCCCTTGGGTCTATCAGGGCAGCACAAGTTTGAGGTGGGGACAACTTCGGTGTGGGTTCCATCCTTCGATATAAGGATTTTTTGCAGTCAGGGCCAGGGGCCCCTGGGCACATCCTTTTTCCATTTTCCCTGGGAAAGAAACCTCAGCAGTCCAGGTTCCTGATGTCAGTTTGTAGAGCTCCCTTGGGTCTATCAGGGCAGCACAAGTTTGAGGTGGGGACAACTTCGGTGTGGGGTCCATCCTTCGATATAAGGATTTTTTGCAGTGAGGGCCCAGCTCACGGCCTGGGGCCCCTGGGCACATCCTTTTTCCATTTCCCCTGGGAAAGAAACCTCAGCAGTCCAGGTTCCTGATGTCAGTTTGTAGGGCTCCCTTGGGTCTATCAGGATAGCACAAGTTTGAGGTGGGGACAACTTCGGTGTGGGGTCCATCCTTCGATATAAGGATTCTTTGCAGTCAGGGCCAGGGGCCCCTGGGCACATCCTTTTTCCATTTTCCCTGGGAAAGAAAACTCAGCAGTCCAGGTTCCTGATGTCAGTTTGTAGGGCTCCCTTGGGTCTATCAGGGCAGCACAAGTTTGGGGTGGGGACAGCTTCCGTGTGGGGTCCATCCTTCGATATAAGGATTCTTTGCAGTCAGTGCCCGGCCCTGGGCCAGGGGCCCCTGGGCACAGGCTTTTTCCATTTTCCCTGGGAAAGAAAACTCAGCAGTCCAGGTTCCTGATGTCAGTTTGTAGGGCTCCCTTGGCTGTATCAGGGCAGCACAAGTTTGAGGTGGGGACAACTTCGGTGTGGGGTCCATCCTTCGATATAAGGATTTTTTGCAGTCAGGGCCAGGGGCCCGTGGGCACATCCTTTTTCCATTTTCCCTGGGAAAGAATACTCAGCAGTCCAGGTTCCTGATGTCAGTTTGTAGAGCTCCCTTGGGTGTATCAGGGCAGCACAAGTTTGAGGTGGGGACAACTTTGGTGTGGGGTCCATCCTTCGATATAAGGATTTTTTGCAGTCAGGGCCAGGGGCCCCTGGGCACAACCTTTTTCCATTTTCCCTGGGAAAGAAAACTCAGCAGTCCAGGTTCCTGATGTCAGTTTGTAGACCTCCCTTGGGTCTATCAGGGCAGCACAAGTTTGAGGTGGGGACAACTTTGGTGTGGGGTCCATCCTTCGATATAAGGATTTTTTGCAGTGAGGTCCCTGCACAGGGCCAGGGGCCCCTGGGCACATCCTTTGGCCATTTTCCCTGGGAAAGAAAACTCAGCAGTCCAGGTTCCTGATGTCAGTTTGTAGGGCTCCCTTGGGTCTATCAGGGCAGCAAAAGTTTGAGGTGGGGACAACTTCGGTGTGGGGTCCATCCTTCGATATAAGGATTCTTTGCAGTCAGGGCTAGGGGCCCCTGGGCACATCCTTTTTCCATTTTCCCTGGGAAAGAAAACTCAGCAGTCCAGGTTCCTGATGTCAGTTTGTAGGGCTCCCTTGGGTCTATCAGGGCAGCACAAGTTTGAGGTGGGGACAACTTCGGTGTGGCGTCCATCCTTCGATATAAAGATTCTTTGCAGTCAGGGCCAGGGGCCCCTGGGCACATCCTTTTTCCATTTTCCCTGGGAAAGAAAACTCAGGAGTCCAGGTTCCTGATGTCAGTTTGTAGGGCTCCCTTTGGTCTATCAGGGTAGCACAAGTTTGAGGTGGGGACAAGTTCGGTGTGGGGTCCATCCTTCGATATAAGGATTTTTTGCAGTCAGGGCCAGGGGCCCCTGGGCACATTCTTTTTCCATTTTCCTTGGGAAAGAAAACTCAGCAGTCCAGGTTCCTGATGTCAGTTTGTAGGGCTCCCTTGGGTCTATCAGGGTAGCACAAGTTTGAGGTGGGGACAACTTTGGTGTGGGGTCCATCCTTCGATATAAGGATTTTTTAGAGTGCGGTCCCTGTCCAGCGCCAGGGGCCCCTGTGCACATCCTTTTTCCATTTTCCCTGGGAAAGAAAACTCAGCAGTCCAGGTTCCTGATGTCAGTTTGTAGGGCTCCCTTGGGTCTATCAGGGCAGCACAAGTTTGAGGTGGGGACAACTTCGGTGTGGGGTCCATCCTTCGATATAAGGATTTTTTGCAGTCAGGGCCAGGGGCCCCCGGGCACATCCTTTTTCCATTTTCCCTGGGAAAGAAAACTCAGCAGTCCAGGTTCCTGATGTCAGTTTGTAGGGCTCCCTTGGGTCTATCAGGGCAGCACAAGTTTGAGGTGGGGACAACTTCGGTGTGGGGTCCGTCCTTCGATATAAGGATTTTTTGCAGTCAGGGCCAGGGGCCCCTGGGCACACCCTTTTTCCATTTTCCCTGGGAAAGAAAACTCAGCAGTCCAGGTTCCTGATGTCAGTTTGTAGAGCTCCCTTGGGTCTATCAGGGCAGCACAAGTTTGAGGTGGGGACAACTTTGGTTTGGGGTCCATCCTTCGATATAGGGACTTGTTGCAGTGAGGTCCCTGCACAGGGCCAGGGGCCCCTGGGCACATCCTTTTTCCATTTTCCCTGGGAAAGAAAACTCAGCAGTCCAGGTTCCTGATGTCAGTTTGTAGGGCTCCCTTGGGTCTATCAGGGCAGCACAAGTTTGAGGTGGGGACAGTTTCCGTGTGGGGTCCATCCTTCGATATAAGGATTCTTTGCAGTCACGGCCCGGCCCAGGGCCTGGGGCCCCTGGGCACATCCTTTTTCCATTTTCCCTGGGAAAGAAAACTCAGCAGTCCAGGTTCCTGATGTCAGTTTGTAGGGCTCTCTTGGGTGTATCAGGGCAGCACAAGTTTGAGGTGGGGACAACTTCGGTGTGGGGTCCATCCTTCGATATAAGGATTTTTTGCAGTCAGGGCCAGGGTCCCCTGGGCACATCCTTTTTCCATTTTCCCTGGGAAAGAAAACTCAGCAGTCCAGGTTCCTGATGTCAGTTTGTAGAGCTCCCTTGGGTCTATCAGGGCAGCACAAGTTTGAGGTGGGGACAACTTTGGTGTGGGGTCCATCCTTCGATATAAGGACTTGTTGCAGTGAGGTCCCTGCACAGGGCCAGGGGCCCCTGGGCACATCCTTTTTCCATTTTCCCTGGGAAAGAAAACTCAGCAGTCCAGGTTCCTGATGTCAGTTTGTAGGGCTCCCTTGGGTCTATCAGGGCAGCAAAAGTTTGAGGTGGGGACAACTTCGGTGTAGGGTCCATCCTTCGATATAAGGATTTTTTGCAGTCAGGGCCTGGGGCCCCTGGGCACAACCTTTTTCCATTTTCCCTGGGAAAGAAAACTCAGCAGTCCAGGTTCCTGATGTCAGTTTGTAGGGCTCCCTTGGGTCTATCAGGGTAGCACAAGTTTGAGGTGGGGACAACTTTGGTGTGGGGTCCATCCTTCGATATAAGGATTTTTTATAGTGCGGTCCCTGTCCAGCGCCAGGGGCCCCTGTGCACATCCTTTTTCCATTTTCCCTGGGAAAGAAAACTCAGCAGTCCAGGTTGCTTATGTCAGTCTGTAGGGCTCCCTTGGGTCTATCAGGGCAGCAAAAGTTTGAGGTGGGGACAACTTCGGTGTGGGGTCCATCCTTCGATATAAGGATTTTTTGCAGTCAGGGCCAGGGGCCCCTGGGCACATCCTTTTTCCATTTTCCCTGGAAAGAAAACTCAGCAGTACAGGTTCCTGATGTCAGTTTGTAGGGCTCCCTTGGGTCTATCAGGGTAGCACAAGTTTGAGGTGGGGACAACTTTGGTGTGGGGTCCATCCTTCGATATAAGGATTTTTTATAGTGCGGTCCCTGTCCAGCGCCAGGGGCCCCTGTGCACATCCTTTTTCCATTTTCCCTGGGAAAGAAAACTCAGCAGTCCAGGTTCCTGATGTCAGTTTGTAGGGCTCCCTTGGGTCTATCAGGGTAGCACAAGTTTGAGGTGGGGACAACTTCGGTGTGGCGTCCATCCTTCGATATAAGGATTTTTTGCAGTCAGGGCTAGGGGACCCTTGGCACATCCTTTTTCCATTTTCCCTGGGAAAGAAAACTCAGCAGTCCAGGTTCCTGATGTCAGTTTGTAGGGCTCCCTTGGGTCTATCAGGGCAGCACAAGTTTGAGGTGGGGACAACTTCGGTGTGGGGTCCATCCTTCGATATAAGGATTCTTTGCAGTCACGGCCCGGCCCAGGTCCAGGGGCCCCTGTGCACATCCTTTTTCCATTTTCCCTGGGAAAGAAAACTCAGCAGTCCAGGTTCCTGATGTCAGTTTGTAGGGCTCCCTTGGGTGTATCAGGGCAGCACAAGTTTGAGGTGGGGACAACTTTGGTGTGGGGTCCATCCTTCAATATAAGGATTTTTTGCAGTCAGGGCCAGGGGCCCCTGGGCACATCCTTTTTCCATTTTCCCTGGGAAAGAAAACTCAGCAGTCCAGGTTCCTGATGTCAGTTTGTAGGGCTCCCTTGGGTGTATCAGGGCAGCACAAGTTTGAGGTGGGGACAACTTCGGTGTGGGGTCCATCCTTCGATATAAGGATTTTTTGCAGTCAGGGCCAGCGGCCCCCGGGCACATCCTTTTTCCATTTTCCCTGGGAAAGAAAACTCAGCAGTCCAGGTTCCTGATGTCAGTTTGTAGGGCTCCCTTGGGTGTATCAGGGCAGCACAAGTTTGAGGTGGGGACAACTTCGGTGTGGGTTCCATCCTTCGATATAAGGATTTTTTGCAGTCAGGGCCCAGCTCACGGCCTGGGGCCCCTGGGCACATCCTTTTTCCATTTTCCCTGGGAAAGAAAACTCAGCAGTCCAGGTTCCTGATGTCAGTTTGTAGGGCTCCCTTGGGTCTATCAGGGCAGCACAAGTTTGAGGTGGGGACAACTTCGGTGTGGGGTCCATCCTTCGATATAAGGATTCTTTGCAGTCAGGGCCCGGCCCAGGGCCAGGGGCCCCTGGGCACAGGCTTTTTCCATTTTCCCTGGGAAAGAAAACTCAGCAGTCCAGGTTCCTGATGTCAGTTTGTAGGGCTCCCTTGGGTGTATCAGGGCAGCACAAGTTTGAGGTGGGGACAACTTCGGTGTGGGGTCCATCCTTCGATATAAGGATTTTTTGCAGTCAGGGCCAGGGGCCCGTGGGCACATCCTTTTTCCATTTTCCCTGGGAAAGAAAACTCAGCAGTCCAGGTTCCTGATGTCAGTTTGTAGAGCTCCCTTGGGTCTATCAGGGCAGCACAAGTTTGAGGTGGGGACAACTTCGATGTGGGGTCCATCCTCCGATAAAAGGATTTTTTCAAGTGAGGTCCCTGCACAGGGCCAGGGGCCCCTGGGCACATCCTTTTTCCATTTTCCCTGGGAAAAAAAACTCAGCAGTCCAGGTTCCTGATGTCAGTTTGTAGGGCTCCCTTGGGTGTATCAGGGCAGCACAAGTTTGAGGTGGGGACAACTTTGGTGTCGGGTCCATCCTTCGATATAAGGATTTTTTGCAGTCAGGGCCAGGGGCCCCTGGGCACAAACTTTTTCCATTTTCCCTGGGAAAGAAAACTCAGCAGTCCAGGTTCCTGATGTCAGTTTGTAGACCTCCCTTGGGTCTATCAGGGCAGCACAAGTTTGAGGTGGGGACAACTTTGGTGTGGGGTCCATCCTTCGATATAAGGATTTGTTGCAGTGAGGTCCCTGCACAGGGCCAGGGGCCCCTGGGCACATCCTTTGGCCATTTTCCCTGGGAAAGAAAACTCAGCAGTCCAGGTTCCTGATGTCAGTTTGTAGGGCTACCTTGGGTCCATCAGGGTAGCACAAGTTTGAGGTGGGGACAACTTCGGTGTGGCGTCCATCCTTCGATATAAGGATTCTTTGCAGTCAGGGCTAGGGGCCCCTGGGCACATCCTTTTTCCATTTTCCCTGGGAAAGAAAACTCAGCAGTCCAGGTTCCTGATGTCAGTTTGTAGGGCTCCCTTGGGTCTATCAGGGCAGCACAAGTTTGAGGTGGGGACAACTTTGGTGTGGCATCCATCCTTCGATATAAGGATTCTTTGCAGTCAGGGCCAGGGGCCCCTGGGCACATCCTTTTTCCATTTTCCCTGGGAAAGAAACCTCAGCAGTCCAGGTTCCTGATGTCAGTTTGTAGGGCTCCCTTTGGTCTATCAGGGTAGCACAAGTTTGAGGTGGGGACAACTTCGGTGTGGGGTCCATCCTTCGATATAAGGATTTTTTGCAGTCAGGGCCAGGGGCCCCTGGGCACATTCTTTTTCCATTTTCCTTGGGAAAGAAAACTCAGCAGTCCAGGTTCCTGATGTCAGTTTGTAGGGCTCCCTTAGGTCTATCAGGGTAGCACAAGTTTGAGGTGGGGACAACTTTGGTGTGGGGTCCATCCTTCGATATAAGGATTTTTTAGAGTGCGGTCCCTGTCCAGCGCCAGGGGCCCCTGTGCACATCCTTTTTCCATTTTCCCTGGGAAATAAAACTCAGCAGTCCAGGTTCCTGATGTCAGTTTGTAGGGCTCCCTTGGGTCTATCAGGGCAGCACAAGTTTGAGGTGGGGACAGCTTCCGTGTGGGGTCCATCCTTCGATATAAGGATTTTTTGCAGTGAGGTCCCTGCACAGGGCCAGGGGCCCCTGGACACATCCTTTTTCCATTTTCCCTGGAAAGAAAACTCAGCAGTCCAGGTTCCTGATGTCAGTTTGTAGGGGTCCCTTGGGTCTATCAGGGCAGCACAAGTTTGAGGTGGGGACAACTTTGGTGTGGCATCCATCCTTCGATATAAGGATTCTTTGCAGTCAGGGCCAGGGGCCCCTGGGCACATCCTTTTTCCATTTTCCCTGGGAAAGAAAACTCAGCATTCCAGGTTCCTGATGTCAGTTTGTAGGGCTCCCTTGGGTCTATCAGGGTAGCACAAGTTTGAGGTGGGGACAACTTTGGTGTGGGGTCCATCCTTCGATATAAGGATTTTTTAGAGTGCGGTCCCTGTCCAGCGCCAGGGGCCCCTGGGCACATCCTTTTTCCATTTTCCCTGGGAAAGAAAACTCAGCAGTCCAGGTTCCTGATGTCAGTTTGTAGGGCTCCCTTGGGTGTATCAGGGCAGCACAAGTTTGAGGTGGGGACAACTTCGGTGTGGCGTCCATCCTTCGATATAATGATTCTTTGCAGTCAGGGCTAGGGGCCCCTGGGCACATCCTTTTTCCATTTTCCCTGGGAAAGAAAACTCAGCAGTCCAGGTTCCTGATGTCAGTTTGTAGGCCTCCCTTCGGTGTATCAGGGCAGCACAAGTTTGAGGTGGGGACAACTTCGGTGTGGGGTCCATCCTTCGATATAAGGATTCTTTGCAGTCAGGGCCAGGGGCCCCCGGGCACATCCTTTTTCCATTTTCCCTGGGAAAGAAAACTCAGCAGTCCAGGTTCCTGATGTCAGTTTGTAGGGCTCCCTTGGGTCTATCAGGGCAGCACAAGTTTGAGGTGGGGACAGCTTCCGTGTGGGGTCCATCCTTCGATATAAGGATTTTTTGCAGTGAGGTCCCTGCACAGGGCCAGGGGCCCCTGGGCACATCCTTTTTCCATTTTCCCTGGAAAGAAAACTCAGCAGTCCAGGTTCCTGATGTCAGTTTGTAGGGGTCCCTTGGGTCTATCAGGGCAGCACAAGTTTGAGGTGGGGACAACTTTGGTGTGGCATCCATCCTTCGATATAAGGATTCTTTGCAGTCAGGGCCAGGGGCCCCTGGGCACATCCTTTTTCCATTTTCCCTGGGAAAGAAAACTCAGCATTCCAGGTTCCTGATGTCAGTTTGTAGGGCTCCCTTGGGTCTATCAGGGTAGCACAAGTTTGAGGTGGGGACAACTTTGGTGTGGGGTCCATCCTTCGATATAAGGATTTTTTAGAGTGCGGTCCCTGTCCAGCGCCAGGGGCCCCTGGGCACATCCTTTTTCCATTTTCCCTGGGAAAGAAAACTCAGCAGTCCAGGTTCCTGATGTCAGTTTGTAGGGCTCCCTTGGGTGTATCAGGGCAGCACAAGTTTGAGGTGGGGACAACTTCGGTGTGGCGTCCATCCTTCGATATAATGATTCTTTGCAGTCAGGGCTAGGGGCCCCTGGGCACATCCTTTTTCCATTTTCCCTGGGAAAGAAAACTCAGCAGTCCAGGTTCCTGATGTCAGTTTGTAGGCCTCCCTTCGGTGTATCAGGGCAGCACAAGTTTGAGGTGGGGACAACTTCGGTGTGGGGTCCATCCTTCGATATAAGGATTCTTTGCAGTCAGGGCCAGGGGCCCCCGGGCACATCCTTTTTCCATTTTCCCTGGGAAAGAAAACTCAGCAGTCCAGGTTCCTGATGTCAGTTTGTAGGGCTCCCTTGGGTGTATCAGGGCAGCACAAGTTTGAGGTGGGGAAAACTTCGGTGTGGGGTCCATCCTTCGATATAAGGATTCTTTGCAGTCAGGGCCTTGGCCCCCTGGGCACATCCTTTTTCCATTTTCCCTGAGAAAGAAAACTCAGCAGTCCAGGTTCCTGATGTCAGTTTGTAGGGCTCCCTTGGGTCTATCAGGGCAGCACAATTTTGAGGTGGGGACAACTTCGGTGTGGGTTCCATCCTTCGATATAAGGATTTTTTGCAGTCAGGGGCCCCAGCCCAAGGCCAGGGGCCCCTGGGCACATCCTTTTTCCATTTTCCCTGGGAAAGAAACCTCAGCAGTCCAGGTTCCTGATGTCAGTTTGTAGAGCTCCCTTGGGTCTATCAGGATAGCAAAAGTTTGAGGTGGGGACAACTTCGGTGTGGGGTCCATCCTTCGATATAAGGATTTTTTGCAGTCAGGGCCAGGGGCCCGTGGGCACATCCTTTTTCCATTTTCCCTGGGAAAGAAAACTCAGCAGTCCAGGTTCCTGATGTCAGTTTGTAGGGCTCCCTTGGGTCTATCAGGGCAGCACAAGTTTGAGGTGGGGACAGCTTCTGTGTGGGGTCCATCCTTCGATATAAGGATTCTTTGCAGTCACGGCCCGGCCCAGGGCCTGGGGCCCCTGGGCACATCCTTTTTCCATTTTCCCTGGGAAAGAAAACTCAGCAGTCCAGGTTCCTGATGTCAGTTTGTAGGGCTCCCTTGGGTGTATCAGGGCAGCACAAGTTTGAGGTGGGGACAACTTCGGTGTGGGGTCCATCCTTCGATATAAGGATTTTTTACAGTCAGGGCCAGGGGCCCCTGGGCACATCCTTTTTCCATTTTCCCTGGGAAAGAAAACTCAGCAGTCCAGGTTCCTGATGTCAGTTTGTAGAGCTCCCTTGGGTCTATCAGGGCAGCACAAGTTTGAGGTGGGGACAACTTTGGTGTGGGGTCCATCCTTCGATATAAGGATTTGTTGCAGTGAGGTCCCTGCACAGGGCCAGGGGCCCCTGGGCACATCCTTTTTCCATTTTCCCTGGGAAAGAAAACTCAGCAGTCCAGGTTCCTGATGTCAGTTTGTAGGGCTCCCTTGGGTCTATCAGGGCAGCAAAAGTTTGAGGTGGGGACAACTTCGGTGTGGGGTCCATCCTTCGATATAAGGATTTGTTGCAGTCAGGGCCAGGGGCCCCTGGGCACATCCTTTTTCCATTTTCCCTGGGAAAGAAAACTCAGCAGTCCAGGTTCCTGATGTCAGTTTGTAGGGCTCCCTTGGGTCTATCAGGGTAGCACAAGTTTGAGGTGGGGACAACTTTGGTGTGGGGTCCATCCTTCGATATAAGGATTTTTTATAGTGCGGTCCCCGTCCAGGGCCAGGGGCCCCTGTGCACAACCTTTTTCCATTTTCCCTGGGAAAGAAAACTCAGCAGTCCAGGTTGCTGATGTCAGTTTGTAGGGCTCCCTTGGGTCTATCAGGGCAGCAAAAGTTTGAGGTGGAGACAACTTCGGTGTGGGGTCCATCCTTCGATATAAGGATTTTTTGCAGTCAGGGCCAGGGGCCCCTGGGCACATCCTTTTTCCATTTTCCCTGGGAAAGAAAACTCAGCAGTCCAGGTTCCTGATGTCAGTTTGTAGGGCTCCCTTGGGTCTATCAGGGCAGCACAAGTTTGAGGTGGGGACAACTTTGGTGTGGGGTCCATCCTTTGATATAAGGATTTTTTATAGTGCGGTCCCTGTCCAGCGCCAGGGGCCCCTGTGCACATACTTTTTCCATTTTCCCTGGGAAAGAAAACTCAGCAGTCCAGGTTGCTGATGTCAGTTTGTAGGGCTCCCTTGGGTCTATCAGGGTAGCACAAGTTTGAGGTGGGGACAACTTTGGTGTGGCGTCCATCCTTCGATATAAGGATTTTTTGCAGTCAGGGCTAGGGGCCCCTGGGCACATCCTTTTTCCATTTTCCCTGGGAAAGAAAACTCAGCAGTCCAGGTTCCTGATGTCAGTTTGTAGGGCTCCCTTGGGTCTATCAGGGCAGCACAAGTTTGAGGTGGGGACAACTTCGGTGTGGGGTCCATCCTTCGATATAAGGATTTTTTGCAGTGAGGTCCCTGCACAGGGCCAGGGGCCCCTGGGCACACCCTTTTTCCATTTCCCCTGGGAAAGAAAACTCAGCAGTCCAGGTTCCTGATGTCAGTTTGTAGGGCTCCCTTGGGTCTATCAGGGCAGCACAAGTTTGAGGTGGGGACAACTTTGGTGTGGCATCCATCCTTCGATATAAGGATTCTTTGCAGTCAGGGCCAGGGGCCCCTGGGCACATCCTTTTTCCATTTTCCCTGGGAAAGAAACCTCAGCAGTCCAGGTTCCTGATGTCAGTTTGTAGGGCTCCCTTGGGTCTATCAGGGTAGCACAAGTTTGAGGTGGGGACAACTTCGGTGTGGGGTCCATCCTTCGATATAAGGATTCTTTGCAGTCGGGGCCAGGGGCCCCTGGGCACAACCATTTTCCATTTTCCCTGGGAAAGAAAACTCAGCATTTCATGTTCCTGATGTCAGTTTGTAGGGCTCCCTTGGGTCTATCAGGGTAGCACAAGTTTGAGGTGGGGACAACTTTGGTGTGGGGTCCATCCTTCGATATAAGAATTTTTTATAGTGCGGTGCCTGTCCAGCGCCAGGGGCCCCTGTGCACATCCTTTTTCCATTTTCCCTGGGAAAGAAAACTCAGCAGTCCAGGTTCCTGATGTCAGTTTGTAGGCCTCCCTTCGGTGTATCAGGGCAGCACAAGTTTGAGGTTGGCACAACTTCGGTGTGGGGTCCATCCTTCGATATAAGGATTTTTTGCAGTCAGGGCCAAGGGCCCCCGGGCACATCCTTTTTCCATTTTCCCTGGGAAAGAAAACTCAGCAGTCCAGGTTCCTGATGTCAGTTTGTAGGGCTCCCTTGGGTCTATCAGAATAGCGCAAGTTTGAGGTGGGGACAACTTCGGTGTGGGGTCCATCCTTCGATATAAGGATTCTTTGCAGTCAGGGCCTGGGGCCCCTGGGCACAACCTTTTCCCATTTTCCCTGGGAAAGAAAACTCAGCATTCCAGGTTCCTGATGTCAGTTTGTAGGGCTCCCTTGGGTCTATCAGGGTAGCACAAGTTTGAGGTGGGGACAACTTCGGTGTGGGGTCCATCCTTCGATATAAGGATTTTTTGCAGTCAGGGCCAGGGGCCCCTGGGCACATCCTTTTTCCATTTTCCCTGGGAAAGAAAACTCAGCAGTCCAGGTTCCTGATGTCAGTTTGTAGGGCTCCCTTGGGTCTATCAGGGTAGCACAAGTTTGAGGTGGGGACAACTTCGGTGTGGGGTCCATCCTTCGATATAAGGATTTTTTGCAGTCAGGGCCAGGGGCCCCTGGGCACATCCTTTTTCCATTTTCCCTGGGAAAGAAAACTCAGCAGTCCAGGTTCCTGATGTCAGTTTGTAGGGCTCCCTTGGGTGTATCAGGGCAGCACAAGTTTGAGGTGGGGACAGCTTCCGTGTGGGGTCCATCCTTCGATATAAGGATTCTTTGCAGTCAGGGCCCGGCCCAGGTCCAGGGGCCCCTGGGCTCATCCTTTTTCCATTTTCCCTGGGAAAGAAAACTCAGCAGTCCAGGTTCCTGATGTCAGTTTGTAGGGCTCCCTTGGGTGTATCAGGGCAGCACAAGTTTGAGGTGGGGACAACTTCGGTGTGGGGTACATCCTTCGATATAAGGATTTTTTGCAGTCAGGGCCAGGGGCCCCTGGGCACACCCTTTTTCCATTTTCCCTGGGAAAGAAAACTCAGCAGTCCAGGTTCCTGATGTCAGTTTGTAGAGCTCCCTTGGGTCTATCAGGGCAGCACAAGTTTGAGGTGGGGACAACTTCGATGTGGGGTCCATCCATCGATATACGGATTTTTTGCAGTGAGGTCCCTGCACAGGGCCAGGGGCCCCTGGGCACATCCTTTTTCCATTTTCCCTGGGAAAGAAAACTCAGCAGTCCAGGTTCCTGATGTCAGTTTGTAGGGCTACCTTGGGTCTATCAGGGTAGCACAAGTTTGAGGTGGGGACAACTTCGGTGTGGGTTCCATCCTTCGATATAAGGATTTTTTGCAGTCACGGGCCCCAGCTCACGGTCTGGGGCCCCTGGGCACATCCTTTTTCCATTTTCCCTGGGAAAGAAAACTCAGGAGTCCAGGTTCCTGATGTCAGTTTGTAGGGCTCCCTTGGGTGTATCAGGGCAGCACAAGTTTGAGGTGGGGACAACTTCGGTGTGGGGTCCATCCTTCGATATAAGGATTTTTTGCAGTCAGGGCCAGGGGCCCCTGGGCACAACCTTTTTCCATTTTCCCTGGGAAAGAAAACTCAGCAGTCCAGGTTCCTGATGTCAGTTTGTAGAGCTCCCTTGGGTCTATCAGGGCAGCACAAGTTTGAGGTGGGGACAGCATCCGTGTGGGGTCCATCCTTCGATATAAGGATTCTTTGCAGTCAGGGCCCGGCCCAGGGCCAGGGGCCCCTGGGCACAGGCTTTTTCCATTTTCCCTGGGAAAGAAAACTCAGCAGTCCAGGTTCCTGATGTCAGTTTGTAGGGCTCCCTTGGGTGTATCAGGGCAGAACAAGTTTGAGGTGGGGACAACTTCGGTGTGGGGTCCATCCTTCGATATAAGGATTCTTTGCAGTCAGGGCCAGGGGCCCCTGGGCACATCCTTTTTCCATTTTCCCTGAGAAAGAAAACTCAGCAGTCCAGGTTCCTGATGTCAGTTTGTAGGGCTCCCTTGGGTGTATCAGGGCAGCACAAGTTTGAGGTGGGGACAACTTCCGTGTGGGGTCCATCCTTCGATATAAGGATTCTTTGCAGTCAGAGCCGGGCCCAGGGCCAGGGGCCCATGAGCACAGGCTTTTTCCATTTTCCCTGGGAAAGAAAACTCAGCAGTCCAGGTTCCTGATGTCAGTTTGTAGGGCTCCCTTGGGTGTATCAGGGCAGCACAAGTTTGAGGTGGGGACAACGTCGGTGTGGGGTCCATCCTTCGATATAAGGATTTTTTGCAGTCAGGGCCAGGGGCCCCTGGGCACAGCCTTTTTCCATTTTCCCTGGGAAAGAAAACTCAGCAGTCCAGGTTCCTGATGTCAGTTTGTAGAGCTCCCTTGGGTCTATCAGGGCAGCACAAGTTTGAGGTGGGGACAACTTTGGTTTGGGGTCCATCCTTCGATATAAGGATTTGTTGCAGTGAGGTCCCTGCACAGGGCCAGGGGCCCCTGGGCACATCCTTTTTCCATTTTCCCTGGGAAAGAAAACTCAGCAGTCCAGGTTCCTGATGTCAGTTTGTAGGGCTCCCTTGGGTCTATCAGGGCAGCAAAAGTTTGAGGTGGGGACAACTTCGGTGTGGGGTCCATCCTTCAATATAAGGATTTTTTGCAGTCAGGGCCAGGGGCCCCTGTGCACATCTTTTTCCATTTTCCTTGGGAAAGAAAACTCAGCAGTCCAGGTTCCTGATGTCAGTTTGTAGGGCTCCCTTGGGTGTATCAGGGCAGCACAAGTTTGAGGTGGGGACAACTTCGGTGTGGCGTCCATCCTTCGATATAAGGATTCTTTGCAGTCAGGGCCAGGGCCCCCTGGGCACATCCTTTTTCGATTTTCCCTGAGAAAGAAAACTCAGCAGTCCAGGTTCCTGATGTCAGTTTGTAGGCCTCCCTTCGATGTATCAGGGCAGCACAAGTTTGAGGTGGGGACAACTTCGGTGTGGGGTCCATCCTTCGATATAAGGATTTTTTGCAGTCAGGGCCAGGGGCCCCCGGGCACATCCTTTTTCCATTTTCCCTGGGAAAGAAAACTCAGCAGTCCAGGTTCCTGATGTCAGTTTGTAGGGCTCCCTTGGATGTATCAGGGCAGCACAAGTTTGAGGTAGGGAAAACTTCGGTGTGGGGTCCATCCTTCGATATAAGGATTCTTTGCAGTCAGGGCCAGGGCCCCCTGGGCACAACCTTTTTCGATTTTCCCTGAGAAAGAAAACTCAGCAGTCCAGGTTCCTGATGTCAGTTTGTAGGGCTCCCTTGGGTCTATCAGGGCAGCACAATTTTGAGGTGGGGACAACTTCGGTGTGGGGTCCATCCTTCGATATAAGGATTCTTTGCAGTCACGGCCCGGCCCAGGGCCTGGGGCCCCTGGGCACATCCTTTTTCCATTTTCCCTGGGAAAGAAAACTCAGCAGTCCAGGTTCCTGATGTCAGTTTGTAGGGCTCCCTTGGGTCTATCAGGGTAGCACAAGTTTGAGGTGGGGACAACTTCGGTGTGGGGTCCATCCTTCGATATAAGGATTTTTTGCAGTCAGGGCTAGGGGCCCCTGGGCACATCCTTTTTCCATTTTCCCTGGGAAAGAAAACTCAGCAGTCCAGGTTCCTGATGTCAGTTTGTAGGGCTCCCTTGGGTCTATCAGGGCAGCACAAGTTTGAGGTGGGGACAACTTCGGTGTTGGGTCCATCCTTCGATATAAGGATTCTTTGCAGTGAGGTCCCAGCCCACGGCCAGGGACCCCTGGGCACATCCTTTTTCCATTTTCCCTGGGAAAGAAACCTCAGCAGTCCAGGTTCCTGATGTCAGTTTGTAGGGCTCCCTTGGGTCTATTAGGATAGCACAAGTTTGAGGTGGGGACAACTTCGGTGTGGGGTCCATCCTTCGATATAAGGATTCTTTGCAGTCAGGGCCATGGGCCCCCGGGCACACCCTTTTTCCATTTTCCCTGGGAAAGAAAACTCAGCAGTCCAGGTTCCTGATGTCAATTTGTAGGGCTCCCTTGGATCTATCAGGGCAGCACAAGTTTGAGGTGGGCACAACTTCGGTGTGGGGTCCATCCTTCGATATAAGAATTTTTTATAGTGCGGTGCCTGTCCAGCGCCACGGGCCCCTGTGCACATCCTTTTTCCATTTTCCCTGGGAAAGAAAACTCAGCAGTCCAGGTTCCTGATGTCAGTTTGTAGGCCTCCCTTCGGTGTATCAGGGCAGCACAAGTTTGAGGTTGGCACAACTTCGGTGTGGGGTCCATCCTTCGATATAAGGATTTTTTGCAGTCAGGGCCAAGGGCCCCCGGGCACATACTTTTTCCATTTTCCCTGGGAAAGAAAACTCAGCAGTCCAGGTTCCTGATGTCAGTTTGTAGGGCTCCCTTGGGTCTATCAGAATAGCACAAGTTTGAGGTGGGGACAACTTCGGTGTGGGGTCCATCCTTCGATATAAGGATTCTTTGCAGTCAGGGCCAGGGGCCCCCGGGCACAGCCTTTTTCCATTTTCCCTGGGAAAGAAAACTCAGCAGTCCAGGTTCCTGATGTCAGTTTGTAGGGCTCCCTTGGGTCTATCAGGGTAGCACAAGTTTGACGTGGGGACAACTTCGGTGTGGGGTCCATCCTTCGACATAAGGATTCTTTGCAGTCAGGGCCTGGGGCCCCTGGGCACAACCTTTTCCCATTTTCCCTGGGAAAGAAAACTCAGCATTCCAGGTTCCTGATGTCAGTTTGTAGGGCTCCCTTGGGTCTATCAGGGTAGCACAAGTTTGAGGTGGGGAGAACTTCGGTGTGGGGTCCATCCTTCGATATAAGGATTTTTTGCAGTCAGGGCCAGGGGCCCCCGGGCACACCCTTTTTCCATTTTCCCTGGGAAAGAAAACTCAGCAGTCCAGGTTTCTGATGTCAGTTTGTAGGGCTCCCTTGGGTCTATCAGGGTAGCACAAGTTTGAGGTGGGGACAACTTCGGTGTGGGGTCCATCCTTCGATATAAGGATTTTTTGCAGTCAGGGCCAGGGGCCCCTGGGCACAACCTTTTTCCATTTTCCCTGGGAAAGAAAACTCAGCAGTCCAGGTTCCTGATGTCAGTTTGTAGGGCTCCCTTGGGTCTATCAGGGCAGCAAAAGTTTGAGGTGGGGACAGCTTCCGTGTGGGTTCCATCCTTCGATATAAGGATTTTTTGCAGTGAGGTCCCGGCCCAGGGCCAGGGGCCCCTGGGCACATCCTTTTTCCATTTTCCCTGGGAAAGAAAACTCAGCAGTCCAGGTTCCTGATGTCAGTTTGTAGGGCTCCCTTGGGTCTATCAGGGCAGCACAAGTTTGACGTGGGGACAACTTCGGTGTGGGGTACATCCTTCGATATAAGGATTTTTTGCAGTCAGGGCCAGGGGCCCCTGGGCACATCCTTTTTCCATTTCCCCTGGGAAAGAAAACTCAGCAGTCCAGGTTCCTGATGTCAGTTTTTAGGGCTCCCTTGGGTCTATCAGGGTAGCACAAGTTTGAGGTGGGGACAACTTTGGTGTGGGGTCCATCCTTCGATATAAGAATTTTTTATAGTGCGGTGCCTGTCCAGCGCCACGGGCCCCTGTGCACATCCTTTTTCCATTTTCCCTGGGAAAGAAAACTCAGCAGTCCAGGTTCCTGATGTCAGTTTGTAGGCCTCCCTTCGGTGTATCAGGGCAGCACAAGTTTGAGGTTGGCACAACTTCGGTGTGGGGTCCATCCTTCGATATAAGGATTTTTTGCAGTCAGGGCCAAGGGCCCCCGGGCACATACTTTTTCCATTTTCCCTGGGAAAGAAAACTCAGCAGTCCAGGTTTCTGATGTCAGTTTGTAGGGCTCCCTTGGGTCTATCAGAATAGCACAAGTTTGAGGTGGGGACAACTTCGGTGTGGGGTCCATCCTTCGATATAAGGATTCTTTGCAGTCAGGGCCAGGGGCCCCCGGGCACAGCCTTTTTCCATTTTCCCTGGGAAAGAAAACTCAGCAGTCCAGGTTCCTGATGTCAGTTTGTAGGGCTCCCTTGGGTCTATCAGGGTAGCACAAGTTTGACGTGGGGACAACTTCGGTGTGGGGTCCATCCTTCGACATAAGGATTCTTTGCAGTCAGGGCCTGGGGCCCCTGGGCACAACCTTTTCCCATTTTCCCTGGGAAAGAAAACTCAGCATTCCAGGTTCCTGATGTCAGTTTGTAGGGCTCCCTTGGGTCTATCAGGGTAGCACAAGTTTGAGGTGGGGACAACTTCGGTGTGGGGTCCATCCTTCGATATAAGGATTTTTTGCAGTCAGGGCCAGGGGCCCCCGGGCACACCCTTTTTCCATTTTCCCTGGGAAAGAAAACTCAGCAGTCCAGGTTTCTGATGTCAGTTTGTAGGGCTCCCTTGGGTCTATCAGGGTAGCACAAGTTTGAGGTGGGGACAACTTCGGTGTGGGGTCCATCCTTCGATATAAGGATTTTTTGCAGTCAGGGCCAGGGGCCCCTGGGCACATCCTTTTTCCATTTTCCCTGGGAAAGAAAACTCAGCAGTCCAGGTTCCTGATGTCAGTTTGTAGGGCTCCCTTGGGTCTATCAGGGCAGCAAAAGTTTGAGGTGGGGACAGCTTCCGTGTGGGTTCCATCCTTCGATATAAGGATTTTTTGCAGTCAGGGCCCGGCCCAGGGCCAGGGGCCCCTGGGCACATCCTTTTTCCATTTTCCCTGGGAAAGAAAACTCAGCAGTCCAGGTTCCTGATGTCAGTTTGTAGGGCTCCCTTGGGTGTATCAGGGCAGCACAAGTTTGAGGTGGGGACAACTTCGGTGTGGGGTACATCCTTCGATATAAGGATTTTTTGCAGTCAGGGCCAGGGGCCCCTGGGCACACCCTTTTTCCATTTTCCCTGGGAAAGAAAACTCAGCAGTCCAGGTTCCTGATGTCAGTTTGTAGAGCTCCCTTGGGTGTATCAGGGCAGCACAAGTTTGAGGTGGGGACAACTTCGATGTGGGGTCCATCCATCGATATAAGGATTTTTTGCAGTGAGGGCCCTGCACAGGGCCAGGGGCCCCTGGGCACATCCTTTTTCCATTTTCCCTGGGAAAGAAAACTCAGCAGTCCAGGTTCCTGATGTCAGTTTGTAGGGCTACCTTGGGTCTATCAGGGTAGCACAAGTTTGAGGTGGGGACAACTTCGGTGTGGGGTCCATCCTTCGATATAAGGATTTTTTGCAGTCAGGGCCAGGGGCCCCTGGGCACATCCTTTTTCCATTTTCCCTGGGAAAGAAAACTCAGCAGTCCAGGTTCCTGATGTCAGTTTGTAGGGCTCCCTTGGGTCTATCAGGGTAGCACAAGTTTGAGGTGGGGACAACTTCGGTGTGGGGTCCATCCTTCGATATAAGGATTTTTTAGAGTGCGGTCCCTGTCCAGCGCCAGGGGCCCCTGTGCACATCCTTTTTCCATTTTCCCTGGGAAAGAAAACTCAGCAATCCAGGTTGCTGATGTCAGTTTGTAGGGCTCCCTTGGGTCTATCAGGGCAGCACAAGTTTGAGGTGGGGACAACTTCGGTGTGGCGTCCATCCTTAGATATAAGGATTTTTTGCAGTCAGGGCCAGGGGCCCCTGGGCACATCCTTTTTCCATTTTCCCTGGGAAAGAAAACTCAGCAGTCCAGGTTCCTGATGTCAGTTTGTAGGGCTCCCTTGGGTCTATCAGGGCAGCACAAGTGTGAGGTGGGGACAACTTCGGTGTGGGGTCCATCCTTCGATATAAGGATTTTTTGCAGTCAGGGCCAGGGGCCCCTGGGCACATCCTTTTTCCATTTTCCTTGGGAAAGAAAACTCAGCAGTCCAGGTTCCTGATGTCAGTTTGTAGGGCTCCCTTGGGTGTATCAGGGCAGCACAAGTTTGAGGTGGGGACAACTTCGGTGTGGGGTCCATCCTTCGATATAAGGATTCTTTGCAGTCAGGGCCAGGGGCCCCTGGGCACATCCTTTTTCGATTTTCCCTGAGAAAGAAAACTCAGCAGTCCAGGTTCCTGATGTCAGTTTGTAGGGCTCCCTTGGGTCTATCAGGGCAGCACAAGTTTGAGGTGGGGACAACTTCGGTGTGGGTTCCATCCTTCGATATAAGGATTTTTTGCAGTCACGGGCCCCAGCTCACGGCCTGGGGCCCCTGGGCACATCCTTTTTCCATTTTCCCTGGGAAAGAAAACTCAGCAGTCCAGGTTCCTGATGTCAGTTTGTAGGGCTCCCTTGGGTGTATCAGGGCAGCACAAGTTTGAGGTGGGGACAATTTCCATGTGGGGTCCATCCTTCGATATAAGGATTCTTTGCAGTGAGGTCCCAGCCCAAGGCCAGGGGCCCCTGGGCACATCCTTTTTCCATTTTCCCTGGGAAAGAAACCTCAGCAGTCCAGGTTCCTGATGTCAGTTTGTAGGGCTCCCTTGGGTCTATCAGGATAGCACAAGTTTGAGGTGGGGACAACTTCGGTGTTGGGTCCATCCTTCGATATAAGGATTTTTTGCAGTCAGGGCCAGGGGCCCCTGGGCACATCCATTTTCCATTTTCCCTGGGAAAGAAAACTCAGCAGTCCAGGTTCCTGATGTCAGTTTGTAGGGCTCCCTTGGGTCTATCAGGGCAGCACAAGTTTGAGGTGGGGACAACTTCGGTGTGGGGTCCATCCTTCGATATAAGGATTCTTTGCAGTCAGGGCCCGGCCCAGGGCCAGGGGCCCCTGGGCACAGGCTTTTTCCATTTTCCCTGGGAAAGAAAACTCAGCAGTCCAGGTTCCTGATGTCAGTTTGTAGGGCTCCCTTGGGTCTATCAGGGCAGCACAAGTTTGAGGTGGGGACAACTTCGGTGTGGGGTCCATCCTTCGATATAAGGATTTTTTGCAGTCAGGGCCAGGGGCCCCTGGGCACACCCTTTTTCCATTTTCCCTGGGAAAGAAAACTCAGCAGTCCAGGTTCCTGATGTCAGTTTGTAGAGCTCCCTTGGGTCTATCAGGGCAGCACAAGTTTGAGGTGGGGACAACTTCGGTGTGGGGTCCATCCTTCGATATAAGGATTTTTTGCAGTGAGGCCCCTGCACAGGGCCAGGGGCCCCTGGGCACATCCTTTTTCCATTTTCCCTGGGAAAGAAAAATCAGCAGTCCAGGTTCCTGATGTCAGTTTGTAGGGCTCCCTTGGGTCTATCAGGGTAGCACAAGTTTGAGGTGGGGACAACTTTGGTGTGGGGTCCATCCTTCAATATAAGGATTTTTTGCAGTCAGGGCCAGGGGCCCCTGGGCACATCCTTTTTCCATTTTCCCTGGGAAAGAAAACTCAGCAGTCCAGGTTCCTGATGTCAGTTTGTAGGGCTCCCTTGGGTCTATCAGAATAGCTCAAGTTTGAGGTGGGGACAACTTCGGTGTGGGGTCCATCCTTCAATATAAGGATTTTTTATAGTGTGGTCCCTGTCCAGCGCCAGGGGCCGCTGTGCACATCCTTTTTCCATTTTCCCTGGGAAAGAAAACTCAGCAGTCCAGGTTCCTGATGTCAGTTTGTAGGGCTCCCTTGGGTCTATCAGGGCAGCACAAGTTTGAGGTGGGGACAACTTCGGTGTGGTGTCCATCCTTCGATATAAGGATTCTTTGCAGTCAGGGCTAGGGGCCCCCGGGCACATCCTTTTTCCATTTTCCCTGGGAAAGAAAACTCAGCAGTCCAGGTTTCTGATGTCAGTTTGTAGGGCTCCCTTGGGTCTATCAGAATAGCACAAGTTTGAGGTGGGGACAACTTCGGTGTGGGGTCCATCCTTCGATATAAGGATTCTTTGCAGTCAGGGCCAGGGGCCCCCGGGCACAGCCTTTTTCCATTTTCCCTGGGAAAGAAAACTCAGCAGTCCAGGTTCCTGATGTCAGTTTGTAGGGCTCCCTTGGGTCTATCAGGGCAGCACAATTTTGAGGTGGGGACAACTTCGGTGTGGGGTCCATCCTTCGATATAAGGATTCTTTGCAGTCACGGCCCGGCCCAGGGCCTGGGGCCCCTGGGCACATCCTTTTTCCATTTTCCCTGGGAAAGAAAACTCAGCAGTCCAGGTTCCTGATGTCAGTTTGTAGGGCTCCCTTGGGTCTATCAGGGTAGCACAAGTTTGAGGTGGGGACAACTTCGGTGTGGGGTCCATCCTTCGATATAAGGATTTTTTGCAGTCAGGGCTAGGGGCCCCTGGGCACATCCTTTTTCCATTTTCCCTGGGAAAGAAAACTCAGCAGTCCAGGTTCCTGATGTCAGTTTGTAGGGCTCCCTTGGGTCTATCAGGGCAGCACAAGTTTGAGGTGGGGACAACTTCGGTGTTGGGTCCATCCTTCGATATAAGGATTCTTTGCAGTGAGGTCCCAGCCCACGGCCAGGGACCCCTGGGCACATCCTTTTTCCATTTTCCCTGGGAAAGAAACCTCAGCAGTCCAGGTTCCTGATGTCAGTTTGTAGGGCTCCCTTGGGTCTATTAGGATAGCACAAGTTTGAGGTGGGGACAACTTCGGTGTGGGGTCCATCCTTCGATATAAGGATTCTTTGCAGTCAGGGCCATGGGCCCCCGGGCACACCCTTTTTCCATTTTCCCTGGGAAAGAAAACTCAGCAGTCCAGGTTCCTGATGTCAATTTGTAGGGCTCCCTTGGATCTATCAGGGCAGCACAAGTTTGAGGTGGGCACAACTTCGGTGTGGGGTCCATCCTTCGATATAAGAATTTTTTATAGTGCGGTGCCTGTCCAGCGCCACGGGCCCCTGTGCACATCCTTTTTCCATTTTCCCTGGGAAAGAAAACTCAGCAGTCCAGGTTCCTGATGTCAGTTTGTAGGCCTCCCTTCGGTGTATCAGGGCAGCACAAGTTTGAGGTTGGCACAACTTCGGTGTGGGGTCCATCCTTCGATATAAGGATTTTTTGCAGTCAGGGCCAAGGGCCCCCGGGCACATACTTTTTCCATTTTCCCTGGGAAAGAAAACTCAGCAGTCCAGGTTCCTGATGTCAGTTTGTAGGGCTCCCTTGGGTCTATCAGAATAGCACAAGTTTGAGGTGGGGACAACTTCGGTGTGGGGTCCATCCTTCGATATAAGGATTCTTTGCAGTCAGGGCCAGGGGCCCCCGGGCACAGCCTTTTTCCATTTTCCCTGGGAAAGAAAACTCAGCAGTCCAGGTTCCTGATGTCAGTTTGTAGGGCTCCCTTGGGTCTATCAGGGTAGCACAAGTTTGACGTGGGGACAACTTCGGTGTGGGGTCCATCCTTCGACATAAGGATTCTTTGCAGTCAGGGCCTGGGGCCCCTGGGCACAACCTTTTCCCATTTTCCCTGGGAAAGAAAACTCAGCATTCCAGGTTCCTGATGTCAGTTTGTAGGGCTCCCTTGGGTCTATCAGGGTAGCACAAGTTTGAGGTGGGGAGAACTTCGGTGTGGGGTCCATCCTTCGATATAAGGATTTTTTGCAGTCAGGGCCAGGGGCCCCCGGGCACACCCTTTTTCCATTTTCCCTGGGAAAGAAAACTCAGCAGTCCAGGTTTCTGATGTCAGTTTGTAGGGCTCCCTTGGGTCTATCAGGGTAGCACAAGTTTGAGGTGGGGACAACTTCGGTGTGGGGTCCATCCTTCGATATAAGGATTTTTTGCAGTCAGGGCCAGGGGCCCCTGGGCACAACCTTTTTCCATTTTCCCTGGGAAAGAAAACTCAGCAGTCCAGGTTCCTGATGTCAGTTTGTAGGGCTCCCTTGGGTCTATCAGGGCAGCAAAAGTTTGAGGTGGGGACAGCTTCCGTGTGGGTTCCATCCTTCGATATAAGGATTTTTTGCAGTGAGGTCCCGGCCCAGGGCCAGGGGCCCCTGGGCACATCCTTTTTCCATTTTCCCTGGGAAAGAAAACTCAGCAGTCCAGGTTCCTGATGTCAGTTTGTAGGGCTCCCTTGGGTCTATCAGGGCAGCACAAGTTTGACGTGGGGACAACTTCGGTGTGGGGTACATCCTTCGATATAAGGATTTTTTGCAGTCAGGGCCAGGGGCCCCTGGGCACATCCTTTTTCCATTTCCCCTGGGAAAGAAAACTCAGCAGTCCAGGTTCCTGATGTCAGTTTTTAGGGCTCCCTTGGGTCTATCAGGGTAGCACAAGTTTGAGGTGGGGACAACTTTGGTGTGGGGTCCATCCTTCGATATAAGAATTTTTTATAGTGCGGTGCCTGTCCAGCGCCACGGGCCCCTGTGCACATCCTTTTTCCATTTTCCCTGGGAAAGAAAACTCAGCAGTCCAGGTTCCTGATGTCAGTTTGTAGGCCTCCCTTCGGTGTATCAGGGCAGCACAAGTTTGAGGTTGGCACAACTTCGGTGTGGGGTCCATCCTTCGATATAAGGATTTTTTGCAGTCAGGGCCAAGGGCCCCCGGGCACATACTTTTTCCATTTTCCCTGGGAAAGAAAACTCAGCAGTCCAGGTTTCTGATGTCAGTTTGTAGGGCTCCCTTGGGTCTATCAGAATAGCACAAGTTTGAGGTGGGGACAACTTCGGTGTGGGGTCCATCCTTCGATATAAGGATTCTTTGCAGTCAGGGCCAGGGGCCCCCGGGCACAGCCTTTTTCCATTTTCCCTGGGAAAGAAAACTCAGCAGTCCAGGTTCCTGATGTCAGTTTGTAGGGCTCCCTTGGGTCTATCAGGGTAGCACAAGTTTGACGTGGGGACAACTTCGGTGTGGGGTCCATCCTTCGACATAAGGATTCTTTGCAGTCAGGGCCTGGGGCCCCTGGGCACAACCTTTTCCCATTTTCCCTGGGAAAGAAAACTCAGCATTCCAGGTTCCTGATGTCAGTTTGTAGGGCTCCCTTGGGTCTATCAGGGTAGCACAAGTTTGAGGTGGGGACAACTTCGGTGTGGGGTCCATCCTTCGATATAAGGATTTTTTGCAGTCAGGGCCAGGGGCCCCCGGGCACACCCTTTTTCCATTTTCCCTGGGAAAGAAAACTCAGCAGTCCAGGTTTCTGATGTCAGTTTGTAGGGCTCCCTTGGGTCTATCAGGGTAGCACAAGTTTGAGGTGGGGACAACTTCGGTGTGGGGTCCATCCTTCGATATAAGGATTTTTTGCAGTCAGGGCCAGGGGCCCCTGGGCACATCCTTTTTCCATTTTCCCTGGGAAAGAAAACTCAGCAGTCCAGGTTCCTGATGTCAGTTTGTAGGGCTCCCTTGGGTCTATCAGGGCAGCAAAAGTTTGAGGTGGGGACAGCTTCCGTGTGGGTTCCATCCTTCGATATAAGGATTTTTTGCAGTCAGGGCCCGGCCCAGGGCCAGGGGCCCCTGGGCACATCCTTTTTCCATTTTCCCTGGGAAAGAAAACTCAGCAGTCCAGGTTCCTGATGTCAGTTTGTAGGGCTCCCTTGGGTGTATCAGGGCAGCACAAGTTTGAGGTGGGGACAACTTCGGTGTGGGGTACATCCTTCGATATAAGGATTTTTTGCAGTCAGGGCCAGGGGCCCCTGGGCACACCCTTTTTCCATTTTCCCTGGGAAAGAAAACTCAGCAGTCCAGGTTCCTGATGTCAGTTTGTAGAGCTCCCTTGGGTGTATCAGGGCAGCACAAGTTTGAGGTGGGGACAACTTCGATGTGGGGTCCATCCATCGATATAAGGATTTTTTGCAGTGAGGGCCCTGCACAGGGCCAGGGGCCCCTGGGCACATCCTTTTTCCATTTTCCCTGGGAAAGAAAACTCAGCAGTCCAGGTTCCTGATGTCAGTTTGTAGGGCTACCTTGGGTCTATCAGGGTAGCACAAGTTTGAGGTGGGGACAACTTCGGTGTGGGGTCCATCCTTCGATATAAGGATTTTTTGCAGTCAGGGCCAGGGGCCCCTGGGCACATCCTTTTTCCATTTTCCCTGGGAAAGAAAACTCAGCAGTCCAGGTTCCTGATGTCAGTTTGTAGGGCTCCCTTGGGTCTATCAGGGTAGCACAAGTTTGAGGTGGGGACAACTTCGGTGTGGGGTCCATCCTTCGATATAAGGATTTTTTAGAGTGCGGTCCCTGTCCAGCGCCAGGGGCCCCTGTGCACATCCTTTTTCCATTTTCCCTGGGAAAGAAAACTCAGCAATCCAGGTTGCTGATGTCAGTTTGTAGGGCTCCCTTGGGTCTATCAGGGCAGCACAAGTTTGAGGTGGGGACAACTTCGGTGTGGCGTCCATCCTTAGATATAAGGATTTTTTGCAGTCAGGGCCAGGGGCCCCTGGGCACATCCTTTTTCCATTTTCCCTGGGAAAGAAAACTCAGCAGTCCAGGTTCCTGATGTCAGTTTGTAGGGCTCCCTTGGGTCTATCAGGGCAGCACAAGTGTGAGGTGGGGACAACTTCGGTGTGGGGTCCATCCTTCGATATAAGGATTTTTTGCAGTCAGGGCCAGGGGCCCCTGGGCACATCCTTTTTCCATTTTCCTTGGGAAAGAAAACTCAGCAGTCCAGGTTCCTGATGTCAGTTTGTAGGGCTCCCTTGGGTGTATCAGGGCAGCACAAGTTTGAGGTGGGGACAACTTCGGTGTGGGGTCCATCCTTCGATATAAGGATTCTTTGCAGTCAGGGCCAGGGGCCCCTGGGCACATCCTTTTTCGATTTTCCCTGAGAAAGAAAACTCAGCAGTCCAGGTTCCTGATGTCAGTTTGTAGGGCTCCCTTGGGTCTATCAGGGCAGCACAAGTTTGAGGTGGGGACAACTTCGGTGTGGGTTCCATCCTTCGATATAAGGATTTTTTGCAGTCACGGGCCCCAGCTCACGGCCTGGGGCCCCTGGGCACATCCTTTTTCCATTTTCCCTGGGAAAGAAAACTCAGCAGTCCAGGTTCCTGATGTCAGTTTGTAGGGCTCCCTTGGGTGTATCAGGGCAGCACAAGTTTGAGGTGGGGACAATTTCCATGTGGGGTCCATCCTTCGATATAAGGATTCTTTGCAGTGAGGTCCCAGCCCAAGGCCAGGGGCCCCTGGGCACATCCTTTTTCCATTTTCCCTGGGAAAGAAACCTCAGCAGTCCAGGTTCCTGATGTCAGTTTGTAGGGCTCCCTTGGGTCTATCAGGATAGCACAAGTTTGAGGTGGGGACAACTTCGGTGTTGGGTCCATCCTTCGATATAAGGATTTTTTGCAGTCAGGGCCAGGGGCCCCTGGGCACATCCATTTTCCATTTTCCCTGGGAAAGAAAACTCAGCAGTCCAGGTTCCTGATGTCAGTTTGTAGGGCTCCCTTGGGTCTATCAGGGCAGCACAAGTTTGAGGTGGGGACAACTTCGGTGTGGGGTCCATCCTTCGATATAAGGATTCTTTGCAGTCAGGGCCCGGCCCAGGGCCAGGGGCCCCTGGGCACAGGCTTTTTCCATTTTCCCTGGGAAAGAAAACTCAGCAGTCCAGGTTCCTGATGTCAGTTTGTAGGGCTCCCTTGGGTCTATCAGGGCAGCACAAGTTTGAGGTGGGGACAACTTCGGTGTGGGGTCCATCCTTCGATATAAGGATTTTTTGCAGTCAGGGCCAGGGGCCCCTGGGCACACCCTTTTTCCATTTTCCCTGGGAAAGAAAACTCAGCAGTCCAGGTTCCTGATGTCAGTTTGTAGAGCTCCCTTGGGTCTATCAGGGCAGCACAAGTTTGAGGTGGGGACAACTTCGGTGTGGGGTCCATCCTTCGATATAAGGATTTTTTGCAGTGAGGCCCCTGCACAGGGCCAGGGGCCCCTGGGCACATCCTTTTTCCATTTTCCCTGGGAAAGAAAAATCAGCAGTCCAGGTTCCTGATGTCAGTTTGTAGGGCTCCCTTGGGTCTATCAGGGTAGCACAAGTTTGAGGTGGGGACAACTTTGGTGTGGGGTCCATCCTTCAATATAAGGATTTTTTGCAGTCAGGGCCAGGGGCCCCTGGGCACATCCTTTTTCCATTTTCCCTGGGAAAGAAAACTCAGCAGTCCAGGTTCCTGATGTCAGTTTGTAGGGCTCCCTTGGGTCTATCAGAATAGCTCAAGTTTGAGGTGGGGACAACTTCGGTGTGGGGTCCATCCTTCAATATAAGGATTTTTTATAGTGTGGTCCCTGTCCAGCGCCAGGGGCCGCTGTGCACATCCTTTTTCCATTTTCCCTGGGAAAGAAAACTCAGCAGTCCAGGTTCCTGATGTCAGTTTGTAGGGCTCCCTTGGGTCTATCAGGGCAGCACAAGTTTGAGGTGGGGACAACTTCGGTGTGGTGTCCATCCTTCGATATAAGGATTCTTTGCAGTCAGGGCTAGGGGCCCCCGGGCACATCCTTTTTCCATTTTCCCTGGGAAAGAAAACTCAGCAGTCCAGGTTTCTGATGTCAGTTTGTAGGGCTCCCTTGGGTCTATCAGAATAGCACAAGTTTGAGGTGGGGACAACTTCGGTGTGGGGTCCATCCTTCGATATAAGGATTCTTTGCAGTCAGGGCCAGGGGCCCCCGGGCACATCCTTTTTCCATTTTCCCTGGGAAAGAAAACTCAGCAGTCCAGGTTCCTGATGTCAGTTTGTAGGGCTCCCTTGGGTCTATCAGGGCAGCAAAAGTTTGAGGTGGGGACAGCTTCCGTGTGGGTTCCATCCTTCGATATAAGGATTTTTTGCAGTCAGGGCCCGGCCCAGGGCCAGGGGCCCCTGGGCACATCCTTTTTCCATTTTCCCTGGGAAAGAAAACTCAGCAGTCCAGGTTCCTGATGTCAGTTTGTAGGGCTCCCTTGGGTGTATCAGGGCAGCACAAGTTTGAGGTGGGGACAACTTCGGTGTGGGGTACATCCTTCGATATAAGGATTTTTTGCAGTCAGGGCCAGGGGCCCCTGGGCACACCCTTTTTCCATTTTCCCTGGGAAAGAAAACTCAGCAGTCCAGGTTCCTGATGTCAGTTTGTAGAGCTCCCTTGGGTGTATCAGGGCAGCACAAGTTTGAGGTGGGGACAACTTCGATGTGGGGTCCATCCATCGATATAAGGATTTTTTGCAGTGAGGGCCCTGCACAGGGCCAGGGGCCCCTGGGCACATCCTTTTTCCATTTTCCCTGGGAAAGAAAACTCAGCAGTCCAGGTTCCTGATGTCAGTTTGTAGGGCTACCTTGGGTCTATCAGGGTAGCACAAGTTTGAGGTGGGGACAACTTCGGTGTGGGGTCCATCCTTCGATATAAGGATTTTTTGCAGTCAGGGCCAGGGGCCCCTGGGCACATCCTTTTTCCATTTTCCCTGGGAAAGAAAACTCAGCAGTCCAGGTTCCTGATGTCAGTTTGTAGGGCTCCCTTGGGTCTATCAGGGTAGCACAAGTTTGAGGTGGGGACAACTTCGGTGTGGGGTCCATCCTTCGATATAAGGATTTTTTAGAGTGCGGTCCCTGTCCAGCGCCAGGGGCCCCTGTGCACATCCTTTTTCCATTTTCCCTGGGAAAGAAAACTCAGCAATCCAGGTTGCTGATGTCAGTTTGTAGGGCTCCCTTGGGTCTATCAGGGCAGCACAAGTTTGAGGTGGGGACAACTTCGGTGTGGCGTCCATCCTTAGATATAAGGATTTTTTGCAGTCAGGGCCAGGGGCCCCTGGGCACATCCTTTTTCCATTTTCCCTGGGAAAGAAAACTCAGCAGTCCAGGTTCCTGATGTCAGTTTGTAGGGCTCCCTTGGGTCTATCAGGGCAGCACAAGTGTGAGGTGGGGACAACTTCGGTGTGGGGTCCATCCTTCGATATAAGGATTTTTTGCAGTCAGGGCCAGGGGCCCCTGGGCACATCCTTTTTCCATTTTCCTTGGGAAAGAAAACTCAGCAGTCCAGGTTCCTGATGTCAGTTTGTAGGGCTCCCTTGGGTGTATCAGGGCAGCACAAGTTTGAGGTGGGGACAACTTCGGTGTGGGGTCCATCCTTCGATATAAGGATTCTTTGCAGTCAGGGCCAGGGGCCCCTGGGCACATCCTTTTTCGATTTTCCCTGAGAAAGAAAACTCAGCAGTCCAGGTTCCTGATGTCAGTTTGTAGGGCTCCCTTGGGTCTATCAGGGCAGCACAAGTTTGAGGTGGGGACAACTTCGGTGTGGGTTCCATCCTTCGATATAAGGATTTTTTGCAGTCACGGGCCCCAGCTCACGGCCTGGGGCCCCTGGGCACATCCTTTTTCCATTTTCCCTGGGAAAGAAAACTCAGCAGTCCAGGTTCCTGATGTCAGTTTGTAGGGCTCCCTTGGGTGTATCAGGGCAGCACAAGTTTGAGGTGGGGACAATTTCCATGTGGGGTCCATCCTTCGATATAAGGATTCTTTGCAGTGAGGTCCCAGCCCAAGGCCAGGGGCCCCTGGGCACATCCTTTTTCCATTTTCCCTGGGAAAGAAACCTCAGCAGTCCAGGTTCCTGATGTCAGTTTGTAGGGCTCCCTTGGGTCTATCAGGATAGCACAAGTTTGAGGTGGGGACAACTTCGGTGTTGGGTCCATCCTTCGATATAAGGATTTTTTGCAGTCAGGGCCAGGGGCCCCTGGGCACATCCATTTTCCATTTTCCCTGGGAAAGAAAACTCAGCAGTCCAGGTTCCTGATGTCAGTTTGTAGGGCTCCCTTGGGTCTATCAGGGCAGCACAAGTTTGAGGTGGGGACAACTTCGGTGTGGGGTCCATCCTTCGATATAAGGATTCTTTGCAGTCAGGGCCCGGCCCAGGGCCAGGGGCCCCTGGGCACAGGCTTTTTCCATTTTCCCTGGGAAAGAAAACTCAGCAGTCCAGGTTCCTGATGTCAGTTTGTAGGGCTCCCTTGGGTCTATCAGGGCAGCACAAGTTTGAGGTGGGGACAACTTCGGTGTGGGGTCCATCCTTCGATATAAGGATTTTTTGCAGTCAGGGCCAGGGGCCCCTGGGCACACCCTTTTTCCATTTTCCCTGGGAAAGAAAACTCAGCAGTCCAGGTTCCTGATGTCAGTTTGTAGAGCTCCCTTGGGTCTATCAGGGCAGCACAAGTTTGAGGTGGGGACAACTTCGGTGTGGGGTCCATCCTTCGATATAAGGATTTTTTGCAGTGAGGCCCCTGCACAGGGCCAGGGGCCCCTGGGCACATCCTTTTTCCATTTTCCCTGGGAAAGAAAAATCAGCAGTCCAGGTTCCTGATGTCAGTTTGTAGGGCTCCCTTGGGTCTATCAGGGTAGCACAAGTTTGAGGTGGGGACAACTTTGGTGTGGGGTCCATCCTTCAATATAAGGATTTTTTGCAGTCAGGGCCAGGGGCCCCTGGGCACATCCTTTTTCCATTTTCCCTGGGAAAGAAAACTCAGCAGTCCAGGTTCCTGATGTCAGTTTGTAGGGCTCCCTTGGGTCTATCAGAATAGCTCAAGTTTGAGGTGGGGACAACTTCGGTGTGGGGTCCATCCTTCAATATAAGGATTTTTTATAGTGTGGTCCCTGTCCAGCGCCAGGGGCCGCTGTGCACATCCTTTTTCCATTTTCCCTGGGAAAGAAAACTCAGCAGTCCAGGTTCCTGATGTCAGTTTGTAGGGCTCCCTTGGGTCTATCAGGGCAGCACAAGTTTGAGGTGGGGACAACTTCGGTGTGGTGTCCATCCTTCGATATAAGGATTCTTTGCAGTCAGGGCTAGGGGCCCCCGGGCACATCCTTTTTCCATTTTCCCTGGGAAAGAAAACTCAGCAGTCCAGGTTCCTGATGTCAGTTTGTAGGGCTCCCTTGGGTCTATCAGGGTAGCACAAGTTTGAGGTGGGGACAACTTCGGTGTGGGGTCCATCCTTCGATATAAGGATTTTTTGCAGTCAGGGCCAGGGGCCCCTGGGCACATCCTTTTTCCATTTTCCCTGGGAAAGAAAACTCAGCAGTCCAGGTTCCTGATGTCAGTTTGTAGGGCTCCCTTGGGTCTATCAGGGTAGCACAAGTTTGAGGTGGGGACAACTTCGGTGTGGGGTCCATCCTTCGATATAAGGATTTTTTAGAGTGCGGTCCCTGTCCAGCGCCAGGGGCCCCTGTGCACATCCTTTTTCCATTTTCCCTGGGAAAGAAAACTCAGCAGTCCAGATTCCTGATGTCAGTTTGTAGGGCTCCCTTGGGTGTATCAGGGCAGCACAAGTTTGAGGTGGGGACAACTTCCGTGTGGGGTCCATCCTTCGATATAAGGATTCTTTGCAGTCAGGGCCGGGCCCAGGGCCAGGGGCCCCTGGGCACATCCTTTTTCCATTTTCCCTGGGAAAGAAAACTCAGCAGTCCAGGTTCCTGATGTCAGTTTGTAGGGCTCCCTTGGGTGTATCAGGGCAGCACAAGTTTGAGGTGGGGACAACGTCGGCGTGGGGTCCATCCTTCGATATAAGGATTTTTTGCAGTCAGGGCCAGGGGCCCCTGGGCACACCCTTTTTCCATTTTCCCTGGGAAAGAAAACTCAGCAGTCCAGGTTCCTGATGTCAGTTTGTAGAGCTCCCTTGGGTCTATCAGGGCAGCACAAGTTTGAGGTGGGGACAACTTTGGTGTGGGGTCCATCCTTCGATATAAGGATTTGTTGCAGTGAGGTCCCTGCACAGGGCCAGGGGCCCCTGGGCACATCCTTTTTCCATTTTCCCTGGGAAAGAAAACTCAGCAGTCCAGGTTCCTGATGTCAGTTTGTAGGGCTCCCTTGGGTCTATCAGGGCAGCACAAGTTTGAGGTGGGGACAACTTCGGTGTGGGGTCCATCCTTTAATATAAGGATTTTTTGCAGTCAGGGCCAGGGGCCCCTGGGCACAACCTTTTTCCATTTTCCCTGGGAAAGAAAACTCAGCAGTCCAGGTTCCTGATGTCAGTTTGTAGGGCTCCCTTGGGTCTATCAGGGTAGCACAAGTTTGAGGTGGGGACAACTTTGGTGTGGGGTCCATCCTTCGATATAAGGATTTTTTAGAGTGCGGTCCCTGTCCAGCGCCAGGGGCCCCTGTGCACATCCTTTTTCCATTTTCCCTGGGAAAGAAAACTCAGCAGTCCAGGTTCCTGATGTCAGTTTCTAGAGCTCCCTTGGGTCTATCAGGGCAGCACAAGTTTGAGGTGGGGACAACTTTGGTGTGGGGTCCATCCTTCGATATAAGGATTTGTTTCAGTGAGGTCCCTGCACAGGGCCAGGTGCCCCTGGGCACAACCTTTTTCCATTTTCCCTGGGAAAGAAAACTCAGCAGTCAAGGTTCCTGATGTCAGTTTGTAGGGCTCCCTTGGGTCTATCAGGGCAGCAAAAGTTTGAGGTGGGGACAACTTCGGTGTGGGGTCCATCCTTCGATATAAGGATTTTTTGCAGTCAGGGCCAGGGGCCCCTGGGCACATCCTTTTTCCATTTTCCCTGGGAAAGAAAACTCAGCAGTCCAGGTTCCTGATGTCAGTTTGTAGGGCTCCCTTGGGTCTATCAGGGCAGCAAAAGTTTGAGGTGGGGACAGCTTCCGTGTGGGTTCCATCCTTCGATATAAGGATTTTTTGCAGTGAGGTCCCGGCCCAGGGCCAGGGGCCCCTGGGCACATCCTTTTTCCATTTTCCCTGGGAAAGAAAACTCAGCAGTCCAGGTTCCTGATGTCAGTTTGTAGGGCTCCCTTGGGTCTATCAGGGCAGCACAAGTTTGAGGTGGGGACAACTTCGGTGTGGGGTACATCCTTCGATATAAGGATTTTTTGCAGTCAGGGCCAGGGGCCCCTGGGCACACCCTTTTTCCATTTTCCCTGGGAAAGAAAACTCAGCAGTCCAGGTTCCTGATGTCAGTTTGTAGAGCTCCCTTGGGTCTACAAGGGCAGCACAAGTTTGAGGTGGGGACAACTTCGATGTGGGGTCCATCCATCGATATAAGGATTTTTTGCAGTGAGGTCCCTGCACAGGGCCAGGGGCCCCTGGGCACATCCTTTTTCCATTTCCCCTGGGAAAGAAAACTCAGCAGTCCAGGTTCCTGATGTCAGTTTGTAGGGCTCCCTTGGGTCTATCAGGGTAGCACAAGTTTGAGGTGGGGACAACTTTGGTGTGGGGTCCATCCTTCGATATAAGAATTTTTTATAGTGCGGTGCCTGTCCAGCGCCACGGGCCCCTGTGCACATCCTTTTTCCATTTTCCCTGGGAAAGAAAACTCAGCAGTCCAGGTTCCTGATGTCAGTTTGTAGGCCTCCCTTCGGTGTATCAGGGCAGCACAAGTTTGAGGTTGGCACAACTTCGGTGTGGGGTCCATCCTTCGATATAAGGATTTTTTGCAGTCAGGGCCAAGGGCCCCCGGGCACATACTTTTTCCATTTTCCCTGGGAAAGAAAACTCAGCAGTCCAGGTTTCTGATGTCAGTTTGTAGGGCTCCCTTGGGTCTATCAGAATAGCACAAGTTTGAGGTGGGGACAACTTCGGTGTGGGGTCCATCCTTCGATATAAGGATTCTTTGCAGTCAGGGCCAGGGGCCCCCGGGCACAGCCTTTTTCCATTTTCCCTGGGAAAGAAAACTCAGCATTCCAGGTTCCTGATGTCAGTTTGTAGGGCTCCCTTGGGTCTATCAGGGTAGCACAAGTTTGACGTGGGGACAACTTCGGTGTGGGGTCCATCCTTCGACATAAGGATTCTTTGCAGTCAGGGCCTGGGGCCCCTGGGCACAACCTTTTCCCATTTTCCCTGGGAAAGAAAACTCAGCATTCCAGGTTCCTGATGTCAGTTTGTAGGGCTCCCTTGGGTCTATCAGGGTAGCACAAGTTTGAGGTGGGGACAACTTCGGTGTGGGGTCCATCCTTCGATATAAGGATTTTTTGCAGTCAGGGCCAGGGGCCCCCGGGCACACCCTTTTTCCATTTTCCCTGGGAAAGAAAACTCAGCAGTCCAGGTTTCTGATGTCAGTTTGTAGGGCTCCCTTGGGTCTATCAGGGTAGCACAAGTTTGAGGTGGGGACAACTTCGGTGTGGGGTCCATCCTTCGATATAAGGATTTTTTGCAGTCAGGGCCAGGGGCCCCTGGGCACATCCTTTTTCCATTTTCCCTGGGAAAGAAAACTCAGCAGTCCAGGTTCCTGATGTCAGTTTGTAGGGCTCCCTTGGGTCTATCAGGGCAGCAAAAGTTTGAGGTGGGGACAGCTTCCGTGTGGGTTCCATCCTTCGATATAAGGATTTTTTGCAGTGAGGTCCCGGCCCAGGGCCAGGGGCCCCTGGGCACATCCTTTTTCCATTTTCCCTGGGAAAGAAAACTCAGCAGTCCAGGTTCCTGATGTCAGTTTGTAGGGCTCCCTTGGGTCTATCAGGGCAGCACAAGTTTGAGGTGGGGACAACTTCGGTGTGGGGTCCATCCATCGATATAAGGATTTTTTGCAGTGAGGGCCCTGCACAGGGCCAGGGGCCCCTGGGCACATCCTTTTTCCATTTTCCCTGGGAAAGAAAACTCAGCAGTCCAGGTTCCTGATGTCAGTTTGTAGGGCTACCTTGGGTCTATCAGGGTAGCACAAGTTTGAGGTGGGGACAACTTCGGTGTGGGGTCCATCCTTCGATATAAGGATTTTTTGCAGTCAGGGCCAGGGGCCCCTGGGCACATCCTTTTTCCATTTTCCCTGGGAAAGAAAACTCAGCAGTCCAGGTTCCTGATGTCAGTTTGTAGGGCTCCCTTGGGTCTATCAGGGTAGCACAAGTTTGAGGTGGGGACAACTTCGGTGTGGGGTCCATCCTTCGATATAAGGATTTTTTAGAGTGCGGTCCCTGTCCAGCGCCAGGGGCCCCTGTGCACATCCTTTTTCCATTTTCCCTGGGAAAGAAAACTCAGCAATCCAGGTTGCTGATGTCAGTTTGTAGGGCTCCCTTGGGTCTATCAGGGCAGCACAAGTTTGAGGTGGGGACAACTTCGGTGTGGCGTCCATCCTTAGATATAAGGATTTTTTGCAGTCAGGGCCAGGGGCCCCTGGGCACATCCTTTTTCCATTTTCCCTGGGAAAGAAAACTCAGCAGTCCAGGTTCCTGATGTCAGTTTGTAGGGCTCCCTTGGGTCTATCAGGGCAGCACAAGTGTGAGGTGGGGACAACTTCGGTGTGGGGTCCATCCTTCGATATAAGGATTTTTTGCAGTCAGGGCCAGGGGCCCCTGGGCACATCCTTTTTCCATTTTCCTTGGGAAAGAAAACTCAGCAGTCCAGGTTCCTGATGTCAGTTTGTAGGGCTCCCTTGGGTGTATCAGGGCAGCACAAGTTTGAGGTGGGGACAACTTCGGTGTGGGGTCCATCCTTCGATATAAGGATTCTTTGCAGTCAGGGCCAGGGGCCCCTGGGCACATCCTTTTTCGATTTTCCCTGAGAAAGAAAACTCAGCAGTCCAGGTTCCTGATGTCAGTTTGTAGGGCTCCCTTGGGTCTATCAGGGCAGCACAAGTTTGAGGTGGGGACAACTTCGGTGTGGGTTCCATCCTTCGATATAAGGATTTTTTGCAGTCACGGGCCCCAGCTCACGGCCTGGGGCCCCTGGGCACATCCTTTTTCCATTTTCCCTGGGAAAGAAAACTCAGCAGTCCAGGTTCCTGATGTCAGTTTGTAGGGCTCCCTTGGGTGTATCAGGGCAGCACAAGTTTGAGGTGGGGACAATTTCCATGTGGGGTCCATCCTTCGATATAAGGATTCTTTGCAGTGAGGTCCCAGCCCAAGGCCAGGGGCCCCTGGGCACATCCTTTTTCCATTTTCCCTGGGAAAGAAACCTCAGCAGTCCAGGTTCCTGATGTCAGTTTGTAGGGCTCCCTTGGGTCTATCAGGATAGCACAAGTTTGAGGTGGGGACAACTTCGGTGTTGGGTCCATCCTTCGATATAAGGATTTTTTGCAGTCAGGGCCAGGGGCCCCTGGGCACATCCATTTTCCATTTTCCCTGGGAAAGAAAACTCAGCAGTCCAGGTTCCTGATGTCAGTTTGTAGGGCTCCCTTGGGTCTATCAGGGCAGCACAAGTTTGAGGTGGGGACAACTTCGGTGTGGGGTCCATCCTTCGATATAAGGATTCTTTGCAGTCAGGGCCCGGCCCAGGGCCAGGGGCCCCTGGGCACAGGCTTTTTCCATTTTCCCTGGGAAAGAAAACTCAGCAGTCCAGGTTCCTGATGTCAGTTTGTAGGGCTCCCTTGGGTCTATCAGGGCAGCACAAGTTTGAGGTGGGGACAACTTCGGTGTGGGGTCCATCCTTCGATATAAGGATTTTTTGCAGTCAGGGCCAGGGGCCCCTGGGCACACCCTTTTTCCATTTTCCCTGGGAAAGAAAACTCAGCAGTCCAGGTTCCTGATGTCAGTTTGTAGAGCTCCCTTGGGTCTATCAGGGCAGCACAAGTTTGAGGTGGGGACAACTTCGGTGTGGGGTCCATCCTTCGATATAAGGATTTTTTGCAGTGAGGCCCCTGCACAGGGCCAGGGGCCCCTGGGCACATCCTTTTTCCATTTTCCCTGGGAAAGAAAAATCAGCAGTCCAGGTTCCTGATGTCAGTTTGTAGGGCTCCCTTGGGTCTATCAGGGTAGCACAAGTTTGAGGTGGGGACAACTTTGGTGTGGGGTCCATCCTTCAATATAAGGATTTTTTGCAGTCAGGGCCAGGGGCCCCTGGGCACATCCTTTTTCCATTTTCCCTGGGAAAGAAAACTCAGCAGTCCAGGTTCCTGATGTCAGTTTGTAGGGCTCCCTTGGGTCTATCAGAATAGCTCAAGTTTGAGGTGGGGACAACTTCGGTGTGGGGTCCATCCTTCAATATAAGGATTTTTTATAGTGTGGTCCCTGTCCAGCGCCAGGGGCCGCTGTGCACATCCTTTTTCCATTTTCCCTGGGAAAGAAAACTCAGCAGTCCAGGTTCCTGATGTCAGTTTGTAGGGCTCCCTTGGGTCTATCAGGGCAGCACAAGTTTGAGGTGGGGACAACTTCGGTGTGGTGTCCATCCTTCGATATAAGGATTCTTTGCAGTCAGGGCTAGGGGCCCCCGGGCACATCCTTTTTCCATTTTCCCTGGGAAAGAAAACTCAGCAGTCCAGGTTCCTGATGTCAGTTTGTAGGGCTCCCTTGGGTCTATCAGGGTAGCACAAGTTTGAGGTGGGGACAACTTCGGTGTGGGGTCCATCCTTCGATATAAGGATTTTTTGCAGTCAGGGCCAGGGGCCCCTGGGCACATCCTTTTTCCATTTTCCCTGGGAAAGAAAACTCAGCAGTCCAGGTTCCTGATGTCAGTTTGTAGGGCTCCCTTGGGTCTATCAGGGTAGCACAAGTTTGAGGTGGGGACAACTTCGGTGTGGGGTCCATCCTTCGATATAAGGATTTTTTAGAGTGCGGTCCCTGTCCAGCGCCAGGGGCCCCTGTGCACATCCTTTTTCCATTTTCCCTGGGAAAGAAAACTCAGCAGTCCAGGTTCCTGATGTCAGTTTGTAGGGCTCCCTTGGGTGTATCAGGGCAGCACAAGTTTGAGGTGGGGACAACTTCCGTGTGGGGTCCATCCTTCGATATAAGGATTCTTTGCAGTCAGGGCCGGGCCCAGGGCCAGGGGCCCCTGGGCACATCCTTTTTCCATTTTCCCTGGGAAAGAAAACTCAGCAGTCCAGGTTCCTGATGTCAGTTTGTAGGGCTCCCTTGGGTGTATCAGGGCAGCACAAGTTTGAGGTGGGGACAACGTCGGCGTGGGGTCCATCCTTCGATATAAGGATTTTTTGCAGTCAGGGCCAGGGGCCCCTGGGCACACCCTTTTTCCATTTTCCCTGGGAAAGAAAACTCAGCAGTCCAGGTTCCTGATGTCAGTTTGTAGAGCTCCCTTGGGTCTATCAGGGCAGCACAAGTTTGAGGTGGGGACAACTTTGGTGTGGGGTCCATCCTTCGATATAAGGATTTGTTGCAGTGAGGTCCCTGCCCAGGGCCAGGGGCCCCTGGGCACATCCTTTTTCCATTTTCCCTGGGAAAGAAAACTCAGCAGTCCAGGTTCCTGATGTCAGTTTGTAGGGCTCCCTTGGGTCTATCAGGGCAGCACAAGTTTGAGGTGGGGACAACTTCGGTGTGGGGTCCATCCTTTAATATAAGGATTTTTTGCAGTCAGGGCCAGGGGCCCCTGGGCACAACCTTTTTCCATTTTCCCTGGGAAAGAAAACTCAGCAGTCCAGGTTCCTGATGTCAGTTTGTAGAGCTCCCTTGGGTCTACAAGGGCAGCACAAGTTTGAGGTGGGGACAACTTCGATGTGGGGTCCATCCATCGATATAAGGATTTTTTGCAGTGAGGTCCCTGCACAGGGCCAGGGGCCCCTGGGCACATCCTTTTTCCATTTCCCCTGGGAAAGAAAACTCAGCAGTCCAGGTTCCTGATGTCAGTTTTTAGGGCTCCCTTGGGTCTATCAGGGTAGCACAAGTTTGAGGTGGGGACAACTTTGGTGTGGGGTCCATCCTTCGATATAAGAATTTTTTATAGTGCGGTGCCTGTCCAGCGCCACGGGCCCCTGTGCACATCCTTTTTCCATTTTCCCTGGGAAAGAAAACTCAGCAGTCCAGGTTCCTGATGTCAGTTTGTAGGCCTCCCTTCGGTGTATCAGGGCAGCACAAGTTTGAGGTTGGCACAACTTCGGTGTGGGGTCCATCCTTCGATATAAGGATTTTTTGCAGTCAGGGCCAAGGGCCCCCGGGCACATACTTTTTCCATTTTCCCTGGGAAAGAAAACTCAGCAGTCCAGGTTTCTGATGTCAGTTTGTAGGGCTCCCTTGGGTCTATCAGAATAGCACAAGTTTGAGGTGGGGACAACTTCGGTGTGGGGTCCATCCTTCGATATAAGGATTCTTTGCAGTCAGGGCCAGGGGCCCCCGGGCACAGCCTTTTTCCATTTTCCCTGGGAAAGAAAACTCAGCAGTCCAGGTTCCTGATGTCAGTTTGTAGGGCTCCCTTGGGTCTATCAGGGTAGCACAAGTTTGACGTGGGGACAACTTCGGTGTGGGGTCCATCCTTCGACATAAGGATTCTTTGCAGTCAGGGCCTGGGGCCCCTGGGCACAACCTTTTCCCATTTTCCCTGGGAAAGAAAACTCAGCATTCCAGGTTCCTGATGTCAGTTTGTAGGGCTCCCTTGGGTCTATCAGGGTAGCACAAGTTTGAGGTGGGGACAACTTCGGTGTGGGGTCCATCCTTCGATATAAGGATTTTTTGCAGTCAGGGCCAGGGGCCCCCGGGCACACCCTTTTTCCATTTTCCCTGGGAAAGAAAACTCAGCAGTCCAGGTTTCTGATGTCAGTTTGTAGGGCTCCCTTGGGTCTATCAGGGTAGCACAAGTTTGAGGTGGGGACAACTTCGGTGTGGGGTCCATCCTTCGATATAAGGATTTTTTGCAGTCAGGGCCAGGGGCCCCTGGGCACATCCTTTTTCCATTTTCCCTGGGAAAGAAAACTCAGCAGTCCAGGTTCCTGATGTCAGTTTGTAGGGCTCCCTTGGGTCTATCAGGGCAGCAAAAGTTTGAGGTGGGGACAGCTTCCGTGTGGGTTCCATCCTTCGATATAAGGATTTTTTGCAGTGAGGTCCCGGCCCAGGGCCAGGGGCCCCTGGGCACATCCTTTTTCCATTTTCCCTGGGAAAGAAAACTCAGCAGTCCAGGTTCCTGATGTCAGTTTGTAGGGCTCCCTTGGGTCTATCAGGGCAGCACAAGTTTGAGGTGGGGACAACTTCGGTGTGGGGTCCATCCATCGATATAAGGATTTTTTGCAGTGAGGGCCCTGCACAGGGCCAGGGGCCCCTGGGCACATCCTTTTTCCATTTTCCCTGGGAAAGAAAACTCAGCAGTCCAGGTTCCTGATGTCAGTTTGTAGGGCTACCTTGGGTCTATCAGGGTAGCACAAGTTTGAGGTGGGGACAACTTCGGTGTGGGGTCCATCCTTCGATATAAGGATTTTTTGCAGTCAGGGCCAGGGGCCCCTGGGCACATCCTTTTTCCATTTTCCCTGGGAAAGAAAACTCAGCAGTCCAGGTTCCTGATGTCAGTTTGTAGGGCTCCCTTGGGTCTATCAGGGTAGCACAAGTTTGAGGTGGGGACAACTTCGGTGTGGGGTCCATCCTTCGATATAAGGATTTTTTAGAGTGCGGTCCCTGTCCAGCGCCAGGGGCCCCTGTGCACATCCTTTTTCCATTTTCCCTGGGAAAGAAAACTCAGCAATCCAGGTTGCTGATGTCAGTTTGTAGGGCTCCCTTGGGTCTATCAGGGCAGCACAAGTTTGAGGTGGGGACAACTTCGGTGTGGCGTCCATCCTTAGATATAAGGATTTTTTGCAGTCAGGGCCAGGGGCCCCTGGGCACATCCTTTTTCCATTTTCCCTGGGAAAGAAAACTCAGCAGTCCAGGTTCCTGATGTCAGTTTGTAGGGCTCCCTTGGGTCTATCAGGGCAGCACAAGTGTGAGGTGGGGACAACTTCGGTGTGGGGTCCATCCTTCGATATAAGGATTTTTTGCAGTCAGGGCCAGGGGCCCCTGGGCACATCCTTTTTCCATTTTCCTTGGGAAAGAAAACTCAGCAGTCCAGGTTCCTGATGTCAGTTTGTAGGGCTCCCTTGGGTGTATCAGGGCAGCACAAGTTTGAGGTGGGGACAACTTCGGTGTGGGGTCCATCCTTCGATATAAGGATTCTTTGCAGTCAGGGCCAGGGGCCCCTGGGCACATCCTTTTTCGATTTTCCCTGAGAAAGAAAACTCAGCAGTCCAGGTTCCTGATGTCAGTTTGTAGGGCTCCCTTGGGTCTATCAGGGCAGCACAAGTTTGAGGTGGGGACAACTTCGGTGTGGGTTCCATCCTTCGATATAAGGATTTTTTGCAGTCACGGGCCCCAGCTCACGGCCTGGGGCCCCTGGGCACATCCTTTTTCCATTTTCCCTGGGAAAGAAAACTCAGCAGTCCAGGTTCCTGATGTCAGTTTGTAGGGCTCCCTTGGGTGTATCAGGGCAGCACAAGTTTGAGGTGGGGACAATTTCCATGTGGGGTCCATCCTTCGATATAAGGATTCTTTGCAGTGAGGTCCCAGCCCAAGGCCAGGGGCCCCTGGGCACATCCTTTTTCCATTTTCCCTGGGAAAGAAACCTCAGCAGTCCAGGTTCCTGATGTCAGTTTGTAGGGCTCCCTTGGGTCTATCAGGATAGCACAAGTTTGAGGTGGGGACAACTTCGGTGTTGGGTCCATCCTTCGATATAAGGATTTTTTGCAGTCAGGGCCAGGGGCCCCTGGGCACATCCTTTTTCCATTTTCCCTGGGAAAGAAAACTCAGCAGTCCAGGTTCCTGATGTCAGTTTGTAGGGCTCCCTTGGGTCTATCAGGGCAGCACAAGTTTGAGGTGGGGACAACTTCGGTGTGGGGTCCATCCTTCGATATAAGGATTCTTTGCAGTCAGGGCCCGGCCCAGGGCCAGGGGCCCCTGGGCACAGGCTTTTTCCATTTTCCCTGGGAAAGAAAACTCAGCAGTCCAGGTTCCTGATGTCAGTTTGTAGGGCTCCCTTGGGTCTATCAGGGCAGCACAAGTTTGAGGTGGGGACAACTTCGGTGTGGGGTCCATCCTTCGATATAAGGATTTTTTGCAGTCAGGGCCAGGGGCCCCTGGGCACACCCTTTTTCCATTTTCCCTGGGAAAGAAAACTCAGCAGTCCAGGTTCCTGATGTCAGTTTGTAGAGCTCCCTTGGGTCTATCAGGGCAGCACAAGTTTGAGGTGGGGACAACTTCGGTGTGGGGTCCATCCTTCGATATAAGGATTTTTTGCAGTGAGGCCCCTGCACAGGGCCAGGGGCCCCTGGGCACATCCTTTTTCCATTTTCCCTGGGAAAGAAAAATCAGCAGTCCAGGTTCCTGATGTCAGTTTGTAGGGCTCCCTTGGGTCTATCAGGGTAGCACAAGTTTGAGGTGGGGACAACTTTGGTGTGGGGTCCATCCTTCAATATAAGGATTTTTTGCAGTCAGGGCCAGGGGCCCCTGGGCACATCCTTTTTCCATTTTCCCTGGGAAAGAAAACTCAGCAGTCCAGGTTCCTGATGTCAGTTTGTAGGGCTCCCTTGGGTCTATCAGAATAGCTCAAGTTTGAGGTGGGGACAACTTCGGTGTGGGGTCCATCCTTCAATATAAGGATTTTTTATAGTGTGGTCCCTGTCCAGCGCCAGGGGCCGCTGTGCACATCCTTTTTCCATTTTCCCTGGGAAAGAAAACTCAGCAGTCCAGGTTCCTGATGTCAGTTTGTAGGGCTCCCTTGGGTCTATCAGGGCAGCACAAGTTTGAGGTGGGGACAACTTCGGTGTGGTGTCCATCCTTCGATATAAGGATTCTTTGCAGTCAGGGCTAGGGGCCCC